>NC_071670.1:6522500-7722500 GCF_028554725.1 Zeugodacus cucurbitae
TAGCTTGTTAACCACAAAAGCTTTTTTCGCTTTTAAATTAAGTTTGTGAGCTTTTATAGATAGCATGTGAGCTTTTGGAATAGACTTGAGAGTCTTTAAAATAAATCGAACTTTCAAAGTATTTTTATGAACTTTCACAGTATGCTTGAGAGCTTTTAAATTCTGCTAGTGAGATTTTTAAGTATGCTTGCGAACTTTTTAAGTACACTTTTGAGTCTTTAAATTATACTTGTGAGCTTTCAAAGTATGCTTGTGAGCTTTCGAACTACGCATGGGTGCCCTTAAAGTATGCTTGGGAGCTTTCAAAGTATTCTTGTGAACTTTTAAAGTATGCTGAGCCTTTAAAGTAGCGAATGCTGCTTTGGTTGCCTATGGTTGCTAGATGAAACTGTAGCCTTCTTCAAAAAGCTGATATTTAATATATATGTGGATGGTAGTGGATGCTACAACACAGAATGACAACAGTAGCAAAGCTTTGAGCCTTAACTGATGTTGCTTTCTGAGATTATGACACATTAAACAAATTTCCGTTCGTTTTTATCGCAGGGAGTCACCACTTGCTGCGGAAGAATGCTACGGAGGCTGTTCTGAATTGCACACTTTTGGAACACTTGCATTCTTATATAGATTTCAAAGAAGTCTATGCACTTTACACTTTTTCTTGCAGAAACCCACACAATTTAACAACTTCAAATTATTTAAAACTCAAATACTAAATTAAAAACGATAAGTAAACAGCTGATTGGCCGGAAATAAACGAACTGCAACTGACAGCAGCCAGCAACCAACTAGTAAACAAAGCACTCGCTGCCTTCAATTTTCGCCGCAAGTCAATATAGCCAGCTCGCTCGTACGCACAGTGTAAACAAAAACGCGGAACCAGTTTACCAGTGTTGCCAGTGCGCGCACACTGTCGAATGTATACAAAAATACATGTAAGCGTGTATGTGTGTGTATATGTATGTATTTGGGTAAATAGTAGTGAAAACTATCGGCAAACGCCGTCGGGATATACAAATGTGGGAAAAATGCAGGCAATCGCTGGCTGAGCAAGAGTTTCGAAGCGGTCGCCGTCGTGTACGAACGTAAAACGAGCGTGAGCGCGTAACGTAGTGCGCCAGCGAGAAAAAAAAACAGGCTTAATATAATAATAAGCATATTGCAGACAAATATTAAAATATATTTGTTAATAAATATAAGAAAAAAGAATCGTGTATAACTGTTAAATATAACAGTGCTTACAATAACAAAGTGTTTGATAGTGCTTTTTGTGGCAAACAAATAACAAGTTTGTGCTGGAAAAGCAGTTAAACGAAAACGAAAAGCAGTGTTTGCTTGTGTGACAGAACGTTGACGTCGCAGCGCGCGTCCCAAGTTATTCTAACGAAATCGAACGACTTTTACGCGAGGAAATCATGTGAACTGCGTTAAATCGCAGCGAAAATAGTGTAAGTTACTGCCAACAACAACAAATAATAACAAATGGTTTATAAGTTAATGGTGTATTTGTTGCTTTTTTCGCTGCTTTGTGCATTTCAGCTATCCAACTGGCAGCAATGCAAGCAGCGCTGTCGCCGTCAATTTGTGTGTGTGACTGTATGTATACTCGTATGTGTGCCTGTGTTAGCAGAAAATGTGTGGGTAGTTTGAGATGGCAGCGAGATAAATGCAGTTTACAGTGCTGTCAGTGGTTGATTGCAGCATGAATTGAAGTTGTTGTGGTAAATGATATTGTTAAAAAATATTCAACTAATAATTGAGTATTTAAAAAAACACAGTATAAAAAAAATCAAAAAACATAAAATAAACAAAAAAAAAAAAAATTAACAAAAAAAAAATAATAATAAAATTAAAAAAAAATAGTAAATGAAAATTTAAAAATTCAACTTACAATAAACAAGAATAATAAAAGCAAATATTGAAAAAAATATGCTATAAATAAATATTTTTCAAAGAGTTTTTAATAAAAAAATATCTATGCATATATGTACATAATAAAAAATTGAACTAGTGTAATTTAGAATAAAACAATTTGTACAAAAAATATCGAAAACCCATAAATATAAGTGATAAAAATTATTAAAAAAAAACAAACAAATGCATAAAATACTAAACATATTTAAAAATACATGAGTCTGATAACAATTTATATACACAGTTGAACTTCCCTAACTCAAATCACCATAATCTCCAAAAAAACTTCGAGTTATAGAGACTTCCGAATTAGGGAAGGTAATTTGTATGAAATTTGAGTTCTATTGTCAATTCAAGAGTTCGAGTTATGAAGAACGTCGGGTTATAGAAGTTCAACTGTATTTATATCTTTTATATAGTTTTAGTTATTGAATAATGTGAAATAGAAAACAAAAATATAATTTTGTATTGAAATATATTTTGAAAATTGTTTTATGCTTTTAATTAAAAATATTATATTATTTCTATTAAAAATAAAAATTATTTAACTCTTTCAATCGTGGTGGTTAGTGTCAATAACCACCTCTTTCCGAATTATATATTAAAATCCACGACATCTACCGACAATCGCGTGAATTATCATGAATGTCTGTACCTTTTTTGACAAGGTGCGACCGGTTAGCGTCACATTCTATGATGATACTTTCAGTGATATTTCAAATGTAGATAATGCCAAAACAATAATCGAAACATTCAACATATTCTTAATCTAAAAGCGTGACTGAAAGAGTTAAGTAAAAAAATATATATATTACATACCAAAAGTGCATCAAGTTTAAAAAACATTAAAAAAAAATGCAAAAATTAACCGGAAAAAAATTTGCTAAACTCTTATATAGTTTCAGAAATCAAATAAAAAAAATTATTTTTAAATTTATATTTTGCAATATTTTTTTCTAATAATAAAATAGGCACATGTTTCGAAATGATTTAATGCTTTTATGTAAAAAATATTACGTTTGAATTGTTATTGTTTTTTAATTTGACTTGATAAAAATTCAACAATTATTAATCAGAAAAATGTATTAAATTTCAGTTAATTGTGTTAAAAAATGCACTTTAAATATAAAAAAATAAAAAACTTGGTAAGCATACTTAAATATATCTTTTTATAAATTGTTTTGCAATTAATTAAAAGAAATAATTTTAATTAATTTAAATTAAATAAAAAATTGCATAACTTGATTAAAAATATAAATAATTTAACAAACAAAAATTTAACTTTAACAAATAAAAAAATTAATTATAAAAAAATTCTTAAAAAGAATTAAAAAATTGTTAAAGAATTAATTAAATATAAAAATAAAAAAATATATATATTATAAAATATATATATATATAATACAATAACAGTGTCTGCATTTAATATTAACAAAGCTATATTTAATGCTTCTTCGAAATATGTAGCTTATATTAATTTCTAAATATTAAAAATAAAAAAATATGAAAATCAAATATTTAGTTATAAATATAATAAAAAAAAACAAGTAAGGAAGGGCTAAGTTCGGGTGTAACCGAACATTTTATACTCTCACAATTTATTTATTTAATTTCATTAACACAATTTTACCCACATATTCATCATATATATGGTATAAAGTCCATTGAAGGTTTGAAAACCCTAATACTAAGTATATAGGAGTTAGGTGAAGTTATGACCCGATTTCACATATTTTAGGCACGGCGACATATTAGTAACAGAAAGATATTCCCTCTGAATTTCTTCAAAATATCTGAGAGACTTACCTATATTTTCAGTAAAAAAAAAAAATAGAAGCAATATGTTCGATATATGGGGCCTTGAAAATTTATGGTCCGATTTCGATGATTTTTAGAAGGGCGATGCTACATTATAAATGTAGTATTTGTGCAAAGTTCTGTTCCGATATCTTCGCTAGTGCTTACTTTATATATTGTAAAGTAAACAATTCAGATCGTCTTCAAAGTTCTGGTATATAGGAAGTAGGCGTGATTGTGAACCGATTTGGCCTATTTTCACAACATATCATTGGGATGCAAGGGAAATATAGCAAACCGAATTTCATTGAAATTGGTTGAGTAGTTTCGGAGATATGGTTTTTGACCCATAAGTGGGCGGAACCACGCCACTTTTGAGTGTAGGTCTTCCGTACCTTCTTTATAATAAATATAAGGTTTCGGTTGGTTTTCCTTACTGAATTAACTTAATTAAGTTTTCAACGTAACTATTGTATGGGAGGTGGGCGTGGTTATAATCCGATTTCCTCCATTTTTGGGCTTTATAAGGAAATGCCTGAAAACGGCTCCTGAGAGTTTCGTTGATATAACTTTAGTAGTTAACGAGATATACACAAAAAACTTAGCAGGGGGCGGGGCCACGCCCACTTTCCCAAAAAAATTACATCCAAATATGCCACTTTCATAGCTTAATTTATGGCTTAGTTATAGCTCTTTATGTGTTTTCGGTTATCGCCATTTTGTGGGCGTGGCAGTGGTCCGATTCCGCCCGATTCGAACTTAACCTTCTTATGGTGTCAAGGAACACGTGTTCCAAGTTTCATTAAGATATGTCAATTTTCACTCACTCAAGTTACAGCTTGTCACCCTGATCACTTTTATATATAACCTTATATCTAACTCGTTTAGTGAACAAAACTATAATACCCTCTTAGCAACGTTTGTTGCGAGAGTACAATAAACCTATGATAATAACGCCAAATTAATTGAGCAATTAAAATTTTTATTGAGAAACCCTTTTTTGCCTTTTATACTGCCAGCCAATCAGCCAATCGCAGACAAAGAACGTATATCGTACGACTTTGTTACAGAGTTCAATTAAATACAAATGTAGATTTTATTTTGTATGGTAAATTGATTTTAATCAGCGTTTTAATCGAGCAGAGACCGGTTAATTGATCAATTAGCACCTGTCTAAAAACGCTATTAGTTCAGTTCATAAAATGTATCGTTTTTAAACTCAAATGTGTATATCAGAAGCGAAAAACTGTAATAGTTAGAGCACAAATTGTCGGCAGTATACTTTAATAATAGGTCTAGTAAACTGTTAGTGAAAAAATTGCATTAAGAAAATTTTGTGATACAGATGTCACAGTTTTTGGCCAATAGGAATTATCAAATAAAACGTTGCATATTTGAAAGAAATCGGATCATTCTTACTATGCTAAATAAACACTTCAAATAAATGCAAAAACAAGAAAAAACGTTAACTTCGGCTTTACCGAAGCTAATATACCCTTCACAGGTGCATTTCTTTTAGTAACTATATGTTTAAGCAAATCTATAGACGTAAGAAAAAGTAAGGACGTTTTCCATACAAGCCATTGATTCCGATCGTTCAGTTTGTATGGCAGCTATATGCTATAGTGAACCGATCTGAACAATTTTTTCGGAGATTAAATTATTGCTATGAGCAATAACTCACATCAAATTTCATGAAGATATGTAGTAAAATGCGGAAGTTTTCCATACGAGCCCTTGATTCCGATCGTTCACTTTGTATGGCAGCTATATGCTATAGTGAACCGATCTGAACAATTTTTTCGGAGATTAAATTATTTCTATGAGCAATAACTCACATCAAATTTCATGAAGATATGTAGTAAAATGCGGAAGTTTTCCATACGAGCCCTTGATTCCGATCGTTCACTTTGTATGGCAGCTATATGCTATAGTGAACCGATCTGAACAATTTTTTCGGAGATTAAATTATTTCTATGAGCAATAACTCACATCAAATTTCATGAAGATATGTAGTAAAATGCGGAAGTTTTCCATACAAGCCCTTGATTCCGATCGTTCAGTTTGTATGGCAGCTATGTGATATAGTGGTCCGATATCGGCAGTTCCAACAAATGAGCAGCTCTTGAAGAGAAAATAAGATCTGCAAAATTTCAAAACGATATCTTAAAAACTGAAGGACTAGTTCGTATATATACAGACCGACGGACATGGCTAAATCGACTCAGTTCAACATACTCTTCATTTATATATAGACTTTATAGGGCCTCCGACGCTTCCTTCTGGGTGTTACAAACTTCGTGACAAACTAAATATACCCTGTCTGTTCAGGGTATAATAATGAACTTATTTTTTCTAAACCATATCGATCACTTATTATCTAACTCCCAAAAATTTATAAATGTGAAATTTATATACACGTAGATATGTATGCATATACCAATTTTCAAGTTTCTTCTTAATTCACTCTCAAGAAAAATATCTTACGCTTTTGTTTACTTTCAAAGTAAGCCGGCAATTGTTTACTCAAGTGTTTGCCATTGCGATCGCTACGAAAATAGATCAAAAATTTAAGTGAATTAAGCAGATTTCGAAGACACTTCGCATCACGCGCAGACTACTAGTGGCGTACGCACGGGAAGCTTTTAGATATATACGGGTATATATATTTATGTATATACGTATGGAAGTAAGTACAAAAAAGCACTTATGTATGTCTAATAAAATTTTAAGTATATACATATATGCATATATGTAAATGTACTCACCTGTATTGCCCGATATACATGTACATATGTGCGTTGTGTATGTAAGCGCGCACTCATCGTATTTCAATTGTTGTTCAAGTTATTTGCCTCGACGCTCCTACATTTATGCCGGCAAACTGCTTACTTTTTCGTTATGAGAAAACCTAGAAAACAACAACAACAAAAAGGTAAATAACTTAGTATGCAGGTACCGAACTTGATCGCACATTGTTTGTGCAAGTTAGATAAATGAGTAATGCGCAAGTGAAATAAAGATTTGTTATAAACAGAAAATCATATAAATCATATATGAAATCACTGAAAGATAATGCAAAGGCATGAAATGATACTATATAAAATGCTAAGAAATTAATAAAAATGATGCATGGCATAGGCATACAAAAAATGTGTGAAAAATTAATCATTAATAATTTCTGATAAAAATAATAATAATATTTTTTGATAAAAATAAAAATTAAAAGTAAAAAAAAATTAATTTAAAAAAAATTAATTAAAAAAAACTAAATTAAAAATAAAATAAATTATTTAATTTAAATTTAAATTTACATGTAATATATAAAAGTTATATTTAATTTTTTTATTTGATACTTTTTAAGTTAAAAAAATATTTTTCGGAAAAAAATTGTGATAATATTAATAAAAATAGTTTTTATTAAAAATAAATAAGTAATAAATTATTTACAAAAATTTTAATTTACAGTATACACATCAATTTTTTTTAATAAATAAATAATAAATTATTAATAAAATATATTATTATAAAAATAAACTGTTAATTTTATATAATTTTATTATATTTGAAAATTTTTATTTTATTTTTCAAGAATTTATATTTTTATTTATTAAAAAATAGAAAAAAAAATTAGAAAAAAAAATAAAATAATAATACAAAATATATTTTTTTTCAATCAAAATCATTTGTAATAAATTTAATACAAATATATTATATTTACAAGGCATAAATAAGTAATTTATTATTTAAAATTAAACAAAATTCATTAAAAAATAAACACAATAGAAAATTAGAAATAAAATATTTTTTAAAATATATTTTTTAGTTTTTATTTGAAAAATATATATCTTAAAAAAATAATTAAATAATAATACAAATAATTTGTATTGAAATATAATAAATAAAATATAATTTACGATAAAATTTAAATTACATAAATTTTTAAATAATTAAAAATTAAATGCATTTAAAATTAAAAAAAAACAAATAGAAAAAATAAATAATAATGCAAATAATTTGTATTAAAAAATAATAAATAATATATAATTAACAAAAAAATTTAAATGAAATAATTTTTTTTTTTTAATTTATTAGTTATTAAATTCATTGAAGAAAAATATTAAAAATTAAAGTAAAAAAAAATTTAAAAAATGTTTGTTCCAATTAAAAAAAAGAACAAAATAAACATTTAACACCTAAACAGTCGAACTAAAATTATATCATCAGCATTTATTCATTCGATTTATCGCCCATTACGCAGCTACCACTAGTTTTTCCATATACATACGCACGCGGCAGATGTCTAAAAATGATTTTTTTTATTTATTTTTAAAATTATGCTAGGCCCCGAGTTTGCGTTGGTTGCGTTTTAAAAAGCGATAAAAAAAACTCGTTATATACATAAGTTTGCATATATGTATGTATGTATGTATGTATGTAAATAAGCATATTTGAACGCCATTTGCGACATTCTCCAACTAAGCATTAGGTGATCAGTCATTTATGGTAGCAGATTATTAACAAGTGCTTTTAAAGCATTATGCAAAGGCATTAAAACTATTTGGGAATCATATAAAATCATACATTTGTATATATACAGAGAAATATATGCATAAATCTTGTAGAAAAGCATTTTTTTTGTTAATGAAATTATTAGAAATTTTAAAAATTTATTTTTTTAAATATTTTAAAAACATTTCTTAAAATTTCTTAAATTTTTATTTTAAGAATATTTAAAAATATTTCTTTGCTTGTTTATTTCACTTTAAGTTTAATAATTTCACTTTAAAATTAATAATAATAATTTTTACTAAAAAATGTTTTTTTTTTGGAAATTTATTTCAAAATTTTTTTTTAATTTGTTGTTAAAAGCATTTTTTAAAATTTCTTAATTTTTTTTTAGAATATATAATTTAAATTTAAAATAATTAATAAAATTTAAAAATTTATTTTTTTTTAATATTTTAAAAACATTTCTTAAAATTTCTTAAATTTTTATTTTAAGAATATTTAAAAATATTTATTTGCTTGTTTATTTCACTTTAAGTTTTATAATTTTTAATAATCATAATTTTTACTAAAAAATGGCGTAATTTTCTTTTTGGAAATTTATTTTTAAAAAATTTAAGAAATTTTTATTAAAAGCATTTTTTTTAATTTCTTAATTTTTTTAGAATAATTATTTAAAATATTTGTTTGCTTGTTTATTTCACTTTATGTTTTATAATTTTTAATAATAATAATGTTTACTAAGAAAAACACTTATTTTTTTTTGGAAATTTATTTTTAAAAAATGTAAGAAATTTTTATTAAAATTGTTATTAAAAACATTTTTTTAAATTTCTTAAAATTTTTTTAGAATATTTATTTTAAAAATATCTCTTTGCTTGTATATTTCACTTAAAGTTTTCTAATTTTTAATAATAATATTTTTTAATAATAAAATGTTTCTTTTTTTTTGGAAAATTATTAAAAAAAAAATATTTTTTTTTTTATTAAATATATATTGAAATATTTTTTGCTTATTTATTTTACTTTTAGCTTTGTCTATGGTATTTACATATCTTTTTTATCTTTCGTCTCTTTATGTGAATCATTTAGACCTTTCCATTCAAAATTAAATATTTTTAACAGTAATTACCAACTTTTGGCGCTGTAAATTCCATGAATGCTACTAACAAATCTAATTAGCAAATATGTAGCATATATTTGTATGTATGTAAGTACATATATATTTGAATATAAAGGTGTGTTTGCATGCCTTTCTAACGCGTTAATATACAGTTATGGTGATTAGGCTGTAATTACAGATTATGCCGCGTGATTTTAGTGCTCGAATTACAACAAATAAAATAAATATATAAAATGTATACAATTGTGAAAGCATTAAAGATATAATTCATTTATGTGTGTAAATATGTATATATAAAAGTATAGATTTTCTCAATTATTTATAAAAATTTTAATACCAAATACACATTTTACAATATTTATTTATTTTTTATATGATTATATACATACATACATACATACATACATTTGCATATTTATCTATATAAAGAATATATTATTTATTTATTTTACAACTTCGGTTAAATGCGATTACTGGCTTTTGATTTCATTATTTATGTGGCATTTTGCACTTTGAAGCTGAATAAACAATTGACAAAGCATGAGATCATAACGCATTGTATAAATATACATACATATATGTATGTATGTAAAATAAATAATACAAAAATATAGAAAATAAATATGTGTGTAAATGCATTTTCATAGCTATGCGTTTAGTAACATAAGTGGACAATGGCATGCATACAAACATACATACATATTTACATGTGTATATATGTAAATATGTACATACATGCGATAACATTTATCGAACAATTTTTGTTGTGGTTTTTATTTATTTATGTAAGAATTAAATATTTACTTTCGATTTTTAATGAACTAGTGCCACTTCACTTGAAGTGGAAGTTAACTAAGTACTTATATTAATTAGTTTTTCAATTTAATTAAATTGAAAAGGTGGCAGCGCTAGGAAAAGTATTTTAATAAAAAAAAACCAAAGGATAGCAAATCGACATGGATGAAAAAAGTGGAATATATTTGCCTACAACTGGATAATACTGGTCTACAACTTTGCTTCCGCCGTTGTTTTTTTTTGTAAATTTAAGTTTTTTTTGTATAAAAACGGTTATACAAAAGCAAAGTTTTAGATCTAATAACAATAATAAATTCGTTAAACAAAATAAATAAAATATAAAATATTAAAGCAAAATGTTTTTAAGGTTTTATAAAATAATATAAAAATCCGGGAAAGAATATAATAATAATAATAAACACAATATTTTTTATTACAAATTCATCAAAAATAAATAAAATACAAAATAAAACAATATATATTTCTCGAATTTTTTTTAATAGCTTTTGGGTTTAAAAGGAAATATGTATCCTTCAACCAAAAATAAAATTGTAATAATTTTCACAAAATGATAAAATAATATGTATATCATTTCAAACAAAATCATGTGTAAAAAAAAATATTTAAAAATAAAATTTTATAAATAAATAAAATTTGTTAAATTGTACCTTATTTTTTTATTATTAAAAATATATTTGAATAAAAAAAAAAATAATAAACTTCTTTCTTTACTTTTAATTTAATTTAATTTAATTTAGTTCAATTTAATTTAATTTAATTTACTTTAATTTGTTTTAATTTAATTTAATTTAATTTAATTTAATATAATTTAATTTAATTTAATTTAATTTAATTTAATTTAATGTAATTTAATTTAATTTAGTTTAATTTAATTTTATTTTATTTTATTTGTGGCAAAAATATATTGACTTAATTTTAATTTAATTCAGTTTAATTTAATTTGATTTATTATAATTTAATTTAATTTTAATTTATTTTATTTTTGGCAAAAATATATTGACGTAATTTTAAATTAATTCAGTTTAATTTAATTTAATTTAATTTAATTTAATTTAATTTAATTTAATTTACTTTAATTTAATTTAATTTAATTTAATTTAATTTAATTTAATTTACTTTAATTTAATTTAATATAATTTAATGCAATTTAATTTAATTTATTTAATTTAATTTATGTAATTTAATTTAATTTAATTCAATTTTATTTTATTTTTGGCAAAAAAATATTGACTTAATTTTAATTTAATTTAAGTTAATTTAATTAATTTAATTTAATTTAATTTAATTTAATTTAATTTAATTCAATTTAATTCAATTTAATTCAATTTAATTTAATTTAATTTAATTTAATTTAATTTAATTTTATTTAATTTAATTTAGTTTAATTTAATTTAATTTACTTTAATTTATATTAATTTAATTTACTTTAATTTAATTTAATTTAATTTAATTTAACTTACTTTAATTTGATTTATTATAATTTAATTTAATTTTAATTTATTTTATTTTTGGCAAAAATATATTGACTTAATTTTTATTTAATTCAGTTTAATTTAATTTGATTTATTATAATTTAATTTAATTTTAATTTATTTTATTATTGGCAAAAATATATTGACTTAATTTTAATTTAATTTAATTTAATTCAATTCAATTTTATTTTATTTTATTTTTGGCCAAAAAATATTGACTTAATTTTATTTTAGTCATTATAATATTTTTTTTTTATAAATTTAATTTTATTTTTAATTGCTTAATATTTCTATCAAATAAATATTCAGGTATAAAATAAAATATGTATTCAACTACATATGGATATATGTATATACAAATCTCTAGACAAATAACATTGTTATTATACTCGCTGTAAGCCCATAAAAGAATTTAAGGGCAAAATATTCGAGACACTCAACGCGCCAAATTAGGAGTTGCCAATTTTGTAGACGAACGACCACTTTCGGTTTTTGTGAATATTGAAAATTTAAATAAATAAAAATGAACTACAGTTGCCAACTTTTCGAAAATAAATTATGATTAACATAAATTATTACAAAAGTGAAATTTCGTAACTCCGAAAATTCGGAGTGCCGTCAGAAGCCAGAAAAAGTTACACCTTGTGGTTTGAAAATATATTTACTCAAATGAAGTTTCAAATATACGTCAATATATGATAATAAAATATATTAGGAATACATTTCGGAATTTCGGAACCCACAAAATTTCATTTTTATCAAAAAATCACCGTAAAAATTAAAAGAACAATGCATCATAATATCAAAAATGAATAGGAGTTGTCAAGTATTGAACATAAGTTGAAGAGACAGTCAATAATGCAACACTGCACTCATTTCATAGATTACAATATTTTACTAATTTTAATTGTTATAAATTACAGTGAAATATATTTAATAATGTCCTTTTTAGTTACAGCGCCTTAAAGAATTTGTGGACAACACTCACTACGCTATATTCACCACAAGTGATTGTCATTAAGCTGTCAGTGAAGCCAACATACTCAACACAACAGCTGTCAAAGTGACATATAAAGAGCGGACTCAAATAACTATGAAAAAACACTCAGCAATTAACACATGAAGGCAGGCAGCAGGATTGTTTGCGACACATAAGCTGTGGTGGATTTTTGCAAGCAAATTTATAACAGCTGAGCGGTTGAGTAGGAGAAGAGAGAGTGAGTGAAATTAGGAGAGTGTGATTGCATTCTAGACGGCGCGCGAGAGAGCGTGTGCCTGCAGCAAAGGCGCTTACTGCCTGCGAAGCCTTGCCAAACACCAGCCACTGACAGAACTGAGCAGCACAGCGAAGCGAGCTGTCAACGGGCGTTAATAACGGATCGAATTGCGTGTGCTGCGCTACGAAAACGAAGTTGTTGTGAAATTATTTATAAAATTGGCAAATATTTGTGCGTTTAAAACGAATTTGTAGTATAAAATTATAGAATATTATAATAAATACAAATAAGAGAAGAATAAATGAGCGTAAAACGGTAAATAGCAAGCGTAAAAGTGAAAATCTGTGCGCATAAAGGCTAACTCACCAACATTTTTTGGGTGTGAAAACGAAAGTGAAAATTTAGCACACAAACGAGAAACGAGTGCGCGCGTACGAGGCGACGGCGGCGGCGGCACAGCAAGTCCACCTCCACTCCCAAGTGAGACGGCGGCGGGTAAATAAGAGTGAGGCGCGCGCGGATAACGGTGAATCGTGCGACGTGCGTGTAGAAATTGTGGAACGCGTTTGGGGGCTCGCAACGGCCAACGAGACATCGGGACGTCGCTGCAGAGTTACAGCTACAGCACTTGAGTCGACTGGATAGTCTAGCAAGGATGCTGTGCGTCGCTCTGAAATAACAACAAGCGTCAATTTAATAGTGAGCGTGAACAAAAAGGCATAATTTTAAGCAAAACCGCTAGAGAAAAGATATAAAAATATTGTAATCGCAAAAAAAAAAATAAGTGCAGCGCAAGTTAACTACAACGCGCTGTGTTATTTGTGTGTCACGTGTGATAAAGCTGTGCAGCGCTTGACACAACAAAAAAATAAGGTCTCAAATCAGCGAATGACGTTTAGCGCCTGCAAATATGCTATAGCTAACGATTTGGCTTGCACAAAACACAGAAAAAAACGTCGAGTTTTCAAAACAGCTGAGCGCTACAGACAAGGGCAGGTTAACGCCTAAAAGTGTGCGTGTGCTTAATAATAGTGAGGCCAGCTTGTGCGTGTACGCGTGTCAACGGGCGAAAGTATGCAACGTATTATGTAAAACGGTTAGAAGTTAAGCAAAACGACGCGAAGGCTGTGAGATTGTGAGTTAAATGGAAGCTGCAATACCGAAAGTGTTTGAAGATTTGTGAAAATTCGGTATAAAGTTTAATTAGGAAATTTGTGAGCCGCTAAAAAGTATGCAACGCTTTCGTTAAACACGCAAAAGTGTAAAGATCAAACAAATTAGTGAAATTCACAAAGTGCAAAATAAAATAAATGCTTTGAAGATCTCAAAAATTTGAAAAAATATGCTCAGCGCCTAAAACGCGGCAACAATTTCCTCAACTCCAAGTACGGCAGTGCAAATTGTGCCCAAAAATCGCAAAATTTTCGAATATTTAATGCATATAAATATTACATATACTACGTACAACACGCTTGAGCGCCCAAAAGTCTGCGTCGTTTTAAGTGCAAATTAAACAAAATTGTTAGGAGAGAGCGTAAGAGAGCGTCTGGCCATAATAACGCTTGCCAAAAAAAAAATTATATTAAAAAAGTCATAAATAACGCAGTAGCACGTTTTATAGCGCCCCGTGCACATGCACTCACACACACATACGTACGCAATCAACTGTAGAAAAAATTCACCGCATTGTGTATAGATGTGTACATCGCTTGCGCGCTCTCGCAACGTGCTCTCAACTGTTTTTGCTGCTGGAGTGCGTAAATTATTGTGACGTCAAAAGTCAAAATTAAAAGTGTTACTTCTTTTTTTATATGTATGCGTGTTTTTTTAGATTATTTTGTGTATGCGCCTAAAAGTAGACAAGCGTTGTGTGTGAAATGTGCAAATATTTGCTAAGCAGCGGTGTAAATTTTAGTGCAATCACAAATAAATGTCAAACAAATACTGATTAGCTAAAATAACAACAGCAACAACAACAGATTTAAGCGCAACATCTTCAACAAACAACAACAACAACTACAAGTAGCGAGTTTTGTAGTTCAGTAAAAATGGAGCAACCCAGCATATTGGTGCGCATTCTGCACTCAATACCACATGTGAATTACACATTTCAGCGGGTGAATGACACCTTCAATCCGGACAGTGATGTTTATCTTGAGGTGAGTGCACAAGGGATTAGCTTGACAAATTGTTCTAAAAAAAAATTAAAACAAAATATTATTTAAAAAATGTGAAGCCAGTAGAACCCTAAAATTAGCATTATATTATTTATTTTTGATTCAAAAAACTAAATATTTGTTAAGAAGGTTATTTTTGAAATAATCAGAAAATAAAAAATAAAGACAATTAAAAAAAATAAAAATAAAAAATAAATTATTAAAAAATATAAGTAATTAAAATAAGTATAAAATTATAATAAAATTATAAACAATACTAATTTAAAAAAAAAATTGTTTTTATTTTATTGTAATATATTTTTATAAAAGGGATTTATTTTTTTCGTATTTTAAAAAATAAGAAATAAGAGAAAAAGGTTATTAAGAAATAAACAACAAAAATAATAAATTATTAAATTTTCTATTCAAACTTTTTGAATAAGAGAAAAACATAATTAATAAAAACAAATTTAATGAAAAAAATGTCCATATATATAGATAAAATGTACTTATACATATTTATTAGGGTGACTAATTATTGTTGAATTATTTCATTTTATTATAAAAGAGAAAAAAATATTATTGTAAAAAAATACACAATAATGAAATAATTGTTTAGTTTTTTTTTTATTTTTTTAATAATAATATTTTTTTCTTCCATTTAATTTTTCCTTTTTTAGTATTCTATTTTTTTTTCTTTACTTAAATTTATTTATTTTTATTTAAGTTATTCAAAAATTTTTTTTGTAACTTTAGCATATTATAAAAAAGTATTTTTTTTTTAATTTTAGTTTTTTAATATTTTGTTTGTTTAATTTTTTATTATTTTAATTTTTTTTCACTTAAATTTTTATTATTTTGAAATTTTTTTCTTTACTTGAATTTTTATAATTATAAAATTTTTTGTTATTTACAATTGGCTTATTATAAAAAATTATTATTTTTTATTTGAATATTTTTTTTAATCTTAAATTTCTTTTTATTTAATATTTTTTTTATTTAGTTTTTTATTATTTTTTATTTTTTATTATTTTTTATTTTTTTATTTTTTTTTATTATTTTATATTTATTTTTTAGTATTTTAATTTTTTTATTTATTTAAATTTTTATTGAATATTTTAATATTTTCTTTATTTAAGTAAATACATATTTTTTTTGTAACTTTAACTTATTATAGAAAATTATTATTTTTATTTGAATATTTTTTTAAATTTCAAATTTCTTTTATTATGTTATATTTATTTTTTAGTATTTTAATTTTTTTCTTTATTTAATTTTTTCTGTTTTTTTATTTCATTTAGCAAATAAAATTATTTTTTGTAACTTAAGCAAACTATAAATTTTTATTTTTAGTTCTAATAATTTTTAATTTTTGCTCAATTATTTTTTATATGCCATCTCTTTAGCTCACTGCTTTCGCAAGCACGTTAACTCTACAACTTCCCCATAGCACCACCATACTTTGTATTTCACCTCAGCCCACCACACGATATCCTTTTATTTATGTATGTATGCTTGAAAGTCCGACGTTTAGGGATTTTTCCATCAACCGGCCTTTCCACGCAATATTTGCCAGCGAGTCATTCGCTGCTTGCTTGTGTTTGCTTCGTACTCTTTATACCTTCATATCACTCGCGCTGTTACCTCACTTTCCCATTCCGCATGTGCTCACCTGCGCTAATATCAAAGTAAATTTCATCCTACACTCTAACTATACTAATTTCACTCTGCGGCTTCCCTGGCTTCCTTTGTACAGCTGCCGGTTTTTTTTTTGACAAAGTCTGTTATCTCTCTCACTTTCTTTGTGTCTCCTTTGCGCCACTCGTTCGTATTTGCTTTTTACCACGTCCACGTTTTTCATTACTCTATTTGCACGTCTCGTAGACGCATACTCGTATTTGTCATCTTCTTCATCATCACCAGCGTATGGCGAATGTTTGCTTTTGATTTGTATTTGCCTTTGATTTTCTTCCACGCATATGGACTTGGTCTGCAAGCAGAATAATCTTAATTTTGTTTATTTTTTTCTTTCTTGTTCTGAGTAAAATTATATTTTAACACTTACTTGATTTTAGTTTTAGCTTTTTTTATTTTTTTCTATATTTATTTTTCGTTGAAATGATCTGAGGTTAGAACTCATAATGGCACATTTGTGACAAAGTTTTTCCTGTATCATAAAAACATACATGACCGTAAAAAAATCGCGTAACCTTTTTTGTTATGCTTCGTAGACAGAAAGACATTTCTTGAACGCTCTGATATTTGGATACTTTTTTAGTTCATAGTATCTAGAGTTAGGAAACCCGAAACAAGAAATAAAGCCTTCAATGAAGACTTTTAACATGCCAAAAACAGCGATTTAATAATGAAAGCGCGAAATACTTTGAATAAATTTATTATTTCACTCATTTCAATCGCATAACCCCAATTCTCAACAAGTTTATGAAAAAAGACTAATAAAGTCAACTGTCTACTGAAGATATAGATAATTATTTCAGTTTTCTCGTGCGAAATGTAAAATGTTCTTAAGTTTAAAGAAAAATTTAGAAATGTTAAGCGACACTGACTCATAATTTTTGTTTTTTCCACGTATTTTACACCCTTCGAACTCCAAGTTATGAATCACTTAAGCATAATTTTGTTATCTTCACTGAAATACTATGATACTCAGCGGTCAGAGATAAACACAAAACTAGTAATGTTTTTTTGAAGTAATTTTATCTACAATGCTTGTATTTACCATAAATACCTTTAATATTTGGAAATGATAAGCAATACATATCACATACGTAACATATGTTGGAATGTTTATTTATATCTACTAAGGGTTCTATATATGAGTATTTGAAGATTTTACGAAGTAGGGGTTCCAATGTACTTGATGATGTCATTATCTCTTCACTTATTTATTAATATATTATTAGCGCTTCGGAAGTAGGTCTCGTTGATTTTGGCGAACGAAGAAGACTACTAGTTTGAACTGCCTTGAAATTATTATACTTCTAATCAGTTTGACGCATATAGTAAACCTAATCTTCAGAACGGAAAGGTTAAAGGTCTAATGAAGAACGAAGAAAGTATCCGAATCTCTCCCCTCTTAACTATCTCATTTTCGTAGAACATTTGTATAGTGATCAATCTCGCCGTATTGTTTTTCCAACATCGACGGTACTTCATACTTCTTGGAAAAAGTATCAAAAACCATCCAAGAATTTACTATGTTTTTGTCTCAAGGGCTTTTTAAGACATTTTGGAAAACATTTGTCATAGAACATCGAAAGAGGTTTCAAAACAATTTGTAGATGTTTTAAGGATAAGATCTATAACAACTCTTGACAGTATATTTGGATGGCAGCTTTTGTACATCGCTTTCAAAAGCTCTCAAATTCGTCCCTTACCGTGGAGGAGACCTTTTTAAAGAGCTCTAACCAAGTAGAAAGGATGGATGGAAGATTTTGTACAGCATTTTCAAAATCACTCAAATTCATTGAATCTAACCGTGGAGAAGTCCTTTTAAAGAGAGAAAGGAGTTCTTTTTAAAAAGATCTAACCAAACAGAAAGCATTAAAAAAGCATCGAAAGCTCGCAAAATCCTCTGAAAGTGAACTTAAGTTGCTGGAGCGATAGAAATTATTCAATAATATGTATTTCTGACATTTGTCAAAAAAATCTACAATTCTCAAATGGTTTATGCAAGAGAGAAAAATAGATTACAGAGATAAGAGTGAAGAGTGAAAAATAGATTATTGATATAAGATTGTATAGACACGAAATATTATACAATTTTTGCTCACTAAATTGATAACTATGTGATGATTTGCCGAAAATGTCTCTTAAAACCTGCTTTAAATTTTACATAACTCCTTACAAAAGTCAATAAGTAAAATAATTGAAGCGTTAACTCCTTGCTACAGCTCTTTCAAATCATTTGCCAATTTTACGCTTTCATCTTTTCATTTCCGCCCACCTTCTAACACCCCACATGTCAAGTCATTTGGAAACCTGCCGCATTATAAGGCAACCGGAAGGCACGCTATTAGATAGATAAGCGTTGAAATTAATTTCACTGTCAAACGTTTTATATTAATTTATGTCTATTGCAGATTATCTATACAAATGTATTTATTTGTTTGTTATTGGTGTAGCACATGCGTGCCGATTATCTATAAGGTCCTCACTACTCATACACACTCTACACTCACATACCGATGGTAGGCACAGCAACCTCTCACTCAAGTGAATTTCCCACACTACACAAACCTACATTTCAACTGCCTGCCATTCTGCTCATTTACTCATGCTACCGCGCTCTCATGCCTCTTTTCTTTCACACATTCTCTCCTGCTCAGGCGCTTGCCTTCCACTCACTATACACAGTTTATATGCGTCCTTGTAGCTATGATTAATAATACGCTTGGCGATTGTTTGGTGAATTTGTCATTCGAAGTCCTTGAAATTTTGTAATGTTCATGTTATATGCAATTGTGTGACCTCACACCGCCATTGGCACCACCACAGGGGGTATGTGCCTCGTATTCCGTCTATTTAGCGCAACTAATGTAACTTTTATTGTTGTTGCGCTCTAGATTTGGCGCTAAGCGCGGTACGTGGTGCCTATATACATTGGTAGCCTTGTGACTGGCGAATGCATGTTCATTTTCAAATAAGCAATCGTTTTGACGTTTTCATCTGTGTATCCAGCTCGCGTACACACAATTGAACTGATTGAGCAATTTGTACGTTGCCTCATCCAGCTCCGCATGCTGGTTATTGTAGTTTGTGAAATGGCAGCGGTGTCCTTGTAAGTTTTAGGCATAAATAGAGGATAAGCAGCAACACAGGGGTTCGGAGAACAATGTGGAAGAACTTTGCATTCGAAAGTTTTTGAGTCCGTGAAAGTTGACTTCTTAGCTAAGGTCGCGGATGACTGCTTGAAGGTTGATTTTTTCACTAAAAACTGTGAATGGAACGACCTATCGAGGCTGACTTCTTGAGAAAAATCTTGAATGGATAGACCAATTAAAGTCTGCGTTTACCACCGGGAGGAGCCGAGTGTCTCGCTGGGAACTAAAGAAGACTGATTACGCAATAAATACTCATGCAGTCTTCGACTGAAACTCTGTTGAGTCTAAGAACGCTGATAATCAAGTTACAGTCGATTTTAAGAACCACTTCGAGACTCCTAAACCTATCACAATCAAATAAACTTAGCACAGCGGAGCCAATACAATTTTTTGACTGCTAATACTGAAGCCAAAACCGAGACCGAGTTTAGACAGTTCCGCTACTTTAAACCTTTGATATGCAATGAAAATATCTTCAAAGTATAGAAGTATAGTCAAATTTAAGACCCCTATCACGAACTAATAAACTACGCACAGCGGTGCCATTCCGATCTTTTGAATGCAGAGACTGAGGTGAAAACCTACTTTACACCATGGATCTTCCATGAAAACATGTTCAACGTATGGACATATAGTTGAGCATTTCACAAATTAATAAACTACGCACAGCGGAGCCAATCCAATTTTTCAACTGTTGAGTATGACGACGCTTATACTGGGGCAAAGACCGAGCCCAGGTAACTTGTACCTTGGATCTTCCATGAAATTATCATCAAAAATGTGAAAAAAATGTATTTAGAGGCCCGACTGTTGAAAAAGCAGAACAGGGAAGTGGTTCAAAACAAAAAAAAACTTCTTGGTAAGCTTTTATTTTGGAGAATATGATTGGTAATTGAATCCTTTGTCCAAAGGTATTGAATGAAGTGCGAATTCCAAGGTTAGATAGAGCTTTTCGAAAAATATATCCGTACATTCTGACTTCCTCCTACAAGTAAGACGCCTTCCAGAGAGGTGAGATCTTTGCGGTCTTCTGATCTAATCATATTTCTAGGAAC
The DNA here is from genome assembly GCF_028554725.1 of Zeugodacus cucurbitae. NCBI lineage: Eukaryota > Metazoa > Arthropoda > Insecta > Diptera > Tephritidae > Zeugodacus > Zeugodacus cucurbitae. The sequence continues at coordinate 6,543,404 of NC_071670.1, forward strand.
AAACGTATCCAACTTGCTAAGTGCTGGGGGTATTAAGAGATCTTCAATTTCTAAGCGAGCTGCATGACGTTCCACGACCGAACTCACATGAATAACGGTAATGAGATGCAAATGCGCTGCACTGCACCTTACGCGCCATCAGTAAGACCGTACACACCTTACGCCGACCGTCCATTCATCTCCATACTCGGCACAGCCGTGTTTATTATTTAACTTCTTCCACACGAACTCCGAACTCAAAGAAGTTGTCCTTAATTTCAACAACTGCTCGCTGAACCGTAACATAAAGTGCAACACACACCCGCACTCAACCACGCCCCACAACTTTTGCGGCGCGCTTCAAGCGTGAAAGGCACTTGTGAGCGAATATAAAAAATGAACTGGCATGCACACAGCGAAGTCAGCTAGTGCAGCCGCAGACTCACTCATACAGCAACAATAACTACTTGCCGTGCCTCGCCTTGCCGCGCCGCCCAGCCTTGACTGAAGATGTATGGCATTAATGACGCAATAACCGAAAGGGTGTCGTCGAGTAAATGCACCGTTAAGTCGGTCGTTCGGTCAGCTGGCTGACCAAATAAATTGAACAGGTAATTGGTAACAGGTACCGGTATGAGCGTATGAGTAGTAGGTAACGGGAATTTACCACGGTAGTGTTCGGACAAGAGAGAGAGGCGGTGGTGTGTGTGTGTGTGGTAAGGGTTATGATTGAGCGTTAGCCTGATTGGATGTCGACATACTGGCTTTAATGCATATACAATACATATATGTATGCTTGAATATGCACGCTTAACGGTAATAGCCGAATGCAAGCACGTTCGTAAATTGCAATACAACAACAGCAGTAATAGCAACAACACTAAATGGTACAATAACAAGCCAAGAGTTGCAAGATTGACCTAATAGAAGTGGTGCTGGAGGTGCTGGTATGAAGTTGGTCGGAGTACAATAACCGCAAAATGTACAATTGCCGAACAGCAGCAACGACAACAACAACAAAATTACTGTATATATATATAAACTCAATGCAATGCAAGCGCTGAGCTGTGTATGTATGAGTGTGTTTGTTCGAGTTAAAAACGTCAGCAACATCCTTGCCATTGCCCCAGTTTTCGACTACAACAAACACACAAAAAAACAACAAAAATTAACCAACTGCAATATTTTTGTTGTACTCGACTCGACTCGACAATCGGTTAGTTTGACGGAATTGGCTAATGGAAGCGAGATTTTTTCGCCTTGTTTGCCGAATGCAATGCAGGCGTTAAGGCAGGGCGGTATACGAAAAAACAAAAACCAAAAACAAAATTGGATCGCGACGTCAGCAATGAATAAAGTATATGGTACATTTCCGACCGAATGACGTATGTAGGCGAAGTTATGCGAGTGCACAGCGTTATTGTGTAAATTGTTTGGGGTGAAACAGCAAACGGAAGACTAATTGAGGTATCAATCAAGAGAATAAGAGTGAAATTAAGTAAATTGATGAGAAAAGGAAGCAAAAAATTAAAATTCTCGTTATTTTTTGAACCTACCTCGTATTGTATATTGAATATAATATAAAGAACCAACAAAGTCTAGGTTTTAGGTCTACAACCTTGCTTCCGCCGTTTTTAAAGTAAATTTAAGTTTTTTTTTATAAAAACGGTTACAAATGTCGATGAGCCTCAGCCGCACTTTTCTTAGAATTAAAAAAGAAAAGCAAAATTCGCAAATGTCGACAATTCGGCTCAAAAAGTGACATTTTCAGTTGAGAATAAGTTTGGGATGCAAACAGATCTCTACAAATATTTTGTTGAGTTAATGTTGACACAAATGTCCAAGATCGATATAAAACGATTTAATCGACCAGTGCTTGACCCTAGAGACATTCCCGCAAACGTCGAGAATTCGGCTCAAAAAGTGACTTTTTCAGTTGAGAATAAGTTTGGGATGCAAACAGATCTCTACAAATATTTTGTTGGGTTAATGTTGACACAAATGTCCAAGAGCGATATAAAACGATTTAATCGAGCAGTGCTTGACCCTAGAGACATCTATCGGAAAACGGCGGAAGCAACGTTGTAGACCTAAAATATTTTATAAAAATATCTATTATAATGGCTAATGGATATATAATATATCCGAATATTTGCGCTATCCACTAAGTTATGGGGAGAATTAAAAAATAATTGTAAATATTTGCCGTATTTGAGTTCAAAGAAGTTACGAACCGAGGTTTGGAACCTAAAGAAACATAATCTTAAATTTATATTGAAATCGAGGCAACCTAGCTGGATTTTACCCTAAAGAATTGAAGAACTTATTATTCCATATCCCCTGTCATCAAACAAACAGTCAGCGCATTCGAGTCTTGGCTCCCACGTCACTGTTGACAGTCATAACTTTGAAGTTGTAGATAATTTCGTATACCTGGGCACCTGCATCAACACCAATAATAATGTCAGCCTTGAAATCCAACGCTGAATCACTCTTGCCAACAGTTGCTACTATGGAAAGAGTAGGCAATTGAAAAGCAAAGTCCTCTCTCGACGAACAAAAACTAAACTCTACAAGTCCCTCATCATTCTCGTCCTACTTTGTGGTGCAGAAGCGTGGATGGTGTCAACATCCGATGAGACGGTACTAGGAGTTTTCGAGAGAAAGATTTTGCGGAAAATTTATGGCCCCTTAAACATTGTAAACGGCGAATACCGCAGAAGATGGAACGATGAGCTGTATGTATATGCATAGACATAGTCCAGCAAATAAAAAGACAGCGGCTACGCTGGCTGGGTTATGTTGTTCGAATGGACGAAAGTGCACCATCTCTGAAAGTTTTCGATGCAGTACCCGCTGGTGGAAGCCGAGGAAGAGGGAGACCTCCACTCCGATGGAAGGACCAGGTGGAGAAGGACCTGTCTTCACTTGGTATTACCAATTGGCGCCAAACTGCCAAAAGGAGAGATGCGTGGCGCGCTGTTGTGGACTCGGCTATAACCGCGTAAGCGGTGTCAACGCCAGTCAAGAAGAAGAAGAAATATCTCCCTTCCGCTTTTTTGCTCTTTATTCAATACTTTATAAAAATTGTTACAGCGATCGCATGTAGTTCAAATATGCGCCGTTTCATACGATAATCTGTTTCCATTTAGACGGCAACTTCATAATAAATATGTATATAATATATCTCATTAAGTGCGATATTCGTCAAATGGTGGAGTGAATTTTCAATATTTGTTCTAATGAAAGATATGGATCGAGGTTTGGATCCTAAAAAAACTTCATCTTAAGTCTTTTGTTCGAGGGAACTAAGTTAGATTGTACCGGAAGAACTAATGTCCAGTCATTCCATATATCCTGAGTAAGGTACACAAAATATGCCGGACCCGACTCAATTAATGTTTTCGCTAGGTGAGGAATAGATCTCTTAATAACCTTTATTAAATTATCTCTCTTACAGTCATATAAATCATTTTTGATATTAAGCGAACGCAGAGTTCGGAAAGTACTTTTAGAGAACGATTTTCTTCGATAAGTCATTTTTTCTAATATTCCAAGATCTATTTTATAGTATCAAAATGTTTTAAGACTTTTATAATATTTTGAGACTCATTAAGGTTAAGTAGTCGAAGAGGCGAACTGCTATCTCATTTTAGCATTTGTTGGGGACTGCAATGCAGCGTATGACACGAGCTTTTAATGTACATGAAGATCTGCCAAAAATCGAATGGATCCATGAAGGTTCAAGTCTAATACAATCTTCCTCAAGTGGTTCAAAAACTTAAAGGCAATCTTCATATAGTTTTTTCATATCGTCTTTATCTGCATATAATATTATATAACTGTAATTTAACTCTTCTTAACTATGGTAGGCGTGATATGATCTTATTTGGTATTTGATATGGGCATAATACCGTAAATAAATACCTCTACCAAATTCTCTGGGGTTATTTAAATTAATTTAAACTACAAAATCGGCACTCACAACACTCAAGAAATACCAAAAGAGAGATAAATCGTCAAAATATTCAGTACAATTTCTACAAATACCACTAAGAGACCTTTAAAGAGCTACTTAACATCAGTAATGCTTTGTTGAATAAAAACTATAACTTCCGTAGCATTTATTATGCTTGAATAGTGCAATATCTGCCAAGTAGTAAGCGCTTTTATAAACACATAAATTAATAAAATATAAATTTTGCGCGAAATTAACAACCACATGACACAATTACATATACACGAGAGAACTGTTTACAACTGAATTAGCTTAGCGTTGCAGATTCTTAGCAGCGCTTAAGTGATTAAGCACACGCCTTAGTTATCTAAAACAATGCTTGCACTATGCATGACAGCTAATGCATGCACTCACTTATAATTATAACGGTATCTATTGTCAAAATCAGCGCAAAATGCTGACAATATAACAGTTAAATTAAGCGTGCAAGCACGCGCCGCTGTATTTCAACAGCTGATGGCGAAGGTTAGGTGCGATTTAACAGCTGATAAGCGTTGAGTGGGTGAAGAGGCTTTAGAAATTGTCGAGAAAATTTGTTAAGAATAAAATATGATTATTATTTGGAGCATAAAAAATATAGTTTTAGTTTCTTAAGATTCCTAATGTGTATTTTTAAAATATTATATTTCATTTTTGTTTCGTTGTGTCTTATCTTTACATTTTGTTTCTTTTTTTAAGGCGTTAAAACATCATTTTGCAAAAAAATATTTCTTTATCGGTAAATATGCTGAGACAGTGCTTGCATTTTGAAGCCTTGCAGATTCGTTGTTTGCAAGATAACCATTTCCTTCGGCTGCTTGGCGGCTCAAGCTCATAATACAACTCTGGTACATATTTTATGTTCTTTACAGTTCATCAGATTGTGTGGGGTTTTGTGCAAGGTTTGCGAATTTGAAAATAAAATAAAATAGAATATTCTTGCAAGATGCAAGCACTTTGTGTGTCACGTTCAGAGACTTCATCTCTTTTTGGTGTAATCATGGAAACTTACAACGATTTTGAAAGTATTTGAAATAATGAAGATATGTCGGTTAGTATTGGATTTTAAGGCCTCCATTTCAAAGCTAACATCCTCTTAAATCATCTGTCATTTAACTTGAAAGACAGAAGACTTGAGTTCAAGCTATTAAGACACAATCTTATGGAGTTCCGAAATTGTTTAGACGATATCGAGAGAGATTCTAACCATACAGTTTTCGGTAATCTCATTCGAGACCAAAGATAATTCGATTACAGGAAAGTGTAATCAACCAGACACTTACTTCTCAATATCCAGCTTTCGCCAGACTGAGGTCGAAGCAGCAAACCTAACACACTGACTGATATTTTACAAGTTTGAAAGAAGGCAGAGGTCTGTGAAAGACTCTAACCGTTTTTTACGTTAGGGTTATCTTGATTCATAGATAGTAGGTTTAGTTGGTCTTCTAGCTGTTCAAGTGGGATTCGCTGCTACGACAAATGCAAGAATCAGCATACTAACCTAAACGAATCATCATTTTAGGTTTGAGGTTTTCAATTTTAAAGAAACCAAATATTTCCCACATCTTAACAGTTCCAATAATGCATTAAACCGTTACTGTTAGTCATACAACCCATGTCAATTGGAGAATCCCAGTAAACCAGCTCAGAAACTTACTCCGAAAATTTCTTTACTTTCCACAAAGATCTCTACTTCTCAGTTCTAGAACGATTGGGTTAAGAAGTTATATTCAAAGATGATGTCTGGTAGATTTTCCGGTTCGCACACTAAGCACTCGCTTACTCTCTCTGTCAGCCGCTCACTTACTTGGTACTTCATAAATCAAGTATCAATGTACTCAAGTTCCATACAGTTACCTTTTTTGTGGATTCTTTCTAGCGTATTCCCTTTTTCGTGTTCTCAAACTCGCGAAACTAGCATTCTTCAAGACTGTTCTGAAACAGATACGCGGATTCCAATAAGTATTTAAAGCAGTGATACATCGTCAGCTGAGTGGATCAGTATAAAAATCTATGTATGTATAGGGTTATAGCGTGGGAACCCCATACGACGTCATGAGACCGTCAGACTAGACTCGAGTACCTCTTAATCCTACCTTTTCTCAACAGTCTTTATAAGAAAAGTACATATAATTATGGAATTTATCACTTCCTGTGTTCTCTCTTACGATTGATTTCACACCGCAAAGACAACAGTCGGCATTAAAATCGACTACAACAAAAAAATGTCACGACGCAAAAAGAGTAAATATTTGTTGGGAGAACATATGGATAAAAATATATTTATGAAGTACGTCAATATGATGGAGACGAAACGAAATTGCATGTAAATACCAAAGAACAAAAAGCAAACAGCGCAGACGAAACCAAGCCAACCAACCGAACACAAACAAGACAAGGCAAGGATGAATACGCGCCGAAAAAAAATCGATAATTTTCAGTTTATTTGCCATTTCCGCTCACAACATTATCAACAATACAAATATTTAATAAAGCAGCCGGGCACTTTTGGGAAAATGATTGGACGAGCATATTGCAGCGTGTCGCGGCGCAAAGTATGGAATGCAGTGTGTACGAAGGGCGGAAAGAAATTATGTTTGTGTTGTATATGTATATGTATGAATGTATTTGTGTGTGTATAAATAACGGCGGTATGAGCGCACAATCAATTGACACAACAACAACAATAAGTATATGTAAGTCTGCAGCAGCTTATGAGTATGCGGTCAAAGGCAGTGCGCTTGGCAATTGTGAGGAGGGAAAAACAAATGTGGAGTAGAACAAAAGCGGAAGAAATTAAATGTAATAAAAGGAAGAAATGCGAAAAAAATAAAAAAAATGCAACTTCAAGCACTCATATAGCACTCGAGTGCGTCGACGGCGGTGCGCCGAAGAGCCACTTGGTGTTTGTTGTTTTTGTTTTTGTATTTTTTTTTTTTGCCTTTCTCACAGAACAAAAGCCAACTGCAGTGCAGTCAATGCGAAGGCAACGACGAGAACAAAGCAACGTTGCGCTTGTTGAGCTAAAAGGACTGCAGGGCGCTTGGGCTGACTGACTGATAGGCAGCCGACGACTAGCCAGCCAGTCAGTCAGACAGACAAATGTATTGTCTTGTTGTCATTACAGCCAGTAGACACGCCACACCACATGCGGCTGTCGCTGTACTGCGTCAGCTAGTTACACCTCTGTTGCAGCAACTGCGCCTGCGCGCCGACGAGAAATTGCAAACTATTAAAGAATTTCATAAATCTCCACGCATAATTTTTTTTGTGATTTTTGCTGTTCTTTCACTTCGTTTGCGCCGCTTCACTTTTCAATTCATTCAATTAGTTGCGGTACGGCAAATAATGTGTGTCGACGGCAACAACAACAACAACAGCAAAAACAATAAAAACAACAAATGTACTGACATGCTGATATTGCAATCGCCATCACACAGCATAAAGCGTATTCATGCAATTGTATGAGTGTGTGTCTGCGTGTTTGCGAGATAAGATAAGCCAACAACAACAGCAAATACAAGTAGATAGTCCAGCTTGGCGACTTCACAATTTTCCATGTGTTGAACCGTGAAATACAGATAAAAATAAATGAATTGACTGCTTTATGCGCAGTTTATGGCAATTACTGGGCCCATTTGCCGGCTTGTAGTTGCTGCAGCAGTTGCTTCGGCATCGAGAGAGAGTGAGTCGATAAGAATGGGGTGCGATAAGCGTGATGTACATAGTGAATGATATACTAATGCATATTTTTGTGGCACTTGGCGGTTTAATGAAGACAAATGAAAGTTAATGAGCGTAATGAAGTGGATGTTTATGTAGTTAAAAAAAAAAACTATTTATAAAAACAATAAAAAAATATTAAACATAATTTTATAAAAATCTAATAATGAAAAAATATAAATAGTTAAAAAAAAATATTTTTCAAAATTAAAAAAAAAAATATTAACAAATATAAATTAAAAAATAATTTTAAGTTGCTAATAAAAAATAAATCATTAAAATTTTTTAATTGATTTTAATTGAAAAATAATTGTAAAAAATTAAAAAAAAAACTATTTGAAATTTTATAAAATAAATTGGTTTATTTTTTTATTGATTTTAATTGAAAAATAATTGTAAAAAATTAAAAAAAAAAACTATTTGAAATTTTATAAAATAAATTGGTTTATTTTTTGATTGATTTTAATTGAAAAAGAATTGTAAAAAATTAAAAAAAAAAAATTTTAAATGTTATAAAATAAATTTGTTTATTTTTTATTGATTTTGATTGAAAAATAAATGTAAAAAATTAAAAAAAAAAAATTTTAAATGTTATAAAATAAATTTGTTTATTTTTTATTGATTTTAATTGAAAAATAAATGTAAAAAATTAAAGAAAAATATTTGAAATTTAAAATAAATATTTCAACATTTATGAAAAAATTGTTAATTTTTCTGGAAAAATTTTAAATATCAAAAGAAAATTTAATTAAATATATTAAAAAACAATTTTGAAATATTGTTTAATTTTTTATCAAAATAATAATAAATATTTTAATGTAAAATAAATTTCCAGCAGTTTTTTTTATTGATTTTAATTGAAAAATAAATTGAAAGTATTTCATAATAGAAGGAGAAAATATATACATATTAAAAATATAATTAATAAAATAACTGTAAAAAATTTGCTTTTTGTAAAAAAAATAAGTTTACATTTTTATTAAAAAAATTTGAAATAATCAAGAAATGAAAATATAATAAATTTCATAACAACTAAAGAATTAAAAAAAAAAAAATATTTTATTTTAATAAATGTATTTAAAAAAACAAATAAATTGAAATTTTATGAGCAACTTTTTTGAATTTTCATAAAATTTAATCAATTATTTAGCCGAAAAATAACAAAAATTTAATTATTTTTGGAGTAAAACACTGGCAATATAAATAAAATAATTAAAAAAATAAAATACATAAAAAACAATTAAAAAACGATTTAAATAAAAAAATATATTTTTTCAGGAAAAAACATTTTTTTAATTTTATGATTTTTATAATAAATATAAATAAACATTGGCAAATACATTAATTTTTTAATTTAAATTTTTTTTAATTTATAATTTTTTTTTTTTTTTAATATTTTATTTATATTATTTTTTCAAAACTAATTTAATTTTAATTATTTTTCGCATTACATTATTTTTTTTAATTTATTTTTTTTTTACCTATTTTCATTTAATTTTTTTTTTTTTTTTAAATTACTACAAGCAATTTTTATTTTTTAATGTGTTTATGTTTTTATTTGTAAAATAAGTTGAAAAATTTTAATGAAATATGATATGTGAACTTTCTTTAAAAAATATAATATTTATGAAAAAATTTAAATATTTACTTTTATAAAAATTGTTGAGTTTTTATAAAAATTTTTAAACTTTAATCATCATTTTTAAGGTTTATGAAAATTTTTTGAGTTTTTATTGAAATTCTTTTAAATTTTTATGAAAATTTTTAATATTTATGAAAATGTAATAAATTATTTTTTGGTAAATAAAAATTATTTTGCTAGAACTTTTTTTTAGTAAACTGCAAAGTAGCAATTATTAAACAATTATTTATAACTAAAATCAATTTTAACTCAAAACTCAATACTTTAAAGCCGCAAAGAGCTCAAAAAAATATATTAAGAAAAGAGATAACAATCAAAATTAAATAGAAACTCAAACGAGTTGAAAGCTATGCCGATACTCTAGCAACAAAGTTAATTTTTTTCGGGGTTTTACTAATATAATCATCAGCTATTAGAAAGTTAATGATGCGAACGGACTGTAAATATTAATGGGCGTTGTTAAAGAGTATATGAGATTTTGTGGCTTACACTTTGATGAATTAATAAAAAAAACACTAATTATAGCTACTCCTATGGACTAAATGGAAAGTGTGGTTCCATTTTTAAGTTTACAATAAAATTATTGATGGATCACTCTAAACTAAAAGTTAGCAGAGTTCCTTGATCAATAATAAGTGCTAGAATATACATTTTTGAGCGTTTTTGATAATATTTTCGACCAGATGTTTGGTGAATTGAAAATTGATTTTATCAAAATATTACAGCTGAATTTTACTGGAGCATCAGCTGAATTTCAGATACTTTTATCTCTTCTCTGGAAATCTAGTCACTCAAAACAAAACAGCCATCAGCTTATCGTGGCTTTAATATCTATTCTCAAGCACCCCAGCTGCGACACTTACTCTCCCCGCCTTAACTATGCACATCAATTATAGTTATTTTCCCACATATTAGCTTGACAATAAAAAAATATTGATAATCTCATATGCAGTTCTCTCACCAGTTCTTTTTTTCATTCTCCAAATTTTATCGTTAAGTGCCTGCATGAGCCATCAATTTTTTTGTTTCACTTTTCCATTTTCTTGATTTTTCCTTTAATTAGCTTTCACTTGATTGCTGATTGAAGGCATGCAACAGCAGCTACAATCCACCATATGTATTTTTTTTTTTGCTGGCATTTTATTGTTGTAAACACAATTGTATTATTGCTTTGAGGCGTCAGAAAGCAAAAGTCTATGGATTTCTAGTTAATCATTGTATGTGAATTTCTACAGCACAGATGTTTTTCGAAGCATTTTTCGTTTATTTCACTCATTATTGCTTTTTTATTGCTGCGCCTATATCTCTCATTTTCATTTATGTTGCAATCAAAGTTTGAACTAAAATTGCTGAATTGTTTATTTGATTTTCTTTCGTAATCGAACTGTCACATGTAAGTTGTACGATTACAGCTGTGCAAGCAATTAATGGCGTGTTCACACTTGAGTTTATATTAATGTTTCTAATTTAGTTGTTATTTTATTAGCATTTTTTGTTTTTACGATTTTGAATATTTTATTAGTATTTGCTGTTTATTTTTTAGGCAGAATTTATTTATTTTTTTAATTTTATAGCTACATTCATACTAATAAAATTAAAATATTCATAAACAATTGTTTTTCTATTTATATAACTGAAAAAAAACAACAAATTAAACGAAAGATATTTTTCTTTTCTTTACAGGTATGGTTTGAAACAAAAAATTAAAAGAAAATAATCCAAGAAGTAACTCAAAAATGTCTAAGTAAGTTAAAAAATGTATTGTATTTCAGAGGGAACATTATTAAAAATAAAAGTTGGTGTCTTTCAGAAATTTTTCGCGTTTTAAAAACTCTGGTTAAATTATTCTACGAATGTGATCTCAAGAAATTACTGTTTTAAAAAAGGTCTGGAAATCATTCGGTTATTTTTGTTCGTGTTGTGACAGAAAACATTCCACAATTATTTTTGATTTAGTCTTTGTGCGAATAAAACCCGGGTCCGTTCGTATTAGTTAGACTTGTTCGTCTTTCGGTCTTCGGAAACGCTTATAGAGCTACTAGAGCCTTCTTTTTTATGAATAACACTATTTTATTTGGAAACAACCTCAACCAGAGAAGGTACAATTTTTTATAAGAGTGTACAGCTACTGGCGTACGCCGATGATATCGATATCATTGGAAACAACACCCGCGCCGTTAGTTCTGATTTTTCCCGCCTTGATAAGGAAGCGAAGCGAATGGGTCTGGTGGTGAATGAGCACAAGACGAAATATCTCCTGTCATCAAACAAACAGTCAGCGCATTCGCGTCTTAGCTCCCACGTCACTGTTGACAGTCATAACTTTGAAGTTGTAGATAATTGCGTATACCTGGGCACCAGCATCAACACCGATAATAATGTCAGCCTTGAAATCCAACGCAGAATCACTCTTGCCAACAGGTGTATGAACTGAGTAGGCAATTGAAAAGTAAAGTCCTCTCTCGACGAACAAAAACTAAACTCTACAAGTCCCTCATCATTCCCGTCCTACTTTATGGTGCAGAAGCGTGGAGATGAGACGGCACTAGGAGTTTTCGAGAGAAAGGTTTTGCGTAAGATTTATGGTCCCTTAAACATTGGCAACGGCGAATACCGCAGAAGATGGAATGATGAGCTGTATGTGTTGTTCGACGACATAGACATAGTCCAGCGAATAAAAAGACAGCGGCTACGCTGGCTGGGTCATGTTGTTCGAATGGACGAAAGTGCCCCAGCTCTGAAAGTTTTCGATGCGGTACCCGTTGATGGAAGCCGAGGAAGAGGGAGACCTCCACTCCGATGGAAGGACCTGCTTTCAGTTGGTATTACCAATTGGCGCCAAACTGCCAAAAGGAGAGATGCGTGGCGCGCTGTTGTGGACTCGGCTATAACCGCGTAAGCGGTGTCTACGCCAATCAAGAAGAAGAAGAACCTCAACCAAACCAAAGCTTTGTGTTATTTGACGAGTTCTCACCCTCACTATGAATCACACTCTTTTAATTGTAAATATCTCGTTATTTACAAAGCTTCGTGATATTTGACACGTTCTTAATTGACGATAAACCTACCTTAGACAACTTTTAGATCCTCTCTCGTTTCATGAACTTTTTTTCTTGGAACGGTTATTCCAGCTTTGTCAACCACTTTAATAGAAAATATTTTTTATTTAAGAAAGAATAATTCTACAAATACATATTCAAAATCCCAGTCAATGAAGAATTTCAAAAAAAAAGAAAGAAAAAAATAACAAAGTGACTCATTAACTTCCACAAGAGATATATGTATGTACCCTACACCCAACAAAATTCTAATTTCGGAGAGTCCGTCTGTCTGTATGCACATACTTAATTTTTCATTGGAATTACACACACGTTATCTACCCTCGCTAGACGCACAAATGCATGGCACTTCCTCACAACCGACACCTACAACCCACGACGGTATCTATGTTTTAGCCGGAAGTTTGCCACGTAATTGCGATTGTAAGCAAATACCGGCTTAGCTGTCAAAACTAAATTGACAACGAAGCGCAAAGAAAGTCATTGAAAAAATAAAAAAAAAAAATTAAATAAAAAGTGGGAAAGAACTGTAGTGTTCGTTGTTAGCAGTAGAGCCCATAGAACTGCATGGCGCAACGGTAAATTTACACCGACGCCCTTTGACATTTCATTAGGTGCAGGCAGTGGTGAAAGCGAGCGCCGAAACATTTTTAAATAATATTTAAGGCATTACCGTTATTGCTGTTGTTATTGTTGTAGCTGCTGTAAGCGGCTTAAGTGCACTCAGCGGTGAAGTGTTAAAGTTTAAACATGCAGCAAATTTAACGCATGTAATTACAGCGCGTCTGTTCATATGTATGTAAGTATCTACTACAGAGCATACATAGTTGACAGTGAGAGAAAAAGCGACAGCGCTTGTGTGCGAAAATTGGCAACATAGCGCACATGAATTATATAATAAATGCGCAATGTATGGAAATTGGCACTTAAAACTGACATGTTTGACAGTTTGTGGGCGGCAGACATGGTATTGTTGCGTAGCAGAAGCGTTGGTTGTGTGCCACTCAAACGCATTTTTATTATACCTTGCAGTAATGACTCAATTAGCAAATGCTGCATTTATTTTTATTCTTTTTTTGTCACAACAACAATGCGCGTAGTAAAATACTTGTTAGTCGAGTGCATTTGAATTTAATAACAGTGGTAGTTGGAGTTTAATTGCGCTTAGCGGTTTAGTGGCAAGCGCGTATAAATGATACTCGTACTAGTGGCTGGTTGTCACATTTCGCCAACAAATGTAACAATTGTCATTTCATTCATTTAAGCATATTTGTTTGCACATTTAGATTTAACACTTTTTTTCGCTGTCACTCACTTTAGTGCGCTTAATTAATAGACCTTTTGCACTTTTAATTATAATTCAAATGCATTTTGACAGCTTTGACATGTCAATTAAAATTTACGCAAGCGAAAATTATGTTGTTGTTGAGGAGAGAAAATAACTTTAAAAAATTATATTTAATAAATGCAGCAAATTTTAAAATATTATTTTATATAAAATATTTAGTAAAGTGTTTTTCACTAAGAGCGCTAAAAAAGTTTATTTAAATAAAACAGAAACAGTTTGGGATATCAATGAAATTCATTATTTCTGTGAAAGTGCATTCGATGCCATTATATATGGAACTCGATTTCTTTTGCATGGCCACCACGGGCCATGGCGGTTGATTAATAGTATAGTAAATGACTATTAAGTCATTACATTTTTTCCTTTGACATAAAAAAAGATGTCCAGACGCTGAACCAAATTTTTGACGGTTTTCAATCATAAATCGGTCAATACTGCCGCAATTCCACGTTCAATATTCGTACGAAGTTCATCACTCGTCGCTGGCTTCTTAGCATAGACCCTAGACTTAACATAGCCCCACAGGAAATAGTCTTACTGCATCAAATCTCACGACCGAGGCGGCAAATTGACTGGGCCATTTCGTAAGATAACACACTCACTAAACTTAGTTTTCGATGAATAGATTGTGACATTCGCTATGTGGCTTGTGGTGCCGTCCTGTTGGAACCACATATTGTCCAAGTCCATGTTATCCAATTCGGGCCAAAATATTCGGTTATCATTGAACGGTAGCGATTCCCAATTACAGTAATGTGGTAGTGGAGATCATCATGGTAGAAGTACGGCCCAATGGCGCCACCGGCTCATAAACCGCGCCAAACCGTAATTTTGCGGAATGCAATGGTGATTCATGGGGTACATGTGGATTGCTGCCTGACTAATAACGCAAATTTTGCTTATTGATGAAGCCATTCGGCCAGAAATGAGCCTCATCGCTGAAGATGATTTTTTGATGAAGATCCGATTCATTTTCAAGTTGTTGCTCAGCCCAATTTTCGAAGATTCGCCACAACGACGTCTCAGATATGCTCAACGTTTGAGAACGAAGTGTGAGAAACTGATCTGGGTCGTCCTCAATTGATGCGCTAGTGGCAGCAATAATCTCGACAGTACGGGTTCTTTCTTGTCTCACTGGCACGGGAACGTTTTGTACTGTACCTGTAGTTTAAAATTTTTCTACTAGACTCTCAATTATTGATTTGACAAGACGATTATGACGACCATAAATTGAGGGCAACGCTCTTGAAGTTGAGGCCACTGACTCCGAATTTCGGTAGTGAATTTTAATAATTTCGACGCGTTGTTGCATCCTATATATTTCCATGATCAAATGACAAACCTTACTGAAGAGAAATGTCAAAAGAGCGGCGAAAAATATGGCGTCTTTTGCTGTCCCTATCGGTATACTTTTGTAGCGTTACTATTGAAAAACCCTTTCCAAATTATTAAAAAATTGCTTGTGCAAACGCTGTATAACGCTTCGCTCTTGTGTGAACGCAGTATAAATTGAATATCATTTATCGATTTTCGAAATTCCGATACATATATTTAATTGTAAATACTAATTATTAAATTTGCACAAAATATGCGAAAATATTTATGAATTTTGAAATTTGTTAAACATTTTTGGCTCTAACGCGTAACAAGCGCTGTATATAAACAAGCCAGAAACCGAAGCGAGACAGCAAGCTTCAATATGATAAATTTAAATACAAATTTATGCTCCAACTTTCCTTTCAATCTGCAACATTTATATACGCCACGCTTAAAAGCGCGGCCAATGTACTGACTAACCTAGAAACCGGCCCGCTTCAACGACCCCAACTCAATTGCCGTTCAAAATGCTGCACGAAATCTGATATCGCCAGCATGAAATGGGCGTGCAAATCACGTCAATACAAGCGCGACTGTCTTACATGAAAAAAGTGACAAAAAAAAAAACAAAAAGCAACAATATTAACAATAACACCAAGCAGACAAAAATCACATTTGTACAAATCAATTAATTACCACAGAGCAGAGTGATAAATTGCGAGCAGCAAGTGAGAAGCGTCAAAGCGACCGCAACTATAAAACGCGGCTGCCAAAATTAAACAAAAACAAAAAAAAAACATCGCATACGAATAAAAATAAAAATAAATTGTATTAAAAGTTTGCGGCGAAAAAAAAAATCTATTGAAAAGCATGCCAAGTGTACAACAACAAATCACTGAGCGGAAAAGTGTTGAATTAACGTTGTTGGGGCGCGAGTGATTTGACGCGCTTTTCCAGCAGCGGAGGCGGATAGTACACATAACGGTTCTTTTTTTGTCAACGTGACAAACACATAAAATTAATTAAGCCAACGCCACACTAGGCGGAGGGGTATGTTAAGCGGTGCTGTGAAGAACGAGCGACTAGACGGCAATAGAACTATGAGGGAATTGTATGAATGAGGAGAGACAGTGGAAAGCGTGGGCAGCGTAGTTGGCGGGGGCCAAAAAGCGTTTTGTGAAGAAAAAAAATATATTTTTTCACTAAAGAAGATAATTGAAATGCAAAGAAAAAATATCTAAATAAAATTATAACAAACTGTAAGTAGACAGCAGACAAACAAGAGGCACCAGTTGAGTGGACAACTACTACAACGGACAGACAGAGAGACAACCAGAACACACCAGTAATGCCATAAACAGCTGGATGACACTGGTACACAAAACACGAAAACAACAGTGGCCAACCGCGAATGACGCCCACAAAGTGAAACAACGAAAAAAATTATAAAAGAAAAATATAAAAATACAAAAACAAATATTGAAAAACAATATGTTGGAAAATTAATGTATGGTGTGTGGTGGCAAAACACACATGACAGCGTAAAGCCACAAATACACAGTTAGAGATTTGTTTTGAAAAAAAAAGAAAAACTTGTTGGTTTAGTTTTTTTCTTTTTTTATAAGGCCATTGTACTATATTTAGTGTTGGCAACTAATAGAGCATGGAAAAACTAATATTGAGAAGAAAAACAGTGTAGCCTACACAAGTGGTGACGGCAAAGTAAAGACGAAAAAACTAAAAAAAAATTAATTTAAAAAAAATTGTTGTTAAAAAAATATGTAAAATAATTTAAAAAAAATTTTAATTTAAAAAGAATTAAAAAAAAATTTAATTTAAAAAGAATTTAAAAAAAATTAAAATGATTTTTTTTATTTAAAAATAATTTAAAAAACATGAAAAAATAATATTAAAAAAATTTAAAAAAAAATATTTTAATTAATTATAAAAAAAAAAATTTAATTAAAAAAAATAAAAGAAAAAAGAATTAAAATATAAAACAGAAAACAAAATATAAATAACGAAAAACACTGTGTATGTCTACGCCGCAAACGTCACACACGCGACCGCGCGCTCTACAACAAGCGCTAATGTCAGCGTACGTACACTAATTGCGGCTGAACTTGAACTTTGCTGCGCGTAAATTTACAGCTGTGGCTATATACATATGTATATGCCTGGCGCAGTCGCCTTTTCACAACTTCGTGGCGTTGTGCTTTTATTAGCTGCTTTTCTTTTTCAAGTTTTCTTTTTGGGTTTTGTGTCTTCTATGTAGGCAAGCACTGTGAAAATATGCTAATTAAGACTTGCCATAGATTTCCGTATTATCTCGGGAATTTGTGTGGGCTGCTGTGTGTGTTGTGTAGGAAATTTCGTAGAAATTATTACAGCACTTTGGCGGCGTATAAGTGTACTAATTGTATTTTGATTTTTATGCGTACGAGGAATTATATATTTTTCGGTTTTATTTACGACTGCGAAGTGTGATAAATAACAGAAACAATATGGTGAAGGAAAATAAGTTTATTTTTTACAATTGAGGTTATGACGAAGGTCATTAAATGAAGGTTGAAACTAATTATAGGTTGGACTAACTATAAATTTCACAGTGCCCTCGAGTTAGTCAGGTCTAAGTGTCTGGATTGGACCTCAGTCTTTAAAAGGAAAAGAACTGTCAACATTCCTCGTAGCTATTAAGATGTTCTCATGATAGTCGGTCTAAGTAACCAAAATAGACCCGGAAACTATTTCCTTGAAACTATTTACAATATTATCATGACAGTCAGTCTAAATGCACGAAATGGACCCGGATCACGAACCGGCCAAGGACTGTAAACAAGGCAGTATTTCTCTAAACTATTTAGAACCTACGTAACCGGTATGTACCGGGATCTCGATCCGAACAAGGACCGTTTACACGACAGCATTTCTCGAAACTATTTATATAGTACCGTTTTCTTGACAATCGGCCTAAGCGACCGGAATGGACCTGGTTCTTGATCCAACCAAGGTCTGTTAACACGGCAGCATTCCTCGAAACTATTTTGAATGTTCTCATGACAGTCGGTCTAAATGACCGGAATGGAACTGGATCTTGAATAGGCCAAGAGCTGTTAACACAGCAGCATTCCTGGAAATTATTTAGTATATTCTCATGACAGTCGGATCTAAGCAGCCGTAATTTACCCGGATCTTGATTGGGATCCTCCAAGCTATTTTGCATGTTTACATATGTAGTTGGTCTAAGTGACCTAATTAGATCCGGATCTGGCTCCAGCCAAGGACTGTTAACACGGCAGCTTTGCTTGAAACTATTTAGAATATTATCATTACAGTCGGTCTAAATGACTGGACTGATTCGAATTAGCTTTTAAATAGTCTGGCTCGTCTCATAGCGCAGAACTCTACAGAAAACAACATTTAATCTCTGGCGCTATCTTATAGATCTCTGTTCACATACAATATACAAAAGCTCATAACTTCGAAGCGTTGCTTATCCAACTCGATTTGTATTAAATAACTTTCGTGTGAAGCCACAGACTTATTTATTAAACTGCTGTTTACACTTTTATCTATAAAAAATGCATATAATGAACCCAAATTTGTATTAACACTAACAAAGAAACCTATTTGCGGCTGAGCTGCATGCACTCAAACGCTTGCCGCTTGAAAATTTATGAAAATTAATGCAGTTTTTTATCGCTTGTAAACGCCGTTAATTAAATGCAGTCTGCGGGTGTGGTTGCAGCAATACAATAAATTTGAATTTCTTTAAAGCCAATACCGAACCTATTTAGCTTGTAAGTCGGTTTTCAGTTGCGCTAATGTTAATTTGTCAAAATGGAGGTCAATAAATGTATGCAATTATGTATTGACAGCATGCAATGTTGCCACATTTCAGCGGGACTCGAACGTGTGTATTGCAAATGCGAAAAACTTTGAATTTTTCATAGAAATAATGCATTTTTTTGCTAAAGAAAGCAATAAATGTAATAAGAGTAACTGGTCCAGTCAAAGTTTCTGAAATTTCTACAACAGTAACACCTGTCGAAACCAATAAACTCTGGCCGAACTTTGAAGCGTGCGAATGTTGCCGTTTTCTTCGCTATTTCCCATTATAATTGGAGTGAAGTGACCACTAAGCTTTACTATCTAGTTGGTACGCATTTTTTTACTAGGAAGTCAGTGAAAAATTCGATCTCCGTAAATTTTTTGTAAGGTTCAAACGCAGAACAGTCTTTAAGCTTCAAATATTTTTAAATACTATCGTCTATTGTAGAAGAACGTGTCTCTCAGATATTCAGAACTATAGTGAAATCATTTCTTTGTGGCTATCCTTATGACAGTGATGATTAGGCACGTATGGAAAGTTCTTTTTATACAAGGTCCCATCTGAAAAATTTTTATTTTTAATTTTTTTGGGTTTTGTTTTTTTTTTCGTGGTAAAAAAATCCGCAAAAAACGTAAACCAATTTTGCAACTTTATTTATCACTTTTTAGACATCCTTTCACGCAATAGAACTGTAGAACTACAAAGTAGTGAGACTATCAAAAAACAAATTTTTTTCCTTACTATCCTCCAAAAAAAAGCTACCAAGACAAGCATTCCAATCTTTCACAACTTTGAGCTCGTAACTGCACTGAAGAATAGCAGCAACAAACATCATGGCAAGCTCATCAAGTTGTGCAAACAAAGTGAATCAACTCGCTGTCTGGCTGGCAACTGCTGGTGGTAAGCATTTACGTAGAAGAGAGCATAAGAAAAAGTGAATTCTAAAAAAGCAAATAAAATCAAACAGAAATTCTTTTCAATCTTACACTGCGCTTCCCAGCTTGTTTCGCACAACTCCAACTCCACACTAAAGACACTTGCGCCGTCAAAGCAACCTATACGTGGTACTACGAACATATGCCCGCCTTTGAAGCGTCGCATGAGTGCCGCCACGAACAGCAAGCGGGAATAACAGCAGGGCACAAGTCAAACGGTAGACAATCTTTTGAGGAAAAGGGCAGACAAATAAAAGCGGTGGAAAAAATGTATAAACTACGGAACAGACGACAACACAGAGATAGACAGGTTAGTGGAAGGTAGTAAGCGCAGCAGCTGAAGAGACGCAATCAACGACACAAATAGCAACGAGTAAATAAACGAAGATTCTTTTGAGTCACAGCGACACAACTGAAAGCCAGTTAAATGGACAGACGTTGGCTGTGGCAGCAACGCTGTGTTGGAGGGCAAAGGGCAATAGGTGACAGAAGTAGCGCAGCGGCTGACAACTGACTGTGTTGTGTTGTGTTGTGCTGGTGCTCTTCTAGTGTCTTCCAAGCCCAGAAAAATCCACACAATTCGACTGTTGAGCGCTATGCTGACAGCAGCTGTGATTGCTGACGCCGCAGCCGGTGTTGATGCAATAGGGAAGGCTCTTATAGCTGTGTCTTTGAAGCTGCGCACGTGTGAAAATTGGCAACAGCGCATAGCGCTTCTTAACTTTTAAAGTGTGTGTGGGTGGTATTAACGCCCTCTTTCGCTTACTCAGCAGTAACGCGTACCTCAACTAAAATATGAATGTAGGTCAATTAGAAATATGATTCTAATGTCTTAAGCGCCACAAAGACATATCATGCGACGACAATATTAGTAAGTGAGCTCACCGCTCGCATTACCGTCAAAGCCACGAAATATCGTATCACTTTGCGCGGTATGAAAGTTCATGCCACAAAACAGTTTTGTTGTTGTTGGTTGTCGGTAATTGATGCTGTTGGCTGTTGGCTTGTGGAGCGTTTAAGCGCGTTGCGGTCGCCAGCAATATGTGGCACTGCGGTGAGCGGTTGTGAACGTGCGCTCTCTGCCATTTCTATATACATGTTTGACCTTAGCGTTTAGCAGTACTTTGCAGCAGCAGTAACGGTTTATTAGCAGTGTTGTATTTTTTCAGAGAAATACTTCGGTTTTTGCCATATTGACATATTGCAAGAATTCATAAGCGTAGAAGAGAAAGGCATTTGGTAGGAATGAATGCTGACTTTTCCATTCTCGAATTCTTTGTTTTATAATTTTGAAATTTTTTTAACACTTTGCTTTGTCTTGAGTAGCTGTAATTTTTGTGACTTAACCTTGCTATGGCTTGAGTTCAAGTGCTTGTTGGTAATTTTTTGTTGCAATCAAGCTGCGTTATTTATTTACAAGTGTTTTGTAACACTTGCTTAATTCTTTCTGCTATTCAAACCCGCATACTTGTATGTCTGTTTTATCACACGCCTTTTGTCTTTTGTATATGTAAACATTAAATGCTGTGAAAAACAAGTCGCATGTCAAAGGTCTCACTTGTGACTTGGTGACAGTTCAATGTCGACAGTTGTCATTAGTTTGAGATATTTATGTGCATATGTAATTAGATATGAGAGAATATTGACAAATTATATGGTATTAAAGATATTTGAGCGACTTTAAGTAGTATAAGAGATGAAGAAAATTTAAAATTATTTAAAGAATGATATTTTTTTCAAATCACATAGATTCATACATACTATATTTCAAATAATATTGAATTTTGGTTGATTTTCGGTTTTTATAAATTAAAAAAATTTTAATTAATTTTTTTTAGAAAAATAATTGGTAAAATATTTATGTTTTTTTGTCAATTTTCTATAGAAAATGGAAAATAAAATTGAAATATTTCATACAATTTTTTTTGGAAATTTTTTATAGTAAGATTTTTTTTTAAAAATCGATTTTTTAAAGCAATAAATATTTTTTATTATACATATGTACATAGGTAGTAGATACATATTTTAAATAAAAATTATTAGGAATTATTTTAATTTTAAAAATTTAAATAAAAAAAGTATACTATTTTCTTAAAAATATATATAAAATATATTTCTTATATTTTTTTTTTGTAAATTATTTATGAAAATTAAAAAATAAAGTGTAATTACAAAAGGAAAAAAATTTTGGAATGTTCTTTGTAGAAAAAAAAATTTCAAAATTTTTAATTTCTTCAATTTTTATTTTATTAAATAATAAAAAAAAGTTAAATCTTTTAAGATTATTTTTTATAAATTAGTTAGAAAACTTTTTTAAATATTTAAAAAAAAATTTTATTTTTTTTAAGAAAAACATGTTTTTTTAATTTGTTTTAATAAAAAATTTATTATAAATGTTAGTAAATTTTTTAAATTATTTATAAAAATTCCTAAAAAACATTGTAAATTTAAAATAAAAAAATTTTGGATTTTTTTCGACAGAAATAAAATTTTTTAATTAAAAATAAAAAATTTTGGATTTTTTTCTACAGAAAATAATTTTTTTTTTTTTTAATTACAAAATTTTGTTTTAAATATTTACAAATATTTTTTTTTTATTTTTTAATAAGTTTTCTTAGATTTTATATACTATTTTTTAAATATTTAAATAATATTTTTTGTAATTTTTTTTAGAAAAACATTTTTTTTTGGAATAATTTTTATAGAAAAAAAATTGTTTTAATAAAATTATGTATTATAAAAAATGGTAGATTTTTGTAAATTAATTACAAAGAAATAAAAAAATTTAATTTTTTTCTAAAAAAATTTTTTCTTAAAAAAATTACAAATTTGTTTTTGTAAATTTTTATAATTTGTGTTTTAAATATCTTCATAAAATTAAATTAAAAAAAAAATTGTGCCTAATAAAAATCTGACTTATTTTCTTTAAATATTCTAAAATTCGCCTAAAGGTGAACAACACAAAATATATAAATACATACATACATATGTATGTATATCTATTACCTCGTTTTTTTGAAAAAATAACAGTAAAATGTTAACTAACAGTGTAAACCGAAATCTCTTCAAATTACCGCTATTGCGTCAAGTACTACAATAATAGCAAGAAAAAAGCCACCAAAATACCGACACAAAATCTTCTTTTCCCCTTCAAGTCAAAACGCTACTGTTACAAAATATTTAGCATGAAATGAATACTTGAAATAGAGCAGGCCAAAAAACACAAAAAAGCGCAGTGTCGCCTGCATGACAAAGCGTAAATGAAATTCAAAACTAATTGCTATGTCAGTAATCACATTTGAGCGCTTAGTAATACGCTTACAGCACACTTATTCTATATTTTCACGAGTGCAGTGAACTCTGCATGGCATTCGGCGAAATGTGATATCAGAGCAAAAAAAAAATAAAAATAAAAAAACTTAATTATTTAAAAAGGTAGTCAAAAAGAAGCAATAACAAAAATTTTAAGCGCGTGTCGTGTAGGAAAGTTAACTGGGGAATATATGAAGCTAAGAAAGCGGGCGTATATGGTAGCTGAAAGAGAGTAGAGAGAGTAAGCGGGAGAAAAAATATGAAATATAGAGGGAGAATTGTATTAATGGAGGCATGTTACTGCATTGGATGCTTTAAGACAGACTTTGGAAGTCTAAGTCAGTTAAGAGAGCATTTAACGGTTATATGAGAGTTTAAGTGAGGCTGCATTTGAGAGAAACTTGGTCTCCAAATTTATATAATACGAGTATGGCGTTAAGAAGAAATCTTCATTATTTGGAACCCAGAAGTTTTTAAATTGAATATCGCCATGCTCTTTTATAGCGGTTTTCTCTCTCAGTTTAAGTGCTGCGGCGTACAATTAGTATGTTTGGGAATTAAATTTTGTCAAAAAGTGGTTTCCACAGATAACAAAATAAAAGATTGCCGTACGTGGTTTTGGGTCCACTTTTAACATAAGGGTTCCTCCTTTAAGGTCTTTGAGGTACTAATATTGATTTTAGAGATCAAATGCTTGCTTTCTTTTCAGCATTTATTATTATTGTGAAATTAAATACAAAAAAATCAAAAATTACTGTCAAGTCCCTTATAACGTTCTAAATTTTATGTGCTCATTTCTGCAAATAATGAGTTATCAAGTTGAAATTTAATTTTGTCGAGGATTTTTCTAAACTAAACATTGTGTGCGAAATTGAAGCTAATCGGCTGAAAGATACGAACTGCTCTCATATAATGATTATTGTTTTTTTACTGTTAGCTCGAGTAAATATTGAGTTATAGAGCTGAAACTCCATTAAACTGTACTTAAAGCTTCACTTTGACCAAAAAAGTGAAGAAAAACAAAAAAATGTCCATAGAAAACAGCTCTAATGCAAATTCCATTTTATAACGATTAATCTAAAAACTGTATTCCGAGAGATTTTTTATAGAAATATTAAAATATAAAGGTCATACTGCTCTCGTAACCTCACGATTGTTTTTCTTATTTTCATAATTTTCCAAAATTAATATTTTTTCAAAAAAATCATTTTTATACTGAAAACCCATAAATTTCACAATATTTTCCCACACTTACATTAATATTATTTGCTTACACGCAAATCCCATCGATAGCAACCACACATAATACCAATGTAATCTCATTAGCGCCTAAGTGTGAGTGTCAGTCGAACGCGTAAACTGCATAAATATGCCACGAATACGGTATTTCCAATCGAAAATTTCCAGCAAAAATGTTTAATGTTCAAACAAAGCAGCTACGCCGGGCCTTTATGCGGGCATTAACAAGCCGTGTTTGTTTTTGTGAATTTTTGTTTTGTGGCAACCCCTTAAATCAGGCAGAAACTATTTATATTGCAACAGCAGCAACAACAACAACAGCGAATGTAAGCAAATAAAAAGGAAATAATGAAAACATAACGATTATTATTGTGGGAGAATTTAGGGAATCTACCGAGTGAGCGCTGTAGCAGCAGCAACAGCAGCTGAATCGCAAAGGGTGAACATTAATGCGGATGTATATATGTATGTATGTGTGGATGCTAGTGTGTGTGTTTGTCTGTGTTCCTGTCTGCACCATATGCAGTGTGCATGTTGGCATGTGGCATGCAGCTTGCTGCAATTCTGGAATTTTCAAAGCATAAAAGCAGGCACAAACACACATACATACATATAGATGCGTATAAATGCATTCGGTGATGGGCAAAATCTCTCTTCGTTTATGAAAACATAATTTTAATTGCCGGCATTGTGTGGCTGCGGCAGTCACTGCTACCTAGCGCTTAAGCATATGTATATATATATACATTAGTATATGACTATAAGTATATATATACACACACCCATACAAACACAGAAACGCACATATGAGCCTCATCATTGGCACTCGTGACTCATGCTACACTCCAAGTCCATTCTTTTATTATTACTAC
This sequence comes from Zeugodacus cucurbitae, assembly GCF_028554725.1. NCBI lineage: Eukaryota > Metazoa > Arthropoda > Insecta > Diptera > Tephritidae > Zeugodacus > Zeugodacus cucurbitae. Next base: position 6,568,659 of record NC_071670.1, read on the forward strand.
TGCCGCTGCATAGCGTCGCATAGGCGCATGCATTTACATACATACACACATAAATATATATACATATAGCAACATAGAATCACATATACACACACACACACACACACGCACATCGATTTTGCTTAGAAACAATAAACATTTTGCCATATGTGCTCGCCTATCGCCACTTACACCGCACACAACAACAATTCGTATAGCAACAACAACAAAATTTCTGCACCAGACCGGCTTATGAGGGCTTGACTTGACTTGGCCTGACTTGTTTGTTGGCCCGTGTTGCATGCAACATTGTATGCTTGTGTGCGTATGTATGTATGTATTGACTATAATAACAATGTCGGCAAATGTGTAGCGAAATAACAAATACAGTGCATAGAATACAATAAGCAGTGATAACAAGCATATGACAACAACAATAACAAGCACACTAACTATAATCCCAATAATAAAACTATGGGATTAATATTGAGCAGATGCGCCATGGGCGCCATGGTATATCGAAAAATCTTAAATACAAACAAAAATAATAAGTGTAATTGTGGCGAAATCCCAGTTGCTGCGGTGGTTTTGGTTGCATTGAAATTCGTGTACTCAGTTGGGCTATAAAATATCTTTACTACAAACTTTAAGTGGACTGTGCATATCTAAAGTAATCACATAACCGAAGGTGCGTCAAAAGACAACCACTAACCTAATCATACAACCTTAGGAAACAATTAATCAACGCATAATTTTTATTCAAAGAACCAATGGAAACATAAGCGATTTATAGGTTATTTCATTTTATGGAACAAAGTCCAAAAACCGAACTGTAACCATTTCTATGAAGTGAAATAATCATATGCCTCCAATAATGCTTTTCAACTCTCGTTTTGACTTCTAGAATAATACAAAATTACTTCAAATCACTAAATACACGGAAATAGAGATTTTAAGAAAGGTTTTCCACAAGTTCAAAAATCTATTGCTTCCAAACGAGCTTATCACTTCTCGATTTGACGTCTAGAATAATACAAAATTGCTTCAAACAATTAAATAGACCGAATTCCAGTAATTAAGAAAGGTGTTCCACAAGTTCAAAAATTATATGCTACCAATAAAACTTTTTACCTTTCGATTTGGTCTCTAGAATGATACGAAATTACTTCAAATCATTCAACAAATGAAATTACAGCATTTATGAAGGGTGTTCCATAAGTTCAAAAATCAATTGCTTCCAAAAGAGCTTATCACTTCTCGATTTGACGTCTAGAATAATACAAAATTACTTCAAACAATTAAATAGACCGAATTCCAGTAATTAAGAAAGGTGTTCCACAAGTTCAAAAATCCATTAATCTCATTTCTAACTTGAGTCTGATTTAATAAATTAAACTAAATAAACTAAACTCATTTAACAATACTAAATTACTTTCAATCATTTAAAAACGAAATAAAGCATTTAAAAAAGGTGTTCCACAAGTTCAAAAGTTATATGCTTTCAACAGAGCTTTTCGTCGCTCAATTTGAAGTTTAAAATAATACCAAATTACCTTAAACATTCAACAAATACAAACAGAGCTTTAAGGAAAGGTGTTCCACAAGTTCAGAAATCATATGCTCCCAAAAGAGCTTATCATCTCTCGATTTGGTCTCTAGAATGATGCTAGATTACCTCATTACCATTAAACAAACAGAAATAAAGTGTTTAAAAAAGGTGTTCCACAAGTTCAAAAATCATATGCTACCAATAAAGCTTTTCATCCATCAATTCGAAATCTAAAATAATACCAAATTACCTTAATTACAAAGTTCAAAAACAATACGGTTCCGAAAAAGCTTTTCCCGCTCGATTTTACGTCTACACTAATACCAAATTACCTCAACCAATAAAAAAGAAATCAAAATCCAGTATTTAAAAAAGATGTTCCACAAGTTCAAAACTGATTTAATCCTCTTTTATTGAATACTACTGCCTACACTTGAGTCTGAAGTAAGAAAGTTTTTCTCGGCTTAAAGTAAGCTTCACATTTGGCTTTGCTAGCTTTTTATCTACCCCATTTTTGCATTCACAGAATGGATGAAACGTGTTTCTTCCTACTTATACCAAAGACTACTGATCGAGTCTTTGCAATTGTTATTGTTCGAATATTATTATTATTTTCTACTTATACTTTCTGCGTAGGCTTTGCGGTGTCACAATTTCCGAATTTGGCAAATATATAATTTGTTTTAAATATACCATTTAAAAATTTTAAATCTCAGCTCGATAACAAATGAAAAATATGTATATAAACAAAATAATTTGCAAAAAATTTAACTCTCCATATACGGCATTTAACCCAATAAAATTTGCATACACAAAATTAAATTTTGCTTTTTTGAATTTTTATTTACTTTTTGTTTCAAAAATCAATACGTGTGGGCAACACTGGTTCGCCACTACGCCGTCTGCTTATTTGTGCAAGATTTGTTGACGCATGGACTGCCTACAGGCCATGACATAATAACAAACAATAACAAAAATAAAAACAAAATAATTTCATTAATCAAGTCAACGTCGGCAAATGTGTATTAAATTCGTATGTTATTTGACTTAAGGCGCTCACTTCCTGTTGCATGTTGTGCGTAGGTCGTGGTGCATTGTGCGCAAATTTCTGCAAGAGGCTGGAGAATTTGGGAGTTGAAGTGAGGATTTTAAATGCAGGGTTGCATTTTGTCAAAGTCAGGCTCAAATTGTGGAAAAACTTCTCCGATGTTTTTACAAAATAAATACTTTGAACTCTTTTTAGAAGCTTTAAACTTTCATTTGATATTTCTTTCTGAGCTTTAAGCTTCTATAGAAATATCTAATGCTCCGTTTAGACCATTGCTTCATTATTTTACGGAATATGTTACCACCTTTTGTCTTAAAACATTTTTAAAAATTATTCTCTATCGATTTTTATAAAAATTATAACTGTTTAGAAGTTTCCAGCTATCCTTCGACATTTATTTCTGAGCTTTAAGCTTATATGGAAATATAATGGTCCGTTTACACTATAGCTTCATTACTTTATGGAATTGTTGCCAACTTTTGTTAACAAAAATGGTGAAAAACTATTCTCGCACGATTTTTAACAAAATTATAACTTTGGAAGCTTTAAGCTAGAACTTCTCATTTCTTTCTGAGCTTTAAGCTTCTATACAAATCTCATAATGCTACGTTTACACCACAGCTTCATTACTTTACGGACTATGTTGCTATGTTTGCCTTACAAATTATGAAAAATAATTCTCTATCGATTTTTATCAATATTATAACTCTTTAGAAGCTTTAAGCTTACACTTGACATTTATTTCTGAGTTATTTATGACTTATGATAATTTAAAATTTTTTATTTATATTTTATATTATTTTAGTGAATGTGGTTTTCGAAATATCTAATCACATTTTGTCTTAAGAAATATTAAAAAAAAATAGTTTCTAAAAAAATTTATCAAGCTCGCCACTGAGAACTTGTCTTCCGTGAATACGAAATTATCATCATGTTGCGTTTACACCACTGCTTGACTAAGTTTTTACTACAATTCTTATTGTTTTTTTGAGCTTCAGAACTTCAAATTCTTTACAGAAGCTTTAAGCTTTCATTTAATATTTAATTTTGATTTATTTGTAATATTTGAAATTTTTAAGAATTTTTAAATTTATTTTTTGAATTTAGTAGAAGTGTTTTTCGGTATAACTAGTCACATTTTGTTTGAAAAAATAATAAAAAATTATTTTCTAAAGAATTTTCTCAAACTTGCCACTGTGAACACGTCTTAAGTGAATGCGAAAATTATCATAATGCTGCGTTTAAACCACTGCTTGACTATTTTTTTACTATAATTCCTATTGTTTTCTGAGCTACAGAGCTTGAAACTGTTTTCAGAAGCTTAAAGCTTCTTTTTGACACCTGTTTTGGAGTTATTTGTAATATTGAATAGAATATAAATTTTTTATTTTTTTTCTATTTTTTTGAAGTGGTTTTCGCTATAACTAGTCACATTTTGTCTGAAAAAATAATAAAAAATTATTTTCTAAAGAATTTTCTCAAACTCGCCACTGTGAACACAACTTAAGTGAATACGAAAATTATCATAATGCTGCGTTTACACCAGAACTTGATTACTTTTTTTACATTAATACTTAAAGATAAATATTTTTTTGCTTTTAGTCACGTTTTCACGAAACTATCCACAACTTTTTGAAGAAATCTTGCGCATAAAACGGCAAAAAAGCAAACATTGAGGCCATTGACAATTTTCTAAAGAAAAATTACGGAAAATTACTTCCGCTACATTGCATATTTCAATGCATAAATTAGTATTTTTTTTCTATATGAACAGGCATTTAATAAGAGCAAAAAAAGACCAAAGTACGTGCGACACAAAAAGGTAACTACTAGATGTCTCTGCCTATGTCCATGCATTTATGTAACTATTTAGAAGTGCAGGGAAGTAATACGTAAAAAAAGTGAATTTACGTGTAATTGAAACTCAATTTGAATTTAGTATTAAAGTACAATTGTCACGTGATTTGCATATATTTGTATTTATAGTGGCAAATATGGACGCAGGAAAATATATATACTTATGTCTGTACCTTTGTATTAGAAATTTATATATATATATGGCAGGCAATAAAAAGCCGGACGCGTCTAAGAAAAGCTGAAAAGTTGAATGAAGAAGTCTCCTCAAATGCGCCTACCTTGTGACTGACTGGCTGTGGCATTGCTTATATGCTATTAGCATGTAGTTGGCAACGTCAGCTGCAGTCCTCACTACACTTCACTGTCTACCTACACATTTGTTGCTGTCCACACATTTACTATTTCTGTCCACATGCATATATATTTTTAGCATAGATTTTATTGTACGCTTGACTTTTCCACCGTCACTCCGCTGCTGCTGCTGCTGTTCCCGCTTCTATATTTAATTCTTCCGCTTGTTTTGCTTACACTTTGAGGTCACGTGCGTGCCAGGTGTGGCAACGACAAAGATTTGCTGCATACGGAAATAGTTGAAAAGGAAGTTGTGTAGATTTGTTGAGCATTTATGTATTTTGTGTGCGTTTGCCGCCTTGTGATTGCACATAATGTTGGGTTAAAGGTGAGCGTAAACATATTTACGTGTGTAAATAAAAATAAAATAAAATAAAAGAATCGCAAGCATTACCGGCGGACGTTGGAAAATTCAAAAAAAAAGAATAAAAATAAAAACAAAAACAAAAGAAAAAAATAATAAAAAAAATAAAAAATAATAATAAAAACCCGACTTTTATTGCATTCTTGGTTGTAGGTAATCACATTCAATTTTTATATCCAATTTCAATATTACTGCGGTGATAAATTGTTTTTTCAGCGTTCCCATTTGAAAATTTAACAAATAAAATCATAAATTTACAATGCGTGTGGATAACTCGAGCTGACACGCATACGAGTACATGCTCATAAAAGCCATAATTCATGAACGCATAACTATTTTTTATGTGTTTAAGATATAGTTTTTTAGTGTTAACACTCACTAACAGGCGTGAAAATATTTGGAGTTTATTATGATTTATATTTTTTCTATTATCGGTATTTGACTTTTACTGGATGATTTTTATATTTTCAAAAATTTCGAAAATCAAAATATACACTGAACTTCTATCTAAATTTAAGCCGCTTTTGTATTTTCATAAATAAAATAAATATTTTTTTACTCTAAAATAAATATTTTTTATGAATTTAAAATTTCATATTTTTACCGATATTAATTTTTTTATGAATTTTTATTTCAATTTTCAGGTTTTTTTTCCAAAATTTCTGTTTCCAAACAATCAGATCTTTGTCAGAATCAGAGATATTTATATTTTTTCTTATTGCATTATACTCTGTTTCTAGCTTTAAGGCATTTCTGTGAATTATATTATTCATAAGCTTCATATACTCTCTAAAGAGTTCTCGGTTGCTAATAATATTTTTCGACAGTTTTTGAAGTGCCAATTCGCGCTTTAGCTTTTATTTGCATTTTACTTTGTTCCTAGCCTCTCCCTCTCTCTTAAGAGCTCTGTACCGCAAGTAATATTTATCGTCTAGAATTATAATATAATCTCAGTGATTTCCCATTGTACTCCACTATGTTCTCAGCCTTAATTTATAGATATGTTATTTTTGTTCATTCACAAGCTTCTTGTGTTCCTCTATCAACTATCGGTTGCCAATAATAATTTTCGTCACTTTGTAGAGTTCAAATATGTCTTATATGATTTTCCATAGCATTCCACCATGTTCCTAGCTTCAAGCCTTCTGTGAATTAGATTATTCCAAAGCTTCGTATACTCTCTTATGAGCTCTTGGCTGCCAATAATATTATTCATCATTCTCTGAAGTTCGAATAATCGTTAATGCTATTTTTTAGAAATTTCTACATTCCTTTTCAATAACTTTTTGAAATGGCAACCCTACACATTATTTTATAATCTTTTGTTAAGTTTAACAGTAAGTATGCAACATTTTGCACTTGTATTTCGAATTTTTTTTCGCCGACAATTTTCTCAATATTTTTTCTCATCTGGCAACCCTACACATTTTTTAAATTTATTTTTTTCAAAGTTTTGTTGTACTTTTTCTTTCTGGATTTGGCATTTTTGCTCGCAGGAATTTTTTTTATAAATAATGTTTTGACATGGCAACCCTACACAATTTTTGATAAATTTTTTGAAAGTTCAACAGTAAGTATCCAACATTTTTCACTTGGATTTAGCATTTTTGCTCGCTGACAATTTTTTTCTCAATCATTTTTTCTAATATGGCAACCCTACACATATACAATACAATATATTTCTTAAAGTTTTGTGGCATTTTATCTATGGATTTCGCATTGTAGCTTGACGATAACCTTTCTACTTTTTTTCTTCAAAATTTTTTGATATGGCAACTCTACAACTTTTTTAAAATCATTTTTTTGAAAGTTTTCTTGAGCATTTTCTTTCGAATTCATTCCTTTCAATTTTTTGCTCCCGTCATTTTTTTATTTATTTTTCTTAAATTTTTTTTTGATATGGCAACTCTAAAAATTTTTTACATATATTGTTTTAAGTGTTAGGGGACATTTTCTATTTGGATTTCGCATTTTTGCTCCCTTGTATTTTTTCTATTTATTCCTCAATAATTTGTTGACATAGCAACTCTACAATTTTTTATTTATTTATTTTCAACTTTTGTTGTACATTTTCTACTTCAATTTCACATTTCTGCACGCCAACCAATTGCAAATCTTAGCCACTTTACATACTTGCGTAGTCCATAAAACTATTAAACACACGGTTGCATTCTCATGTCTTCCTGCGACAGCTCGGCAGTGCCTTCAAATAGCAAAATATTTATTTCTATTTTACTTTTTTTTTTGCAAACAATTTATGCGCGCACTAAAAGCAGCTAAGAATTTACTATGTCGCGGCGCCACTATATACTGTGGCAGATCTCAGCGATGTGCCAGTGAAGCTGTCAATTAGTCATCAAAGTTAATGAAAAATATAACCGGTTTGGCAACTCCTTTTATCGTGATTGCATGTTAATAGCATTGACAAGTTTTTGTGGCAAACGGATTTTTTTTTCTTTTTGCCTATTCATTGCATTTCATTCTATAACAAGCTCGCAACAAGCTGACTTTGTTGCGCGTAGACTTGGCTTTTGTGTTGTTGTATTTATTTGTGGGGCGAGAAAAGTGCATGCCTGTAGACTGACTTAAATAAGTATTTAGTTGAGTGCCTGCATGCATTGCATTCTTCACTCAACTGCAGCCACGTTGCTTAGCTGTCTCCAATATCATGACTGCTGCTTCTTAGCCGCACAAAGCCTGTCACCAGCAGCAGCAGCAATCTATTTTATTTATTTATTTTTTGCAGTTCGCTTACTTTTATACTGCACTGTTGGCGTTCCACTTTTTTTATTATGCCAATTTTTTCTTAATCTTCGTTAATTTGATATTTAAATGCTAACAAGCGCTGCGGCTTCAATTACACTTGCATAAAGCGCTTGTAACACACCTGTGAGTTTTTTCTTGCAAAATGTCTTGCAACTGCAGGTTGCAGAGCATTTTTTGATATTTTTATTGCATTCTCTGTCATACTTTGTAAATGAAATGCCAAAACGTTTTACCGTTATATGTTGAGAAGTGAGAATGTAGAGGATAGTTATAAAAAATATTTCTAAATTTCAATTTATTTTTGAACGAACTGTTGCAAAAATGTTACCGGAATATTCTTTTATTGCTTCCGATTTTTAAGTTAAATCCTAATAATTCTAATAAAAAATTTTTATGGTAAAAAATTAATAGAAATTTAAACACTAAATTTTCTTTATCAAAGTTCTTTAAAAAAAGTTCATAAAAAAGTTTTAAATTGAATAATATAAATTTTGAAAAAATTAGAAAATTTTTTTAAAATTTTTTTATATTTGAAAAAATTAAAGAATTTTGTTAAAATTCGAAAATTTTCAAACAATTAGAAAATTTTCAAAAAATTAGAAAATTTTCAAAAAATTAGAAAATTTAAAAAATTTTAAAAGTTTGAACATTTTTTCTTAATTTTCAATAAAAAAAGCTTTTATCTTTTCTAACTAATTAATTTTTTTATTTAAAAAAAATAGAAATTTTAAAAATTTTGAAAAGTTTGAAATTTTTTTCTTTAACCTTTTCAATAGAATAGCTTTTAACTTTTCTATCTAATTTTTTAATTAAAATCCTTAAAGTTAACTGGGCAAGGTATTAAAATAAATTGGAATAATTAAAAAAATTAAAATTATGAAAAAATATTGCAAATTTTTTTTGCTCTAATATTTTTAATATTTTTTATAATATATATTCAATATTTCGTAAGACTATTTTTTTTATATAAATAAACTCTAAATAATCGCAAAAATATTTATTTTTATCGATACTGCCCTTTGTTGAATTTCATTAGCATTTATAAATTTCAAAAAAATATTTGTTGGATATGAATTTTCATGAAATTTTCTACAGAAAAATTCCAATCAACAAGGTAACTACTTGTACGTCATCTTACTTCACATATCTAAAAATTTCATTAAAATTCTTCAGTTCATATTAGCATTTTCTGTACCTTGACATTTGCTGGAAATTCACTGTATATAACCATAAAGCAAAAATAGTAAAATACAGAGTTGTAGAAAATTATCAATTTTAATCATCAAATGCCTTTCTCCCGTCACCGACTTTTACCGCATTTTATACTGTGTGGCTAATCGCACGACCTGGTTTTCAACTAAGTTATTTATATTACATTCTATTTACACTAAACTCCTAAGACTTGCCGATTTTCCCTTCTACAAATTAACTATTTCCTTTCTACCCATTTCCCTTACCGCTCTCTCTCTCACACACTCTCTCTACATTCCTCATTCGGTTTCACTTAATTTATTTCTTTGTTTATTTTTCATTTTTAATTTCCACAATTCATAATTGGCACATTGAAAATTGCAATTTTCTTACATTTCGTTTCGTGCTTTCCTGCTTTCCGCAGCGCCGAGTTGGACAGCTTCACACACATACAAAGTTGCATTCAGCAGCGTTGCATTCGGCACGAACTTATAGCCTGTCAAAATGTATATACATATGTATGTATGTAAGGCACGCTGGCACTTAGAAAACTTGGCAAAATAAAAAATAAATAAATCTAAACTAACAAGAATCCGTTGGCGTTGGCCTAGAAATGCAGAAATTTTATGCCACTCGCAGAAGGAAGTTACATATAGACAGCCACTCAGCGTACGAACGTCAGTCACGTTCGTTGGTTATCGCCAAAGCGGAGGGACTCGTAAAATGTTAATGACAGGAAGGAGTAATTTGTGTCTGTGTGTGTGTGCGTCATTTTTGAGGAAATTTGCTTATAAATAAATTTCAAATTTTATTTTTTACGCTGGAAAGTACAATGAGCTGTCAGATTTTTCTGAAAAGTCGATTTTTATACCGGAGAAAAAAATTCTTAAAATAAATACAAAACCGCAAAATCTGTGTGAAAGTATTACTAAGGGCGCTTAATGATCTTTAAGCGTGCTGAGAAGAGTGATCTGAAAGGTTTTTTATGCCAGATTCCAAAGCTCAAAATATCGGCTTCCCCATAGATACTTTAGAACAGACAAAGGGAAACACTTAAACCCTCCTAAAGGGTTTAAAAACATATATATTACTTACTTCGAAGTTGTAGATAATATCGTATACCTAGGAGCCAGTATCAACAACACCAACAATGTCAGCCTCGAAATCCAGCGGCGCAGTATCACTCTTGCCAACAGGTGCTACTTTGGACTGAGTAGGCAATTTAACAGTAAAGTCCTCTCTCGACGAACCAAAATCAAACTCTACAAGTCGCTTATCATTCCCGTCCTGCTTTATGGTGCAGAACCTTGGACGATGTCAACATCAGATGAGACGACACTAGGAGATTTCGAGAGGAAAATTTTGCGCAAGATTTATGGTCCTCAGAACATTGGCAACGGCGAATACCGCAGACGATGGAACGATGAGTTGTACGAGTTATACGACGACATTGACATAGTTAAGCGAAGAAAAAGACAGCGGCTACGCTGGCTAGGTCATGTTGTCCGAATGGACTCCAGCTCTGAAAGTGTTCAAATACTCCAGCTCTGAAAGTGTTCGATGCAGTAACCGCCGGAGAAAGCCAAGGAAGGGGAAGGCCTCCACTTCGTTGGAGGGAACAGGTGGAAAGCGACCTGGTTACACTTGGAATCTCCAACTGGCGCCGAACTGCGAAGGAAAGAGAGGAGTGGCGCGCTCTCATCGATTCGGCTATAACCAGCTAAACGGTTGAACGCCAATCACATACAATACTCATGCTCTCATTGGATCTTTTAAAATACCATAAACTCTGGTAGAAGCATAACATACCGACTGAACTCCGTAAAGCAGTTAGTACTCTAATCGACTTAGTTTGATCGTGTATGAAGAAACTATAGACCGATAAAGTTTCATCGAACTTTATTGTCATGCTAAAGGACTTAAGTTGTGGAATGACATCATTGTGGCTGTCAGGGATCTTCCAGAACTCTACTTATACTTTTGAAACGTATGACAATGCTGTAACACTGTAAGTTCTTTAGTAAGGACCACCTTTTGTCCGTGTCAGGCCAACTCAGTTATCGATGACGATACTTCAGAAAGGCGAAAATCTGTTGGTATAACAGATCTGTTCATAACAGTCCAACTTTGCTGTCGGTAGTCTTCAAAGAAAAGAAATAATAGGTATAAAAGTTCAAGATAACAGATGTTTGAGGCTGTATGTGGTGGTTAACAGCGGCATCTCAAAGGCTATTTAACAAAGGCTTGGGTCTGGTTTCACAACCGACTTTGATTTTTAAAAGTAAAACAAAAAAAAATTATGGAGTTGTGGTCGGACTGAGCTTCGTGGCTATTATCTTATTTCGAAAATAAAAAGTAAATGCTTAACAAAGGTCTTTAAAGAAAAGTGGACTGGTTGACGGCGATACTACATAAAAGTTCATTTTCTTTATGGTTCTAGTTTGTATCAAGGGAGAAACGAGTTTATAATTAATTTATTAATTCCATTTGATGATTAAGCTGAGCGCAGAGGCAAATTAGGCACAAGGCGATGTCAGACAATACTTATTGATTGATCTACCTTAAGAAGTAAAGGGTAAATTGTTAAGCAGTCTCATATCTCCCTCAAAAAATTGTATATTGGTTTACTTAAGGGGTTATATACAGTTAGAATTTTCAAAAAATCGATTTTTTTTTAATTTCATTTTCTTAATGTACAAATTTCATATCGTTCCGGTGAATAGTTTCAAAGTTACAAGCAAATGAAAAATTTGAAAAGGCGTTTCAGAGTGCTTGGAAGTACAAGGTCCAAACTTTAAACGCGTTTTTCTCAAAATGGTGTTTTCAAAGTCGGTGACCAACATTACTCGAAAACGGCTTGACCGATTAGTCTCAAATTTTAACACGACCTTCTTAAATATATTTTTTAGTAATTAATCGAAGATTTTTTCTCTCCGATAAATATTTTTTTTTTATAAACAATTTAAGGCCGAAATTTCGGTGAAAAATCGATTTTTTTTTTTGAGAAACCGCTATTTTGTCAAAAAATTTTATTTTGCTTATTCCTTCGATTAATTACTAGATTTAACATTATTTTAACGAAATCTGTTTGGTTTTTTAATTTCGGATGATCCAGTTCCGAGATATAGTGGTCACCGCAAAGCGTCTTTTTTGAGAGGAGCTCCTGGAGATCAGCTGTAGCTCTTTTTCAAATAAATATTTTTACTAGTACTAAGTCTTAAAAGATACCATAATATGTGTATAAATTTTTGGATCAATAACTTAAAAAGTTTTCTCAGAAAAAAATTCTGGAAAATTCACTTTTTTTCGGCCGTCTAACTGTATATAACCCCTTAAAGAATTTGGCAGCTCATTAGCAGAGAAAAACAATACATTTTGTCGACGGTTCAAGTTTGAGATCCAAGCAGTAGCGAGTTTTAGGTAATTTACTCAATTTTAAATTTTCTGCTTCAGCTTTTGAAGCTTCCTATCTACATTTCCGTGTCTACATGTAAATTTTGAATACCTCATGTTTATTTATTTAATGAGCTCATACAACAATTTTGTTCAATTGACCTCTGACCCAAGCAATTCGGTTGTATGCAATTAAAGAATCTCCACCGAACAGACCATCCAACTACGATAAATAGCTTCAGTGACTGTGGCTTAGTTTAGTCTAGGTACATACAGTTCATAAAAGCTACATGCCATATTTCTATATACTCGTACATATGTATGTACATATGTATGTATGTATATATGTATGGCAGTTATTTTATTTTGATTGCGCACACTGGCAGCGCTTTGTTTAAAATTCATTCATTTTGATTGGATTAAATTCCGTTCTAAATTGTTTTGATTCAATTAGTTGGTGAATTGTTTGGCAGCTGCGTTTGTCTATGACACGAATTATACAATCAGCGCGAATTATGTAAATATGCGCGTATGTGCGTTGCGACGCTGCTCGGCAATTTTCCACTCGCTTATGAGTGGGTTAATTTGTTAGCCTTTCGATGGAGCAAATGCTAGTTTTATAAACATGATGTACATATACATATACATGTAAAAGTCTAAAAATGATGACCAGAGTTGCCAGCGCGAAATATTTGCAAAGCGGATATCATGAATTTTCAAAAAAAAAATATTGACTTAGTACTACTGAGCTGGCTTAGTGAGAGACATGCTCACATACTTTGCAACGAATTTTTTTAGAAATTTTTGTCTTTAATTTCCAACAGGGTGCTTCAAATGCGCACAAAACAAGTAAAATTACCAGGAATTTAATTAAAATTATGGTAATGCGCGATTTTAATGGCTAGTTATACTATTTGGGTAAAACTGAAATTTTCTGCGTCAAAAAATTTCAAATATAAAAATTTTCTATAAAAAAAATTTAAAAAAAAATATACAAAAGTTTTTATTTTTGATTAAAAATCTCAAAGCCATTGAAAAACTATCTGTTATTTTCAAAACTTTTAAGTTTTAAGCTTTTGGCCAACAACACAGGTCACTTACATCTACTTACAAGCTACACATGTTTGCTGTGGCCACAACAACTCAACTTCATTGGCAGTGGCGACTCAATGTAGTTGCCAAACCGCAAAACACAAAACTTCAATTGCTTGCAATTCGACAGTTGTCAAGTGTAAATTTACTATTGCGAACACATATTCTTCAAACACAAACAACTATATGAGAGATAGATGAAAAATAACAGCGACGACGCGCCGATCAGTGGTAATGGCTGAGATGCTTAACTTTTTAAGTATTTGTTGAGAAGTTTTTGAAAACAAGTGAAAAATACTGTTTTTAACAACAACAATGATTTTTAGCTACAACAATAGTTTATAACAACAATAGCAATAACAAGTCTAATGAATAAACAAATTCTTTGTTACTTGGCCGCTTTAGTGTAAGGGTACCAAGCATTTTTTTTGAATTTTTTTAATCTAAAATAGGTGGCAACTTCATTTAAATAATTTTTTAGGTATGTTACAAAATTAAATGTCTAATAGAAATTAGCTCCATTTAGAGATATGTGGTGAAAGCAAAAAAATTATTAAAAATATTTAAAAAAAATATATGGCAACCTCATTTCAAAATTTGTTTACATTTTTTACAAAATAATTGAATTCTGGAAAGTTTATTTTGATTAGAGATATGTGGTATATGCATTATAATGCCTTGTAATATATATAAGTTGCAACAACATGCGTTTTTTTCTTAAATAAAAATTGTATGGCAATCCCATTTGAATATTCTTAAAATTTTTTTTTTTCAAAAATAATTGCGCTCTAGAAAGTTGATTTTGATTAGAGACATTTGGTATATGCAATATAATACATTGAAATATATATGTGGCAACCACATTCGTTTTTTTGTATTAAAAATTATATGGCAACCTTAATTAATTTTTTTACGTTTGTTGCATAAATAAATAGATTGAAAAGTTTTGTGTTGAGATATTTGGTATATAATGTATTAAAGTAAATAGGTGGCAACACCATTATGCATTTTTAAACACATTTTAAAATTATGCACAAATTTTATCACCGAAAAAAAAATTTATTTGTACAAATAAAAATGATATTGAAAATTCGGTATAAAAAATATAATATGGCAACCCTGCCCATTTTTTTTTAATTTAATTAGTAAATAATTATTGTATGTGAAAATTAGAGGAAAATTTATCAAGAAATGAGAGGAAAATTTATTATTTTAGACTCATTAGAGTTTGACAGTAATGAATTTGAGGCTAGTTCGTATAAAAAGAAACTAGATGGCATCTATATTTTAAATATATTTGAAAGAAATTTAAAGGAGCACTCTTTTTGAATAAAGTAAACTGTTTTAAATTAAAAAAAAAAAAAAAATATTATTAAAATTTATATATTGAAAATTCATTTTAGTTTTAAATCAATAATTAAAAAAAAATGTTCAAAAAAATTTTTTTTTTAATTTAAATAAAAAAAATGTTTTCGAAAAAAAAAATTATTTTAATAATTTTAAATATTCATAAAAAATGTATTGAAATTTAAATTTTGAAAATTAATTTATTTTATTTTTAAATTTAAATAAAAATTAAATTAAATTTAGTTTTCGAAAAAAAAAATACATATTTATAAATAATTAATTAATATATATTTTTTCATTTTAAACACATAAATGTTAAAAAAATAATTTTCAAAAATTTAAATTTCCAAATTTTATTTTTTTAATTTCTATGAATACAAATAAAAAATTAAATTGACATAAAAATATATAAAATAAAGATATAAAAGTTTTTTTTTAAATAATAAATTGATGTAATAATAAAATTCCCGTTAAGTTTCCAAATGCAACACTGTGCATAAAAACTTCATATACGAGTATACAAACTTTACTCCGTTTGGTGTGGAATGTGTAGCGAAGTGGAATGGAGTGGTGCATGAAAGCGGCATGGGAACACCACAAAGCAGAGTTTCAAGCCAAAGTGCGCACGAGGAAATGCATGTGTCTATGTATGTATGTATATATATAGAAAGAACATATGTGCATTTATATAGTTCAAAACATTTGGTATGCCGGCTCGAAGTTCATTTAAATGCATTGCTGATAAGAGTCATAAAAATATGGATAAATAACTGTACATTGGTTTTCAAGCCATAAATGTGTGCGTGTGTTTGTTAATTTGGAATGCGTGTTGTATAATTGCTTTTGTTGTTGCATTACATACATATCTACATATATAGTATGCACGCAGTTATCGTTTCGTTTGAAACCGCAATGAACCAGAATGCTGCTGCGTACACTGGGAAATGCTGGGAAAGTGTATGTCACCCGCTCGTGGAAATAAAGTGTAAAAATAAAATAAATTTAAGCAGAAATCAGTGTGATAACATTACAAATGCGGTCATTTTTGTGATTACGTTGAACGGGTAAAAATAAAATTATTTATAATTATTGAAATTGTAAAATCAATATTTTCAAAAAAATAAATAAATAAAAAAAATATTTTTAAATTTTAAATTTTATAAAACAAACGCACATTATTTCTTTTTCAACTAATTTTTTTCAATCAAATTTTTGATTTTTATAATTTTTTTCAACTATTTTTTTTTGAATAATATTTTTTTTATTGTTATAATTTCTTTCAACAAATTAAAAGAAAAATTTTGACTTTTATAATTATTTCAAAAATTTAAATTTTTCCAACTATTTTTTTTTAAATTTCAGATTTTTTTCCACTAATTTTTTTAAATCAAATTTTTGATTTTTATAATTTTTTTCAACTAATTTTTTTTGAATAAAATTTTTTAATGCTATAATTTCTTTCAACCAATTAAAAGAAAAATTTTGAAACTCTTTTCAATTAATTTTTTTAAATAATAAAATGGCTAAAAATATTTTGGTAAAAATTCTTTATAATTATTTTGAAATTGTAAAATCAATACTTAAAAAAAATTAAATAAAAAATGATTGGAAAATATTGATTTTTTTAATTATTTTCAACTAAATATTTTTAAATACAATTTTGGATTTTTATAATTTTTTTATGTAAAATTTTAAAATATTATTTTTTTTTAAATAATAAAATGAAAAAATAAAAAAAAAAAAATAAAAAAAAAAATAAAGATGAAAATATTTTGGTTAAAAAAATAGTCTTTCCTTTTTTAACAAAAACGTTGTTTTAATAAAATATTTGATTTTTATAATTTTTTCAAAAAAAATTTTATGTAATATTTTAAAAACTTATTTTTTTTAAATAATAAAAATTTTGAAAATATTTTGATAAAAAAAATTAATCTTTCCTTTTTAAAAAAATCTATTATTAAGGAACTTTACAAAATTGTTATTACGTAATAATATAGAAAAAACATTATTATAGAGTTTTAAATTATAAAAAATTAAGTGGCAACACTGTTCAAAAAAATTGTTTTACAATTTATAGAATTTAAAAGCGGTTTTGTATTATTTCATATTTAAATAATTTATTTTGCATTCAAACTACAAAATTCTTATTATATTGTAAAACAACTCGATTTTTTATAAATATCAACACTATCTACATACAAGGGGGTAAACAATACTTCAAACAAAGCGCGCGCATTGTTTAACTAAATTCTTGTAAAGGAATCTCGTCCGAACGCTGCCGTACACGCGCCGATCTTGCACCAGCCGGATGCGGCATAGCATAACGTAACTTCTCCCAAAACCACGGCTCACCCCATTTCAAGTAGGTATTCATCTTCAAGTACGCGCGCAACTCCTGATCCAACAAGTCGAAATTCACTAAATCACCATAGATCACTAGTATGATGCGCGAACGCCCCTCATTGAGCGCACATTGATGCGCCATGCGAAATTCCATGCGCGCCCAATGCGATGCTATGAAACTCTCCGATAAAACAATGAGCGTGCGACGTGACTGCTCCACAGAGTCGATAATTTGCTCGGTTATGAAGCCGCCCGCCAACCAATCGCGCGCATGTATGCACACCTGGAACGGCGGTGTGCCCTGCTCTAGGCCCGGCAGCAGTTCGTGTTCGACAAAATGCTCATCCTGATGCGCGTACGAGATGAACGCATCATACTTGCGTTCACGATCCAATTCCGCTTCACTGATACAGCACAGGCACAGCTGACGCGCATACAGCCACACTTGTAGCTGTAATTTGTATTTGTAATAGCAGAGCGCCGTTATGATAAGCGTTAGACTGAGCGCCGACAGACTAATGAAGCCCAACACAAATCTGGCATTGACACCCAAATCTGGCAGACAGAAATCATGATAGGATAGCTCAACTAGTGGCGCCAGCTGTGCATCGGCACAACGCAGCTCCAATATGTCACGTAAACGCTGACGCTGACGCTGTTGCTTGACGAAAGTATGCAATGCTTGCGCGCCACAATCACATGTCCAGGGATTATGCGAGAGATACAATTCCCGAAACGACTTGCTGCTATTTAATGTGTGCAACAGTTGCGCGCTCAAATGTGTGAACTTATTGTAACGTAAATCGAGCTCATACAGCTTGCTTGTACTATGATTCGGCGCTGCCAGCTGATCGCATATGCGCTGCAGCGTATTATTTTGTAAATTGAGTATTTGTAAGCTGGACATGCCGGCGAACACGTCACACGCCTCAGTCTCGCTAGTCCAATTCAAACGATTGCTGTTGAGCATTAGTAGCTGCAAGTGTTTGGCATTGGCAAAAGTGTTCGCAACGATTGTATGTATGAGATTATTTTCCAGCCTTAACCATTTGAGCGCGCTTAATGGCGGCAACATTTGCGCGCTCAACTGAGCAAAGCGATTATTCTTTAAAACCAATCTCGTTAGATTTGTGGCAGGGTGAAAAAGTGTGCGCGGCAGTGACTCCAATAGATTATCGCTCAAATCTAAGTAATCTAGGTGCGCGTTTACGACAAGCAATGCAGCTGGCAGTACGCGTAATTCATTTTTGGCCAATTGCAGTTTCTTAAGCGCTGGCAATGGCGCAAGCATGCGCGCTGGTAGTCTGCTAATTTCACAGCTGTGAAACGACAGTTCTTCCAGCAAGCTGAACGCCGCTAAGTCATCTGCACACAAACGATCAGCAAACTGTTGGCGCATCAAGTACAACACACGCAGCTGGCGTAGCGGCGACAAAGCGACGGTGGGAAACGCACGCAAACGCGCATTCAACGTAAAATCATTCAGCGTAGCAGCAAGCGGTATGAAAACAGCGATGTCCAATTGTGTGATGTTTAACTCGATTTTGAGCGTATGCAAATTTGGAAAGACAGTAAAGAGATCAGCAGCTAAGCGCTGCGTTGCTTGCGGTACGCGCGGTTGTGCCAATAGCTCCAATTCGACAATGCTATATAAATAGCTTGTGTTGTGTCCGAAATTTTGCGCCGTCAAATGTGTGTACCTACCGAGTCCATGCACGTGTAGTATTTTACCGCGCGTTAACGCCAATCGCGTTAGCAGCGGCGTGAATGGCATGCACTCATGTATGCTCAAGAAAGCTGCTTGGCGTATGCTGCCCAAGCGTGGTAAACGCGCTACTAATTCATCAGGAATTGCATCTCTCACAGCAGATGCGGCGCCTACATGCCTGCAAGTTACATCCACATCACTCTTTAGATAAATAGATATTTCTAATTCAGTGCGCTCATCCGCACTCCGGCAACCTATTAACGCGGACTCGTAGAAAGCATCATAGCTGCAATTGCACGCGTTCTCCTGCTGAATCGTACGGCAATTTGCGATGCTAAAACTCTGCACGTCCACTGCAGTTTGCAGACAATGACAATAATGCTTGAGCAACACTAAAGCGCCGAGCGCGACTATGCTAACGCGTGTTAAAAGGCAAATTATCATGACGCGCCGTAAATGTAAGTAGCGGGCGTAAAGTAAAGGAAAGACTGACTGAATTTGAAAGAGAACGCAAGGCATATACATCTGCCAATATTGCATATCAATGCACTCAATTGATTTGGTTAGCGCTTCAGCCTGCAGCCTGCGTGTGCGCTTGTTGCAGCGCATCGCATGCAAATTTAATTAATACAATTCTTTGTAATTGCTAGTTGTCAGCGCTATCATGCAATCAACATATGTGTCAGCAGCGCTGCTGACATTAGTTTGACGCCAAGTAATTTACACCACACTATCGGCGTTCACTCGTGCGCGACGTGTGATAAAGCTTTACATTGGAATTTCAATAGTACGACGCCTTGCATGCGACGCGCGGTGCCACATGTGTCACATCGCAAAGCGCATTTTTCCCAAAATCATTTTGCAATAGGCGCGCGGCTCTTGATCACTTAACTGGGATTTTTTATGTTACCATACAATAATTAAAATAAAAAATAATATTTAATAATAATATTAAATAAAATTCGTGGACATAAAATTCGTTGAGCACATACTTATGCGCCTTGTGAACCTCTGTGAGCCCAAGCGCCGTTCGCGACAATCCTTGCGCAACCCACCACATTGAAAGCGGGCGCGTCGATACTCCCCGCATATAACGATTAATTTCCGCGTCATTTTCGCGCACGTAAATGTCAACACCAAACGCGCGTCTGTTATAATCAACTGAGCTCGCAGAATTTCTTCGAGAAACATTACCTCGCATTAGTCAGTGTAACAAACGCGGCATACAATTTCACTAACAAATAATCACTTCTAAAGTAGGAGCGCTTTGAAAGCTTCATAGATAGGTAATATATAGAGAATGACGGCGTTTTTTTGATACCGCTTAAGTTTAAAAATTCTGCATATTTTCTAGAAAGCCTAGAAGTCGGGGAATCAGTTAAACCCCTATCCAGAAAACCCTTCTATTTAAATCCTTAAATAACAAAATATACTATCTCATTTGACCACCATCACACCTTTAAAGTTAGTATCAGTAAGCTACGAACTTAAATGAGACTCTTTTCGAGCCAATATTAAACCGACTTCTATACCAACTATTGTCTCGAAAACTACTAGAAACTAATAAGCTCGTTCTTGAGCGGTCTCCCTACCATGTTATCGAAAAGTGGCAACAGTGCCATTAATTATAATTCGACAGTCTCCTATTCAAAGTAAATGAAAATCGGCAACAGTGCAATTTATTATTATTGAATTGAATTAAAGTAGACTCGAAATGCTAATGGTCAATATGTATTTCAGTACAGACATGAAAACAAATAACTTTTCATAGTTTGACGCAGATTTTGTCTTCGTCATAATGCCGAATTTGTATCATACGAGTTAAGCGAAAATTGGCAACAGTGCAACTTTGGATATGAGCTGAAAACTAATGTGGATGTTGTTTACAGTTTTAAGTGAAGGATAAGCTCCTTCGCCGAACTATGAACACTAAGTTTTGTGTGTGTGACAACCCTATGAACTGTTTGCTGCTTGTTTTACTGTATGCGCGTGTAAGTGCTTTAGATTCGAGGTCAATGGCTCTTGGGATTTTTTGTTTCTAAACAAATGAGCGCTCACTATCATCTCTCATTGCACACCTTTAGCGAATATTTAAAAGTTTCTCGCATTGCAATGTGTAAAGGGGTTTTGTGTATATATTTAAAGTGAGTTGCTTGAGGACTTATGAGGTTGTGTGGCAGTTCAAGGTGAATGTAGTTAGTTGTGATAAATTGAAAGAGATTTGTTCAGTGAAAACAAAAATTATTACGAAATAAATAAGCTATAATTTTGAATGGAATAAAATTAAAAAAATGGAAAAATTAAGACAATTTTTTTTATGAAAAATTTTGAAAATTTTTCTTCAATAAAAAATGTAAATGTGTAAATTGTAAATAAAAAATTTTTATAGGTAAATTTATATATAGGTAAAAAAATAGTTGTTAAGTAAAAAAAAAAATTTTTGAATTTTTTAAATCGAATTTAAATTCTAAATATTTTTAAACAAATTAAGTTGAGCTTCGAACTAAGTCACCACATCTAATACCACATTTGAACATAGCCACCATTGTTCACTACGCTTCAATGCAGTCATACAACCGCAGTGATTGAATCATTCAATATTTTCAATATTTTTTTTTTAGATTTCATTGAACTACAATTTATTTTTAATTTTTGTGTGACACTTACATGTGATATTCAGTCATTATTTGCACATACAAACCCACACAGACACTCATAAATCATAGCGTTGTCTATACAATCGGGCTGACAAGCAAACAGAAAAAAAGTACCGAAAGGTAACAAAGCGCAACACAAAAAGATAGTAAAACAACCAAACCAAACCCATTTCACGCTCAATAAAAACATCTAGGGAACTATAATGACCACATTTTCCCTGCAACTCCCTTAAGCCATCAATACTCCCTATGACGCGCACTAGCTTACAATGCGAGAGAGCATAGTTTTTGTTTTTTTTTATACTGCAACACAATGTGGCATTGTTAGTTGTTTGAAGAATGCGCAGAGCGAAAGGGAAGTAATATGCAAAAGAAAATGCGAATGAAAAAAATCATTAAAAAATAATAAATCAAGCGTTGTGAGCTGATAATTTTTTAGCGTGAAGCGGGAGAAAAAGCTTGCAGTTTTGTGTGCGAAAATTCGGGGGAAATTTAAACTTTAAAATTTTTATCGTTGACTGAATAACTTAAATTTTAATTTTTTTTAATAAAACCTTTTTTTGTGTATATAAATATTTATGTATGTAGACAATATTTAGAAAATTTAAAAAATGATTATAATTCATACATTTTTGTATAAAAAATTAATTTGGTAAATTGGAAGACAATTAAAAAAAATTAATTAAAAAAAATAAAAATAAAAAATTAAAAAAATTAATTTTTTTTTCAAAATTTGTTTAAAATTTGAGTTTTTTTAGTTAAAAAAAAAAATTTTTTGAAAAATTTAAATCATTTTAAATTTTTATTAAAATTTTTTTTTTTGAAAAATTTTTGTTCTAACTTTGTAAATTTAATTCTATGTTGAAAAAAAAAACAGAAATTAAAAATTTAAAGAAAATTTTGACTAAAATTTCGTAAAATTTTTTTGTTTAATATGTTTGAAAAATAATAAGTCAAATAAATTTTTTATATAAACCTGACAAATTTTAATTGCAAATAAAAAAAATTTAATAAAATTAAAAAACAAAATTAATTAAAAATTTGTGCAAAAAAGTTATTATAATTTTTTAATATTTATTAAAAAAAAATAGTTAAGTTAAACGTTTTTTTTAATAAATTTGATTTTAATTACAAGAAATTGTTTTTAAGTTTTAATTTTATTTTTGAATGTAATTATTAAAATTTTTTATGTTCAGAAAGACTTAAAAAATATATTTTTTTTATTTATAAAAACTAATTATGTAAAAATATATTTAGATAAATTAAATAATTAAATTAAAATTAAATATAAATTAAAAAGATTAATTTTTAATTTATTTTTAATTTCTTTAAATTTAATTATTAAATTTTTATTAAAAAAAACTTAAAAAAATTATTTTTATATTTAAAAATTTAATTTATTATATAAATGAAAAAATTTTTTTTCATTTAATTAGTAAATATTTTTTATAAAAATAAACATAAAAATTTATGTTCAAAGTATTACGTACATTTTTTAAATAAAAGTTCGTTAAAACAGTTTTTAAGGAATTTCAATTTTTTTCAATTTCATATTTTTTATCACCAATAAAGCATTATACTCCAATATCTATCTTTCTTCAATTACATTACATTAATCAATTCACTTCGTACAATAACCACAACTCACCACACTTAACAATGCATTTAATAATAAAAAACGCATTTATCACTTATATGAAGTGGCAGTCTGTCGAAGCACTCAAATCTCTATTATTAAAGCAAACCACACACACACATAAAGCAAGCAAACAAAACTACAAGTCATTGCAGAAAACCATAAATTTCAAGTGGGAAGTGCTCTATAGGTTAGATTATACGAAAGTGTGGTGAGCATCAGTGAGTAGTATGGCACTCAAGTATGAAGAGGAGGCTCTTAAGAAAATTGCAATTTTCCACACAGAAGTGTTAATGTAAAGCAAGCCACGAAATATAAAGTCAGTGGAGATCATACTACTTTGGCTGGATGGTAGAATTTTCTACTAGAAGTAGGACATTGTGGGATGGTCACTAAGAAATTTAAAAAAAAAATCAATCTAGAACTGAAATTAAAGAAATTAAATTTTTTAATTTTTCCGCTTTTTTTATTTTTTATTTTTTATTTTAATTTCTTTTGTTTTTTTAATTAAAATTTTAACTTCTTAATTCTTTTTAATTTTTTATTTTTTGTCGCTGAGTCACTTTTCATTTTTTTTTCAATAAATATCCGCTCTAACGTCTGGCCACACAATGAAAAATCACATTTATTGTTGTGGCTTTTGTTATTTCTTAAAATCATATTTCTGGTATTTCCTCTTATCAATCAAATGTCAATCAAAATTGAATTGAGCTTTGACTTCTTTGCGCCTGGCATTTGCTGGCGATGCATATAATAGAAAAAAAATTAATTGAATGAAAGTGTTTGTAAGTCAACACTTTAACACAAATTAATGATTACAAATCGATAGAAACCCCCATTTGAAGGGTTGCCATCAAAGCAAAAGATAAAAAATTGTTTTCCCTGAAAATGATATGTTCAAAATTTTGCAATAAATAAATTGAAACTAGCCGGAAAATTTGGAAATGATATTTTCTTGCATTTTACAGTAATATCAAAAAATTTTTTTTTTTTTTCGAAATTCAAAAAAAATTTTTTTTTTTCCAAAATTAATTCTTTTTTTCAAATTCATAAAAAAATTCTTTTTTTAAAGAAGATTTATTTTTAACTTTTTTCACACCAATTTTTCTTGTTTGAAACGAATATGTCATTAGAAATAGAGTTTTACACATTTGAACGATATCTACATATGTACATATGTATGTGCCCAGCTAGCTGCTGAACTTTTTTAAAGAAGAAACTAAAAGGGTTGCCATCTATTTAATACTTTAAAACAATATAATATAAAAAAAATTGCATTAATGTTATTTTACATATTCAAAAGAAAATAAAAATTTTAGGAAATCACTTAACTGCTTTATAAAACTAAATATATTATTAAAAAGGGTTGCCACATATTCGATATTGTATTGGTCAAAAAAACTTTTTATTTTACTCTGACATATGCTTTAAAATAAATAAATAAAAATCGGCGTTTCTACGTTATTTGAATATAAAAATATATATATATACATTTTATGCTGCAGGGTTGCCAACTGTCAAAAAAATTAACACTTTTACAAAACTTACGAAACTATAATAAATATTTATAATTTATTTTATAGTATGAAGCTTGCATTTCCAGATTTATATTAAAAATAATTAGTATTTATTTATTTATATATTTTTTTAAAATTATTTTATTTTATTTTTTTACTTCGATTTATATTATTTTAAACCGGTGCAATATACAAATTGCTGCCATCAAAAATTATTAATAGACGCAAGGCATAAAAAGCAAACAATATTTAACTAAAATTCATAATATATTATTTTTCAATGGCAACCCTGCAATGAAAAATGATGCAAATTTACAATATGGGTATCAAATTAAAGCTTTTTGTGAGTACTTTGTAGTTAATATCGGTTTTTAACTTTATCAAGCTCTTCTAATATAGTAAATTAAGTAAAATTAGTAATTAAGTATTTGTATTTAATTTTTTTATTTTCTCTAATTTCTATTATGTTTTAAATTGTGAAATTTGCAGCAGACGCCAAATAATTAATTAAAAATCGCAAATTATAAAAAAAGAAGTTTTTAGAACATAAATCTTAAATCATATTTTTTTTGTAATGGCAACCCTGCATTGAAAAATTTTGAAAACTTACAACATGGGTATCAAATGAAATCACAACGGATGAAAAACAAATAGTTTTCATAATTTAAATTTCAAATATAATTTTTTTCAGTGGCAACCCTGCTATTAAAAATTATGCAAATTAACAATATGGGTATCAAATGCAAGCTTTTTGAGAGTGTTTTTAAGTTAACATTGATTTTTAGCTTTAACAAACTCTTGTAAAATAATAAATTATAAAAAAAAAAATAAAATTTAAAATTTAATTAAAAATTTTATATTTAAATCTAATTATTATTTTCAATTTAATTTAATTTTTTTTAATGCCTCTGTATTGTATATATTTTTACAAAATAGCATAACTATAAATTTCCACACTTTAAACACACAACTTCAATGACCGCTCATTGTCGGTGCACTGCTGCTCAAAACCTCTACAACCGCATGCTAAAACAAAATATATATATATTTCCGCTTTTATGCAAATACAATTTCAAAGCAGCACTTCCTGTCATTTGCTCAACTAACTGCGCTTTGCTGCCTGCAACACACATACATTTGTATGTACATATATCACATATCCTTTGGCGCAAAGGCAACATTAACAACAAGCTGCACGTAAGCTCTGCACTTGGCCCCGCACACCGCCCGCCACTCTTTGTGGGCTGCAATGCCACTCAACTCAATCAAGTCGACCAAAAATGTAAATGAAATAAATTTTCGCAACCAAATACACGCTCTGCAAAAGCTAAAAGCCGGCTTTGTAGCGTCGAGGTCGAGTGAGTGAGTGTATTTGATTGTATGCATGCATGCATGCATGTGTGTGTGTGAGTGTGCTTTGGTATGAAAGAAAGGACGACGACCACTTGTATGCTCATTTAAAATTGTTAATTGAATTTTAAATGTGTGTATGTCCTACATACATATGTGTGTGTACCACAATTCTATAACCCTATATGTATAAGCATGTGTGTGTGTGTGTGTAAATATAGATTCTTATTTGCATACTGTGACCATTGAAAATTGTAGTGCAATTAAGCCGCTCTCGAACTTTTCGAACACAAAATTTCACAAATTTCAACAGGCATACAAATAACACTCCAAAAGTATGGCTACAATTGCGCGCATTAATCAACTTCATATGCAACAACCCTCTTCATATGTGTTTGTGAGCGTGTGTGTGTGTGATTGTGAGTAATTAAAGTTTTGAATTTATATTTGCATTCTTGCTTTATAGTTACATATGTGTGAGTGTGTTTGTATGACTAAATTGAATATTAATATTTTGAAACTTTTTTCAATTTTTTAACACAATTAAATTCGTCTGATAAATCCCTTAGTCTAGGAGACTTCTATAATTGCTATTTATTTTAAATCCAAAAATAACCCGAGAAATGGTTTTCCCGCAAAAAATAATCTATTCTAAATATATTTAAATGAGTTAAGACTGCACAGTCAGATCTCCCCGAGCAACCCTGTATATTAGTCAATCAAATGTTCCACCTAAAGTCAGAGCAACGAAAAAGCTCTTACTAAAAATCAGTGGAAACAAAGGACCCTCTTGAACTTATCGATTTAGTGTACTTAAAGCAACGCTGATTTGCGGTCCCACAATTAGATCGAATATATAGTCATTAAAGTAACTCTAGTATGACGATCCGCTAGCAGAAACCTGATTCAGTAACTCTTTCTCACTATTTCAATAACTACAGCAACGGAGCCTTACATACCGGGCTATTTATAATATTTTTTCACTAATAAAATCGATCTTCGGATTCCATAATACTGATGCAATAATCCTGTTTTCATAACCTCAAAAGTACTACTACAAAGTGTATCGTCACCGTTTCTCGCAATGCATAAATCTGATTACCTAAACATATTGCTAGAAATCAACAAAGATTTTAAAACATCTCGAGACCCTGTATTAGCTTCATCCCAAGGGATTCTAACCAAAAAAAAATTTATAAGAAAAAAGTCAGCAAATAAACCCAAAATTCCAAAAGGTGTTCTTCTAAATCATTATACTACTTGGATCACTGAAGAGTTTATCGTCGAAATAAGGCTGAGAACATAGAAGAAGACAAGGAGTTTGAATAATTTTAAAACTATAACTCTATATGCGGAGACTTGCATCTCATTCTCAACTCTCCCTAATGGTTTATGATATATGAAAGAAGGCTACGAACAGTGTGAAGCGAAAAACAGAGAAGCGATGAAAATGAACTCCGAAGTTTTCATTATAGAACTGTTTCAATGCTATTGGTAAGAACAAATGTCTCCAGTTCTTCTTGATATATCCTACCGAGTCTCTCCGATGCTTCTATGTTAGATATACGATTTTTAAAAGTGTCTAAATCTATTTAGAGGCTCATGTTACCTTCCCTGACTTAATAAAAATGAAAAATCCGAGGAAAAACAGAGCTCCTATAATGACTGAAGAGCCCGTTAAACCATTTCAGCTATAGCCACGGTCTGTTTCGAAAATATTTCATTGTTGGATAGAATTGGTGCCTTTTTAGCAGACTTGAGGCTCAAGAAAAAGGTGTTACAATCTCACACTGCTAATTCAGTATCGATCTACCCGACTTCAATGGTAGCGCTGTGAAAAGAGATTACATTAAATGAGTAACTATTAAAGACCAAGAAGTTCCCAGAAGCTGAATGCCCTCTCCCTATCTTT
The DNA here is from genome assembly GCF_028554725.1 of Zeugodacus cucurbitae. Lineage (NCBI taxonomy): Eukaryota > Metazoa > Arthropoda > Insecta > Diptera > Tephritidae > Zeugodacus > Zeugodacus cucurbitae. Next base: position 6,596,719 of record NC_071670.1, read on the forward strand.
TCCATAATTTTGACCTTTAAATATCACTGATGTAACGGCTTTTCGTTATAATTTCCAAGAGGAGATCAGATGTGAACTATAGATATCTACTAAGGAGCTAAGTATGTAAAGAATGCATTGTTACTCGATTGTTATACGAAGAAAATCTGTAAAATCCAAAGCAACAGTAAATTTAATTAACCCTTAGACGTACACTGTGGGTCAAAAAGGTCTCTCATTTGCTACTAACTAATGAAGTCAAATATTTTATACAAATTGAGGACGCCAGTTAGTCCTTTCTTATATTGTTTGCCATCTTGCGACGATTGAAGAGCCGCCACTCATGCATTGAGTTGCACATAGTGTTAGTAAATTATCACTACACATAGCGGGGTATCTCACACCAGCTCAGCTAAGCGACGGCTTGCCGTAATATCTTCTCGAAATATCGCCTCAAAATTCAAGTGGCAGACAGAAATATGTTAAATTCATTCATATAAATGCTGCTATGTGTCTCTCCTAAATACAAAACTGCTTACGCGCCGGCACAGATATAAATTCACTTGTGTGCGCCCATTTATAATTTTTCTTATTTTAAAATATAAATATTACCATTTTGCATAACTTATTTGTAGTTTTTCATTTTCCACAATTTTTCCAAGCAAAGCAAGGATTACGAGAAGGCAGCGTACATTGGAATGAGCAATCACTTTTTTTGTTGTGCTTACTCGTGTTTTTTCGATTTTTCAGTGCCTTCAACACTGCTGCTTGCTGGCTGCGCTCGGTGGCTCACCGACTTGTGCTGGTAGCACTCAGCTCGGCGCAGTACATTTCCGGTTAGCATACAAATCACTGCTCGCCACAACAACAACATATAAATATTTCTATACTATATACTCAGCGTCAAGCTTACGGGCAGCCAACCAACAATTGGCGGCATAAACCGCCACTCGACCCCGACCGCACCTTTTGTTGGCCATAAATTTGGCTAGCAAAACTCGGTGGCAGCATTTACTCCAATCTTCGTGCTTTATTTGTTGTTCGTGTGTGCGCTCTCCCTCTGCTGCGCCATTCGTAGCCAAGGCAAATGGACGTTTCGTAGCATTTTTAGCAATTTACATTTTGCCTTTTTATTTCGTCTATTTTATTTTTTCTATAAATTTTTATTTTCAACGCCTCCTCCTCTTCTCACTTTTCCACTGTCGCGCTGGCACTTCGTGGCTCCTCTTTGGTGTCCACTCGCGTAAATATTGTGAATATATAGGGAATATTACAAATCCAGACGTTGTGTATAAAAAATATGATATTATTTATATAAAAGAGACAAAATATTTACAAGCGTGCAACACAAAGGATGCCGGTGGGTGGGTTAAAGAGCGGGTAAAAATTTATGTACAGCCATTACTTTCATTGGAAACAATCGCAAATCGAATATCAGCGAGTTGTAATCAGTGTGAGCGTTGATGAACGAGAGAGGAAGGGGGTGGAGGGAACATAAATATTATTGTTGTTGCTTTTGTAGTGAGCTTTTTGTAGGCACGAAAGTCGGAAACATCAGAAGAGTACGCGATTCATGCAAGGAAACCTTCAAAAACTAGCGAGAAATAAGTTTAAGCTCCCAAATTGCTCGTGAGTCATTCAAGGGAACCCCGTAAAACTAGCGAGTTAACTACTCGCGAGTTCGAAATTTAGTTCGATATTCTGTCATAGAAACTCGTTAGTCATAAATACATTTATCAAGAGCTTCTAACTATTCGGAATCTTTGACACAACGCTACTACCTGTGAATATTAAGCTAAAGTAGGCTAATAGACCTAGACAGTGGATAAAGCGTCCTGAGAGAGCGATTTGAAAGTCGATTTCGACTAGAATATCAATTCCTTCGAGAATACAGAGTATATAATTTAACAGTTCTTTCTTAGTTGGAACCTACTACAGACTGTAGAACAAAATGTCTAAATCACGGTCTCCCACATTCCTCCGATAAGTACTTAATGAAGGAAACCTACTCTCATCGTTGAGATAATATCAAAAGACGGGAGGATTTTATGAGTTGCCAATTCCTAGAGGTAAATTCGAGTTCTTCTATTGTTGGATCTAGGTAATCGGAACCTATCCGACTGTAGATAAATCTGGGAATACAACTTTATTCCGAAAAGCGCTGAGATAAGGAATCATAGTCCTATCGTGCGATCACAAGATTGTTGGATTTTATGAGTTGCCGGTTCCCAGAGGCAGATCCGAGTTCCACTATAGTCGAATAAGAGTTCTCCGTCCTCGTCTCCCAGTTAAAAACAATCAACTCGGTCCCATTGAATCTCACCGTAGTGGTGTCGGTATCATCATGGTAGCCTGGCTAAGCATTATGACATCGGTATATCTCATCTGCTACAACCTCAAACTAATATGACCTGTTATCTGATAAATTCTTTGAAACCAGCTGGTCACACGGTTGTTCCAATATTGAGCTACCTGTAATTCAACTCAATTCCAAGTTCTCTTCAATTTTCTTTGCTGTATAGAAGTCGCTAAAGCCATCATAAAACACAACGCTAAGCAACACACACTTGCAATCACCCATAGATGCAACGTTACAACTAATCGCTCTACCAATTCGTCCTCATCTACAGACGGGTACGTGTGCAGCTACTTCGGGCTTCCCTTTCATACGCCGTTCTTCACACCGCCGCAGATAAAATCCAGTACGCCGCTTGGCATGGCAAATGGCTTAATATATCGTATCGCCTGATATGGGTCGCGAGTGTGTTTGGTGGCACAGTCTTCAGCTGATGCAAATTCTTCGCACACACACACATTGGCACATCAGCCCACACAACTAAGCAAACTGCAAGCAAAAACTTCATTTAAGTGGAATGGAGTGTAACAAAAGCAACAAAAAGGATTAGACGTGGCACCGGCGTGTATGCGAAACAGCTTAATAGCACACCAAAGACGACCGCAGCACCAGTAATAGCCAAGTTACGCGTCTGTAAGAAAGAGTGTTGTGGGTTATTGCGAGCGCGAGGTCGACTCGATAAGGCTGTGGGTTATTTGAAATTTTGAGATATACATTTTCTTTCGATGAATCCTGACTGATCTTCCAACTTCGGTGCTTCCTAATAGCTCCAAATTTAGTGCAAGCGACTGTAGGCTTCCTTGGAGCTTCGTAATATCTCAAAATTTTGATACAATTTGAAGGTTACGGCACATAAAGACCTTCGGACTGAAGTGGGACATCGTCAAATAGCTCTTGGCAGTGGACGCAACGCATAGGACTTCGTCAAGCATCTCCTGGCAGTAGACGACCGACCGAAATATTGAAATCCAGTTGTTATTACTACAGACAGACAGTTCAACCCGATCGAGTTGGAGTTAGACCTCCGAAGTGATAGTTCCTGGTCGGATGAGGTCCGTTGGGCTGGTAGAGAGCTCTGTGGACCATGGTTTCACAAAAACCCGTGGACTCTATGATTTAAGATGCTCCCATGTTTCACTCTTAGAGTACAGCAGTACAGTGTAAGTAACAGCGTTGAGTTCAAAGAAATCTACTACTTTATCGAACCACCCGCATATATGGGTCTCTATGCGACTCTCGGTTTTCAATCAGCCATTACCATGCAAAGCACGTTACACCACGCTTGACGCGATTGCTGCTGGGCGTTGCTACTGCGCGCTGATTGCCGCACACACATACTGCGATCACAGCTCCCACTTTCCTAAAAGAGCTACTACTACTACTTAGTATGTGTTCGACTACTGTACGCGCATCAGTCAACCAGTCAGTCCGCCAGCCAGTGAGCTCGACAGCCGGCACTGGGGGCATACGAGTTCGTTATCTCGCCGACAACACTTCATTGCTGCTGCTGCGGCTGCGGAGCTGCTTTAAGTCTCAAATGCCAGCTTTTGGCGCAGCATTTGGTATTATGCATTGCAACCACGCGCATACACTTCAGCGTTTTATCGTTGGCGCTGCCATCAGCTACCAGGCGACCGACAACACATCAGTGTTTCGCCACACACAGGCATCGTCAATTGCTGCCAACGTCACCAGGCCGCATTGGATTTCTTTGTTGCTCCTTGGTTTGCGCTAAGCGCTGTAAACAGTCTTGTGTTGCTGTTGCTGTTGCGCTATTTTGTGCAGTCATGCATCCGCTATTTATGTAGTCCAAGCGCGCTGGGACGTCAGCAGCCGGCATAGCCGTAATCAACGCCAATCTTTTCGCATGCTTTGATTTTTTTCGCTCGCCAACAGCAACATGAATTTGCATTTTTTCTTACGCTGCTATTATTTTTTTCACTTCTGTTTATTCTATTGTTTTCGCTCCTTTTCTAGTGTGCCAGTCGGTGTCAGCTGCCACTCTGTTAGTTGTCTTGCGTAGAATAGTCACAGCGTGTGCGTAGTCCATGGTCCTCTGCATATTTATTGTTATTATTAGTGTTGTCGCTTGTGTCGCTCATTTACATCGTTTGTCGCTTAATCACCGCTAAGTTGTTATGATCAGCATTTGCACGCGGTCAACAAAGCATTTAGCGGCAGACTACTGCCTGCCTGCAGTTCGCGCCAAGTGCGTGTGTATGCTTTGCGGCTTTAAGTGCATGCTTTGCTCGCACAAAAGTTTAGCTATTTTTTATGGTCGCTCCGCACATCCATTTCATAGAGTCGCAAGTGAGTCACTCGGCACTTGTGTATTATGTACGGACAAAAAGCACGCGTCTGGTCATTCACTTGTCAAGCTGCACAAAACAGCTATTAACAGTATCAAGTTCAAGTGTATACTTGTGCTGCTACTTGCTATTTCGTACGTTCAGCGGCAGTCTGTAATTCTCAAGTGGTTTATGTATAATTTGAATGACATCAAGTGCGTTCTAAAATGTAACTCTGCGTTTGGATTTCCGTAAGTTGATACGGCTGCTTAGTGATGCAAGCTTATCTGAAGCTTACATCTCTTAAAAGATGTATTAGACTCTTCCAAATATTCGCCGTATCTTCATTAAAGCCTCACAAAACCCAGTATTTTCTTGATGTTAGGCTTCGTAGCTTCTTCTCTTTGTCTCCAAAATAGTTGAGTACTAAATTTAGGTTATTTTTCAAGAAGTGTATCTAACGAAAATCTGCTTGTGAACCAGATACAGGCAGATTTGAGGTTCAGTGATGCCGTCTTAATCCTATACTTTTATTTGGAGATGTACATATTTACTTTATAATGGTGGACAATGTGTGACTATCCTGAGTTACCAGCTCACATTCTCTCTCTTCATTGGTTAGATTTTTTTGCTAATTTTCGTTTTGTTTAGAGCAATTACTATAATATAGATGTTCCAAATTAAAAAAAATTATTTTATCAAAACCAAAGGATGGTTTAGAGAGAGCATAATAGTGTGAGGGAATTCCTGTTCCGGTGGTGTCACAAGGGGCCTCTAAAAGCCCCAGGTTCGTCGAAAGACACCCACTAACCTAGTCTATCCTAGGACAACTCTTATCTTCGTCACTTTCTTCCACTTTTTCACAATGCTCAACCATTATGAGTACCAGGGATATATTGCCTCTCTCTTTCCCATTATCTCTCTCCACTGTGATGATTTTTTCATAATTTTCTCTTTTTTTGATCACTTGCTGTCATTTAAAGGTCACAAAGCGAGGATCAGGGATGTATAGCCTTTCTCTTTCCCATTCTCTCTCTTCAATGTGATTATGTTTTCTTAATTTTCTCTTTTTTTGATCACTCGATGTCATTTAATGATCACAAAGCGAGTTCTTTTCAATTAAAAAATGTGCCTCAGCGATAAGAAACCCGTATTCTTTCACCCTATCTTCTTTTTTTCGTTATTCCATCTATTTCTGCACACAACACAATACAACTAAAATGAGTACCACGTGTGTATAACCTCTTTCGCTCTCATTCTCTCACTTCGTTATCCAGATTTTTTTTTGCTAATTTTGTCTCTTTTTGAGCAATCGCTGTCTTTTATATATTTCAAAGCGAATTCTTAGTCAAAAAATGATGTTTCAGCGTTTAGAAAATTATAGTCAACTCTTTTTTCGTCTCTCCTTAATAATTATTGCATTTACTCTCTCGAAAAACGCTACACAAATGCAACATTGTTAACTCTCTTCACTAAATGTAGGGACGTTCAATCTTTTTGCTCCACTTTTTATAATTATATCAATTTTTTATGTATTTTACTATTATTTTACCGTTATTTCCACGACGTGCTGTAATATTTTCATACTCTAACTTACATATGTATATGTAAATAATTGGCATCCATAAAAGTAACTGTCACATCCTTGTGCCGTCAATTTCCCACCAACAGCCATACACTACAGGCAATCGCAAGGCGTGCCGCGTCTCACTTTATTATTGCAATTTTCTTAGCATTTTCTCCTTTTTTCTTACACATTTGTCACATAAATTTTGCTCATACGTCATAGAAAACGTATATAACCCATATTTTATGCATGCTTCTTAAAACGCTGAGGAGGGAGAGCGGTTTGCGGTGCGCCGGCTGTGATTTGCCAAGTGCCGGTGATGAGTATTGAATATTGGCGCATATGCTTCATTGCCTCAATTTGAACGCTAAACGATTGATTGGCAGATGCGGGTTAAGGTTGTGCAAATTGATGGCAATTGCAAATGAGTTTATAGCTTCAATTGAAATAAAATGCATATATGTGTGTGGTGTGGTGTGGTAGTATATATGGTCACTGGTTCGGAAATATTATGTATAAACTTTAACTGTGTTTTTAAGCGAATTTTTAAAATAAAGAACATAACTTCAGCTTAATTGTTTAAGAACCTTATAGCCTTTTCACACAGCCAAATTAATTGATCAATTAAAAGTTTGATGGAGAAACTAGTTTTTACCTTCACCCAGCCAATCGCAGACAAAGACTGTATATATAATTACAAATACGGTCTTTGTCACATAGTTACATTTCATTTTCAAATCGATTAAAATTCAATTGCAAATTAATGTAGATTTTTATATTGTTGAGTAAATTGATCTTAATCAGCGTTTTAATCGAGCAAAGGTCGGTTAATTTATCAATTAGCTCCTGTGTGAAAAGCTATAAATCGATATTAATCAACGTTTTAATCGAGCAGAGGTCGGTTAATTGATCAATTAGCTCCTATGTGAAAAGGTTATTAAACTCTAAGCTTTAATGAAGCTTTAAAATGATTTTGTTTTATGCATGAGAGTGTGATTCGGTAAGCATAAAATGTTTTCTTGAAAGAAAAAAATATTTTTGTCCATTATTTTTTATTAATTATAATAAAAATCTATTTCGATGTCAAATTTAAAACTTTTTTCTTAATTTAACGAATTCAAAAATAAATTATATAACTACAGGTTGATATATATTCCCAAATGTTGCTGTTAATGCTGGTTCCCAGGTAGACGAAATTATCTACAACTTCAAAGTTATGACTGTCAACAGTGACGTGGGAGCCAAGACGCGAATGCGCTGACTGTTTGTTTGACGACAGGAGATATTTCGTCTTGTCCTAGTTCACCACCAGACCCATATAATATAGTGACATATAAATTATATTTAGCGACTTGTTAGGATAATATCATGTAGGCTTTCTACATAGATTAGCCTGATAATCCAAAATACCTACAACAAAAAAATTCAGAATAATCAGTCAGCTAAGGACACTTGAATCTCGGTATCAAACTATATACCCGAAAAGGTAACTATTTTCCTACCCGAAAGTAATTTCAGACACAGTGATCGAGGAATATCGATAATCACTTTTCACCGCTTAATGCCTAAAGTTCTAAGAGGCATTAATTAAACTTACTTAAGCTTTAAACCTAGACAAACCTTTCCTAAACGAAATGGTGATCTAGGAGTATCAGTAATCACTTTTGTTTGCTTAATGCCTAAAGAGGCGTGGATTATACCTATTTAACCTTTAATCCTAGACAAACCGAATATAAAAGTTTAAGACAACTTGAATCTCGGTACCAAACTATATAACCGAAAAAGTAACTATTTACCTAACCTAAAGTCATTTCATATACGGTAATCGAGGAGTATCGGTAATCACTTTCCACCACTTAGTTCTAAGAAGTATAAATTAAAATTAATTAACCTTTAATCCTAGACAAACCGAATAAAAAGTCTAAGACAACTTGAATCTCGGTACCAAACTGTATAACCGAAAGAGTAACTATTTACCTAACCGAAAGTCATTTCAGACAGGGTGATCGAGGAATATCGGTAATCACTTTTCAACACTTTATGCCCAAAGTGCTAAGAGGGATAGATTAAACCTATTTAACCTCAATGAACCCGAATAAAAAAATTTTCGGTTCCGAAAAACGCTGCCTTTTGAGGTTAACAAAATGGGTTCACATAATTCTAACGAAGCTAAAGATACTGAAAAACGAATTGAACTGTAACTATGAATTAGATATTTCTAACCTAAAAAATTAGTAAAAATCATATATGTTCGAAAGAGCTATTTCACACATGTCAACTCCTGTTGCGGCAATTTCTATTTTATAGATTATATATTAAAATATACAAGTTATCTCAAAATGGCAATTTTTCACACTTTTTACTGGCTGATTATCAACAAATCAGCAAATTTCTGCATTACTGAAGCACCCTGTATGCGCAATGAGGCTAATATATATAAAAGTAATTATAAATGCACGTCGTAATTTACAGTTATTAATGTTAACTTTGTCGCTCTATAACGTTTTTAACAGTTATTGCGATAGTTATTACAACCAAACAAGCATGTGTCATGACTTATAGCCACGTACGAGGAGCAACTTTTGTTGCATTTTTTCCTCTTCTTCCTCAAAAGCGTCCATTATATGTATGTAGTAGAATACACGTTGACGGTTAATTAAAAATTACCCAATGACTAACCAAATGCCAGACCGAGCGCGCGACAGACACACCGACAAATTGACCGACGTGACAGCGACTGCTGATTAATGTTAAATGAGCAGCATGCCAACGGTACAAGCAGGCAAGCTGGGGAAATTATGAGCAACATAAGTGGAAGAGGAAGAGATAGAGTGAGTGAGTGTGTGTAATAGCGCGCGGGGGGAAGCGGCAGTAGTTAAGCTTATAATGAGTTGTGAAAGTGATACTGGTGGGTGAGGTGTGACCGACCGTGTGCCGGCGTTGCTCTGGCGTGCAATTGTTTGTTTGGCATAAATTAAATTATTGCGCACAATTTACAAGGATCAAATTGTTGTTGTTACCACCTCATACATACTTATATGCATGCATAATCATATATCGCTGTTGTAAAATGGAGTGCTGCGTGTCTTTGTTGTTCGTTGTTGTTGCTGGCCGTCGGCAAATGCATATAAATTAATAAAATTGATTTAAAACAATTTGACCACGACCGCAAAACCGCAAAAACAACTATAAATAAACGCAAATGATAATTGTCGACGAGAGAAATTACAAACAACAACACAAAGCATTGTATTGTAATCTGTGTTGTTGTATGGGTGTGTCTGTGTGTGCATTTAAATTTATTTATAAAATAAAATAAAACCAAAGCTGGTAGAAATTAGTAGTTTAGAGTGCGGTTGTAAATATTTAAACAAGCGTAAATGAAGGAACAAATTTTTGCGGTTACAAAATGGGAGAATTTTGAAAAGTTAAACTAAAAAAAAAAAACAAAAATATATATTATAACGGGATGCGAACTATAAATATTCCAATTTTTATTTCTATAATCACAACAAAAACAGCATAGAGGATACAATAATTTTTGTCATACTACTTCTAAGAACCTAATTCAATAATAAATGTTCTTCTATCGGCTACCCACAGCTCTTGTATCCGTCGACTTCGAAGATTTTAAGAGAATTTCTTGAATATACTGTACACTTTATCCGATGTCCCCTAACAAATAACACCCTCCAAACCAGCCATTAGATTAAATATAGCCCAAAAATGACGGTATAATGTCTCAACAGTACTTGGCTATTAAGCAGATACCGCTGAGTTTGCTAGCTGAGACAGTCTTGGAACAGTTGAGTCCAAGTTAAGAGCATTTTCATATTTTTTTCCAAAACTTTGTCTCGGCTATAGACAGTTAAACTGTCGATCAAATTCATAGAACCGGAAATATGTCTCAAGCGGAAAAATTTCTGAGATCTAGAGTCAACTTCAGTTCAAGACGGCGATCTCAGCAACTGCGAGAGATAAGCGGATGTCTTCGCGATCTCGTTGTAGTCGAAGTCTTGCGTTGTTTCGATAAAGTATCATACAATTTTTGTAACAAACTGCTTGAAAGCTGCAGAACTTATTCAATAGGACCGCTCCGAAATTGATTCCTTTTAACTAAGAACAATTTCAAGAACTATTAAATTCATTTAGCTAAACATTCTTGTCTCTTAAATCTTTTGAATATGGATGTGCTGGAAAATTGCGGTTCCAAATCTTCTAGTTTTAACCAATTTGTAAAGTATGTTAACCTGAAAGTCTAGTAAGCTTTTAGAGAGGGGTTGAGTTAAGCAGATTCGTATGGCTTTCTTTCCCGAGTAGAATTAAATTTCGAGAGAAGTAGTTTTTGGATGATATTTGTGTATGTGAACATTTATGTTTGTTAAAATTTTAGAGAGGAGCTTTTTAAGCTCTTTTGGATTTGAGTTAGTCAATCGATATTAATTTTTGATACTAATATTTCGAGAACATAGTTTCAAAGTGTTTTTCGGAGTGGAATTAGGCTCCGGGAGAAAAAGTTTTGGATATGGTTTGTTTTTTGAGTTTTTTTTTAGTTTCGGTTCAGGGATAGAGTTCCAATTGATCACAAAATCACTATTTTTAACAAATTTATAAAGAATGTCAACCTAAATGTCTAGTAATATTAATAAAAGAGCTTTTTAAGCTCTTTTGGAATTGAGTTAGCTAGATTGGTTTGGTTTTTTGGTAGCAAAATTTTGAGAGTTTGGTTCTAGAATGCTTTTCGAGGCGTGTTTAGAATTCAGGAGAAAACGTTTTTGGACGAAACTTTTTTTTGATGAGTTTTCGGTTCAGTTAATGGTCTTAAAATTCCAATATTTGTATATCCGATGACTTCAATGTTAAATAGAAAGGTTTTTAGTGAGATGTACTTTAAGTTCATAGCAACTGAATGAAATTAGTATCCTCATTTTAGGCTTCTGAGGCTTCTTTGGACCAATTCTGTGTCCAAAATGGATCATCTTATCAGAAATAATGTAACTAAACACATAGCGAACTTCACAATCCTTAAAATCCGATATTTATTTCGCTAGACAATTGTCAGCAACTTCTATTCGCTTTATTCACTACATTCCAAGAGCTACAAAAAATATCTCACTAAATTCCTTTTCACGTGTAAATTATTTCACTAGTAAAGCCTGCATCCACAGCTACACCAACGTCAACGAAAGGTCAACGGCAAGTGTCCGAAAACCCAACATTTGTGGTTAGCATAAAATAAATCCAACATTTTTATACCACTGGGTCATTAAAGGCTCACTTATATCACCTACAAATGTATGTATATATGCGTTGGAGGCTGTAAAGACTTTTGTCACAGCAAAAGCTGACGCTAACATGCGTACATACAGTGTTGCATAGGTCAGTGCGTTGACCGCAAAGCTCGGCGCGAAAGGGATAAATGTGTATGGTAAGGGATAAATTTACAAGTGCCAAACTTTAAAGGATAAAACTATATGATGTCAAAAAATGTGGCTGGTGTGAGGATGCGCGTGTATATATTTATATATATATCGTATCTGAGTGCGACTGACCACGTGGCTGTTTTTGCGGTGCTGCGGTTAGTAGGCAATAAAATTTGATTGATGACACACTCTTTTTTATTATTTCATACATTTATATTTTTTTAAACCAAATGGTAGTAGGGAAAATTGTGAAATGTGCTTTTAACTAGATTAAAAGTTATGACAAAGCAAATACGCTGAAAAAAATTTATAAAAATTAAAGAAATGTATTTAATATTTTTTTCACCAAAGTAAATAGTGAGACTCTGTCACAGGAAGTGCTTTTTTGCTGATATCCTCTGTGCTATAAAACTAAATATTTTTCTAACTCTTTTTTATGACATTATTACACTCATTGAATTTCCAATAAATTGCTTAGCAAATGCATAAATTTTATGTCCCACATTTCCTTCCTTTCGCACTTTCTCGGCAATTCGCAGTTGCACAAACAGCGGTTATCTTGTAATAAAATAACCGTGAAGCTGATAAGGATGTAGGTGGGGATATAAGACATAGTGGAATTTATGCAACGGTTAAAAAAATTAAACAAAAAAATTAAAAAAATATTTGAAGAAGGGTTAGGTAGTATAAAAAGAAAAAATAAATAAAATAATAAAAAAGTAAAAAAAAAAACAAATAAAAAAAATAAAATATAAAAATAAAAAAAAAACTAAAATAAAAAATAAAATAAAGTAAAATAAAATAAAACAAAATAAAATAAAATTACATAAAATAAAACAAAATAAAATAAAATAAAATAAGAAAAAATAAAATACAATAAAATAAAATAAAATAAAATAAAATAAAATAAAATAAAATAAAATAAAATAAAACAAAACAAAATAAAATAAAATAAAATAAAATAAAATAAAAATAATAAAAAATAAAATAATAAAATAATAATAAAAAAATATAATAAAATTTATAAAATAAAAAAAATTATTATAAATGAATTGTTTTGTCAAAAATTTGAAAAAAAATATTATAAATGAATTGTCTTGTCAAAAATTTGGATAACACTAAATTTTAAAGATTAAATTTTCACATTTGCAGTAAAACAAAATATAAAAAAAATATAAAAAAATATAAAAAAATATAAAAAAATATAAAAAAATTGTATTGACAAAAATTGTTTTATATCAAAAATTTTTTTAAAATAAATTTCAAAATTAAAAAGTAAAATATTTTAAAAAAGTTTACAAAAATACTCCAATAAAACAAAAAGAAGAAAATGTGTAAATTGTTCTTTTTTTCATAATAAAAAACAAAAATTTAAATAAAAAATATAATTTAATAAATTTAAAAATATAATTGGATTGGAAAAAAATATGATAAAATATTCCAAAAATATATATATAAAAAAACCAATAATAATAATATTTGCTTAATTTATAGAATTGAAAATATTTTTGGAATTTTATTGATTTTATGCCGAAAATAGCTAATTATTTATGAGATCATCGAAAATTAAAAAAGTAAAAAAAAAAAAACAATTAAGAAATATCTTTCTTTGCGCTGTTTCTAACAACTATTCCTATTCTATTTAGCGCTCTTTCCAAGCATAAAAATGTCGAAAACGTAACTAACGACTTACGCGCACAAAGCGGAAATAGACAACTTCGCGCCAACACAGCGCAGCATGAAGCACAACTCATAAACAAGTATAACATGTATGTATGTATGTATGTGTGCTCGTGGCTAACTAGCACGAGCTAAGAAATACAAGTACACAATTGTTGGTTTGGCAATAAGCGCAGCATAAATATAATAAAAATCGGAAGTTAGTCGAATGTTTTTCTGCTTTTAATTAAATTTCCGCTACTTGCAGTTCAATCCGCTTAGCAACGTTTAATTAAAAAGTTGCATGGCATTCGCGCTTTTGCCGCTACGCCTTTTGAGCACCACGACGACGACGACGACAGGCATGCCAATAATGCACGAAAGGAGCAAAGTAAAGCAATGCGACTAACAATCAATGATGTGGAAAAGTGTATTGGATTGTAGCAATGAACGGAAACGGAAATAAAGTGGAGTTAAAAGAAAAATGAAAAAAAAATCAGTCTAAAAATATGCTTTGGATAGTTGTTACTACGCTTTTTGCAGCTACTTTTAGAGGAATTGTAATAAAAAATCATTTGAAATAGAGTAGACAATCTTAAAATGAAAAATATTTTTCATTATCAAAAGTTGATATTATAAAAAAATTATAAAATGATCTGGCAACTCTAAATTTTGATAATTCCAGTTTTTATATTTCAGCTTTTAGAAAATATTTTATTATACTAAAAATATAAGCCTTAAATACTACAAAGAAGTTCAACTTTCCAAAGAAGTTCTATCTTTCTCTATAAACCATGGGTGTGAAACTTCGCTAAATCATAAATTCTCTCACTCTCTATTTTTTTCTAGACCTATCACTCTCTATATATACTTTTCTCTGCACTTAAGGTATAGAGTTTAGATCTTTTCTTCTCCCCAGTTTTAAGTTTACGATCCTTTCTTTCATATATTTAAATCTATCAATTTTGTTAAAGAAAAATCTAAATTAATTTTTTATTTTTCCTTTACAGAGCTTGGGCATACTCGCCTCCATACCCGCCGGTCTACTTATATTATCACTCTTCGGTCTGCTATTATATCTGCTAACGCGTTGTTGTGATCGCAAGCCACGCAAACCGAGTGCACAACGTTGCCAGAGTTGCACATTAGTCGTGGTTACGTTGATGACATGTGCGGCGATTGGTTTGGGTAAGTAAATTAAACAATAAAATATTATTTAAAATAAAAAAAATTTCTTAAAATTAATGAGACTTTATAGAGGGAAGTAAACCTTAAAGAGAGCTAACTTGTAGTCTGGCAGCGCTATTTAAAGTCGGGTTGAGAGATAAAGCTTTGAAATTATGAAAACATTTTTATATTTAATACAAATATAGAATATTATTAAAGATGTGATATTTAAATTATGGAAATGCACAGGTTGTGCTGTCAATTTCGGCATGTAGAGAACGCTGTGAGGCGATGACATGTAAATAAGACAGGAGATGATGTACGGCTTTAAAACTAATTAAATTGTTAACCTAAAACAAAGTATTATAAAATTTACTACACATTTCATTCGTTAGACTTTTTCGATTTACAATTCTCAACCTTTTTATGAAAATTGCAAAAATTGAATTTGTGGCATACAATTAGGAGTAACAATAAATAATGTTTAAAATTTGAATGTCTTAAATTCAGAACTGTTATATAAAATAATAAACCTGAGATTTTTATAACTGCAACTACAATTAACGTACATATTCTTTTCACTCGTTTGAAAGGAACTTATTTTTCTTTCTTCAGTTATTTTATTATTTTTTCCACCAATTACTTCTAACATTTTTTTCTACCACATATACGCCACATAAAAAATATGTCATGTAAAAGATAAGATTTTCATTGGATAATTGCCAGCGTAAATATTTGGTAGATGGCGCATTCTAGCAACAATAACACATACAATTGCCACCAAAACATTGTAAATAAAGGTATAAAAAACAGTTTAGTGGACGACAAAATACAAAGTGAATGTGCCAGAAAAGACAATTGTGTAGAAAGCGAGATAAAAAAGATAGAAAAGAACGCAGGAGAATGAAAGAAAAAATACTGAAGAAAAAATAATAAGTTTAAAAAATGTAGAACAAAAACTAACAAAAATAAAAGAAAGATAATAAAAAAAAAAATAAAAAAAAGAAAAAATAATAAGTTTAAAAAATGTAGAACAAAAACTAACAAAAATAAAATCCACCAAAAAAATAGTAGAGTCACCAGGTTAGAGACATAAACAAAACTGCGTTAAGAGCGCACAACAACAAAGTATAGATCTTGCCAGAGCACTACACCTACAAACTACCACTCCAGAAAAGGGAAATATTAAAAAAAGTGAAAATAAAAAATGGAAACGCACATAAATCCATACAAAGTAAGACCAGACTCTCGTGCGCTACGTATAGAGGTTAACGACTGTTTTGCTGTCATTGTTTGTTGTTGTTGTTGTGTTTAGCTTTTCTTTCATACCTTTTGCTATGTTTCTCTTTCACCTTTACTTTCGCGCTTCAAGTATTTACCTCAGTTACTGTGTGTTTTTTTTTTGCTTTACGCTTTGTAGTTTGACAATTTTATCGCCACCCTCCCATCTTGTGTGCGAGCGAAGTCATTATTTTCCTGTGTTTTCTCATGCATTTTTATCAGATAAATGAAAATAGTAGTTTTTTGTAGCATACTTCACGGCGCACAGCCAACTAGTGCGCTTATTTAGTAAGATTTTGTGTTGTTGTTGTTGCTTTTTGCAAGATTAATAACTCTATTTGGAATATAAGGGCTTTAAGTTGACGCACAAAAACGTTGCCTACTTTTAGGCGCTTAATACAAGTTTATTAATTTGAATATTTTGTGTTGAATATTGCATTAAAATTGTTGTACTTTATTATAATAACTTGAAAAAATAAGATTATATTGCTGAATTGAGCGCCTACATTTAGGCGCATCTATTATTATTATTTTCTTTTTAAGTTATTTTTATACTTTCCTAACAAAAGTTTGTATAAGAAAAGTAGGTTAAATCTTCAAATTTCTACTGTGACAACTCTAACGGTAGCTGAAAATTCACCGTTATCGTTGTAAGCTTGTCATTTTAGCTGCAATATAAATTGCTCTTGCGGTTTTCTTTGACTTTTATCATAGCAAATGCATTTAATTGACGATAATTAATAGCAGACATTTTATTTGTAATTTAACATTTGACATTTGCTTGCGCCGACATGCATAATTGGTGTGCAATTATTGTTACAACAACAATGAGATTGGTAATGAGTTGTGGATTTGCAAGCCAAGCGGCATTTTGTATGATTTAGTGAGCAATTGGAGAAGAGTCAATATGATATGCAGAGAAGGTAGAAGCAGAAGAACAAAATTATTAAAAGACAAATTAAATTAGTTTAAAAAATCAATATTTAAAATTTAAGTAAAAAATAAAAAAAAATAAATAAAAAAAATGAAAATAAAGCAATTACAATAATAAAAAAATAACAAATTTAATTTAAAAAATATCAAAATAGTTTAAAATATAAGCAAATGCTAAACAATTCAACAAATCAAAATATTGAAAACTTTCCATATCTAAAATTTTAGTAAAAAATATTTTTATATATTTAATTTAAAAAAATATCAATTTAAAGTAAAAAAAATAATAATTTAAAGGAAAATAAAAAAAAGTTTAAATAAAAATATTTGAATTCTTTAAATTAATTTTATTTGTAATATTAATAATTTAATCATATAAAGTATTTAATAAAAACAAAATAGTTCCCTTCTTATATTAAATAAAAAACCAATAAAATATGCTTTCAAAAATTAAGGAAACAATTAGCTTCTGATTTAAAAAGTAATAAAAATATTATTAAAGAAAAATCATTAAAATTAAAATTAAAAATAAAATAGAAAATAAAAAATTAAAAATATAAAGAGTAAAAAATTTTTTGAAATTTGAAAAAAATTTTAAAAATTATTTATAAAAATAATAACAAAAAAATTATTCAAAATTTTAGAATTAAAAAAAAATTAAATTTAAGCCAACATAATTGGAAAAATATTAAAAATGCTCAACACAATTAAAAAAAATTAAACCAATATACAAACAGAATTAACTTGAAAATAGTGTCTAAAGCCAATAAAACAAACAAAAAAATACTTTTTGATGAATCTTCATTGCTTGCTACTCTTCATCATTTCCTCAAAAGCTATTATCATTTCGATTTTCTCTACACATTTCTTCCTACACCGCTTTATTGTCGTTGTTTGCTTGCACTACTTCCTTCAAAAATTGCTACTAAGAAATTTCCAATTCATACACACAGAAACACAAAGACACTCAAAGATCTCGACATCTGTAGTTCTAAGAGCTTTAACGCCTATACTCCCCACTTCTTCAGCTATCACTGCGGCTGATCTGTCGCTCAACTCACTTTTGAGTGTAAATTAATTAAAAGCTTTTATTGTGCTTGTCAAACAACACTAGCAGCAGCAGCAGCCGCAGTAATGGCAGTTGCTATTTGTTATTATTGTTGCTTTTCGTATAAACTTATGTTGGCTGCGGTTGATACGTTTACACAGCAAGTGAAGCTGCATTATGGATAGATGAGTGTGTATGTGTTAGTGGCAGGATAACTGTTGCCATGGCAAGCAGTTAAATGCATACAAGCATACACAAACACATATATGTTGAAAACTACTTCAAAGGTACCATAGATATGCTGCTCTTTGAGTGCGTCTCACTACTAGAGATACTTGTATATTTATTTATTTTTATATTTTATTTATTTATTTCTTTTTGCTGAAAATCAAGCTCTGTGAAGCCTTTTAGCCAACCTTACTCGGTTACTTGATTAACCTGCTTGTGGTTCAACTATTTTTGTTCGCTTCTCTTCGCTTGCAATAAACTATTCCAGCTGTGCTGTAAATGAACAGCAGCATGCCTGATAAGGCTTTTCCGGTAAATAAGAGAGATGGAAAGGGTGGCTTAAATTAATTGAGACTGTTGACAAGTCAAAAATGAAAAAGAGAAAGTACGATTAAATAAAGTGGCAACAAGAAATGCATAAATTTGTGTAGTTAACTGCGGTTGGTAGGGTTTTAAATGGAAAATTAAGTCGTCTCAATAAACAGTAGAGATTATTATAACTGAAACTCTGTAGTTTTTGGTAGAAATGCACATTAAAAAAAATAATTTTTTGCATAATTTTAGGCGCTACGGCCGATATTTTTTATTTTAAAAGAAAGACGCGCTTGGCGGAATAGTAAAATTTCTTGTTTAAAGTAAGTTTTCAGTTATAAACTCAATTACATTTATTTTAAAAATATTATTGCATACTTTCAGGCGCTGCAGCGCGATTATTTTATTTTAGAAGAAAGTTTAAGATAGCAAATCGTGAAATTTCTTCCTCAAAACAAAATTTTTGAGGTTATAACTTAAGTTCAGTTGTTTTAAATAATTTCTTGCATACTTTTAGGCGCTGCAAAGTAAAATTTTTATTTATAAAAGCATATGTATTGACAGAATCGTGAAATGTCTTGCTTAAAATAACATTTTAGAGGTTATAGTTTAAGTTCAGTTATTTTAAATAAATAGAATTGTAAAATTTCTTGTTTAAAGTCATATTTTTTAGTTACAAACAGTTAGACTTATTTTAAATTATTTTTTGCATACCTTCAGGCGCTGAAGCGTAATTATTTTATTTATTTAATTGTTAGCTTAAAACAAGACTTTTGTGTTTATAAATTAAGTTCAGTTATTTTAAATAAATTATTGCATACTTTCAGGCGTCAAGTTCTTAATTTAGAAAAAGTCTAACAATTAATTAAGAAATGTAAGAACCGAGAAATAGTTTGCTAAACTCAAGTTTTTTGGTTACAAATTAATTAAAATTTGTTTCTAATAATTTTATGTATACTTTTAGGCGCTGCCGTATTAAATTTTAAATTCAGAAGAATTCGAATACATAAAAATTGTTTAAAATTTTTTTGGCTTATAAATTAAATTAAATTTTTTAAATAATTTATTGCATACCTTTAGGTGTTACCGTATTAAATTATTACTTTAGAAGCTGTGTAATAACATATT
The DNA here is from genome assembly GCF_028554725.1 of Zeugodacus cucurbitae. Classification (NCBI taxonomy): domain Eukaryota; kingdom Metazoa; phylum Arthropoda; class Insecta; order Diptera; family Tephritidae; genus Zeugodacus; species Zeugodacus cucurbitae. Next base: position 6,616,088 of record NC_071670.1, read on the forward strand.
ATGCCAGAATTGATAAATTTCATGTATTATATTATATTTTATACAATAGAAAATATAATATTTGCATACTTTTAGGCCACTTTGAAATTTTTTTATATTTTTTTTTAATCGCCGCAAAACTTGTACATCAACAAATATTTAATCAAAACACTAAATACTTGCCATTAAATTATACACAACTCATAACAAAATGTTACGCGCACATTGCAACTGCATATTTTTACTGCATACGGTATTTATACTTGCAAAATATCGTTGCATATTTCAAGGGGGCTGCGCTTGAAACGCAATCAACTCGTTTGACACCCATAAACTAACAACTACTCGTGTCTAAAAGTTATGATTTATAATATTTTTAACTTAAAATATGGTTATGCGCGTACACGAGCGTTGCTGCGCATAAAAATATGCAACATAAATTTGCAGTAAACATACAGAGCGTGTGTGCGTTGCTGTGTGTGTGCATGCACAATCACGGAGTATAATATTGCATATTTCATGCAGCAACACAGGCAAATGAAATTTTGTATACATTTATAGCAGTATATATGGTATATTTATATGTTGGCGCGCGCACAAATGTATGCTAAACGCCCACTGCATGCATTAAAAACATCGTGGAGCACACACATACATATATATTTATTAAATGCTTGTTAGTAGTATGTAGCAGTAGTTATGCCATTGTATTTTCTCATGAATTACATTATGTTGCATATCTGCAGGCGGCATACGTTTATGTGCTACATACACAACTTTGAAAAGTTATGTTGCAAAACTTTGTTAGCTTCACCACATGCACTAGTCGTCGTTGCTCACATTGTACAGTTCACTCGAAATTTTATTGATAATTAAAACTAAGTGTATAGAAATTATGTACTTCATGAAGCCACCAAAAAGTATGCTAAAGTTTATGTTAGAAGTCGAGTGAAGGAAGTGTAGAATGTTAAAGTCAACGTAAATACTGTGAAATACTCGTTTAACTTAAGTGAAAATTGCATTTGCTGAATACCACAATAAATAGTAAAGACTACATGCGAACTTGGAGTATACTTTTAGGCATGCAAAGTGCATACAAGTGGCGCATAAAGTACATATATATATAATTATAACTCCAACAAATTCAGTTAAAATAGTTTAAAGTTATAAATCAAAGTCTATCTAATGCAGCTGCACCTTAGTAACTGCATAAATATTTGTTTTACACCTAAAAGCAGATTTCATCTCATGCATATTTGTGTTTGATGCGTGCTGCTGTTCGCATACGCATTACTTGACCTACATTTTGTGTACTGAAGAGGGGTTGCTTTGCAGCTGTATTTTGCTGGCTCATTTATGAACATTTTTAATTTTTTGGTTTACACGCCGGTATGCCTAAAACTATGCAAGTGTAACGCTGAGGTAAACCTAGATATGCTAGTGAAAGGCTTGTATTTGCTGAAAGCACTCAACAAATTATGCGCATAGTGCATTTGTTTAAGTGTAAATTATGTAGTAATGCATATATGTAATTATCAGCATTTTTGTCAGCATACATTTAGGCGCATACTTAGGAATACTTCAATACTCCAAATTTAAGTTGAAATTCCGTAAATGCTTAATGCTACGACTTATTTTATTTAGCACTGCTATGCTTTAATTCATATTAAAGCCAGAAAAACGAAATTGATAAAAATATATAGCCTACTTTTGGCTGCAAACATCACAAGATTGTATAAAATTTAAATAAAGTAATTAAATGAAGTCTTATTACTGTAACTGTATACTTTAACATCTTGAAATAATTCTTATTTATTACTTTTAATCGTATCGCCTAAAAGTATGCAACAAAATATGATTATATTGATTTAAAGTAACAATCTGCTATTGATTGTCATAATTTACTTTATTTTGTCTAAAATTATGTCTTTATAGTAAGGTTCGCTGTATCAAATACTCCGCAAAAGCAATATTTCCTTATATGAAGTATAATTTTAGGCGCACATAGCCAAAAAACAAATTAAAGAACTATTAATACAATGCTTATTATTGAAATAAATGTACTTTTCTTGAAAAATTTAATTAATTTTTAGTTTAACATAATTTTGAATTTCATTTACAGCTAAAAGTATGCAATAAAATATTGGTTTTAAGCAATTTAAACCACTTCACCCAAAACAAACTTCTTAAATTGTTTGTGCTAATACATAAGATATACATTGAATACTCTAATCAACTCAATTCACGTAACAGCGCCTAAAAGTATGCTATTTTGCAGTACTTTTGTGCAAATTCATGCACTCTCTTTTATTGCCAACTATGTATCTAATGCAATTTGGTGTCAACTCATTTTTTAATGTTTTTTTTCACTCTCTTTCCTCTCTACAGGTCTCTACGGTAACGATGATTTCCACAATGGCCTGCTGCAGGCTTTTAGTTCCGGCAAACAAGTCGAAGGACTCGTGCTCAATTTAAAAAGACAGGTAAGTTCGGTTTGAACTACATATATTGACATATAAGAGACGAAAATACCGCGCACAGTGTGCTGCTGCTGCTGCTAGCTTATCCCCAACATAGTACTACACAGTCAACTGATGCGCCAGTAATTTTGTCATTTAATACGTAATTTCATATTAACCCAATTTACTTTGTGCACACAAAATGTAAAAGCAAAGAAAATGTCATGCACACAGTTGTAGTATAAGAAAATATAAGGAAAAAAATAATAAAAAATGCAATGCCATAAAAGCTGGCAAATAAAGTCAAGCATGTATTTGTGTATGGCAAGTAATGCCAATGGCGTTCATTGCCTTAAGAAAATACAGTTTATAGCCGATAGGTGGCGTTGTGTGCTGCATACAGCCAACATAATCTTATTTATTGGTCAACACATAAAGCAGCAAAAGGGGTGAAATAATGTGGGTAATGCTTTGGTGTTGTCCTTTTATATAAAAGTATACACATATATACTCGTAGTGCACTTTTAGGCGCATTGTGTATGGAAATTAAATTTTCAACCACTTAGTGCTTAAAATTTGGCAGTACTGTACGCTACTTACTACACTTTTTAAGTCAATTTACTGCTTTTGACTGCATACAATATGCTATAGCATACTTATAGGCGCAGGAAGTGCTGCATGTTGTCTTAAACTCGAATTTTTACACATGTGTATGTGCGTGTGAGTGCCTTATGCTTTTATTGAGTTCACTCATTTTGTTGTTGGTTGCAAAAAAAAATATATTCCTGCTTAATTCCTTTCAGTTTAAGGTAAAAAAAGTAAAAAAAAATCCTTATTACATCGGCCTACATATGTATGTATATCGTAGAGTGGTTATATATACATTTATTTATTTCACTTTATGCTTTCACATCGCAATACCAACAAAATGCAGACTGCTCAGCCGGCAAGCCGTTCCATTTACTATGAACAGCCATGGCGTATGAGTAACATTTTTACTTGGCGTTTGCTTTCACACAAGGCACCGTTTCCTTATTTTTGAAGCATATATTTACAAAAAAAAAAAAAACATGTTTTCATAAAGAAGGTGGAGGCAAAATAAATTTAAAATTTTTAATTTTTAGACAAAAAAATATAAAATATGCTAAGTAATGAAAAAAATATATTAAAAATTGATACTTGAAATTCTTCGATGAACATCATTTCTCTGTTGGTTCACAAAACCACTTTAGAGCAAGTGATTTGAGTAGCTCATTGAATGCAAGTATTTTTAAGCTTGCACAGATATTGATCAAAGCGATTGTTTTGAAGTTACAAGCGCTCGCGTTGAAGGATCGTATAGAACACTGTTAACCTCAATACGGTACATATCTAATTTATTAGGTCCAGCCAGTTACAATGTTAATTAAAAGAAGAAGTAAATGAGAGAAATACTCTAGATTGTTTCAGAAATTCCAAAAACACTCGTGTTGAAAGATAGTCTAGAACACTGATAACCTCAATATGGTACATTTCTAATTTATTAGGTCCAGCAAGTTACAATGATAATTAAAACAGATTTTAAGGTGGATTAGAATACAGAATTAAATATTTCAGAGGACAGTGAATTACTCTAGATTGGTTCAGAAATTCCCCAAAGAAATAATATTTTATATATTTCTTCTAATGTATGTAAAATGAAGAACTGACTACTCCCACTATTACACTTATAGAGATCTTACACTGAGAACTTGGTTGGTAGACATTGGTAGACACAGATCTATCATTGTTCTTCGAAATTTTCAGTATGTCAAGATGTCAAGAAACCTGATTTTTAGATTAGAGTGGTTTAAAGAGAAGTATTTTTTAAAGAAGTAAATTTTAGAGTGACATGTAAAAAGGTGATAGATGTTATTCGAAAACCCTATAGCGATTTCAATGAATATAAATATTAAATAAATAGTCAATTACACTCTGAGTCTCCTTATTAAAGCCACGGATATTTCTAATAAGTTTTTGAACTGATATAACAAAGAAAGCTAGCGACTACTAGATTTCGCGATAAGTTCAAATAAGTTAATTGATATTTTGTATGCCCTTGGGTTCAAACTTCAATACCACAAAAGCGATAGTGATATCCAAGAATGTTCTCCATACATCTTGCTCTATCTATTGTCCTCTACCCAAAACTCAGCACGCAATCAACCGGAAAGCCATGAGAAATGATCACTTTCCGTTGCACAAGCATTAAACTAACAGTGATTTGTGCTGACCGCACCGCGCACACATCCCACTCCCCTTCAACTTCTCATGTGTGGCTACCGAGGCGTTGCTAGTAATCACACGTCACAAGCAACGGGATATATTTCGCATACAGCGCATACGTCAAACCACTTTCTCTACGCCATCAAACGCACTAATGGCATATGTGCAGCACACAAAAATGAAAAAAAAAAGGAAAAATAATAATGCAAGCAAATGTATACGCGCGCGCTTTAAGTGCGATTGCAATGTAAAGCTATAGAGCAGAAGAAAGTAATTGAAAAAAAAATGAGGAAAAAAACGCGTTTGAAACTCTAAAAGCGAAAAGAAGCTGCGACGCGGCGCACGACGTGTGGTGCGTTAAAGGGTGGTAGAGTGTAGTGTAGTGTAGAGTGTTGAGCATTAAAAAATGCATTAACACAGAGCGCGTTGCAAGGCGCTAAAAGAAGCTATTGCTAACACAGCGAACAACAACAACACAAATGAAAGATAGCAAGAAAGCAAGCTCAGAACTGGTTTAACGGGTAAAGGTAGGGATTGAGGGATATAGCGAAGGGCGTCTGCTGAAGTTGAGGTCTTAATGATAGCTTTCTTGTATATGTCTGTATGCACTTGTGTGTGTGTTGTAGCATAGTGGCAACCCAAAGAACTGCAGCCGCTTTGTGCGTCGTTTCTATTTCACACATTTGCTGCTTCTTTTTTGCTATTTTTCTACGCTTTTGCATGTGCTGGCTATTAAAATAGTATAAAAGCGGCAAAGAAAGTAGCAGAATTACGTGAAAGCGAGCGCCTGCTGCCTACCGCTTGATGTCGTACACACAAGCTGTGAATTGAGAACAGTAAATGTGACTTTTCTGCTATGCAGCGGCACACATATGCAAACAAAAACAAACAAAAAACAACAACAACAAAAAATTAAAATGAAAATGCATATACAATACAGGTAACCACAACAACAACAAGCGCCTACATATATTAAATACACGCACGCGGCTTTCAAAAGCCGGTCATACGCCCATGCAGCAACAACAAAAACAATAAGTTCTCATATGCATATGCATAGCCGTTGAGTTGCATGTGCCAATGACCCAAAGTGAGGTAAAGCGCCTAAAAGTATGCAATGCGAAAATATTGTATGCAATATTATATACACGTGTGTTTGAGTGCATGTCTCCAAATAACTGCGAAAATTAAGCGCACCATGCGATAAACGTAAGCAATAATATGCCGGCAATTGTTGGCAAGAAAAAGATTTGGAAATTTTTCACAGCATTATTGACAGCTGCCGCGCGCTGTAAGTTCTGGATATCCAAGCGAAAAAAAACATGAAATATAAGAAACTGGCACGCCGTACATGCCAAAACTGTAATTGCAATCGAAATGTAGAACGCAATCAGCGGCAAATGCTAGCTGCAAGGCGTATACGGAGAAAAATAGGGAAAAAAATACCAAAATGAAGGAGTGAAATATGAACAGCTGACAAGTGAAAGAATTAAAGAATAATAAGGCATGGTAAATTGGTTGATTAAAGAGTTTAAAATTTTCAAAAAAAAAATAAAATATTTCATTGAAACTTTTCCAAAATATGATAAACTTATATCTAGTATTAAATTCCCCTTGCTTTCATTAGACCCCAGCAAAAGATTGGCTTAAAAAAATTTAGCTAAAATTGACTTTTTAAAATTTCAATAAAAAATTATGGATTTAAAAAAAATTTTAAATGGAAAATATTTGATATTTTAATGCCATATTTTATTGAAAAAACCAAAAAAAAAAATAATTTATAAATATTTATAGATTAAAAAAAAATCTAAATGGAAAATATTGAATATTTCAAGCACTATTTTATTTAAAAATAAAAAGTAAAAAATATTGCCTACATTTAGGCATGGAATTAATATTTTAACGAAGTTGCAGTATTAACAGTGTTGACAGTTTTTAAAATCTCGGAGTATATTAAAGCAGCGGCTAGGCAAAGTTCAAAATAGAACCGATAAAATTTGTGATTTTTTTCATTAAATTTTTTAAGAAATATTCAAAAAATTTAAAATTTTTTAAGCAATGAAATGAAAAAGGTACATCACAAATTCAAATTGAAAAATGAATTAGAAATACATAAAAAATATTTAGAAATTCTAATATATTTGAAAAAAATTTATAAATGTTGCCTACATTTAGGCTTGGAATTCAAATGCAAGAAATAAATAAAATATATTTAGAAATTCCTATTTATTTGAAAAATACATATATATAAATGTCGCCTACATTTAGGCTTGGAATTCATATTTTAGCGAGCTTGCACAGCCGCTAATGACAAATTTGAAAAAAAGTAAGATATCTCCTTCCTTGCGATTCAAATAAGAATAAAAGAAATTTACTACAAGAGAACGTTTCTTCACAAAAATGGTTAGAAAAAATATTTTCAAATATTTTAATAACAAAAATTGTAAAAACAAAAAAAGATTTTCAAATATTTGAATTCAATAAAAGCTTTAAATTGTTTGTAATACAATGAAAAAAAAATATAAAAATAGTAAATACAAAAATCTATGAAATATGTGCTATAATAACCATGATTATAAGACATTTGAAAAAAAAGTAAATTCGCTTAAATTTTGTGATTAAACAAATATACGACAAATGTAGTACGAATTTTTTAAAATATTTGATATTAAAGTAAAAAAAAAATATTTAAACTTCATTGTCATAAAAATAAAATTCAAGAAAGTAGTTTTATATTACATTTTACAGAATTGCCAAAAATATTTCAAGTACCATATTTGAAAAAAAAAAATTTGGAAACATAAAAAAAGAAAAAATATTAAAAAAATTAAAAATAAATTAAAAATATTAAAAAAATTAAAAAAAATCAAGCAATTAAAAATAAGAATATATGTACTTTTTGGAAAATTTTTTTAATATTTTTTTATTTAAAATTCTAAAATAATAAAAAAAAAATTTTTTAAATTAAAACAAAAAGTAAATTTTTGGGAAATAAATCCAAAAACAAATTCCAAACAACGGTAAAATTATTTTTTATAGAATAAGATGTTGTTGTTGTTAATTATATATATATATATTTGGCGTAGGAACCGCTTTAAGCGATTATAGCCGAATCCACCAGAGCGCGCCACTCATTCCTCCTTTTTGCTTTTTGGCGCCAACTGGAAACACCAAGTGAAGCCAGGTCACTTTGCACTTGGTCTTTCCACCGGAGTGGAGGTCGTCCTCTTCCGCGGCTTCCTCCAGCGGGTACTGCATCGAATACTTTCAGAGCTGGAGTGTTTTCTTCCATCCGTACAACATGACCTAGCCAGCGTAGCCGCTGTCTTTTTATTCGCTGAACTATGTCAATGTCGTCGTATAAATCGTACAGCTCATCGTTCCATCGTCTGCGGTATTCGCCGTTGCCAATGTTTAGAGGACCATAAATCTTGCGCAAAACCTTTCTCTCGAAAACCCCAAGAGTCGTCTCATCGGATGTTGTCATCGTCCACGCTTCAGCGCCATACATCAGGACGGGAATAATGAGCGACTTATAGAGTTTGATTTTGGTTCGTCGAGAGAGGACTTTACTTTTCAATTGCCTACTCAGTCCAAAGTAGCACCTGTTGGCAAGAGTGATTCTGCGTTGGATTTCAAGGCTGACATTGTTGGTGTTGTTAATGCTGGTTCCCAGATAAACGAAATTATCTACAACTTCAAAGTTATGACTGTCAACAGTGACGTGGGAGCCAAGACGCGAGTGCGCTGACTGTTTGTTTGATGACAGGAGATATTTCGTCTTGTCCTCATTCACCACCAGACCCATACGCTTCGCTTCTTTATCTAGTCTGGAAAACGCAGAACAAACGGCGCGGTTGTTGCTTCCGATGATATCAATATCATCGGCATACGCCAGGAGCTGTACACTCTTGTAGAAGATTGTACCCTCTCTATTTAGTTCTGCAGCTCGTATTATTTTTTCCAGCAATAGATTGAAGAAGTCGCACGATAGTGAGTCACCCTGTCTGAAGCCTCGTTTGGTATCGAACGGCTCGGAGAGGTCCTTCCCGATACTGACGGAGCTTTTGGTGTTGCTCAACGTCAGCTTACATAGCCGTATTAGTTTTGCAGGGATACCAAATTCAGACATCGCGGCATAAAGGCAGCTCCTTTTCGTGCTATCGAAGGCAGCTTTAAAATCGATAAAAAGATGGTGGGTATCGATTCTTCTCTCTCGGGTCTTTTCCAAGATTTGGCGCATGGTGAATATCTGGTCCATTGTAGATTTTCCAGGTCTAAAGCCACACTGATAAGGTCCAATCAGTTCGTTGACGGTGGGCTTTAGTCTTTCACACAATACGCTCGACAAAACCTTATATGCGATATTGAGGAGACTTATACCACGGTAGTTGGCGCAGATTGTGGGGTCTCCCTTCTTATGGATTGGGCAGAGCACACTAAGATTCCAATCGTCAGGCATGCTTTCTTCCGACCATATTCTACAAAGAAGCTGATGCATGCACCTTATCAGTTCTGCGCCGCCGTATTTGAATAGCTCGGCCGGTAATCCATCGGCCCCCGCCGCTTTGTTGTTCTTCAAGCGGGTAATTGCTATTCGAATTTCTTCATGGTCGGGTAATGGAACATCTATTCCATCGTCATCGATTGGGGAATCGGGTTCGCCATCTCCTGGTGTTGTACTTTCACTGCCATTGAGCAGGTCGGAGAAGTGTTCCCTCCATAATCCCAGTGTGCTCTGGACATCCGTTACCAGATTACCTTCTCGGTCCCTACATGATAATGCTCCGGTCTTGAAACCTTCTGTTAATCGCCTCATCTTTTCATAAAATTTTCGAGCATTACCCATGTCGGCCAGCTTTTCAAGCTTTTCATACTCACGCATTTCGGCCTCTTTCTTTTTACGTCTGAATTGTTTTTTACACTAAATAAATAATCCAAAAAATTGCATAAGCTTCACTATCCCAGACACCGATTGCTTAAACCCGATATACAGTGCATAAATGCAACACTGCATGCAGCATACTGTGTATGTATGTTTGTAAATACACAACCAACGCACAATACGACGCCGCTGCGCACTCAGACTTGCTATTTGTTGTTAGCCAAAGCAATTCTTAGCACTCGACTGAGTTGGCATATGCGTACATTTGGGCGCAACCGCAAGCAACATATGCATGCATTGCTATGCTATGTATGCAAAAGTGTGCGTATATATGCGTGGCTGTCGTGTAGCATGCGTTGACACATTGCTTGTTGCTGGCACTTGCTTGTTTTCCATATACATACATATATACTTTTTGTTGTTGTTGTTTTTATTTTTTTTTTTAATTTTGCATTTTCGCCGTTACTTTGCCGCACAGCTAAACACTGCATAACTTTCCTTTCTATCTTTTTTGTTTTCCATGCTGCTATTTCTCATTGTTGTTGGCATACTTTTAGGCGTTGGCGCGCAAGCAGCGCACTTAGCACACGTGTGTATACGGCGCCGGTGTGCTTTGTGCGCCTTCTATCTTACTTTTCTAGCGTGTTTTTTTTTTATTTTCGTCATTTTATTTTGATTTTTTTGCGTGCTTTATGTTACAGCTGCCTAACCGCAGGCGCTATGCAGCGCTAGATTTTGTGCCAGCATTCTCGCATCGTTAGTGTGAAAATGTGACACATATTTTACAGCGCATACCAGCGGCATTCAGGCGACACACCGCCTTTTATCCCGGTGTATATGGGTGCCATGGTGCTTTTAAAAGCTTTAAAAGGCTTTAAAGCGTCAGTTTTGGGTTCAGAATTTATAAAATTTTCTTTAAATTTTCAAAAATCTACACCAATTTAAGCATATTTAATAGCAGCTCTGCTCCAAGTTGCCTTGACTCCTTTCAACGCTCAACAGCTTTGTGAAACTCCAACCGTTAATAGCTTGCAATTAAGTCACATTAATGATGTAAAGCTTGCAAATAGCGCACTAGCTGCTTGCTTGTGCAGCCAGCTAATCAACCAGTCAGCTGTTATGCGCTTCTCAGTTCCACTTCTTAAGTTTCGCTGCCTCTAAACGGGCTTCTTGGGCTTCTTCAGCTTCCTCTTCCCCTCCTTTGCTTTACTACTTTACTTTTCATTGTTATTAGTATGACTTTCTTCCGGAAATTTTGTAATTAGTTTGGCGTATAAGCTTTGCTGCTAGCATTGTCATTACCTGTTTTTGGTAGCTTTTGGCTTTTCTTGTTGATATGCTCCTAAAAGTATGTTTAGCCTAATTAGCTTTCCGCTTTTTATTATCATTTTTTGTATAGAAATTTTGCAGCTCCCATTTAAGTGCAAGAAAATTTACTTACGTAAATTAGCCGCTAGCTGGGAGAAAAGCGTTTACGACAAAATGGTCTCGGGGAAGTGCTCTTATAGTAGTTTTGGAAAAGAAATAAAGCGCCAAAAAGTAGGCAACAAAAAAAGTAGAGCGAGAGTACTAAGCTAAGAAGGGACTTAGCGTTTTTACTGATCAGCAGCACTGAAGCTAGCAGTTTCGTATCTCCGTTTTCGAAATAACATTATTTCAATAAAAAAAGCTCACAAGTCATTAAAAGTTTTAAAATTGCAGTCGTCCCTAGTTTCAACGAATTACAGCTTGTCGCAACCTTTCAATTCTTTCTTAAAGATTCTTTAATTCACGTTGCGATAGTACTTCAGTAGATGTCGGGCAGTGAGTACAACCACGAACTGAAGTATAGTCAGTACTAGCTTAAGTCAATCATATTGAAAGCTCACTGACTGGATAATCCGTAATATACGGACCCTAAATATTCAGTAAGCTCAATTAAGTACCTAAACTGGTCTCAGAATTATAGTAAGACTGTTCAAAACTCATATCTTTACTTAGAAAAATACTACAGACATGAAAGCTTTGTGATCTTCATAAATCGTCCCAAGAGCTTTTTCCCTAAAAGGCTACTTTTCAACATAAAGAGTCTTGTAGACTTGGAAAATGGGATGGAATTTCAAATTTTGTACCGTATTGACATTGTAAAGGCTTTTTCCGGCTAAATCGTCATCCGTCATCTAGCGGAGCTTTTTTCTACAAATAGGCTTTTTATGCATGCAATCTTTAACTGTATTGAGAGATAGGTTTTCTGAAATATTCTCAATGTATACAACAAACTTCAATAATAAACTAAGCTTCACAGGGTGTGGCATATGCCAAAGAGAGCTTCCAGAGAGCTTTGCATTACCAAGAAGTAAATAATTTATTTATGAGCAGCTTTTTCATACTTTCCACATAATTCTCGAGACCCCTTCAAGCTTGTCTTGGCTAGTAATATTTCCATGTAAAATTACAGAAAAGAATTTGGCACTTAAACTAATATTGGTATGTGTCTCGGCTAAGTGTTAGGTATTGAAACAAGATAATTTTTGTCTAGTAAGAGAAAAAGACTTATTGCTCTGTTAAAAAATTAAAAAGCAAAGAATCTGATCTCAGCTGAAGATAGATTAAGCTTTAGTGAATTGTATTATGCCGATACAATATATTTATATTTATTTATCGATAATTTTTCTTCCGATAATTGAAAGAGTATGTAAGAATTTAGCTAATTTTGAATGAGAGAGTAAGTTCAGAGAAGAAAGTACATAAAATAGAAGCGTTATCTTATAGAATTGTTCAATTAAATTTTTTAATTTATAATTTTTCAATATCATTAGAAGATTTTTTGCTATTTGTCCTAAGAAAAACTTCAATTAAAAAAAAATCCTCAAAAAACTGTAATCGCATTAAATCAAATAGAAAAATCCCACAGTCTGCACTGTAATGACTATCTCACTTTTTCTACGTCAAAGCTTAAGCCCTGAAAAATGTGCATTTCGCAAATCCACCAATAAGATAGAGTGCATATCAAACTTTTATAAACTCCAGCTAAAAATCTTTTAATGCAAAAGTGTGAGTAAAAAGCTACAATAGACTAAAAACAAAGAGTAAAATACACCGGCGATATTAAGCGCCTGCTGTCAAAGTCGACTGAAAAACTACAATTACTTTTCGCGCTACTTAATCGATTACAGGTCAATAGACCGCACATAGCTGCACGTCACTTCAACTACTGCCAAGTCTGCAGAGAAAAAGCGCTAAGGTAGAGTAAGAACAGCAGCGCGCAAATAGACGAAGCGGAAATCGACGGAAGCGCGCTGTAATCCACGAAAAGGGCAATTAAAGCGCGCATACATGAAAGCATTTGGCAAATAGAATGACCGAAGACATGGGGGGAAAAATGCGCAGACAATCAAGCTGGGAATACTAACTTGCACTGTGTCACACTCAAGCGCGCGCTCTCTTCGCGCTCTTCACACACTTACAGCAAGCGACAGCAGTTGAAAATATTTGTCGAAAGCTGTAAATTAAAATTTAGGCGCGCGCAAAAAAAAAAACCAGTCGCCCAGCAAAGACAAGCAGCCATAACAAAGCGCAGGCAGACTGGCCGTTGCAGGCACAACAGGGCGTATGAGCAATCCCCAAAAAGCGAGTGTTGACTATTTGCTCACTTCGTTACGAGCGAAATGTTTCCGCATTTGTTATTGCTTTTGTTGGTTTGTGTGCCTTTCTTGAAGTGGCGCGCGCGGTAAGGGCGGTGTAGTAGATAAATTTATTTAGTCAATCAGCAGCAGTGGCGACAGCGACGGCGGCAGAGGCACATAAATACAAGAGCAAACACTCGGGAAAGGAGTGAACACGTCGCTGTGTTTGGCATGTGTGCATCTGTGTGTGTGTTTGCATGTGTGTCAATAAAAACTAATTTTGTTTGTGTATGAGTGTGTGTGTGTTTGTTGTCGCTACAATTTATTTGAGTTTGCTGATGGAAAAAGTTTGTAACAAACTGAAAAAGTCGCACATCGAGAATAAAAACGACAAAACCAGGGAAAAAACTAAGAATTTGAAAAATAAAAATGAAAACTTTGCAAAAAATTATAAAATTTTCGGGAAATTCAAAAAATAATAATGAAAAAAAAATAAAAAAATTTTTAATAAAAAAAATTAAAAAGATTACAAAAAAAATTTAATGAAAAAAAATTTAAATGTAAAAAAAATAAAATTTTCAGAAAATTAAAGTAATTAAAAGAATTTAATGAAAAAAATATTTAATTAAGGAATGAAAAAATATATGTTTAAAAGAATAAGAAAATGAGCAAAATTTTCATAATTTATTTGAAAAATATTTGTTTTAAAGTTTTGAAAACTTTTGTGTATATTAGTTTTCAAAAAAAAAATTATAAAAAGTTTGCATTAAAAATAAAATTTGAAATAAAAAAATTAAAACTTTGGATAAAATTTTAAAATTTTCGGGAAATTCAAAAAATTTTAATGCAAAAAAAATTAAAAAAAATAATAATAAATAAATTAAAAAAATCACAAAAGATATGTATATTAGTTTTCAAAAAAAAAATTATAAAAAGTTTGCATTAAAAATAAAATTTGAAATAAAAAAATTAAAACTTTGGATAAAATTTTAAAATTTTCGGGAAATTCAAAAAATTTTAATGCAAAAAAAATTAAAAAAAATAATAATAAATAAATTAAAAAAATCACAAAAGTAAAAGGACTAAGAAAGTAACAAAAAAAATTAAATAATTTTTTATTTTTTTATTTGAAAATTATTTTTTTTTTTTAGTTTTGAAAATTTTTGTGTATATTAGTTTTCAAAAAAAAAAAATTATAAAAAGTTTGCATTAAAAATAAAATTTGAAATAAAAAAATTAAAATTTTGGATAAAATTTTAAAATTTTCGGGAAATTCAAAAAATTTTAATGCAAAAAAAAATTAAAAAAAATAATAATAATTAAATTAAAAAAATCACAAAAGATATAAAAGTAAAAGGACTAAGAAAGTAACAAAAAAAATTAAATAATTTTTTATTTTTTTATTTCAAAATTATTTTTTTTTTTTTAGTTTTGAAAATTTTTTTTTGTATAATTTTCAAAAATAAAAAATAGTAAAAATTTTGCATAAAAAAAAATTAAATAAAAAAGAAAAATGTAGTGTATACACAGTGCTGCTGTTGAACAAATTTATTAGATTTGTACAACTTTCAGACTTGTGTGAATAGATACAAAACATCTGAAATATTTGTTGTTGCTATAAACATACAACAAATCCCTTTACAGAAGCATGGATCCATGTACATACATATGTAGGTTTAAGGCCTGATAATACCAAAGAGTTAGGCAGCGGCACGTTGTATGCCGCAAAAGTTGGCCATAGAACGTGCAACAATTTTGAATAAATTTTTAACTGTTTTTTGTGGTGTTTTAGCGCTCATATACACACAGGCTTAGCGGAGAGTGCGATATTTTGTGTTAATAATTTTTTGTAATTTTTTTTTTAGCGCTTTTAGTTACTAAATTGGTTCATGTTCGGCGCCGTTATTCTAAACTCTTGTTACGATAAATATTCACAACAACAACATTTTCAAATTTGTGGAATTTTTCGAGGCGTCATAAAAAATGTATGTTTTGGAAATTCGAAATTCAATATTTTTTATGCTAATTGATTTTTAGTAAAAAAATCATAGACTAAAAATTATTTTCAGATTTGAAAACATTTTCTTTTGTGTCTTTTTGTTTAAATTTAATTATAAGAAAATAAATAAATTATGAATTGTGTGTCAAAATGAAAAATGAATACTTTTTTTAATAAAAAATAAAAAAAAAATTTAGATAAAATCATTTAAAAAAATGTTTATTTAAAAAAATTATATCTTTTTAGATGAAAGGATTTATTATTTTCGAATTACTTTTTTAAATATTTTAGAACTTTCGAAAATTTTCGAACACATTAAAATTTAAAATTTTTTCAAAATTCAATTTTTTTTCATTTCAACTTAAATTTTTTTTTAATAATATTGTAATTTACATACTTTGTGATTTTTGGACTAAAATTTGATTTGTGTAAAAAACAAAAATTTTATTAAATTTAAGTTTTTTAAGTGAAAGTTAAAAGATACAAATTTTCCATAAATTTAAACTGAAAATGTTTACAGAGAACAAATTTAAAAAATATTATTTCGAAAAGGAATGTTTTTATATTTATGTTTTGTTTTTTAATGAATTTAATTTTTGAATTGATAAAGTAAGTGAAAAATTTTTAAATAATATAATAAATACAGTATTGAAAATTTCAGATTAACATTTTTCTTATAAAGAAAAAAATCTTTTTTACAATTTTTGAACTAAAACAAAAAATATTTTAACGAAAAAAAATTTTAATAACATTGAATTTTAAAATTTTTTAAACTAATTTTTTTTTATTTTTTATATAAAAAAATATTTTTTATGAATTTTTTTTTTTATTAAAATTTTTTAAATTATAATTCACTGTGAAGATATGCTTGATGCAACATTTATTTGTGAGTTAAAAAAAATTAAAAAATATATTTGAAACCCATATTGCATTCACGTCAAATACTCTAGCTTATGCTGTTAAAACCTTTTATTGGATTATAGGAATTTGGCAATAATATCAAATAAATAGCAACTGATGTGTGAGCGCACAGCATGAATTTAAATTGCATATTTCCTGTTTGCAAGTGTATATTTGCAAATTAAGCCTGCGTTTGGCAGCAAATATAATATAAAATATTATTTTGACAAATTCGAGAGAAATTCTTTTTTTTAGTAATAAATTTACTATTTTTTTTTTTTTTTGACGTTTGAAATGATTAAAAAAAATTTGCTAAAATCGCAGCTAAAAATAATTGAGTGCACAAGTAAAACCAAAACAGATTTTTGAATATTTTAAAATAGAAAATAAAATTTTTAGAAAAAAATATAATATTTTATAAAAAAAATTTAAAAAAAAATGTTAAATAAATATTTTATAAAAAACGTATTTAATAAAAAAAATTTATAAAAAATAAATATTTTATAAAAAAAATATTAAAATATTTTTTAAATAAAAATATTATTGCAAAAAAAATATTTTATAAAAAGAAATTATTTTATAAAAAAAAATTTTAATATTTAATTTTTTTTTTTTGAAAATTCCAACTTGTATATGTTTCAAAAATTTTTTATAAAACAATATTAAAATATTTTTTAAATAAAAATATTATTGTTAACAAAATATTTTATAAAAAGAAATTATTTTATAAAAAAATTTTTAATATTTAATTTTTTTTTTTTGAAAATTCCAACTTGTATATGTTTCGAAAATACAAAAAATTTAAAATTTATTTTAATTGCATTGTGATTATTAACAGATGGCACATGTGTCAGTGGCAGTTAGTGATTTAAAATTTCGCTGAGTTCGTAAACCTTTACCTCGAACAAACAAAAATGGATGATGGGTCACTACTAACAGTTAGGGGTATTTAAACATGCTTATGCATATATGAAAACACATATATTTAGTTCACATATATGTATGTGAAACATATACTAAAGTCTCTCATTTTTATTTAAGCACTCGGCGCCATTGCTGCTGGCAACAATTAATTAACAGCCAAAAGCATTGCTGCAAGGCAAATTCCCTACACATGTGTGCATAAAAAATAACCAGCTGGCTTTAATAAAAAGTGTCGAAAAGTGCACAATGGGTTATAGCAACACATAGTATCTAAACATATGTATAACTGTAGTATATAACATAAAAATACATAAAAACGAAGTGCTTTGACCTTCTTGGCCATAAACACCCCAAGCATGTTAACTAACGCTTGATACTTTCACTTATAAGCGCACAAACGTTTTGCTGTAGCATACCCACAGGCGCTATATACAAAATATTTGCAATCTATACATATATATGACCATATTGCGGTTCATTAATGTGTTGCATGATGCTTGACAGCAAGTAACACACACACAAATAAAATATAAAAAACAACAACAACAACAAATGTAACCACAAATAAAGGGTATAAAGTTTCATAAATTACGCTTGCGGCGCAACGAAATAATGCTGTAAGCGGCAAGTGCTGCTGTTATATATTACATCTACTTAAGCGCATATACGCTAACAACATGTGTAAATGTGCGTGTGTAAAGGCGAAGAACTTTAACTACTTGCCACGTTAAGTTATTGTATATATGTATACTATATATGTATGTATGTATTTATGTATACGGTTTATATCCTCCGTTTGTTTGTCTGTCTGTATGTGCATAACAAATAAGCCGCAGTCACTTTCTTGCAACTTTTTGTTTTTTTTTCGTCCTTCGTAAAAGTATTAATTTAAATTATTTGCATACTTTATGGCGCGCAAGCCCGGTAACCTTTGTGTATGGCACAGTAATGCCAACACAATCAACGAGCATGCATGTGAAACATGTTTATTGCCAAATATTTCGGTTTAAACCCCTTTTTTTGGCGCACCGCACCTATACACAACCCTTTCGGAGGCAGCATGCATGCGCTGACTGACTGGCAACACTTTTCTATTGCTGTTTATTAGTTTGTGGCAACACAGACGCACACTCGTACATATATATTTACATAATTTATTTGAAAACACACGCAGATACATATGAATATAGAGCTGAGTGTGCGCGCACACAATGGCATGTCACGCCTGTCATTCGCACCCAATTCTAACGTTTTACGCACAAGAGTACGCACACACACATACACATACAACTGTATGTTCACATGTAATATTTATGTTGTTAATTTCTGTTTAATTTTCTACTTTTGTCTTTGGCTTTTGTGTGTACTATTTTTGTCCGGGGTTTCTCTTGTTGTTGTTATTGCTTTTATTGTTTGTTTGTGTTGGTTTTTATTATAACGCTTTGCTTTTGTTTTCGGTTACACATCTAAACTTTTAATGAGCGAAAATTAACTTGCACTCATAAATATTTCATTAAGTGTGGTTGTTGCTGTTGTTGTTATTGCTGTTTCACCACACATGTGTGTCATCCATACATACATATAGTTATATGTATACATGTGTGCTTGTTTGCGGCTGTTTTAATTTATTAAATAAATATTTCATAACTGTTTTGTGGTGGCGAAGTTTTGAAGGTTACAATAGCAATAACATCAAGAAAGGAAGGGCTAAGTTCGGGTGTAACCGAACATTTTATACTCTAGCAATTTATTTATTTAACTTCATTAATATTATATAATAGACAATTTGACCCACATATTCGTCATATATATTGTATAAAGTCCATTGAAAGTTGGAAACCCTAATATTAGGTTAGAAGCACCGAGGTTCTCATGTTCGATATATGGGGCCTTGAAAACCTATGGTCCGATTTTGGCGATTTTTAGAATGGGGCTGCCACAGTATAAACGTAGTATTTGTGCAAAGCTCTGCACCGATATCTTCACTAGTACTTACTTGATATATTGTAAAGTAAACGATTCAGATTTTCTTCAAAGTTCTGGTATATAGGAAGTAGGCGTGGTTGTGAAGCGATTTGGACTATTTTCACAACATATCATTGGGATGTAAGGAAACTATTACAAACCAAGTTTCATTGAAATCGGTCGAGTAGTTCCTGAGACATGGTTTTTGACCCATAAGTGGGCGAAGCCACGCCCATTTTCCATTTTGTAAAAAAATCTGAGTGCAGCTTCTTCCATCTGCCATTTCTTATGTGAAATTTAGTGTTTCTGACGTTTTTCGTTAGTAAGTTAACCCACTTTTACTTATTTTCAACCTAACCTTTGTATGGGAGGTGGGCGTGGTTATTATCCGATTTCTTTCATTTTTGGACTGTATTAAGAAGTGGCTAAAAGAAACGACTGCAGAAAGTTTGGCTTTAAGTTTAAAGCTTTATAACTTTATTGGTTTGCGAGATATATACAAATAACCGATTTGGGTGCGGTTACATCCAAATATGACCTTTCATAGTGCGATCCTTTGTACTAAATTTTATTTCCATAGCTTTATTTATAGTTATGGCACTTTATGTGTTTTCGGTTTTCGCCATTTTGTGGGCGTGGCAGTGATCCGATTTTGGACGGACGGACAGACAGACATTCGGATTTGAACTCCACTCTTCACCCTGATCACTTTGATATATATAACCCTATATCTAACTCGTTTAGTTTTTGGTGTTACAAACAACCGTTATGTGAACAAAACTATAATACTCTCTTAGCAACATTGTTGCGAGAGTATAAAAAGAGGTATTAAATTAATTGAAAAATGTAAAAGAAAAAACACGACGCTTACTTTTTGTTCTGCCATGAGAGCGAAAGTTTTAATTGTACCTCAATGAGCTTTATGGAAGTTGTACGGAAGGCCAAAAATCTCTACATCTCAAATGTCACATTTTGACATTTATTTGCGTTCTCTCAGCTGGCAGAGCTGCCTAAATATATTATTTCCAAACTGTTGCTTTGATCTGATTTTCACTCGAATCGAATTTTTTATCTTTTACTAACTCAATATCCTTCCAAAACACACGCGGTCCAACCAAAAAACGTCGTTTCATCTTCCAAGTCCCGTCTTTTTTATGCAGTCCATCCAAAATTTAATCAAGCAGCTCGTCTGTGGTGTAGCTTTTTCTCTTTCTCATGCAGCCAGTCCAGTTTTTACCTCTTCCTCTTTCTCATGCATTTCGCCCTGATAATATTCCATAGACTATAGCTTTTAACATAATAAGCAAGATTTTTTACTCTACTTGCTCTGTTATTAACCGTTTATCTTCTGCTGTCTACAGTAGTCTTTCATTACAGAGCTCAAGTAAGTCACATAGTCAGTTCTCACTTCTCAGAACATCTTTTATGGTACAGTGTGCGACATATGACTGTCTTCCGCAACATACGACTGTCTTTCTCCAGTAAATACAGTTGAACTACCATAACTCGAAGTTTTATGACTCAAAGTTCTACAAAGTACTCGAACTCTTTAAGTTGGTAAGAGAAGTAAAACTTCATACAAATTACCTTCCATAACTCGGAAGTCTCTCTAATCGAAGTTTGTTTTATGGATTATGGTGATTCGAGTTAGGGAATTTCAACTGTATATCGAAGAATATCATTCTGACCTATAAGCTCATCAAAATACTGATATATTTGCCTGACGAAAGACCATCGTTCTACATTTCTAATTTGTAGAAGAAAAAATCGGTGAAGGACGTACGAAACTACCAGATTTTTCGGAACCCCTGAGCTTTAAATATAATTATTACATAATCAATTTCAATAGCATTTTCAAAGATGAACGTCATCTGAAATCAACTAAATATGTATTCTGATTCGCCTTATCACCACTTATATGAAAATTTATACTGAATTGATTAATACTAATTCCTCAATATTAACTCTTCTTGAAGTTGGCTGCAGTTGAAGTTACGTACATATTCCAAAAACAAAATTTGATTTCTAAAAACTTCCAAGAGTGCCCAAGAGTTAAAGAAATATCAGCCAACAACTTAACTACAAAATTATGTCTAGAAAGAGGTTTTCAGGAACAATTTTTATAGAGTTACAGAGAACAACACAACCCTGGAACACTTGCTAACGAACCTTTTTGTAAATGAACTTATAACCTAGACTTCTCCGAACAAGTGTAGAATCTAGAAGATAAAATCTACTAGTGAACACATCCTAAAAAAATTTTCATATAGACAGAGACGCTCACTTTAAATTTCTAATGTAATTAGTGAACTTATTGGCCACTGAAGATCTTTCAACTTATAGTATTTGACGGAAAACGTAGTTTCGGGAAACTACTCTCCTCTATACATATATTCGGCTCTGCCTACCTTGAAAATTACTCGAAATAAGCGATGGAGACCATATCATTCAATTAATGAATAGTGTTCCATAAGTTCAAAGTTCGGAATTTTAACTTTGTCTGGTAGGAATTGCCGATAAATTTTTTTTAATTAGTACTAGATCTTGGCTTGTTAAGTGTTTTTATCCTATAACCTATAACCTGCCTTGTGATAGCTCAATAGGCTTAATTGGACTCTTCTAATTGATGATAGTTTCCTACAAAAAAAAATCTATACATTCTGAGTCAAAACATTATACAAATTTATGTATTTGGATTCCTATTTACAATTAGTACTCAGTTTGTGAGTCCTTAGTCTACAAGTTCATATAGAGTTTGATCATTCTTCCAGGTCAACTTTCCTTTATGTTACAATCTCTGTGTAGATCATAGAAAGGTCAGTTCCTAGTCGAACTGAGTACTTTCAGGTACTTTGCTTAAGGTGGAAACCCCGAGATTATTAACGTTAATTGGAAAGGGAAGAATTCCGGAAAACATTTGGTCTTTTTGGTTATTCAAATAGATTTTCAATATTCGAGATGAGATTAATGACTTCAAATTAAAATATTTCCATATTTTGGTAATTCAAATTGTTTCAATCGAATTCAAAGCTCAAGATGGCAACCCTGACTTAATTGCAATGGGTTCCAAAACATTGTTTTCTTAGATCAAGATGGATATTCTAAGTATTTACCATTCAACAGAGTTTCCAAGCAATTAACTTTTTCAAAACGTAATTATTGAAACGGTGCTCTAACTTCACACAAATATTCGAAAAATATATAAATATCTTTTGTTGTTTCTATTTTATCAAATGAAAAAGTTCAGTAAAATGCAGTTATATAACTTTATCACTTTGTCGCTGGCAAACAAACTCGTTTAGAGCCACCAGTTCAATCCTTTAATGCCTTTGCCACCATTTTTTTTTTCGATAAATGAAATTCCACTTGTTTCTAATATACTTGCTGGCTAATCCTATTAGACTTAACCCAGTTTTATGAGCGCAAGCGTGTTTATGGAGGTCATATTGAGCAGCAGCGTATTTTACAATAATATAAATAAACAACAACAACAACAACAAAACAAACAAACAAATCGAGTTGGCCAAGCGTAATATTAACTTGTGCAGAACGAGGCGGAAGTGGGTTTGTTGGAAAAACTCAAAAGCACATACAAATATTTAAAAAAAAATCTATACACAACAACAACAAGCAAATGGCAAATCCACTTTATTTAGCGAGATATTTTCATTTTTTTTCACTAGACCCAACGCCGACTCTTAAGCCAACAACAACTAGCTACCACTGCAGTTTATCCGCCCTTTCGCAGTCAGCAATAATCCACTTTTATCTCTGCCATGCACACACATCCGGGTCCACTAGAGTAAGAGTACGCCTTGTGTCCTTGTTCACTTGCTTTGCCGCAGCGCCAGCACCCGGCTGAACCTGTACCGCCTGTGCTCGGCTCTGGGCGTTGCAACAGCTGCTAAGTTGTTGGCAGCAAGCTGGCGTAAAAAGCTGTTTGCGGTTTATTTGCCACAGCAACAACAACAACAACAACATCAGCACTGGCAGCAGCAACAGCAATAGCAGTTGCATAAGCAGTTTGAGTTTGTGCTTTGGCGCTGGTATAACTCGCTGCAATAATAATAAGCTGACCCAAAAACGAAACGAAATCCGCCAGCAGCCAAGTATGCTTGTAACTAACTGCTGTGTGTGTGCGCTGTGACATCACTCATCTCCACATTGCTAGCGCTGACGCGTTGCTTGCTTGCACACGGGTTCACATTCCTTGCGCTTGGGGCGCTGTCGTTCTTTGGCCTGTTGCCCTACTCCAATTCAGCGCTCAATCCTTCGCACAGCTTTCGCTACATCCAACTCCTCTATCCTCATGCACTTTGAAATTCCACTTTCGACATTCTCAATCCGCCAGTCCGTTAGTCAGTGCGGCAGTGGGACTCGCGCGCCATCCCACCTCATCATCCCACCAGTATCGGTGTCATTTCGAGCTCGAGAGTTGCTCGATTTGCCCGAGTTGTCAGGCCGTTTTCCCACTTTCATTTCCATTTTCATGCGGTTGCCAGTTTATTAATGTTGACATAAGTGAAATCCATGTTGATGTTGTTGCAGTTGCTGCTGCTGCTGCTGTTGTGCCTGTTGACTTTATCTCTATGGCTTTGTTGTAATAATAGTAATTCGAGTTGTTACCATCATTGCTCCTTTGTTGCTGTCATGTATTGTAGGTACATTTATACATAAACAGTAATCATCCAGTGCTCTTCACATCACGTTTGTTTGTCAGTCGTTTGTTGCGTCTTCTGGTTGCCCCATTCAATACACGGTAATTGTACGAAATATATTTGTAACGGGGGATTTGTTCGACAAGCTATTTAAAGTACAGAGTTTAGCTTGAATATATATTTGTACAAATAAGTAAATTAATCTGTCGACATGTACTTGAAACACCGAATCAAACTAAACAGGTACGATTAGTGGCAATGGAATGCTTTGGGGAACCATCTTCAGGTGCTAGTAGCTGCAGCTGCTCTAAGAAAGCGCAGAGTAAGCAGACATGCTTCAGTAGATATTGGTTTTAATTTGATCCCGTCCCTTGTCCGTAGTGTTTTCTTAATATTGAATACGGTAGCTACTCAAATACTACATCTTTTCTGCTCAGCCAAGAAACGGTTAAGTATGGATCTGGTCTATGCTCAAGACAATGGATTCGAGATCAGATCAATACTGAGATGCAGACTGAGTTAAGTTATAGTTTGGATTTGATCGAATTTCATCAGTTTTGATCTGTTCGATGATACGATGAGTTCGGATCGCACCCAATTAATCTCAATCACAGATTCCATAAAAATATCTTCCCCTTTTCTCCAATTACTAGAAATAGACTTAAATACAACTTGCGATATACTTGACAGACGTTGTTCAAGGAATTCTTTATAACTGCAGACCCAGTTAGATATTTGTTAGTCCATTAGAAGGCAGGTGGGACTAAATCTGATCATATTCTGTACAGTTGTAGTAACAGTTAGGTATGAATCTGGTCTGTGCTCAAGGCAATGGATTCGGATCTTATAAGATCACCACTCAGATGCAGATCCAGTTAAGTAAATAGCAGTTCAGGTTCACTTGGATGTGATCGACTCTAGTCCATTGGAGACTGAATTTCTTCGGATCTCTCAAAATCAACTTTAGTTAGAAACTCGGTATGAATTTCGTCTCGTCCACTTGGTTGCGATCCACTTGAATACTATTTAGCTGCACAGTCAATATTGTATTGCATTCATTTTCTTCTTGAGTAACGAAGACTTCTGAGTTTTTTTGTACACCATTTCAATAGTTATAGTAAAATTTCGTTATACATTGAAGGCGCTTTGATATTTCACTCCAGTGTGAAGGCGAAGATACCATTAGTCTATACAAAGAGAAATTCACATTCCACACTCAGTATTCGCAGTTCTTTAGACACATGGATCTGCTGTTTTCGAAAGTTTATTCCCATCCTAAGTATGTCGGTATCTCGGCAAACCACTACTTCTATAAAAAAGAGGTTTCCAACCCATCCTCAGTATCCGCAGTTCCTTAGACAAATGAATCTGACGTTTTCGAACTTATTCTCAACCTCAGTATTTCCTGTCTCTGGTTTGTTATTTTTACAAGCGGTATCTCGGCAGACTACTATTTCTATAAAAATGATAAATTCACATTCCATCTTCATTATCCGAAGTTCTTTAGACAAATGCCGTTTTCGAACTTATTCCCAAACTCAGTGTGTCCCATCTCTAGGGCTCTCTGGCTTGTCATATTTACAAGCGGTACATCGGCAGACCACTACTTTTATAGAAACGAGGTTCCCAACCCATCCTCAGTATACGCAGTTCTTTAGACAGATGAATCCGCCGCTTTTCTAACTTATTCCCATCCTAAGTACGTCCCATCTCTAGGGCTCTCCGGTTTGTTATTTTTACAACCGGCATCTCGCTGAATTTAATAAAATACTGTGAGCCATTTTCGATGACACTACTCGTAGAGGATAATCTTTCATATGTGGTCCACATGTCTTACTGAGTTTAGAACTGGATTAAAACTTAATGTCTGTGTCGTCTAAATGTATATATTTGTCCACTTCTGCTGGGTTCTCCATTTTATCCTGAATTCTTCATCCAACTGTTTAGTGTCTCAGGTTCTCATAAATTGCTTCAAGAGAATAATTTTTAAGGAAGTAAGAGATTCAAAAGGAATGTAGATGACTATTCGGAGGTTCGTGAGTACGAAAATAAGGCATAAAATCGTTTTAATTAGAGCGATCGACTCCGATAAAGCTCTCTGAGTATTTCTATCAATCAAAAGTGCATTGAAGTACTCGAGTATAAGAATGGTTGTGTTATATCAAGGACAAGTACGAATAAGAGGTGTCAAACTTGACTAAACTGTTGTCAGGGAACTCGAAAACCATATAATATGCTTAGGAAAATAAATTATTTGATAGTCTTGGAAAAATTGTGAACTTCTAGTGTACCCATGAAGTCCAAATTATTTTCAAACTTAATATATTTACCTTCCTGCTGATAGTGGACTATAATTTCTTGGAAGCTCTAAATTTAATATGCAATGAAGAATTAATTTCATTGTTTCTGCAACATTCACCAATAACAAAGGATATTCTTCGAGTGATAACAACTTTATTAACTACCTTTTTAACAACTTTATATTTGAAAAGCTAATTCGCAGCACTCTCATCCCCCTAACCCACATGTACTACTACTACATAACTCTACTCACAACCGTATTAACAACAACCATTTCAGTATTATCTCTTCATTTCAACACACATCCTTTTCCAGAAGAAATACACACACACACATACACTCCGAAGGACACCAACAATGATTTCATAATTTATCAAAGCACTCATTTCGCTTGAGCTCGCCTTAAAGTTTCCGGCCAGTTAGACAAGTCAATATGTATGAACTGAAGCAAGACGTTCATCCCTACGGTTACCTGTGCGCGCGGTCAGTGAGCTAAACCACACAGCTGCTACTTTTTGTTGTCGCACAAAGCAAAGAGAATGCCAGAAGAAGAAGAAAGAAAACAAAAAACAAAAAAAAGGTCAACACTGGTCACAAGTAGCGCGCTGTGTCTATCTATAAGTATACTCATCTGTTAGAAGCTTTTCCCAAACAGAGTTATGTTTCTTGATTTCAGTTTGTAGTTGTACACAGGTGAGGGGCGTGAGCGAGTGTGCGCACACATTGTAAGACACTTTGGGACTTTGGTTTTGGCAACATTCTTGTGAAACTTTTCCGCAAATGCCAGCAACATGAAAATTTATTGTTTTTCTCCAACAGTGTTTATCGTCTAAAACTTCCAACTGTGGCAATTTGAGTTGCGCTTTCATACATCTACTGTATCTTCTCTCTCGCTCTCTTTCTCTGACTGTAACTCAGTCTCACTATCAGCGCCGCAATATATTTTACTTTGCTGTTGTTTAGTGGAAAATTTACTTGCAAGTAAGTTATACACAGACACATATATATGTATGTGTGGCTACATACAAACAAATAATAAGCAACGCATTCGTGCGGAAGAATGTTGCAGCAACTGAGCAATCCTGCTATCAACAAGGATATAGTTGTTGGCACACCGCAAAGGTATAAAAGGATTTTTCAATATGGACAACACTTTTAAGCTTGGAGTTTTAGCTGTAAGAAAGCGCATTTTCACTTTGGTGCTGCTGTGATTTTTTGGGTGAAGACACATTTAATCGCAAAATTAACAAGCTTACAAAGTAAGTTTGCGCAATGTAAGCACTCAATTCAATTAAATATTAATTAACAACATTTGATCGCATATCCCTATGGTTTTAGTTGCAGTTACTTAGAAATTTATAACTTTTTTAGCGCGGATATGCTATGTCAAGCTTTACAAAGTGCATAAAAAAATAACCTTTCGAGGGTAATTTTTGCAAGTCACTGGAAAACTTTGTAAGATATTTTAGCGCACAATTTAGGAACACAGCAACACATTTCTTGCGCGGAATTAAAAATTTCCTTCGAGGGGAAATTTTTTGCTATGAATTTTTTAATGCATTTTAGACGTTTTACGTTATAAAAATCTCGAAAATTCTAGTATTGAAATAAAAACAAAAATTTCCCTATAAGGGAAATTTCTAAATGTATGCTTAAAGTCTGTAGAAAACAATTAGTTTAAATTTTTGTCATCTTTAAATAATTTTTTAGCAAATCTTTGCTTAGTTTAAGCTCTTAAAATTTATTTA
The DNA here is from genome assembly GCF_028554725.1 of Zeugodacus cucurbitae. Lineage (NCBI taxonomy): Eukaryota > Metazoa > Arthropoda > Insecta > Diptera > Tephritidae > Zeugodacus > Zeugodacus cucurbitae. The sequence continues at coordinate 6,643,755 of NC_071670.1, forward strand.
CTAGCAAAATACCTTGAATTCTCTCCATTTCCCATATGTTTTATGTGCAGTTACTTTGAAATTTATAACTTTTTAGCGCTGTAATACTGTTGAAACTATACAATGTGAATACACAAAATATCCTTCTGAGGGAAATTTTTTTAGGTCACTGGAAAACTTTATTAGACAAGTAAGCGTACAATTTAGAAGCAGCCACACATTTTTTGCGCAGATTTTAAAATTTCCTTCGAGGGAAATTTTTTTAAACTATTGCAAAACTATTGTATACATGTATACGTGCTATTTAAGAACAGCTACACATTTTTCTGCGAAGTTTATAAAATTACCTTTTGGGGAAATTTTTTTTTTAAGTAATTTTAAATAATTTTTTGATATTTTACGAAAGTGCTAGTTTTTAAGTAAAAATAACAAATACCCTATAAGGGAAATTTCTAAATATATGCTTAGCGTCAGTAGAAAACATTTTGTTTACATTTTTGATAGCATTTAACACAATTTTAGAAAAACTTCGCTTAGTTTTAGCTCTTAAAATGTATTTTCTGGCAAAACAGCTTTAATTCTAACTCCTAATCTAAATATTACTACCGCATTTTATTTGCTACACTACATTTAAGCAAAGTAATAAAAATTCTACGATTTGTCTACAATTTAAACATGATACTTATGTATGCATACTTTAACGGTGAACTACAATTTTAGACGGTTATTTCAACTGCTCTCATTACGACCGTCGTTACATTGTTCACTCTCGGAAGTAATAATAATCATTCAAAAAGTTGACAGCAGCAATGTTGCACTAAGCGGAAATAACAGTTCAGTCTGTTTGTTGCTTTTATTGTAATTTCAACAACATTTAAGGTGCGCGAAAACGTAGTATGAAAGAGTAAAGAAGAAAGAAGAAAAGAGCAAATATTAATATAAGTATGCATTTATGTATACTATAGTGTTGGTGTAAGACAATAACAAAATCGCAAGCGAGTCTGTAAGTTGTCTACTTATAATTTTTGTTGTTGTTGCAAAATATATTTTTATCTCCTGCATTGTTGTTGACATAATGTAAAGTGACATTTTGACATGAATTGAGTTGTTTGTCGTTATGATAAGCAGCATTAAGAATGAATGTAGGGTATACATACATACACGTACATAAGTACAAATGCGAAAATAAGAAGTAAGAAAATAGAAATAAGGGGTGATATGCGCCAACTGATGTAAAATTAAAGTTCAAGAAAATTAAGATAAATACTCTCAAGCAATTGTGTTTGAGGGGACATTTCGCTCTGTGTTGTGAAGAGAGCAGATAGAGAGTTTAGAAGAATTAAATATGATTACTTTATAAAATTTGTGAACAATTTCTATTATGAAAAGTACCCTTTAAATGTATCTATGTAGGATAGCCCTTCAAATAAACGCACTTGGTTCAACTTTATAATTAACACACACTTTATTTAAAATACATAAATGTTAAATGTTAAATGTTCATGTATAAACTGAATATGTGAAGTCCGTCCGTTTGACCGTCCTATATGTACGATGACTGTTTAACGACTGTGTTCTTGTCCTGTTTGTTAAGTTGGTCGTGCCCTATCAGTGCTGCCTATTGTCATAGGTCAGTGTTGCCCTTTTGTAAGTGAGGTGAGTGTGCGTACGTATTAATAGGTGTGTCCACTACGTGTTGTCCTGTCATCGCTTCCCACATCTATGCTCTCCAAAATATGCTTCTGAAGCATATTTTTGCGCTTAATTTATTACATGGTGTTGGCTTATACTTTTTTTGCTGAAATAATAGTAATAAACCTTTTTTAAAAAATTACCCTTCGAGGGAAATTTTAATAATTAAGCTTTTATTGAAATTTTTTTCTAAATACCAACTATAAATTACACGTATTCATCAATAAAACAAGTTTTAAGAAAATTACCCCTAAGGGTAATTTAACAACTCAACTTAAAGTTTGAATTTAAACATCAAATATCTAATTTAGAAATGTAATACGTTTCTGAAGCTTATTTTTGCGTTTAATTTATTAAAAAATATTGGCTTATCATTTTTTTGCTGAAATAATAGTAATAAACCCTTTTTAAAAAATTACCCTTCGAGGGAAATTTTATTAGTTAAGCATTTATTGCAATTTTTCCTAAATACCAACTATAAATTACACGTATTCAACAATAAAACAAGTTTTAAGAAAATTACCCTTAAGGGTAATTTTAATAACTCAACTTAAAGTTTGAATTTAAACTTCAAATATGTAGTTTATAACGTAAATTTTGCAAATAACTATAATTTCTTTCAAAAGCCTCACTCTTTGCTAAGGTTAAGTTCAATTTAATTCAAAAGCTAAAAGTTACACTCAGCATATGTACTTGTAACTATGAAACACTGCTTTATATACCAATTTCTATACATAGCAGTAGTGTATGTGTGCTCTGTGCACATATTTACCTCGCTAACAAAAGCAGCACTTGTATCACAACACACTACTACCACCAGGTAAGCATGTAGGCAGGAAGCCATGCAGCAGAGTCCCTTTTAATTAGCCCGCACAACTTTATTAATTAGAGTAAATTTCATTCCTGGTTAATATTTGAGAAACTAATGAACATAATTAAAAATCCACTTCACTTCGCGCACAACTCCAACGGCTATGCCATACACCTCGCCTACACTTAACTAAACGTAACACTATCACTACAACAGCCTGCTGCTGCTGCGCTGGCGTTGGCTACCAATAACTAATCGAACGAAGCGCTGCTGAAGCGGAAGTACCGATGTGAACGAGTGAAGTTGTATATAACGGTAAAGTGCAGCAGCAGGCGCAAGGCGAAGGCATCCAATTAATAACATTGATTAAGCTGATTGAAAGCGGACATAAATACAAGACTGTGATGGTGCAAGGAAAAGCCGAAGGCTAAAAGGAAAAGGAATTAGTTGGTTGTCATAGCTGGGATAGAAATCTCGGTGCTACGTACGCTATATACGCCTATTAGGCGGCAACGACAAAAACCGTTTCACAGCGACAGCAGCAGAGTGGCAGCACACATTCGAATGTATAGATTGGCAATAGAAAAAGTTGTTGTCGTGAAGCGACAAACAGACAGACAGAGAGATAGAAAGACAGGTAGATACCGACAACTGGCTGCTAAGCCGTGCAGCAAGCAGCCGCTGCCACTTGTGCCAGCCACTGAGTTATTGGCGGCGTATTGAACTCATTTGAACTGCGTGTAGAGCATGGTAGTTGTAACAGTCTATGGGGATGGCTGTTTAACGATAATCGGCAGATTGGTGTGCTTTGACAGTCAGCGATTGGAAAGTCAAAGGCACATTGCGCTGTCTTGCACGTCGAGCATGTGGCTATGTACATATATAGTAATCTTCCGTTAGACGCCGGTGCGGCGAAGTTTCGCACAATATGTATGGCACATTGGGATTATTAAAAAAGTTGCTTGCTCTTCTGTTATTACTTTTTATCTTTGATTGTTCGCAATGAAATGCGTAGCGTTAATATTTGCTGATAATATTAATTTTTAAAGGCATAAAACTGAACGTTTTTTATGAGCTTTTACTTAAATTCAGTAAAATTAGAGAAAAATATTTCTAGTAATACATTTATAGAGTGCTCTTAATTAAATTTGGGAAGGAAAATTTGGTAAGACAAAGAGGGGTGCAAGGGAAGTACTGGTATCCATTAAACGTAAATTTATTTAATAAAATATCCCTAGTGGGAAATTTTTTAAACGTAGTACGTATAACCACACAGCTTTTTAATATCAGAAAAGTAAAAAGAAATGGTAGAAAAAAATTTCCTTGCCAGGGATATTTTCACTTTTTCACTCTGGCTTGACTTTCTTTCTGTTTAGACAATACTACATAAAATTAAATAAAAATACCTTAAAAATAAAAAAATCCCTCTAAGGAAAATTTTTAAAATGCATGAAATTTCGAGAAAAAAAAAACATTTTATTAACTTCCTTACAGTTTAAAGATGACTACATAAAATAAAATAAATATACCTTGAAAAATAAAAAAAATCCCTCCAATGGAAATTTTTAATATGTATGAAATTTGAAGAAAAAAAAAACATTTTATTGACTTCCTTACTGTTCAAAGATTTCTACACAAAACAAAATAAAAATACCTTCAAATATGAAAAAATCCCTCGAAGGGAAATTTCGGCATATGAATTCTAAAAAAACCTACAGTATTTTCAAAGGGAAATTTTTAAAATATGTGTAAATAAGTGTCTCTATTTGTGAATATAATTTTAGTTCCAAATTTGTTATGTAAATTTACTTACTTTCTCTATATTACTTGACTTCCATACAATTTAGATAATATAAAATAAAAATACCTTGAAATATGAAAAAATCCCTCGAAGGGAAATTTTTTAAATATATGAAATTTCCAGTAATTAAATATTTGAGTTTTAAAAATGATTTTGGCATGTTAATTTAAAAAAACATAGAGTCTTTTCAAAGGGAATTTTTAAAATACTTGTAAATATGTGTGCAAAGTTATGAAGGTACTTTTTGTCACAAATTTGTTATGTAAATTAAACTACAAAACTAATTTCCAACACTAAAAATTAACCATCGCTCCATCCGCTTCCTCATATCGCTACAACTCGTTATATATTTTTCAACTTTAACACGCTTTTTTACAAAATTTTTGTATCGAATGTCGCCTGTGCATATGCAACTTCAATGTAACTGAGTTTTGCACCTAAAAGTATGCAACAAAACACGCAACTTTTTGTAATTTAGTTGAAAATATAGTTTTGCATCAAACTCTTTAGTATATCGTTTTTCAGAGGTGTATTTGATTTTTTTCTGCAACTTCATTTGCCCCCAACAACATAAATTCCCTTTAGCTGCATGCAGAATTTCAACTACAATTCAGAATTTCTACAGCGCCATCGTTTGCCATTTTTGCTCGTTCGCTGCATTCGTCTTCTCCGTTATCTGTGCGCATTTTTGCTGTTGTTTTTCATTTCTTATTTGCTACTGATTTCACTAGTTTTCTGCTGCAGAATTTTGCTACCGTTACGTTTATTTCTTTACTCTAAGGTATGATTGTATCGCTTGAAATAGTGTTGAGGAGTCTTCTGAGGCAACTTGGTAGATTTCGGTGCTTTTTGCTTCACTTTTTTTTGGTAACCCCAACTGGCATTGTGTGCGCTCATCCTTTACTCGTTCGCATTCCTTATGCAAATGAGCATTTGACGATGGCAAAGAAGCAAAGAGAACGGAGTAGCGTATACACAAACAAATGTATAGTGTGTATCCCTCACTTCCACACCCGTAACAAAAATTAACAAAGCAGCTTATACTGACTGCTCGTTGCTGCAAGAAAGCCTTTTGAAGTTGACAGCCAAGAATGTGCAGTTGGAAAATGCTTCAGCAATGCATCTGTATTTCTTAATATATATGTACTTCCTTTGCGCCAAAATCATCTTCGAAACTGGCAAAAGTTAGCTAGGGCGAATTTGAAGTCGAGCAAGGGTGATACCATAAAGACTTGTGACGGAAAAACATCAGAGAGAAAATGCAAATTGTTTAAATTAGAGGGCAACTGAAGTTAGAGATTAAAAATAAATAAAATGTAGAGACGGAGAAAATGTGAGATAAAAATATTTGTTTGTGCAGTAACTGGCAAATGACAGGTGACTACAAGTTAAAAAAAAAAAATTAATAAAAAAGCGAAAACAAGGTTGTGAGTTGTAAGCAGCATAAAAACACTTTAATGCGAGGTAAAATTTATATATTTAAGCAACTTTTCAAAATTACCCTTTAAGGGAAATTTTTCTGGAACGTATTTTCAATAACATAGTTTATGGAACACTTTTTTGACCGTTTTTAAAAGTAATTGAATAAGATAACTCAAAATACCCAAAAGGGACATTTTTCAAATGAGTATTTTAAATCATTTTTAGCTTGAATATAGTTTCAGAAACCTTGAATATGCGTGAAAATGCAAATATTCTTATATCTAAATATAATTTGTCAATAAATACTAATAAGTACCATATTTACTAAATTTCCTTATATAAAACTCATATTTACAAAATTTCCCAATATCAAAATTAAGCTGAAGTGTAATGGAAATACTAAAATTTAATTCACATAGCATTAAGTAATTAAAGTTGCCAATAAATATTAAAATATTTATTCAACCTTTACTAATAACTTCATCCCACATCACTTGAAATTCCACCCCATCATATTAATATTCGAAAATACAAATGTCTATAGCCCTCACCAATTCAAAAGCTCATTGATGTTAACATTAGTCATAGCCAATTAGAAAATTTCTTATTGAAGCGAAAATTGCCGAGCACAAAAAATGCACATGGTAAAAACAGTGTTAATTGAAATTCAAATATATTCAACAGCATGGAAATGTCCCAATTACAAACCAAACATGACAAGTGCACACACAGAGACAGATTTGAATAAATAGCATGGGAATACTATTAGAACAAATATTGTAAAGGAAATGTAATATTAAATGGAGTTTTCAAAAATTTCCCAAAAAATATCCCTTTTGGGAAATTTTTTATAAAATATTTTAAAGTGTAAAAAATGAACTATTATAAAGAGAACAATAGTGTAAGAGAATTGTAATATTAAATCGAGCTTTTAAAAATTCCAAAAAAATATCTCTTGAGGAAAATTAAAAAAAAAAAATATCATAGGCTTTAAAAAGCGAATTATTATAAAGAGAATAATTATTCAAACGGAATTGTAATATTAAATGAAGTTTTAAAAAATTTCCCAAAAAATATCCCATGAAGGAAATTTTTAAAGAAATTTTTTAAGCTTTAAACAAGGGAAATTTTTAAAGAAATATTTTGAGCTTTAAACAACGAACCATTATAAAAAGAACAATATTGTAAGAGAATTGTGATTTTAAATGGAATTTTAAAAAAAATCCCAAAAAAAACCCTGAGGGAAATTTAAAAAAAAATTATCAGCTTTAAAAAACGAATTATTGTAAAGAGAGCAAGTATTGTAAGGAAATTTTAATGTTAAATGGTGTTTTAAATAATTTCCCAAAAAATATCCACTGAGGGAAATTTTTAAAGAAATGTTTTAAGTTTAAAAAAAAAAACGAATTATTATAAAGAGAATAAGTATTGTAAGGAAATTTTAATATTAAATGGAATTTTAAAACATTTCCCAAAAAATATCCCTTTAGGGAAGTTTTTAAACAAATGTTATATGAATTAAAATACGAATTATTATATAAGAGAATAAATATTTTAAAGCAATTTGGAAAATTTCTTGCATATTATGAGTTTGGCATTAGTATTTGAAGTCCATATTGTTTGCCTATTTATTGAAATCATTGCTCCGAACTTAAATTCACTATCATAGCAAAATTACATCTGAATTACCACTACAAGTAACCAGGCATTTGGAAATCTTTACATTAGTATACACACAACTATTTAAATATGTCCTTTAGTATGCATTTATACACGTATGTACATACCTACATAGTGAGTGAGTTCTGTAATTACTCTACATAATTCCTAGTTTTCCGTATTCCGCAGCCTCATAAACTACACCTGCACGCTAATGTATTTTAATTATTGGTAATGACAACCACTTAATTAGCAGACTCGACAACGGTGTTCATGGCAGTAGGTATGGGTATATAAATACAAATTTATGTGATCACACAGACATACGAAGACCGCTATTATTTACAACAGAACTTTTAACACTATAATTTTGTAGTAAGCTACTTTAAATGATATTAGGACTTAATTATATACGATTTTCATAAACTGATATAGTGCGTATAGGCCACCTAGGCATTTAGAAACAAATAATCGCGTTTTTCGAAAATTTCCCTTAAAAGGGAAATTTTTTTATAGAGTGGAAAAAATTATCTCCACGACGTTTTCATACATTTATTACAAAATTTGTGGTTTTTAACAAAATTCCCTTGAAGGAAATTTTTTCCCCTGAAGGGAAATTTTTTAAACAACTATATAAATGATTTATTTAAAGAGATTTTCTCATTATTAATTTCTTTTCAATAGTATAATTTTTTTTTTTTCAATAGTATAATTCGTTTTTAGAAAATTTCCCTTAAAAGGTAAATTTTTTTATTGAGTGGAAAAAATTATCTCCACGATTAATTTCTTTTCAATAGTATAAAATTTTTTTTTCAATAGTATAATTCGTTTTTCAAAAATTTCCCTTAAAGGGAAATTTTTTTAATGAGTTGAAAAAATTATCTCCACGACGTTTTCATACATTTATTGCAAAATCTGTTGTTTTTAATAAATTTCCCTTGAAGGAAATTTTTTTCCCCTGAAGGGAAATTTTTTAAACCACTATATAAGTGATTTTTTTTTTAATTTTCGCATTATTAACTTCTTTGCAATAGTATAAATGCTTTTTAGAGCAATAAATATTGCAATAAATATATATTTTTAGAAATATTTGAATTAATTTAGATTTCGAATGATTATTATTATTTAATCATAAAGGGAAATTTTTTTAATGAGTTGAGAAAAGTATCTCCACGACGTTTTCATACATTTATTGCAAAATCTGTTGTTTTTAATAAATTTCCCCTGAAAGGAAATTTTTTACCTTGAAGGGAAATTTTTTAAACCACTATGTAAATGATTTTTTTTAAGAGATTTTCGCATTATTAACTTCTTTGCAATAGTATAAATGCTTTTTAGAGCAATATTTGTAGAAATTTATATTTTTAGAAATATTTTAATTCATTTAGACGTTTAAAAATCCTACAGTTAAGTATTGCGAAATGTAAAAAGTGCGTTCGCACTTGCATATTGGAGTGGAATAAAATTTTAGGTAGCACGGCATAGAGAAATAGGTTAACAGTTACATAAGCAGGTTGGCGTGTAAGAGATTTACTTAGCCAGTCGTACGTGATTAAGTAAGTAGATAAGCAAAGCTTTTGGTATCCCAAAGGACTGCGCACAGGCAGGATTACTACAGCTTTACGTTATGCGCTACTATGGGAACTATATAATTATGTTTATATGCAGGGATGTATGTGTGTGTGTATGTATGTAGATATGTATGCATGTATGCATCTAAGCTTTCGCGCTTATTCAGCTGCTTGTAATGGCGTGTGCTGGCGTCGGTGTAGTGTGTTAATATGAAATATGATTTTTACGATGCTGTCAGTGGTTGTTGTTGTTGCCACTGCTACCGCTCCAATTTACGCTTTTACACTTCCGCAATGATGTGTCAGCAACACGGCAGACAAACGCTCACACATAGCCACCAACGAATGAGCGGGATCGCCATGCCGCATTCAGTGTTGCGCCAAAACTTGTTAAGCCACACTCCTACAAACACACATACATCGTAGAGTTGTCTACAGGCGGCTTGTTTACATAGCGCGCAAAAGGTTGTAGTGATGACAGAAAAGCTGGATTGGCACACAAAAAGGACACTGGTGGCAACGCCACGAACAGGCATGGCATGGCATGGCGAATGAAAGGATATTTTAATCTTTAGTTAACATGACAAGTGACTCAGCTTACGACAAGTAAACGGTTTTTTGTACGTGCCCCTATACCAATATGTGTTAACAAGGCAAAAAAAAAAAACACAAGCAAGCACAAGAGACTAACGAGCGATAGCAGTGGGAGTACTGTACACATAGGGGTGTATGTGAGTGGTCTTTTAATACAAATTTGTATGCAAAACTGTATGACAAGGTAGGCGAAAGACACATGTATGTATGTGTGTGTGTGTTTAGCTCGTCACTTTTAATTGCAACAAAATAAAAACGCCATTAAGCTGCAGCCAAACTATGCTCATATAGTGACTACGACACGCTCAAGCCGTCTATAGTTTAATGAAGTGTACCGAAATGAGGTGTTGATGGCGCTGTACATACAAACATACATACATACATACATACATACATTTGTACATGCAAACGTGTGAGAAATACGCTCATCAACGTTAGCGTCAACTAAAAACTGCTTAAATGAATTTATATGTACAGATGATTAAGTGTAGATGTGTGTGGGTATTTTTGCAAGGATATGTAATTAACATGTGTATGTATGTATAAGTTATATATGTAAACTGTAATAGAGTAAATATGTATAAATGCACTTACATGTGAATTTTTGTGCTTGCGTTGCTTTTTCACAGTTTTTCATTAGTCGTTGAATTCATTAGTTTACCTGCCGTTGGTTGAAATCTGCAAGAAAAATAAAATCAAATAAAACTGATTAGTTATATGCATATGTATGAAAAATAATTTGGCGCTTTAAAACATAAAACACCTTAATTAATAACAGAGATAAACAGATAATTATTGTTTTCGACTTAAAAAATAAATATTTAAAAATTACCCAATAAATTTTCACTTTTTGAAAAATATCCCAAGAATTTCCCTTTTCGAATTTTTTCAAAAAACACAAAAATTTATTTCAATTTGTTTTAAATTAATAAAAATAATGTTTGTAAATACCAGCATTTTGTTCTATAAGCAATTCTTCGCACTATTTAATGCTGTTTTGCTTCCACACATAAAATACCTTAATTAATAACACAGATAAACATAAAATTATTATTTTCAACTTAACATATAAGAATTTCAAAAATACCCAATAAATGTGACCTTTTGAAAAATATCCCTAAAATTTCCCTTTTCGAAACTTTTCAAAAATCGCAAAAATTCATTTTAATTTGATTTAAATTATTGAAAATAAAGTTTGTAAATACCAGCATTTTATTTTAGAAGCAATTCTTCACATTTTTTAATGACTTGCTTCCACACATAAAATACCTTAATTAATAACATAGATTAACAGAAAATTATTGTTTTCGACTTAAAAAATAAGTATTTAAAAAATACCCGAGAAATTAAATGTTTTTGAAAAATATCCCTAAAATTTCCCCTTGCGAAATTTTTCGAAAATCACAAAAATGTATTCCAATTTGTTCTGAAATATTGAAAATAAAGTATATAAATTCTAGAATTTTATTCTATAAGCAATCCTTCGCACTATTTAATGCTGTTTTGCTTCCACACATAAAATACCTTAATTAATAACACATATAGATGAAACAAATATTGTTTTTAACTTAACATATAAGTACTTCAAAAATACCCAATAAATTTTACTTATTTGAAAAATATCCCTAAAATTTCCCTTTTCGAAACTTTTCAAAAATAGCAAACATTCATTTCAATTTGCTTTGAATTATTGAAAATAAAGTTTGTAAATTATAGAATTTTATTTTCGAAGCTATTCTTTACACTCTTTAATGCTGTATAAAATACTTTAATTAATAACACGCACGCAAGTGTTCCTGACAATATTCAAAAAGGATACTACATTTCTTGCAAAATAAGTTTTACTTATTTACTTTATTCGAAATATTTACTGTTAAGAAGTAGAATATTTTGGACAAATTCCCAAACAATTTTGCAACATTTTCTGCTAAAAATTTTAAATCAGCTTGAATTTTTTAAAGAAAACTTATTCTTTTACATTGACAAGAAAGCTCTTAGTTAAATAAAATATTTGATTCCGCAAGTGTTGCTTTTCTAAAAATTACCCTAGGTGAGATTTTTAATTCGAAGTAAAAAATTGTATCATCATAATTTTTAAATAATTTTAGGTCATATATTGAGCAATTTTTTGTTGTGATTTTTTATGAGTACAGGAAATTTTTTTTTACTTCAAATAAACATGAATTTTTAAATGAAAACTCACTTCTTCACACTTACAACAAAGCTCTTGCTTAAAAAAATATGATGCCGAATAAATACTACTTTGTTTCCAAAATTACCCCTAGGTATAAGCAATTACCCCTAGGTGGGGTAATTTTTATTTGAAGTAAAAAATTATATCACAATGATTTCTAAACGATTTTAAGTCATATATGCAACTATTTTTGGAGTTGGGATTTTTTTCAACGGCAGGGTAATTTTTTTTTTTATGTAAAAAAAAGTATCTAACACAAATTTTTAAACATATAAACCAATTTTTCTTCATACCCGACGTTTTATTTAAAATTACCCCATAAGGAAATTTTTTGCCAAACATTTTTAAACAGAGATTTGTGAAATTTTAGTTTTGTTTATCAATTTTGTTGCCACATTGTATAGATCAAACCAAGAATAAGCACTCTGCTATACAAGTTTTGAGCGGAAAATATTAAAATTTCAAAATAAATCCATCAGCTGTTATTACACTTACTTTGTATACTTTGGCAACTTCTTATCCGTTTTCTATTTATACGCGAGAACCACTGCATACGCTTTAGGTTACGCAGTTGTTATAAAGTTTTACGCAAATATTGTCGTCTACTTGTACACAACAAATACGCAGAGAGCACACTTATGTACACACACATATACACAATATTTTCTGAACATTTAATAAAGAAATGCATAGAACTTTACAAATATTCCACGGCTCTTATATGTTGCCCTGGGACACTCATATGCGCTACGCTACTCGCCTGTATGGGACACATACACATACAAATACTAGCCGCACATGTATTTATTTCTATGTATGTATGTGTGCGTCCTTTGAGAAATTACTTATGAAAATAGTTTGTGCCACGTTGCTGTCAACTTGCCACAACCGCTAAGTTTTCTTTCAACTTTTCTCTGCTCTATACTACTTTCGTGCGTTGATTTTCCAAAGCTTTTCAGTGCAGCATTGCTTTGCCATAACGGTTAATGGTGTGCCAGTTGCTTGCCAGAGTATTTGCCAACTTAAGGGGTTGCCAATCTGAAAAGGAAGTGTATTGTACGAGAGTGCACGTACATATGTATGTGTATGTATGTGTGTAAGAATGCGGCAGTTGTTTCGAAGTATGTAATACGTCTAAATAACTCCGCTGCTAGTCGGATGATGATGTGGCAAATTTTCCAACTCGTCAAGTCGCATAAATATGGCAAATATTTAGCCTTTCGTATTTATCAAAAATCAAAATAAAGGCAAAATTTAACAAGCGTTTGCAAGGGAGCATTGAGAGTGGTACATACAAAAAAACGGAGTTTAAAGAAGGCGTGAACGCATTTAAGACTTTTTAGTGTGAAAAATTTCAATGCAATATAAGCGCAAACTGTAATATTTTGCGGGGTAATTTCAAGAAATTTCGCTAAAATTGTTTATTTTTGACCAATATGTTACAATAAGCTTAATATTGAAAATTTCCCTAAGGGATTTTTTTCAAAATCAGTTAAATTGAAAATATACAAGTCAGTAAGTGCTCAATTACACACATTGTGCAATAAATTAAAAATTTCCCTTAAGGGATATTTTTCAAAATCGTTTGAAATTATAATTTAATATTATAATAAGCTTCAATACGTACTTAACCAGAAAGATTAAGCAATAATTTAAAATTTCCCTTCGGGGATATTTTTCAAAATCGTTTGAAATTATGATTTAATTTTATTATAAGCTTCAATACGTGCTTAACTACACATATAATGCAATAATTGAAAATTCCCCTTAAGGGATATATTTCAAAATCGTTTAAAATTATAATTTAATATAATTGTAAGCTTCTATACGTGCTTAACTACACATATTATGCAATAATTGAAAATTTCCCTTACGGGATATTTTTCAAAAACGTTTAAAATTATAATTTAATATAATTGTAAGCTTCTATACGTGCTTAACTACACATATTATGCAATAATTGAAAATTTCCCATAAGGGATATTTTTCAAAAACGTTTAAAATTATAATTTAATATAATTATAAGCTTCAATACGTGCTTAACTACACATATTATGCAATAATTGAAAAATTCCCCTAAAGAAAAAAACAATTAAATTAAAAAAATCTAACTCAATACTAAAAAATTTCCCCCTTGGAAAATTTGAAAATTTTGCACAAATTGTTTCATACAACTTTGTTTTTATTAATAAAATCTACCCTTTTTCTATTTACTTGCAGACTGAATTAATCAAATTTGATCTCGAAATGAAAATGTCCCAACACAAACTCGAACAGCAAATCGAAAAAGTACAATACAATCAAACAGCCGTTATGCTGCTAATCGACACGTGTCAATTGGTGCGCGAGAACACCTCCAGAGCCGTTACCAGTCTCGATAATATGGTTTTATATTTTATGAAAACGAAAGGGAGCGAAAATGATACATCACTAATGGGTTTATTATATGTAAGTATGAAATTTATTGAATTAAATTAAACCCTCAAAATGTCAAATGGCATGCCAAAATCCATTGCAAAGCATTTAAATTCCTAAACCTCTAACCATTTTCTCTCTTTGCACTTTCAGCTCGGCGAATTATACGAATCAATCCGTTGGCCCGTCACACTCGGCTTCCTCACATTACTACTGCTGCTCTGCACCATACTGGTGATTGGTGTGGCGCGTCGTTCGCGTTGTGCGCTCATCTTCTTCAGCGTATCCGGTTTATTTTGTATTATCATCTGTTGGCTGTTGGCGGGCATTTACCTGGCATCCTCAGTGGCGGCGGGCGATTTCTGTATGCGTCCGCATGAATTTATGTGCCGTCAAGTGGGCATGGTAAGTTGATAGCACCAAAACCCAAAAACCAAAACCAAATAAACAAAAGCGAAATAAAATAACAGTGCCAGAAATGGGTATTTATTATATACCCACAGTTGAGCTGCACACACACAGTAGCAAAAAGGAACAACAAGCTAAGCTTTGAAAAATGATTTCCGTGAAAATATTTATAGCGCTATGTTAGTATAATACCATTTTGTGCCTGAAAGTGTGCTAAAATTTTGATGAGCACACAAACGGCGCCACTCATGCCAGACACAGACTCAATGTATGCGAGTATATATTAGTATTTGTGTGTCCGCATGGTTGGCCATTCATGGCGGCGCTACATGTTTTCCCAAATATACATATACATACATGCATTTGTGAGTGCCGGTGTTTTGAGTGTGTGTTAGCTAGAGAGTTATGCATATCAAATGACCCTAATTGTATACTTCACTCTATTGTACACCATTGTGCGCACAGTGATTTTTGGAGGCTTGTTATTTGCTGACTCTGAACTGAAAATGCACGACTTTGAAATATGATTTTCGAAAAAAATTGCCCACTCGAGGGAAAATCCAAAATTCGAGAAAAATTCTGAATTCGTGAAAAATTCAGTTACAGTTAACTTGAGCTTTTGTAATCTAGCTTTTGTATGTAAGCGCCGGAGCCTTTTTCTAGTTCAAAGCAAATTCTTTTGATCTCAGGAAATCTGAGTTCTAGATCTGCAAGCCATTTTCGGCAGAACTTTGGGAATCTTAAGAAAGTTTCTAAATGAAACTTGTAAGAAGACATTGTGAAAGCTTTCACTAGAGTTTTGAAAATGTCAATAAATCTTGATGGTCTTACGAGAACAATGTTCTATAATCCATTATTGAGCTCTAACTGGCAGTTAAAATAGATATTTCTAGTCAAATGGGACCTGGATAGCACATGAAAGCTCAGTTAATGATATTTTTAAATTTAAAAGCTCAATTAGGTCTTCAATTTGATCACAACATTATATATTGAATTTTTTAATCGTGAAAGCTTTCACTAAAGTTCTGAAGATCTCAGAAAATTGTGATTTTTGGAACGAACCAATGATGATTTCTAGTCGAAATATAGAAAACCAAAAATACATGCAAGCTCAACTAGCACATTTTTCTAAACGAAAAAGCTCTACTAATTATAAAATATATGTAAATATAAGGCTTAACTTACGGTTAAACAAGGCATTTCTGATGAAATCTGGAATCTGAAAAACATATGAAAGCTCAACTAGCGTATTTTTCTAAACGAAAAAGCTCAACGAATTTGTATTGTATTTGTATTCTCCATTATAATATTGAATTGTTTAATTATGAAAGCTTTCACTAAAGTTCTGAAAATCTCAGAAAATTGTGATTTTTGGAACGAACTAATGATGACAGAGTTGTAAACAGTCACTAAAGCTTAACTGACAGTTAAAATATACATTTCTAGTCCAAATATGAAATGATAATGAAAGCTCAACTAGCACATTTTTCTAGTCGAAAAAGCTCAACTAATTATTAAATTTGCTCTCAGCACTATAATATGAAATTGTTTAATTGTGAAAGCTTTTACTAAAATTGTGAAAAGCTCTCTAAATCGTGATTTTTGAAACGAACTAATAATAACAGAGTTCTAAACTTTCACTAAGGCTTAACTCACGGTTAAATTAGGCATTTCTAGTTTAAATATATAAAACCAAAAATACATGAAAACTCATCTTGTGAATTTCTCTTATTTGCTTTCAGCGTTATAATATTGAATGGTTTAATTGTGAAAGCTCTCACTAAAGTTCTGAAAATCTCACTAACCGTGATTTTTGGAACGAACCACTTTTGATGGAGTTCTAAACTGCCACTAAGGCTTAACTCACAGTTAAAATAGACATTTCTAGTTGAAATATGAAACCCGAAAAACAAGTGAAAGCTCAACCAGCACATTTTTCTAATCGAAAAAGCTCAACTAAGTCTTTAATTTGATCTCAAACTCCCTCAGCATTATATAATGAAACTGTATAACGGTATTTTTTATGAAATTAACGTCATTTTTTTAAACGTAAGTCCAAATTTAATTACTTGAGCTTAATTCAAAATCAAAAAGCTGAAAGCAAAACTTCGCCCGAAAAATAGGTGAAAGCTCAGCTAGATCATTTTTCTTATCGTAAATGCTCAACTAAATCTTTAAATTGCTCTCAAACTCCTTCAGCAATATATTATAGATCTGTTTAACGATATTTTCATACAGTTAACGATATTTTATGTATATTTAAATGCAAGAATAATCACATGAGCTTAATCAAAAGTCCAAAGCTTCTCGATTTTATATTAACTCAATAACAAGCTAGATCAAAACTTAACCTAACCTAACTAAATTCTATTTTTACAAACTCGTTAGCTTATCGCCCACCGTACGACAAGCTTTAGCTCCCGACTAGCGCGCTTTGCCGGTGTCGGCGTTGGCGCTTTCATGAAGTACACCCCGGTGAGCTATCAACAGCCTGCGACTTTAGCACCGACACAACGGCCACTTGTGTGTGAAACGAAAACGAACATATTTAACGGATGTTTGTTTCTCTTTTTTCGTCTTTTTTTCGGACGCTTTGCTGTTGCCATTGTTCGTCGTCTCTATTTTTATTTAGATATTTTATATTTATATTTGCTATTGTTCTTTTGTAGCTAGTTGCTGCATTTTTACTATGTGTATGTACATATATAACGCTCAACAGTGTATTTCGTGGCATATTTAATGTGTGGACTGACAAGTAGATTGCCACTACTTGTACGATTTAGATATGAGGTATAAAAGTAATAAATATACATATATGTATGTAGATGGCTGTGTGTGAGTTTTGTTGCTTTGACAACCGAGCCGATGAGCACTAAGAGTACACACAACTGTATATAAACAGTTATTTTTGTATAACTCGGCGCTGTTTGCATTTATTTTGCCGGCTTTCGTACACACCACCCCCCAGCTCGTCTACACCACCCCGACAATCAAGAACTGCTGCTGCAGCGCCATTAAATAAATGTGGCTTTTATGAGGTCATTTGCTTGTGTTTGGCCTTTATTATAAAGAACTGCCTTGCCATTTGCGGTAGACCGCGACGTTGCGATAGTTTTCAATATAAAAACAAAAAACAAAAACAAACACGAGTATGGAGTGAGCAACAGCATTTCGTTTGGGTGGTAAAAATGGCCTACATTTAGTCGAAAATTTCTTGTTGCTATTTTTTTTCAGTTGTTGTTGTTATTATTGTCGCTTTTGTAGCGGTTCAGCAACCCTTCAGCGTAAAAGTAAACACATTAAAGCGGGGGAAAAAATGTGTCGCTACGGTTTAAAGCGTTAGTTAAATAACCTACGATAATGAGTTTGGAGTTAGCGCCTAAGAGTAGGCTATGTTTTCACTTAATGTGCTCTAATGTTCTGTGCTGGTGGTCACTAAGTGTCTACAAAACTGTGACGGTGCAGTTTAAGGTTTGGTTAAATAACATAACATAATGAATTTGGTGTTAGCGCCTAAAAGTATGCTTATTTTTTTAATAGTATACTATATTCTCATTTGAATAATTTAATAACGCTTGCTATTGGTCACTAAGTGTCTAAAAATGCTTCGGTGAAGTTTAAGTTATAGTTAAATAACCTACCATAATAATTTCGGTGTTAACGTCTAAAAGTATGCCAGTTTTCTTTTCATAATATCAGTTAATTTGGCTCTAATAATATCTAAAATACTCAAGAATAAAATTAAATATGATTTGCTAGAGTTTAAAGCCTTATTGAGTATGGAATAATAACATATATAGCTCTAGCGCCTAAAAGTATACTCGATTTTTTAGAATTTCGTTACATTTACTTCTACAACCGTCACAAAAAAGCACAAAATTCCAGTTTAAGTTGTTAGTAACAAAAAACTGTACAATAACAAAATAAAATAATAAAAATATAAGCGTTAACGCCTAAAATTATACTACATTTTTTCACATTTCGCAGTTCTCTCTTACATTAAAGCTTCAACAAAACAGAATTTTCTTCTTCTCTTGATTTTTCAACTCTCCACAACAAACTTTTTTGTTACTATTTCTTCTACCCTCTTCAAATCAGCAAAGTAATGCCCCACTTTCCGTCATTGTAACCACTCATTTACGCAGTCATAAAGTTTTACTACCAACAGATAAGTGTCCTTTATTGGCGCATGCACTAATCTACTCTAGCACCAAACAAAAAAAAGGTTAATAATGACATCGACAACAACAAAGGCAAAACAACAACAAGTGCAAAACAACAACAATTCTAGTTTGCGTAAAATTTTTACTTTCATTAAAAAATAAAATAAAAGATTTGAAAAAGTTTAGAAGTTAGTTGGCACTGCATTAGTTTTATGAACTCTCCAAAAAAGCGCTTGCAGTTGGCAGTTGACATAGTTTGGCGCTTAAAAAAGACTTTAGAATGGCAACAGCAATACAAAAAAATATTTAATGAAATAATAATAATTTTGAAAAAAACATATGAATACAAAATTCGGTTAGTTTTGTACTACTTGGGTTGAAAAAAAAAATCTTAAATGTTGCAACTTTGTGCCTGGATGTATACTACAAAATTCAAAATACAGTTAGTTTTGTGGTATTTGGTTAGAAAAAATTCCATGCAACTTCTCTTGGTGTTAAGTAGTTTGACGCCTAAATGTATACTAATTTTTTTTTTAATTATGCGCTTAAAAGACAAAACGTTGTCTACATTTAGGCTGAATATATTTCAAATACAAATTTATTACTTTTTAATGAATATTTCTATTAAGCACACATAAATGAAGGAAGATAGAAGCAATTTAGAGCTCTTGACAGCAAATTCAGTCAACCTTCCACTTTTAAAATCCCGTAATAACTCCTCAACAAAAAATCGATGCGTTTTATTCTCAAGCAAAAGCAATCAATCGACACAGATAAGACTATCTAAGCTTCTTTGAAGAAAAAAACAAAAAATATGACACACGAAATGCAAATAAACCCCGTTAGTGTTAGGTCGACCCGTAGGCGCTGAGCGTTTGTGTGCGCTTACTACATACATATGTGCATACAAATATATACCGTTATGCATACCCTGCGACTGCTCCAATTTTCAAAACTAACAAATCCAGCACAATGTCGACGCGTCGCGTCCGGCAGCAACAACTGCATACAACAACAATGAAAAGACAAATAACGCGAGCGCGTGTAAGCATAACGGAAGCACAGGGTGCGGATAGCTAAAGCGCTGAACAGAAAAAATGACAACGAAATGCCTGTTGGCGTTAATTAGAACAATGGCAGTGTTGGCAGGCAGGGCAGTTTGCTGTTGTTTCACTTTTTTTTCGCTCTCTCACTCTCTCGCATTTTTTTTTTACACAACGGCACACATTTTTTATGCGCCAGCGCTGCGAGTGTGAGTGCGGAATTTCTATTGATGAGCTCAGAAGGATAACAGCGTTGGGTGCACGCGATATGGAAAAATGAAATGCATGCAACTAACGGTATGTGGTGTGTGTGAAAGTCAATACACACACACATGCGCTGACAAATCGCCCTACAAATCTGCCGATCTGTCGCGTAAAACGCTGCATTTAGGGCGCACAACGGCAGGCACGCGCTTGAAACGTGTTTGAATATGCATATATGTATGTATGTATGTATGTATATGTTTATAAAGTGAAATTTTATAATTTTTTTCGCTCAAGTTATGACTCTTCGCGTGAAATCGCGAGTTTCCCTTGACATCATTTCATGTGCACGCAACCTCTGTACCAATACATTGTGCGCGCGCCTAGTTGTAGGCAATAGATTCAAGTGTGCCTGGTGCAAAAACAAAAACAACAAATGGGTGCATAGCCTATTAAACGGCGTTGTCTATTGGACTCATATGTGATTGTGTGTGTGTGTATAAAAAGTGAAAATAGGCAAATTGAGCGCAGACAATTTTATGCAAAAAATATAAAAAAACAATAAAAATAAAAAATTAATAAAGAAAAAATGAAAATGAAAATTTTCTCTGTAAAAAGTAATTTAAAAAAAAATAAAAATATTTCAACAAAAACATAATATAAGACAATTTTCAGAATATAAATATTGAAAAAATCAAAAATAAAAATTAAACTTTTTAACGCCTAAAACTATTTAAATTATAAATAATAGAAAACAAAAAATAATTTTAAAAATTAATGAAATAAAATTAAAAAAAGTATGCGTGAAAATAATATAAAAATAAGTCGAATTTACATAAATTTAAAAGCAACAAAATTATTAAAAAATAAAAATTCAAATTCAAATTCAAATTAAAATTAAAAAAAAAAAAAATTTAAATTAAAATTAAAATTAAACTTAAAATTAAAATTAAAATTAATATTAAAATTAAAATTAAAATTAAAATTAAAATTAAAATTAAAATTAAAATTAAAATTAAAATTAAAATTAAAATTAAAATTAAAATTAAAATTAAAATTAAAATTAAAATTAAAATTAAAATTAAAATTAAAATTAAAATTAAAATTAAAATTAAAATTAAAATTAAAATTAAAATTAAAATTAAAATTATAATTTAAATTTCAAATTAAAATCAAAAATGAAATTAAAATTAAAATTAAAATTAAAATTAAAATTAAAATTAAAATTAAAATTAAAATTAAAATTAAAATTAAAATTAAAATTAAAATTAAAATTAAAATTAAAATTAAAATTAAAATTAAAATTAAAATTAAAATTAAAATTAAAAATAAAAATAAAAAAGAAAAGGAAGAATATTAGAATAAAAATACTAAAAAATAAAATACAAAAAACAAGAAAATAAAAAATTAATTCATCAAAAAATTAAATGAAAATAAAATAAAAATTATTAAAAAAATGTAAATAAAATATTTAAGTGAATAAAAAACAATTAATTTGGAAAATTAATAACAAAATAACAATTAATCAAATTTAAAATAATTTTTTTAATAAATTTAAAATAATTTTTTTTATAAAACTTTATATATTACGTATAGAATTAGAACTATAATTAAAATAGAGTAGTATTAATTTACTCAAAATATTGACGATAATAAGGACAATAAAAAATATAATATATGATAAAAAAATATAATTTACAAAAAAATAAATAAATAAAAATAACTAAATAATAAAATTAATTAAAAAATAAATTAAAAGTAACATTAGTAAAATAGTAAAAAATTATATAGAAAAAGTAGTAAAAATATAAATAAAAAATAATAAATAAAAATTTTAAATAAAAAGTAATTGAAAATAAATAATAACAATTAAAATAAAATAGAAAAATACTTAAATATAAAAATTTTTGTGAAAAAAATTAATAAAAAAAAAAAAATATTTATCAAAAAATTTAAGTAAAGTAAAAATAAATTATAAAAAGGCAATAGAAATAATAATTTAAAATTTAAAATAATATGAAAAAATTAATAATAATAAAAATAAATAAAAATTAAAATAATATAGAAAAACATAAAAAACTACAATTACTTTAAAAAACGTAAACAAGCAAATTTATTAGAAAAAAAATAAAATATATTTAAAAAGTAGAATTGATATTAAAAAACAAAAAAATTATAATTAATTGATTGATATAAAAAATGTAATATTAAAAAATTAAAAATTATAAAAAAAAATTAAAATAACCAAAAAATAATATCAAAAAGATATTCTATTCAAAATTTTTTTCTTTTAATTTTTTTGCAATTATTATTTTTTTTTTATTTTAGATTTTTATATATATTTTTTTAGTATGAAAAATGCAATTATTTTACTAAATTTACTAAGAATATTGCAAAAATTACTAAACAAGCACATAAGCTTAATAAGCTTCAATATATGTATTTATGTAGTAATACCTAAGCAACGAACACTATAAGGGCAACACTCATACGCCGTGTAGTACCAAACATTATTGGCTCTATATCTAACATTTACATACATACACTCCTCATACAAACACAAACAAAGATAAATACAAATAAATTTTTATGCGCCATTACAGTTAAATTGGATTGAGCAAATCTAGCAAAATATACAAGTACAAATGCACAATTGAATTAGAAAAAATGCAAGAATAAAAATGAAATAAAATATAAATACAAATAAAATAATGGCAAAAATTCAATGTTGTCTACGATTGCTATTGTTTAGCGATAAAGCGTTTTATTACAACTATTACAGCATTGCATAAAGCTAACTGGGTTTAGCCACACAACCAAATTCACACACAGAGAGAGAAAGAGAGACTCGAGCAATGTGTAATCATTTAAATAAATTGTAAAAATAGCGAAAAATAAATATTTATAAACGGTGATCCGACAACACCAACACCCACACACACACACACACACAGAAGTTTTGTTTTGCGCCAAGTGCTGTATTTGTGGCAAACGAGAGTGTAGTGCTGAGCGCTTGAACAGCGTTGTATTTGTATAAAAGTGTAAAAATAAACAAAAACACATACACATGAAATATATGTATATAACGGTGCTTATATTAGCGCACACTTCCATATGCATTTACACTCTAAAAAGTGTAAAGGATTGCACGCTGCTCACTACTATTCGCGTGCAAATGCCATTTTATATGCATAATAATTTTTTATTTATTTTCATCCTTATAACTACATGCAATTGCATGCCTGCCTTTACTTGTATGCATATATATTGGTATGTGTGTGTGCGCCTATATTTCACTGGCGTTGGCGTGGCAGCAGGCAATTGTGCCAATTTGAATTTGGTTGTGCGCATTCATATTCGCATACAATTCAATTTCGTGTGCAATGCGCTCTGATAAACCCAATTGGGGCAGGCAAATATGCATTAAGCACACACACACACACACAAACATACATATACATATACATATACATATTTACACTCAAACGTTCAAGTGCACTTTTAGGCGCTCATTTTCATGTTTCATATATTACTTTGCAATCTGTTTACTCAACAAAAGGTTAACAAGTATGCGAAAGCGCTTTTTACAAATATAATTAGTGTGCTTTTAGGCGCAAAAAGTGAAATAAAGTAATTTTCTGCCTAATCTCCAATAAAAATATATATTTTTATTTTGATACAGTTTTAATATTGAATAACAAATTTATTTTTGTTATTAGTTTTGTGCATTCGATGCAAAAAGCCTGAATGTAGGCAACGATTTTAGTATTTTCTTAAATTTTGCAGTTCTAAAATAAAATATTGTCTACATTTAGGCCTTTTGCTTTCAAGCAAACTGGAATTACTTCAATAAATGAAATTCAGAAATTTATATTTGTTACTAAGCCTAAATGTAGGCAACGTTCTTAGTCCTTTTATAAAAATATATTTTTTTTTATATTGGACAGGATATACATTTTATTTTAATTATTTTTGATACTATTTTGACATTTTATATGAAAACAATTATGATCATAGTAGGCAACTGTTTTATAGAGCGCCTGAATGTAGGCAACAACTTTTACTTATATCCTTCAGAACAGAAAAAAAATATTTAAGATAATAGAATATAATAGGCTATATTTATTGACTTTGTGAAAGATTTTTTTTTGTAAAAGCTTGAAAGCATTAGGCTTAAAAAGAATTCAAAGTTCAATCAGAAGTAGAACAAACGTTTTCGTATTTTTTTTAAGAATAAAATAGATTTGGGTGCATCTGTTGACAATATGAAAGCTTTAGTTTTGGTGAAAACAAAAGTATGGAAGCTTTAACGCTTAAAAAAGCACTCAAAGTTGAATCAGAAGTGGAACCAAATTTCTTTTTTAAAAAATAAAATGTAGATATCTTGATATTATGAAAACTTTTTTTTTTTTTTGTGAAAGCTTTAAAGCTCATTAATATATAAAAAAAAATATTCAAAGTAGAATCAGAAGTAGCACAAAATTTATTTAAAACAATGTAATCGAATTGGCTGCATTTCTTAAAATTTTAAAAGCTGTTTTTTGGCGAAAGCTTCTTTCTTAATTTTATTCAAGGTAGATTCGAAAGTAGAATACAATTTATTTAAAATAACTATTTGAATAGTAGAATTGATTCCCATTTTTTGAAATTATGAAAGCATATTTTTGATGAAAGTTTGAAAGAAATAGTTTTAAAGCTCATTTATATATAAAAAAGATATACTAAATAGAATTAAATGTAGAACACAATTTAATTCAGTAATATACTAGTAGTGACATTTTTTATTTAGTGACAGCTTAAGTATGAAGTATGAAAGCTCATTTTTAGTGACAGCTTAAATATGAAGTATGAAAGCTTCAAAGCTCATTAGTAAAATTAAAAAAAAAATATTAAATTTATTATCAAAACAAATTTTAATATAACATAAAAAAGATATACTAAATAGAGTTAAATGTAGAACACAATTTAATTCAGTAATATACTAGTAGTGACATTTTTTGACATCATTAAAGCTCATTTTTAGTAACAGCTTAAGTATGAAGTATGAAAGCTTCAAAGCTCATTAGTAAAATTAAAAAATAATAATTAAATTTAGAATCAGAACAAATTTTAATATAGCAAATAGATTAAAAGTGGCTGTATTTTTTGGAAATAATAAAAGCTTACTTTTGGTGAAAGCTTAAATACGAAAACTTTAAAGCTCAAAAATATTAAAAAAAAAAATAATAATAATGTTATTTTTTTACGCCTAGAAATTAATGAACAAGCTATGAAATTTTGCTAGCGCACTTTTAGTGTGCTCACAGATTTTAAATATGATTCTTTATATCGAAAAAAAACCTTTCTTTGGCAACTAAATATTATAATTCGAGGAAACGAAACGAAAAATTAAATTCGCAAATTTAATTGTCGTATACAGCAAGTCAGTTAGATATTTTAGCAGTATGTAGTTTTAGCGCCTAAAAGCATGCAACGTATGCAAGTCCTTCAAGCCGCAACGGCATACTGAAGTTGTTGGCTGCTTGCCAACCTTGAACTAGCATTGCGACTACAATTTTTTGCGTATATGTGTGTGCATAAAAATATCGTATATATTTTTCAGAATTTTCTGAAAAATTTTTCAACAAATATTTTCAAGATTTTTTTTTGTTTTAATTTCTCATACAGCACTCATTTATGCAGCAGACACAACTGCTCAACAAACAAAGTAGAGATATCCGGTTGGTAGACTGCCTAAAAGTTTCACACACACATTCATACTCAAACTCACATTTAGACACTTATTTGTATATAACAGTACATATGTATGTATGTGTGTAAGAACGCCGTTAGCGATTTGATGCAGACAACCGGCAAACTTTATAGTGTGAAGTTGGCGGCAATGATGCATTTTACAAACTTGCGAAAATTTCTGCACAACTTTGCAAAGACAATTGAAAGTGCGCGCGGGCGCATCGTCCCAGGCGATGGCGAGCAACACACACAAGAAGAGCAGAAAATAATAACTTCTTAAATTTTTTTTTGCTTTTATTGTTGCTTTTGTGGCAGACAATAACAAATTTACACATTAATTTGAATCCTTTGTGGTGTTCTCATTGGTGGATCGGCCACGGCAAATAACGCTTAACCGGAGCACCACTGCAAACATTGCAGTGAAAACGAAAAACAAAATTGAAACTAGCTGCGTTGCCAAGGAGTGTCCTGTCTGAGCTGCCAAAAGCAGAATATAAATTAAATGACTTTAGTGGAAAATAGGCGTGTGCAATAACAATCATAGTACTGCGTTGCATTTAACAAAAAATGTCTACAAAGTTAATCCTTTGAGATTTTAGCTTGAAAAGTGTAAATTTTGTGATTTTCGGAAGTGTTAACAGCCAAAGAAGGCTGATTATATAAGAATGATTTGGAGAGAATCGGATAGATCGACGACTATCTCCTGTTATGGTTCCTAAAAACACCGACAAATGTCTGAGAATTGTCAAAACAAGTATATAAAATGAAAGACCTACTTTCTATTGTTGTTGTAACAGAACAAAATATTCCCAAGTCTTGGCTACAGAACTTAGGACTTGTGGTTCTAGAGTTCCCAATTAAAGTGGAAATTATAGAAGGCTTTTTAGAGGTGCAAAACTTTTAAACTAGTTTTCCAAGACTTTGTATTGACTGTATCTCAGTCCTTCCTTGATATTCACCTTAAAAGTACAAGTTTTCGAATACCAGATGGAAAAGCTCGGGGAACCTATCGAGAGTTGGTTTTTCCAACAATCAAGGCATTCAGCCGACTTGAAGTTATTTACACTGGGCTGAGAGAAAAAGCTCTGGAAAGCTTTAGAAGTTCCAGATCGCTATGAGGTGCAAATAATCAGTGAATCGAGCGGAGAATACGCTGAACTTATCGAGAGTTGGACTATCCAACAACCCGAGCTTTCAACCGACTTAAAGGAACCATTTGGTGACCAAACTTTTCAAGAAACAACCGAGTTATTAACTCTGGACTGACGAGAAAAAGCTCTGGAAGACTTCAGAAGATCCAAATCGCTTATGAGGACCAAATAATCAGTGAATCGAGCTAAAAAATGCGCGGAATCCAACGAGAATTGGTTTAACCAAAAACCAGAGCTTTCAGCGGACTGAAAGTAACCATATAGTGACCAAATTTTTCGAGAAACTACTGAGTAATCAACACTGAGTTCGAGAAAAAGAGAAGGCTTTAGTTGATCCTGACCGCTTTTGAGGAGTAAATAATCAGTGAATCGAGTGAAAAATTCGAGGAACCTATTAAGATTTGGTTTATCCAACAAATAGAGCTTTCAGCCGACTAAAAGGAACCATTTGGTGAACAAGATTTTTGAAAAACTACCAAGTTATAAACACTGAGCTGACGAGAAAAAGCTCTGGAAGACTTTAGATAATCCTAATCGCTTAAAAAGAGCAACTAATCAGTGAATTCGTGGATTCTATCGATAGTTGGGTTATCCAACAACAAGAGCTTTCAGCCGACTGAAAGTGACCATTTTCTGACACTTTTCGAGAAACTACCGAGTAATTAACACTGAGTTGACGAGAAAAAGCTCTGGAAAGCTTTAGAAGTTCCAGATCGCTTATGATGAGTAAATAATAAGAGAATCAGGTGGCAAAAAAATGAGCAGAGCAGCTCATCCTTCTCATATATGTACATTCTTTGTGAGCTATTCAAAGTGAGCTATGAGCTTTCAATCATCAACGGTTAAATTAGTCGACCAAAAAGTAAAGATCAACTTTTTACAATTTCTGCTTGGCGGTAAGCTGCTAGATACCGTTCTCACACTCCTACTGGTGTAGGAATGTACGCGCTCTCTCCTTTAACTCATCTCACGCCGCACGCACACAGTTGAAGAGGCCGAATGTTGCCGTCACTTGACAGCGCCGCAAACGCAACCGTTTAATTTGCCACTTTTGATTAACTTCATCAGCGCGAAAACGTGCCGTTGTTGATTGCAGACGTCCACAGATAAGCGAGCTGTATGCGTGTGCGGTGGAGAGCGAGAGAATGCTGGGAAGGAGATTTTGAGAAATGCAAGCAAACGCAGCAATTGAAGTATGCGTTCAAGATGCGGCTCACAATGATGGAGGAGAAGGGAGAGAAGGAGGTGGCAAACGGCGAATTGCAGTAAAATTTACAATGCGTTGCAACTACCTTCGTACATTATGGCGCGTCAGCGTACGTTAGAATGTTTAACGCTTGAATTGCGAGAACCCTCCTTCATTGTAACGTTTTCGTGCTGTCTTATGCCACCTACACCGACTCACACTATACGCAAGCGATTGTCTTGTCTTCCCTTATTTCTACGCTGCTCTTACGTCGTAATTCTCTAAATAGTGCGACGTGCCGCATTCGCCTGCAGTTGACATTTTCGCAGCAACAAATTTGCACATAAGTATATTTTACGAGAAAATGCATCCCTGCGTAGGGAAAATAGAAAAATAGAAGCCTCGTGGCGTGAATATCCAGCTGTGCCAGGCTGCTTTCATGACGACGGCAACCATGTTAGCATTGCTGATACTATGCTATGGGGTTGGCAATGTGCCATTATATGTGTGCTGTGCAACAATACGATTTTGAAGCATATTTTTCAGCGCAATTCATCGAATTGGCAGAAAGTTGGTAGCATTAAATTCGTGCATGTTTTATGCTGTTTGTTGACACATAATATTACAAAAATTTAAATATATATAGATATTTGTATAAAACTCTAGTATTGGAAATTTAAATTTTAAAAATATTTTTTTAATATAAAAAATTATATTTTTTTATAAAACAAATTACAAAAAATTTAGAAAGTTTTCAGTATTTCTTATAGTTTTTTCCTATTAAGTGCAATATTATTTTCATTATTTTTACCGCCGTACTTATGATTTTAAGTCGTTACGCCCAAGTGTAGGCAACATTTTTGTTAAAGAAGCGAGCACAACTGTGTTTAAAAAATAATTTTTTCATAGAAAATATGGGAAACATCTTACGTTATTCGTCATAAAAAAATACACAACGAATATAAAAAATATGAAAAAAAAATTTTAAAAAGTTTTCAATATATTAAAAAAAAATTTCAAAAAATTTGAAGAAAAATAAAAAGATGAACTATGATATACCAAGTAAGTTTATGATATTTTTCGTTTTTCAGTTCTTTGATACACCCAAATGTATGCAACATTTTTGTTAAAGAAGCTAGTACAACTAAATTTGAGGAATTTTTTTTATAGAAAATATGTGAAAATTCTTACGGAATATTCCTAATAAAATATGTACAAAACAAAAATGAAAAATATGAATAAAATCCAATTTTTTTATCTATTTCGGCTTTACAGTTGTTTGATTTGTTTTTGTCAGTGATATAATTTACTCTCTCTCTCTATTTGTCGTGTTTTTAATAAAAAAATATCAATGCGCCAAAATGTAGGCAACATTTTTAAACAGTTATTGGTATATAGAGATTATACGCAATAAAAATTATTAAAAAAAATCAGCGAAAAATCGCGGAACCCAATTTTATCAAGTAGGAAAATAAATTCTTAACACAAATTTTAAATCAAAATTTCATCGAAAAATCATAAAAAAATGTCTGAGAATCATTTTTATATAATTTTTTTAGCTTTAAAAAATTAGATACTCCAATGTCTTCAATTTGGCTTGAATTTACTTTGAAATACGTTTTTTTCTTTATTTCGAATATTATATTTTATTTAATATTATTATTTTATTAATTTTTATTTTTATTATTATTTTTATTTATTTTATTTTAATTTATTTATATTAATTTAAATTATGTTATTTATTATTTTGAATTAATTTCGATTTTTTTTTTAATTTATAAAATTTACATTTAAAATTGCTTTTTCTAATTATTCACGTTTATAGCCTTGTTTGTTTAACACCACGCATCGCTTTAAAACCCACTAATATCCTCTCTCTTTTACATTATCTCATTACAGCGCAGTCCATATGTGTATTTTCTCAATTGCGGTACATTGCGTAATCGTTTCATATTGCGTTTGAACGAGTCACGTGATTTGGTGGAACGTGCGCGTGACTCCATTTATCTAATACAACGGTAAGTGAAAGAAAATTTACTGTTATTTTACTTAAAGTCAACAAAAACCGTTATGTAGCACGTTTATAATAAACGCTCTCTCTCTCTCTCTCTAATACTTTTTCTCTTCAGCATGAGCCAAGAGACGTATCCCCGCATCGATGTGCACAAAACGCTCGAGGCCATGGAGAATGATCTCGAGGAGACAAAACGTAATTTGACTGTACTCTCGGCAACGCTCGATCGTCGTGCCATCGATCGGCATTATGCCGATGCCTTGCACGGCCTCTGCAGTGGCGGTCTACTCGGTTTGAGCTTGATGATGGTCGCCGGACTATTGACATCGTTTCTGCTCACCATTTTGGTGTATGCCGATTCGCATGCTTGGATCTACTTGAGCAAACGGTAAGTGCAAAAAAGTGCCAATAAGGCTGATAAAACGAATTTAATGGACACGCTTGTGTAAATAGTTTTTTGTTCTAACTTTTTTTGAATTTTTCTACACTTTTTAAAACTATTTTCAAACATTAACTCCTGTTTTTTGAACGCTTTTTGCGTGTGTACAATTTTCAAATATCTTTGCTCTCATTTACGCTCTTTCTCTTCACACACTGTTTGCAATAATTTAATTGCTATATTTTTACGAAATCTCTCTCTTACTCTATATTTATCTAAATTTCTCTCTATTTTGAACTCTCTCTCTCTCTTTCTAACTCTAACTTTATCTTTCTAACTTTAAATATCTCTCTCCCCCAACCAATTTCTCTCTTTATGTGTGTGTGTTTATTTGTTTTCTTTCACGCTCTCTCTCGCTCGCTTTAGACCCAGCTCACTGCATATTGATAAGTCTGAAACCACGCCGCTTTTCCCATCGAACGCACCGAGCGCTAGCATTTCACCCACCGCACCACTGCATACGGGCACCATGAATCGCACACTACCGCACCATCAGCAATCGGCAACGCATGGCTTAGGCGCTAGCACTGGCGTTGGCGGCATTGGCAGCAGCGGTACGCTTGGCTCACATCGCAATGGCACCGCTGGAATGAGAACAGGGTTCGTCGCTACATCATCATCTACAACTACAACAACCACACTACAATACAACAATCATCCACATAGAACTAACGCTAACGCTGGCATTGGTGGTGGTGGTGGTGTTGGTATTGTCAACAGCAAAAACACTGGCACCGCCATCGGCATGGTCGGCACAGCTGCCGGCATAATGGGCGGCCGTCTGACAGCTGGCGGCAGTGCCGGTGGGAAGGCATCACCATCGCCACCGCCGGGCTATGATGTTGTGGTGCATGGCACAAGGCATGGTTTTTATTGATTTCATTTTATTTTTTTTTATTATTTTTCATTTTCATTTGTATTATTTTTTTTTTTTTTGGCTTTTTGTCCACTTAACTAGCGCTTGATTGCATTATTTCCATTATCACTCGAATGGCATTTATTATAATTATTTTGAGTCGGAGTATTTACTTAATTTTTTAGGCATTTAAAGTTTTTATATTTTCATATGAAATATTTGCCGCGTAAACAGTTGATTTATATTTGCTTAGTGTGTAATTAAATTTTGCGATTTTTTTTTAATTTTTTTCTATTTTACCACAATAAATAACGTTTAAATTCTCGCTCGGGGATCTGAGCTTAACTGTCAAATATTTTATTTGCATAGAATTATTATTATTGCTTTTCATTTAACGAAAAAATAATTTTGACTTTTTTTTGAATATTTTTTATTTTATTTTTAAAGAAATTAAAAAAATTCGACTTCAGCAAAATTAAATCAACACAGCTATTTACAATATATTTTTATTAAAAATATTATTAAATATATATAGAATTTTCTTTCAACTTTTATCTTTATTTTATGAAAATCGCACTTTATAATTAAACAATATATATATTTGAATAAAGAATTAATTATATTTGTGTAAAAGTTTTTTTTTTGTTCTGTATGGGAATTTCTGTTAAATTTATTTTAATATTGGTTAATATTATTTAATTTTTTTTAATAAATATATTTATTTAAACTAAACATTTTTTAAATGGTTTTTAGAAAATATTTTTTATACATTTTTTAATGTTTAATTTATTTTGATTTTGATTTTATTAAAGTATAGGAATTTCTTTTGAATTCATCTTAGAACATTTTTTTTTTTTAATTTTTTTGGATATGTAATTTTTTAGTAATTATTTTTTATGAAATTTATTATTTGAAATTTATTATAAATTTATTTAAAAAAAAAAGATTATTATTTTTTTTAATTATTTAATATTTTTATGAATATTTTAATTTTGATCATTAAATTTTTTAATAATTTTATTCGAGTAATTTTTATAGCATAGCATAATAAATAAAATTAATTAAAAAAATGATTTTATTACGAAAATTATTTTAAATTCATCTTAATATTGATCAATAAATTTTTTTTAATTGTAAAATTTTTTTGTATATGTAATTTTCTAGTAATTATTTTGTATGAAATTTATTATTTGAAATTGATTATAAATTTATTTAAAAAAAAAAAAGATTATTATTTTTTTTAATTATTTAATATTTTTTTGAATATTTTAATTTTATCATTAAATTTTTTAATAATTTTATGCGAGTAATTTTTATAGCATAACATAATAAATAAAATTAATTAAAAAAATTATTTTATTACGAAAATATGTATATATTTATATCTACGAAAATTATTTATTTTTTTTAGTGTTTATTTTTTAAATTTTAAAATATTAAAATTTTAAATAGTTTTTTTTTTTCGAGCAAAAATTATAATAAAATATTAGACATAATTGAATGAAATTAATTTGTTTATGCATCGTAATAACCTTTTCACACAGGAGCTAATTGATCAATTTACCGGTCTCTGCTCGATTAAAACGCTGATTAATAGCCTTTTCACACAAAAGCTAATTGATCAATTAACCTGTCTCTGCTCGATTAACATCGATTTATCATAAAAAAAATCTGCATTACTTTTTAATTGAATTTTAATCGACTTGAAAATGAAATGCAACTCTGCGACAAATACCGTATTTGTAATTACAGTGGAACTTCTCTAACTCGAATATCCACAAAAAAACTTCGAGTTAGAGAGACTTCGAGTTATGGAATTTTCATTAAAACATATAAATTTTCAAAAAGCTGTAAAATATAGATTTATACACTGTTTGGCTCTTGACGTCTGTATCCCATGCCTTTATTACATGATTTATGAAATCTATAAGTGTAATATTATATTATTATTTATTCACCTTCGTACGATATAGAAAGACTCTTTTAAAATTGTTCACTGATAGTAAAATTTTAAATTTTGTATAATGTCCTGGTCGAAAAGTTCGATTTATATGAAATTTTACTTCTATTGCCACTTCAAGAGTTCGAGTTATGGAGAACTTCGAATTAGGGAAGGAAATTTGTATGGAATTTGGCTTCTAAACGCTATTGCCAATTCCAGTGTTCGAGTTATGGAGATCTTCGAGTTATAGAAGTTCGAGTTATGGAAGTTCCAATGTATATATACTTTTTTGTCTGCGAGTTTTTGTTCACGCTACACGACGGTAGATGGCGCTGCTAAAAATACCAACTACTTATGAAAAGCAAAAACAAATATGTATAACAGCTGCTCGATTATCGAGTAGCCGGCAGTATGAAGGGCAAAAACTGGGTTTTCAATTAAAATTTTAATTGTTTAATTAATTTGGCTGTGTGAAAAGGCTATAAGCGAACTATATTTTAAGTGGTTATTAAATTAATTTTTTATTTTAATGAATTTTGAAAAAAAATATTTTTTTTAATTATTTAGATTTTTAAATTATTTAATATTTTTTTAATATTGTTGTATTTTTTTTAATTTTAATTTGTTCAATTTTGGTTTAAATTTTACTTTTTTTCTTGTCGTTTTAAATAGAACAAAATGATTTTAGTAAATTTCAAAATTTTTTACAAAATTTATATATTTTTTATGGTTAAAAATTTGTTTTAAATTTCGAAAATTATAAATTACGTATTAAAAAAATATGATCAAATTTATTATATTATTGCAACAAATTTAATTGCATTAAATTAAATTTTCTCATTTTATTATAATCATTTTATACAAATCATTAAAATTAAAAACAATAGAATCACGTAGTATATGACATATTTCAAATTAGATTAGGTTTTGTCAGTTTATTTTTCACATTGCACCAATTTATTATAATAAATATGTATGTATGTAAATATGCAAATACAGCAAGCACAGTTACACAAATATTTGTTTTTACGCAACATTTCACAACATTTTACGCATAATTAGCATAATTTTGCATAAAACATATTCATAATTTTCAAATTGATGCAATTTCGCGCATTTTTTCGTTTTTGTTTTTGTTTTGCAACCACAAATAATATTTGCTTATATTTACAAATACACAGCATTATACGTAGTTTTGTATAAATATATGTGCAAATATTTTTTTATTTGTGCTTATTAACAGCTGTCTATAGAAATTGCGATAAATTAAATTTGCATGGAAGGCTGCCACGGCGTATTAGTAATATCTAAGCACAGGGTGTAGTACAATGTTTACTCTCATATTAGTGACAAATATTTTGCATAAGCGCAGGTAGCTTAAAGCGTATTAAGAGCTGGGATTTTTTATGAATTTAATACTATTTTTTTAACAAATAAATCCAGTTTGTTTTTCAAGTTAAATAAGCAAAACAACAACAAGCATTTGCGCTTAATCACGCTTGAGCATACAACGATTAATTTTCAAAAGCATTATTGTACTTAAACACACATTTGTGTGCTCTACTGTGCGTATACGTAACCTTTTTGCAGTCATATGCAGAGAAAAAATTCGAGGTTACTCATACGCACCAGAGCACTTTCGTTGTGCTTTTGATTAAAATAATTAAATTGAAGAGTCAAAATGTCAAGACAATAAAAACAGAAGTGTTTATATTGTATAATGCTTTAATGAAGGAGGAATTTTGTTTAAAATTTCGACAATGTGTATAAAAAAGTTAATTTTTTCCTCAAAAATTGTCGAAAGAGGAAAAAAAGTTTGCTGAAAAAATTGAAATAAAATTAAAATTCAATTGAAATAAGTAAAATTTAAATTTAAAAAATCAATTTAAAATTTCGGAAATTTTTATAATAAAAGTATTAATTTTTTTACTTAAAAATTGTCAAAATAGGATTTCGAAAGATTTTGTTTTGGCTTTCTTTTAAACATTTATGGATGAAAAAAAATTAAATTAAATTAAAAATAAAATTCAAATTCAAATTCAAATTAAAAGAAAAATTAAATTAAAATTAAAATTAAAATTAAAATTAAAATTAAAATTAAAATTAAAATTAAAATTAAAATTAAAATTAAAATTAAAATTAAAATTAAAATTAAAATTAAAATTAAAATTAAAATTAAAATTAAAATTAAAATTAAAATTAAAATTAAAATTAAAATTAAAATTAAAATTAAAATTAAAATTAAAATTAAAATTAAAAGTAAAATTAAAATTTAATTAAATTTAAATTAAATTTAAATTAAATTTAAATTAAATTTAAATTAAATTTAAATTTAAATTTTTTTATCCAAAAATTATTTTTTATCATTATTATTTTCTAAATAACTTTAAATTAAAATTAAAGGATTTTTTTTTCAAAATTTCAGAAATGTTTATAAAAAAAATTTTTTTTTTCTCAAAAATTTAAATAAATTTAAAAATTTTAAAATATTACAGTTAAGTTTTAAATTTTGTTATCAAGATATTATTTTTAGTATTATTATTTTCTAAATAATTGTTGAAGTAAATTTTAATTTTTTATTTAGATTAAACGTATTTTGTTTAAATTTTCGGAAGTGTTTATAAAAATATAGAAGTAGAAATTCAAAAGATTTAATATTACTTCTTTTTAAAAATGTTTGGATGAGTAACAACTAAAAAAAAATTAATATTAAATTTAAAAAATTAAATTAAATAATTAAATTTAAATTTTAAATTTTTTATCCAAAAAATATTTTTAATATACTTATTTTCTAAATAATTTTTTAACTTAACGAATTTTGTTCAAAATTTCTGAAATTTTTATACAAAAAATTTTAAAATTATTTCTCAAAAATTTTCAAAATAATAATTGAAAAAATTTTATTTTACTTTAAAATTAAATTTCAATTTTTTTTCTCCAAAAATAATTTTTATAACTTATTTTTTAAATAATTTTTTAAGTAAATTTTAATTTTTTTAAACAAAATATTTTTCAATTTAAATTAAACGAATTTTGTTCAAAATTCTGAAATGTTTAAAATTTTTTTTTTAATTATTTCTCAAAAATTTTCAAAATAATAATTCTAAAAATTTTATATTACTTATTTTTAAATTTTTTCAACAAAAAAAAAATTTTTAATCCTTTTTTTTCAAAATAATTTTTGTAATTAATTTGAAATTTTCAATAATTTTTTATTTACAAAAAATTAAAATTAAAAAAAAATCGCAGCTTCAAATTTCCTTCTGTAAAATAATAAATTAAAATTCCTTCCTTAAAGCTTTAATGCATTTAAAATTATAAAAACAAAAAAAAACGGACAAAAAGTCATTTATAATAACGAAGCATATGCATAGTTATGCACTAGCCAGAGAGAGAGACACGCACTATTGTTGTGGCAACTTAAAGTTTACACTTGTAAAAATATTATCATTTCGCAAGCGGATTAACCAAACAGCTGAGGCCAATGAAAAGTTGCAAGCAGCATATGCATAGCGCAAACGCACACATATACACAAACATACATATATACATATATATGTAAATAAGGCTTCAAATCTGTGCATATGTACAATTGCATAATTTTATGCACACACACGCATTACGTAAAGATATTTGCTGTTATGTAGACAAATTCCCGCTACCCATTGTCTCAAGTTAACCACAGTTTGGCGCATAATCAGCAAGCTGCAGTCAGATATAAGATTTTGGTAGTTGGCATATTGCCTATTTAAGGCTTTGTGCGGCCCAAAGCCTATTTTGGGGGGCTTAACTCGCAAAGACGGCTAATTAAGTCTACTCAATTATAATATTAGTAGGAAATTAGTAATTAATTAATATGCAATCAAACAAAGGGGAAATTGTACGGATTCTCGATATATAGCGTTAAATTATAAACAGAAAAATACTAATATATCGTCAGTTAACAATTAAATTTGGAAAATTTCAAAAATTTAGGTTATCCAGTGCTTTCGGATAACATGGATAAGCTATTTTTTTAATTAAATAGTAATAAAACTACTCAATAATTGATATTAACTAAAAAATTTAATTATCCTAAGTATACGGATAACGCGGATAACTCGTGTTCTTACGTTAATACAATAGATACATAATTTATTGTATATACAATTTAGGCAACCGCTTAAAAATTAATTATAATTATACAAGCAAGTATTCGGTCATCTGACATAAATTGAAAGTAGTATCTAGTTGATTTTGTTGGTAAAAATTACTTCAATTCGCATTTAAAGCTTATAAGGATAAGTAATTATTATTTTTTCTATATTAATTAAAATTAAAGATACTTTTAGGCTTATCCGAGTTTTTCGCAGTGTACGGATAAGTCAATATTTAATAATTGTATGATATTTATTGCCATGCGGCTGATTAAGACACTTTTTAAACTTATCCGAGTTATCCGTAGTATACGGATAAGACATATTTTAATGTTTTTATTATATTTATAGTCACACGGCTGTTTAAGACATTTTTGGTGCTTATCTGAGTTATTCGAAGCATATGGATAATATATTTTTTAATGATTTTATGATATTTATAGCCATACGGCTGTTAAAGACAGTTTTGAGTATTATCCGAGTTATCCATGGTATACGGATAAGACATTTTTAAATTATTTATTGATATTTATAGTCATACGGCTGCTTAAGACGCATTTGATGCTTATCCGAGCTATCCGTAGTATACGAATAAGACTTTTTTTAAATATTTTTATTATATTTATAGTCATACGGCTGTTTTAGACACTTTTGGGGCATATCCGAGTTATTCGAAGCACATGGATAATATATTTTTTAATGATTTTATGATAATTACAGTTTTACGACTGTTTAAGACACTTTTGAATATTATACGAGTTATCCATGGTATACGGATAAGACAGTTTTAAATGATTTATTGATATTTATAGTCATACAGCTGTCTAAGACATTTTTTAAACTTATCCGAGTATCCGTAGTATACGAATAAGAATTTTTTTTGCTGATTTTATGATATTTAGTCATAATTTGATACGGATTATACGAAATATATGTGTTATATATTTTTTATGGGTTTTGTTTATTTGATCCAGATTTATTTCTAACACATTTTAAGTTTATCCGAGTTATCCGAAGACTAGATAGCATATATTTAAAGGTCTCTTATAATAGTATAAACTTTTTTTTTACATTTTGGCACCTAAAAAATATTTTAATTAATTAATTCCGCACAAACACGTTATCCGGCTTATGAAAAATTATTTAAGCACCAATATTATTTCTTAAAATTTTTGAAACCATAAAACCACAAATGCATTTACATAGCTACATACAAACAATCATTTCGAATTATCCTATGTATATATACTTAAGTACTCATAAATAACACAACTATTTTGTATATAAATATATGATCGTTATTCTACTAATTATGCTCATATTAAAACCGTTTCACATAGCTAACACTATTACGCAACTCTGCAGCTCCTCTATTGCTTTCACCTCTTCCTCTCTAACTCTTGCTCTTCCTCCGCATTTCCCACAGATCGGGCCATCACACACTCGGCCGTTTACCATCGCATCATCAGCAGAACACATCCGGTTATCTGAGCGGTCCCAATAATGGCAAATACGCTACACTCAGCAAACAGTGTAAGACTCTCGAATCGAGCGATTTTTACTGAGAATCGCTTGCCTGCAACACAAATGCAGGCATCAGCAACACCAACAACGCTAACATACTCGGCAGCAACAACATTAGCAATCACATCAAGTATCAACAACAGCAACAACAACAGCAGACCAACTCATTGAAGAATATTTTCGCTTCGGCTACGTTACCACGTTCGGCTGGCTCCTCCATACGTTCCGTATTGTCCGCACAAGCTGTACATCGTTCCACCGGTAATGGTTTGGATCGTGACGATGATCGTGATCCACGTGACGTCACTAATAACAGTTTCAATCGTTTCGATCCGAAGTATATTAGTATTGGACCGAAGGCGGTGCGCGGCAATAATAATTTGAATATTGTCGCTGCCGCCACAGCAAATAAGTGTGCCACGCTGCGACATGTTGGCCGCTACGGTGGCTCGTTGAAGGGCGCCAGCCCTTCGCCGAATCTGCGCAGCGCCAAGACACCCTCCATTGCGACCGTATCGAAGGATTACTGCCAGCAACCGGACTGCATACCGCAAACCTATACGACCGAAGTGATTGTGCCACATCAGACGCAGCAACAACAACAACAACCGCCACCACCACCAGCACCGCTGCCACCGCCAAAGCCGCGCACCACCAACACATTCACCGAGATACCGGGCACTACGGGTGTGGGCAGTTCATATGCCAAAGAGCAGCAACAGATGTTGATGCAGCAACAACAGTTACAACAATTCCAGCAACAACAACAGCAACAGCAGCAGCAGCAACAACAACAACTGCAACTACAGCAGCAACAACAGCAATTAGCCGCTCTGCAAGCAGCACAGCAACAACAAACACAACTACAAATGCAGCAACAGCAGCCAACGCTGCACCAACAACTGCATCAACACCACCCGCCCACGACACATATACTGCCACCCACGGCGGTCTATAGCATTGAGACGTCGGGCTATCAGCCGCAGACGCAACAGCAGCCGACTGCGGTGCAGACACAGCACATGCAGCAACACATGGTTGTTGCACAACAACAACAGCAGCAACAGCAAGCACCGCCAACAGCGGCACCACGTGAGCCACCGCGACCACCGCCACAGCGTTCACTGAATCCGGCTTCGATAGTCAATCAGCCACTGCCGGAGATACCGCAGCAGGCACAGCAATCGAAAATCTCACCACAACCACTGTGCGCGGCCAATCTGAATCAGTATCGTTCATTGCAACGACCACAAGCACAGAAAATGCAACTGCCCACCGCCGCAATGCCGTCGGCACAACAGCAGCAGCAGCAACCACCATCGTTGCCGCCGAAGAAGAAGGCTTCGCGCGAGATAAGCACTTCGACTGCGGGCGGCACGTTAAATGCCAATCACCTGCAAACTTTGCCGCCGAAATCGGCCAGTTTGCGGCAGCAACAAAACGCAAGCAACGCATACAGTTACGAGCGAGAACGTGAGCGTGAACGCGCCGAACGTCACGAAAGACCCAGGCGCGCCGAAACGCTCGATAATGCGCGCACTGCTGGCAGCAGCATGGCTTTTATTGATCAACAATTCAGCAGTGGCGGCGGCGGCGGCGGCATGAAGAAGCAGCACTCTTATGATTCGTATACGCTGCAGCAACAGCAAGCGCAACGGCATGCGGCTGCAACCACGCCCAACAATAACTATCACGGTGCTATCGGTAGCAAACACCAACAGCAGCAGCAACAACAACAGCAACAATACTTAATTGAGGCACAACAGCAACAGCTGTACTATCGCTCGCTAAAGCGCGGCGGCTCGCATGCCAACAACGATCTCTACTCGGTGACCGAATTGTAGGAGTGTGCCTGCTGCGGTGGCGGCGTGGATGTTGTGCGGCGTACGACAACGTGTCCCACAACAGTTGCGCCACCAGCCGCAGCAGCTGCAGCCGCACAAACGGCTGCTGCACCACCACCCATACCATTGCCGCCGAAGAAGCATCGTTCCGCGGCGAGCGTGAGCACCGCAACAATGACGACGACGCGCGACAGTCAGACAGCCACTGCCAAAATCGCAACAACTGCTGCGACGACAATGACGACTTGTGACGAACACGAATACGATGAATACTGTCCCGAGCAATATGAGGCCCACCATCATCATCATCACGGCTCGGCGCAAGCACAGACGCAGACTCAGTGTGAGCGCGAGCGCGACCGCGACAGAGAACGCGAACGTGATCGTGATCGTGAACGCGAGCGCGAGCGCGACAGAGAACGTGAGCGCGAGCGTGATGCGCATCATCGTCACAGCTCATCACGCGCTGGCGCCGCTGCCCCTTCAGCACTGAAACACCAACGTGCCGCCACATTCGACGTGGCCGATGCGCGTGACTACGAACTGCAACGACTGGGCAATCGACGCTCACAACAGCAACAACAATTGCAGCAACAATTGCAACAGGCAACTGGTGGTGGCGGCAGTAGCGGTAAATATCGCGGCAACGAACATCGTGGTGAGCGTACACACGATCGTGAACGCTCGCGCAGCGATCATCGCATTGCCACCTATGCCTGCGACGACACCGCGCTTTGCGGCAGCAGCAACAACACCGGCGGTCATCATCAAACACATCTCGCCAACGGTGGCATCACACAGTCGAGCAGACAGCAGCGGCGCGAGAAAACGTTCAAAGTATGATTTTTAGAGACGTCATAAAAATTTTCCCCTCCCTCTACGGAAGCGTACGGTAAACATGCGACTGCAGCGGCGGCTTATAGTTGGTAAATTGTTGTTGCGACAATGAAACAACGCGTGGCAGTCCGGCGGCGGCATCCCCATTGGCGGCGACGGCGGACGGCAGTGTTAAGCAACCGCAATGTGAGCGTGTACTTGTGCGTTAAGTGGAGGGCAGTGTGGCAGCAGCGCGGCGGATTTATAATAATAATTGTGTGCAACACACAAAAATTCCCAACAACAAAAAAAAATGAAAACACCAAAAAAGCAAATGAAAATTAGCATTAGTTGTTGTGTTGCCGCTTTTAGCAAAACAAAAACACTTTGTTAGTAAATGATTAGCGCGAAAAATCGGCCACAACCAAATCCTTAACCCTAAATAAGTGTACGAGTATATGTATTATAAAATTGCTATAACTAATTTCAACACTAGCATTGTTGTTGTTGTGTAGTTTAGCTTAGATTGTGTTTTTAAAGAGCAACAGTATGTTTGTATGTATGTTCGTATTTCGAAAACAAGTTGTTTAACGTCTAGAAGTGCGCACAAATAGTTTGTGTAAAATAGTTTTAGCAAACAAAAATGAAAGAACAAAAAACTGAAAACTGAAAACAGACGAAGCGCGTTTAGAATTTGTTTGTTGGCGAAAGCGTGTTTTACAAAATTCAGTTATTGAAATTTTAATTTAATATTTTATTGAAATAATTAAGCATTTATTCTTATTTTTCGCAATATCAAGCATTTATTCTTATTTTTTGTAATATGAAGCATTTATTATATTTTTTTAAATAATTAATAATTTATTCATTTTTCTAGCAACAAAACGTTGTGTTAGTTCAACAAGCAATGATATTTTTTATATTTTTAGTGTTTTTAGGAAATATTTTCAACGTTCCTAAACTGAAATTTATTAAATATTTATTATACTTATTATTACTATTTCAAAATGCATTTAAATATATTTAAAATTTATAAAAGTACTAATTTTGTGCATTTTTATACCAAATGAAAAGAGAGGTGCGTTAAAAATATAAATTCACCATATGTCATAAATAACATTTGTAAACAACTTCAAGTGCTGCCAATAGGTAATAAATAGATGAATATGTTACAGCATACAGTTTAAACTTTAAACTATTGGAGTTAAAATTTTGCATTTGAATTTAAATATTTTTTAATATTAACTCAAATATTAAAAAAAAAAATTTTCAAATAAAAACAATAAATTAAATTTTTTTATTTAAAAAATATTTTTTTTTATGTTTAACTTTTTTTAAATAAAAAATAATAATAATTTAAAATATTACAAAAAAAAATGAAAATGATTAAACGATTTGAATATTAAAAAAATAAAACTTTAAATATTCAATAAAAAAAAATTAAAAAATTTTAATAATTTTAAAATTACAAAAAATATTAAAAAAAAT
The DNA here is from genome assembly GCF_028554725.1 of Zeugodacus cucurbitae. Taxonomy (NCBI): domain Eukaryota; kingdom Metazoa; phylum Arthropoda; class Insecta; order Diptera; family Tephritidae; genus Zeugodacus; species Zeugodacus cucurbitae. The sequence goes on from NC_071670.1 coordinate 6,686,840, forward strand.
TATATAATTAAACAATTCCAAAATTACAAAATTACAAAAATACGTTAAATTTTTAATAGAACAAAAATACAGTTTTTTAAATTAAAAATTACAAAAATTATTTAAAAATTAAAATGAAAAAAAAATTAATTTTTCAATAAATAAAAATTGTAAAACTAAAAACATTAATATTTTCAAAATTACAAAACTAAAATTGATAGTTATCAATAAAAAATTAATTTGTATTAATATAAATTTATTATATTATATATTTATAAATATTATAATAAATTTTCTTAAAATTTTTTTTATTTTTACTTTTGAAATTATTATTATTTTAATATCTTCAACTTTTGTATTTTCAAAACTTTTTAATTTTTTTGTTTTTGTAATTTTGAAATTATTAATTTTGAATGTTTTTTTATAAATTTTAAATTCTTGTTTTTTAATAATTTTAATTACAAACATATTTCTTACATTTTAATATTATTAAACTTTTATTTAAATTTTAAATTTTATAATTTTATTTTTAATTTTTTTCTTTTTGGTTTTTGTAGTCTTGAAATTATTAATTTTTTTTGAATTTTATTTTACGAATTTTAAATTTTTATTTTTTAATATTTTAATTACATATTTCTTAAATTGTAATAAATTTTTATTTAAATTTTATATTTAGAAAAATAAGCTTTGCAAACACGCTTTCGTCGCCAAACTAAAATTACACCCTGCGAATATAAGTATATGCACAACATACGACACAATTTCACGTTCACGGTCTTGCAACGTTCATTAATTAATTGACTTAAATTATTTATTTAATTAATTAATTAAAAAAAAAAGTAAATTCTGAGCGCAACATAATACTTATGTTGGTTCCAAAATACTATACACATGTTGTTGCAATGAGGAGTTATACATTTTTTCGAATATTATACCGTTATATTTGCCATAAATAGTTGTTGAGTGTTGCCCATTGTATGCATTTGTAATTTATAGGTTATAATTTGCATTTTTAGTTAAAATATACTTTTAAAATAATTTTAATATATAAATTTATAAAAGCAGAATGTCAAATATTTATTTAGGTTATGCTGTAAGTATTGAATGAAAATGTGTAACAAATTAAATTAAGAATTAGTAAACATTTTAACCAAATATACGTTCACGTACTGCGCTTATGAATTTAATAAAAAAATAATAATAAATAAATAAATATATTTTTTCACAACAACAAAAACTTTACGCAGTGCTATTAAAATTTAAGTATTTATGATTTCGGAAATAATATATTAGCAAGTGTTTTTTGCAGCAAAATTTATGTTGAGTATGAGAACTTAATTATAACAGAGAGTTCCTTTCTCACACCCTAACCTAAAAAATAGTATTTCATTTAACCACATTTTCATTTAAATTATTATTATGAATTCCGAAGTGTGTTAGCGAAATAAAATTTTTGTGACGTCAATAAACAAAAACAAAACAAAAACGAGAAAACCAAAACGAAACATGTAAAAAATTAACGATAGCCATGTTGTGCGTAATGAAATTAATAATTATAAAATAAAAACACTGTAAATTTATGAAATAGACACTAATAAAATAGAATTCCAAACACAGAAAAAAAAACCAAATAATTTTTAAATAACTGTTAAACTATAACTTATAAAGCAGTTGCGTGTAAACGGGTTTCTTACATAAACAAAACAAAAACAACAACTGTAAAACGTTGTCAGCGTTTAAAGAAAGTGTAAAAGTATATTATAAAAAAAATTACATAAAAAGGCACACTTATTACACGCAGCAAGCGCGCGTTGCAATAGCATAAATTTATAATAGACATTTAACGTGTAGTGAATTTTTTTAAACTCAAAAATCCGTATTCAGGTCTATAATTGCATTTAAAAATATACATACATATATAAAAATTACAATGATATACTATAGTTAAAGCATAAAACATATGAAAAAGTAGTTATCCGACTATTTAGACTAACAAGCAAAAAATAAATAATTTTTTTTAACAATACACAACGTTTAAAAGAATTAAAGTCCCATTTTCATATAATATAAGTATAAAAAATGCAAAAAAATTTCGCTAATTTTAAGCGCCTGAGTTTTAACGACGAATGTATATAATAGTATATGTTATTTTTTAATATTTAATATATTATAAGCGAATTTCAACACAAATTTGAATAAAATAAACTGATAAATATTCGTATTTTTTATTTTTTTTTTTTGTCTTGTCATGTAAATTTTAATTTTTTTATATATTTTGGTGGGACGTTAAAGTTTACATGAAGTTGTATAATGAAAAAATTAAAAAAAAACTGGTTGAAGACTATATAGAACTGTTTCAAAAATCAAACTAGTAATAAATTAAAAATAATACAACTCACACAATAAATACATTGTGTAAATACATACATAAACGCACAGCAATAAAGCAAATATTACAAATACTGGCGCAAATTTCACTCCTGTCCAACTTTAACACAACCAACCGTCTCTTTGCAAAACCACAAAACCGAAACACAAAAACGCAAACGTTCCAGCTGGAAAAATATAACTTTGCGCGCGGAAATTCCTAACTGTAACTAGCACATAGTTTACCTGACGCTTTCCACATGTCAACTACAGTTGTATTACAGTAAGCTTTCAACACTACCCCACACACACCCAACAACTAATACCCCCCAACCAAACAGGCTTACCTGTGTATTCCTTTGCAAAAATGTCAGCAAAAAATGCTCCAATAAATTTGTATATTATGCGTATCCTACGCGCACCACTTTCTTAATTAGCATAGTTACTATTTCTCTCACAACACTTTTACGCACCCACTGTCTAAATGTACAAGCTGTCTGCAAACATAAATATTAAAAAACAAATGCAGTTGTGTTAAATGTCACACGAAAGTATGAAAAAGAAAGAAATTATAATCAAAGCAAATAAAAATGTTGAAAAGTAAAAAAATAAAAACACAAAAATTGTAGACTTATTAACTTGTAGACTCTGAGCAAATACTTTAAATAGCAAAACAATTAAACGAAAACAAAATTTAAAATATACAAAATATTGAAACATTTAGCATAATAAGTAAGCGCAAATTTAGTGACAACAAATTTTTCGAAATTACCCAAGTAAATTATTGAATTTAAAAAAATTCTCTGCTGTGCAGATGCAAATAAATTAAGTGTAGGACGAAAAAATATTCGAAAGAAACAGAAAATAACAACACAACCATACAGAAACATATGCACACAGGTTTAACAGAACAAAAAATAAATTAAATTTAGTCACCACAGCAAAAAAAAACAGATAAATTACAATTTTTAAATAGTATTAGCATATATATGCCAGCAACAAAAGTTTTTGAAATGACTTGCACAAAGGTAAACATTTTTTTCAGCATGAATTCAATAATAAATTAGCGCTTCAAAATGAGCTCTCACAATTTGTTTTCTTACTAACAAAACTAACTTTTCCCTGTTTACAATAATTTTCTTTTATATTTTTGTGTTTTTTTTATAAAAACAAATAATACCTTGTATTCCATTTTACTAATTTCCCAATTAAATTTCCTTCAATTTCACGGCGCATTCATAATTCATACAAGCAGCCAGCAAATGTGCACAATTGTTTATCGATGACGTTTGTTATCGATAATGTTTATTTTGTTATGCAGTTGCTTTATCCTGCATTTATGCCAATTCGTTCAAATTATTGCAGATTAAAAAACTATTGTAGCCATCCATAAATAAAAAGAATTGTAGTTATAATGACTTATTTAATGTATAGAGCGAAATCGTTGATATAATGTATGAAAGACTCGTAGTTGAGCTGTAAATAAGTAGATTAGTGTAGTGCATTAGAAGCGGTTAAAATAGTAATTACGAGAATATAAGTATGTTAAATAAAAGCAACTAATTAACAAAATACTGAAGTCTTAAATAAAAGAAACTAATTAACAAAATACTGAAGTGAATATTTGTTAAACTAATTCGCAAGTTATGCGCAATTTTGTTTATCTTTTCTTTAATACATATAATGTATTTGTTTACGTATTTCTGCTTGTTGAAAACTTGTTCACATAATTTTTCCATACAATTTATTAGAAATTATTTTCAAACAAAATATTTCTGTGCTTCACACGCCTAATGAGTTCAGTAATAACTAAGCATAGTTTCAGAGTTATAGATTTGCCACCGTAAAAATAGAGACGAATTGCATTTGTTTGTAACCACCTTCAGCATTTCAACTGATTCATAAGCAAGGATTATATAAAACTTTCAATTTTTTTATACAATTAAACTTATAACCAAGTGCTCGTGTAAGATTAGCAGAGAAAAAAACCTTAGCAATTAATGATACGTCGTTTTGTGAGTCTGTAATTTGTTAGGCAAGTTTCTTAAAACATAAAAAAAAAAATAAAACAACAAAAAGCCAAGCTATACAAATATACACATTAACATACATACATACACATACATGTAGTGGAATTATTATTACATAGTATTACATATTAAAACGCAAAATATTACAATTAAATATAACCATATATTACGAGTGTACTAATGAAAAAATAAACTTATTGCGTACTCGATAAAAAATATAAAAAAAAATGCAATTAGCATTAGGTTAGCTATTTCAATATGTATTGTATGTACGTTAATGCATACGACAAACAACAACGTCATTTGTAGTAATAATTAATATAGTTATCGCAAGTTGTCAAGCAACCCTCATACAACATTGAAATGAAACCAAAATCAAAGAACGTTAAACAAATTGCATTAAATGAAATTACTTTAAGTAGCAACTGAAATACTTATACATATAAGTGAAAGTACTTTGAACAACAAAAACAAAAAATTAAAATAAATAATTATACAAATAATTTGATAAACAAGAAAAATCAATAGTTTGTTGGAGAGAAATCATTAGTTTGTAAGTTAGCAAACAATTGCAATTCATAGATAACTTAGTAGCATATTAAGTAAATTATTAAATTTCGAATGAAAAAAAGAAAAAAAAAACAAAATTACACATGCGTAAAAAGTTAAAATTTCAACCAAAACAAATTGCAAACAATTAATGTTGTAATCAAACAAAAAACAAAAAGTAATAATAATAAACACCGACAATGTTGAATGCTTTGCAGTTTAGTGACGAAAGAAGTGTAATAATAAAAAAAATCAATTAAAATATAAATAAATGGAAAATTTCCAAAAAAAAAAAATACACAAATATAAATCTAAAATATAATAAACGCTTAATTTTTAATTTCAAGGCATGAATAAACAGGTAATATTACAGCATTTGCTGTTTTCATATACGCTTAGTAAACATTTTTTTTTTATTAATAATTCATTGAAAAACGCATATATTTTAACGCATATTATAAAAAAGTAAGGTGTGCAACATTGGTGAGACAAAAAAAATTAAATAGTTTAACTTTGTTAGCATTAACAGCTAACATCTTTGGGTGCTTAACATTGTGTTTTAAAATTAAACAATAAAATATGACGTGTGGCAGTACACAACAAGGAAAAAAGTAACTGACTTAAATCTTGAATCATTTGCCTAGCTCGTAGGCTTCATGATTTTTGTGAAACACAGTTTTCATCAAGTGTTGTCCCATTTCGCGTGTCGAACGTCGTAGGCTATTGCGTAATGTGTGTTTTCGCTCACCTTCTGTATGCGTTAATAACTCTGCTCTAAGTTTCATTGTGCGTTCACTGGTATCGATTATGGAGATTTCCGCTTTTGGAGCCGTTGCTTGCTGAGTCATTTGTGTAGGTTTATTTATTGTTTTGCGTCTTAAACTATTTCGTATAATTTTATATGCACTAGCATGTTGCTTCTCCTTTCCAACCATTTCATTCTCCAGCATTTCTTTCTCATCAGTATTATCCTTAACCAAATCATCATGCTTGGTGGGATGCATTAGTTTTCGTAGCGATTTACGTATTATATTACGTACGCTTAGTGTTCGCTTAGGATCGGTTGCATCGTTTGAGCCGGTGGAGTGCAAGGACTCTTTGCTACCAGCAGCTTGTGCGGATCGTTGGTAAGCACGCACAAATGGTGCGGGTGCCTTGAAGTCTATGTCGTCCTCATCAGTGTCAGATGCATATGCAACATCTTCGTTCTGCGGCTCCTCAACTTCACTCGTTTCTTTTACGATTTCTTCACTTTGTAATTTACCAGTTAATTCAATGTGTGACTCAATTATACACTCTTGTAAATTATTTGTTTTTGGTACATCTTCTTCATTGTCATCATTTTCTTCATCCTCTTCGATTATTTCTGCCAATCTTTGGTTGAGTGTGATTTTTTGTTCGACGTTTACGTTTAAAGTCAACTCGGTATTTTTCGATTTCATACATGGTCCTATTGCCTTGCGCATTTTTGCCTCATTGATACTGTTCTCTAACTCCAGCTGATAACGATCTAATTCTTTGCCTATATCCATGCTGCTATCCTCACTTGCGGAATCCAACGAACGTTTTGGCAACAGTAAGACCGGTGAAAACACTAGCTTATCTGCCAGCAACTTGCTAGGCGTTAGCTGTTCAATAGGTATATTGGCGAAATCTATGCGACAACCAACAGTAGGCTTAAAGGGCAAAGATATTTTTAAGTCAGTTGGAACTACTTGACCTTCTTCCAAGCCAGCGTTTTCAACGCCAACACCGGGAGTAGTTGTTTCATCGCTTTGGCAACGTTGAATCTCAAAGGGGTTTCTAGTTGTAGATACATCCTGTGTGCGTAGATTTAAAGCTGCATTTACAAAGCAATTAGCTTTAGAAGCATTAGCTTGTTTTGCAGGCGTTTCGCGTAAGACCTTAATAAAGAAGATGAAGTTGTTACTTAAATATTTCTATATTGCAACGTAATTAAATAACCCTACCTCGTATGGATTAAATTGTTTTTCTGGTAGCTCCAAATTTAGTGCGGGATTTTCGAAGCATGCTTCGATTATTTCGGTCTCTCGTTTTTTCTTTTTGGGTGGTTTACGTTGAACTTCGTACGGATTTTGTGCGAGTGCATCAGCACCGACTTTAGGCAAATCTGTCTTTTCAGCTGGAATTTTAATTATGTCTGCAATTGATTTTACTTCCAAGCAAGGATCTTCCACAATATTGTTCTTTATTGGATTTGGAGCACGCCTACGTACCACTACTTTTTTCGGCGTAGAGCTGAAAGCTGAATTGGTAAAGCAAGTATTTTTGTCAGTAGTAACATCTGCAGTGGCATCCAGATATCCTTCAGACTTCCGTTTGCGTTTTAGTGTACGAAATATATCCTCATCTTCTCTTTGCACTTGTGACTGCAACATTTTGATCAAGTTCTTTTATTTACAATTATATAACAGCAGTTGTAATAATATTAAACATTCACTTAAATTTTTGAGTGGCAGAAGGAAATTAACTATTCCTATTCACAACGGCCATTTTGAAATTCGTGCAGCTGCCGCCAATTCAATTTTCCGACCGTACATTCGTTATCAATTTTCATGCGTACTGTCAATTTTGGTAAATACATCACACCGTTCGAACTGTACTTCGAACAGCTGATTTTTGTTGTTTCATAACCTTACCGCATTTCAGCTGTTCATTGAATTGTCGTGAACATTTTTCAGTTTTAAATAAAAAATAATGGATTTACATAAATTGTTACAACCCGCTACATTACTGACAAACACGGTGCGTGCTTATGGCAAACATAATAAGAAATACTTATATAAAGATGGACAGAAATACGGCAAAATTATTTATTATCCAATGTGAGTACATAAGCATTCGTAAATCTGTAAGCATATGTAATAAACTATTTGGTTGTATGGTTTTATAAAGGAACCCTGAACATGAGGACCCACCAATCGAACCAGCAAAACTTTTCCGCGTTCAACGCGTAAAACCCGTCAAAGGAAACCCTTTTTGGGAAAAGCGTATTCTTAAGGATCTTGGACTTGATGGAAAGCAAAGTGATTTCACAGTAGTGAAAAACATACCCGATGTGAATGCTATGCTGTGGAAAATAAAGCATTTAATTAAAGTCACACCGATCACATTTCCATATGGAGAACCAAGTACGCAAGATCTTAAACACACCGTACTCAAGGAGAATGGAGAATGTATTGTAACGAAGGAAATTGGTCCGGTTGTTGAACGCCTTGAGGCAGCTGAAGCATTTGAAGCAGACCCCAAACGTTTAGATACAGATTTATTAAAACGTGATGCTCGAATGAAATGGCTGAACCCATGGTAGAGAATATAAAAAAAAGTTTGCAGTTTATGCCATTATTTTAATAAAAAAAAATACATAAATCAAATTTAAACCGACTGTTTTTCAATCCAAACTTCTGTAGCTACTTTTTTCTCTATGGTTTTACAGCCTGATGTTGAGAAAAGTCCATGTGCGCGATCATACGTAATCACTTCTTGAAGCATAGCCCTAAAAACAGAAAATATGTTAACTAACAAGTTTATATGTTTTTATCATATAAAAATCATACTCTATGACTTGCTTATGGGGATACCGTTCCCATTTCATAAATTCGGCAGATGTGCACTGATAGACATGTTTCTTTTCAAGTGGCAAAAATGGAATGTAATGATCGATTACATGTTGCTCTATCAAACCGGCTTTTTTTAGGCCACCATCTAAGTTGTATGATGCTTTCTCTAGTATTTGTTCGAAAGCGCTTAACTTAATATTTTCGCGTAGTTCACCATTCTTTAACATTTTCGCTAGTTGATCTGATATTTGCACACCAGCTAAGTTGGAAAGAAAAATAAATATAGCTTTAGAGCCATCTAATTTGTTTGGAAGCGCATTATAATCCACCAAGGATGCTAGCGACTCAAAAACTCCGGGAGGCATTTTGTCCACTTCATCAAAAATAAACAGTGAACGTGGACATTCTGTTATGCCCTCCACCACGTCTCGATAAATGCGTTGCTATTTAATAAGAAAGTTCATATTTATCTGAATTATTGCACATATCTGTCGCTACCTCACTACTTACATTATAGATGTGCACATTTTTTTCCACTGAAAAATCTAATCTTCCCATATATTTATGTACAAAACGACTTTTTGTTCCCTTTTCATACAAGGCCTCTGCAATCATTTCAGCAACAAAATTTTTACCAGTTCCTGGTGTGCCATGGAAACTCATTACCAGTGGTTTTCGTGAGGAAATTCTCGGATTGAAATGAGCTTCTAACGCTGATATCAATTGCTGCTTAACAATGTGTTGGCCGTACAATCTTTTCTGTAGCATATCTCTTAGATCTTGAATATCACAAAGAATTACACAAACGAGCACATATATGGAAATCAAATAATACAAAAATAACTTACTACCAATATTCCCCGGTATACTGCGCTCATTACAACACTCTGTTACCCGGCAATAGGTTTGATCTTTCATAAAGTTAAACCCATATAGTGCACCAAGGCCAACGCCAGCTCCAATGGATAAAGACACCGGGTCAACGATGCATAGGACATCTTTAAAACTTACAGCCAAAAGGTATATGGATATATAAAATACTTGAGCATACCGCATTATAATATTGTGGGAAAATTTAAAATAATTTCTAACTTTGTGGTTTTAATAAATATTCGCACTAAATATGTACATTGGTGAAATAGTGATTTTGCGAATCTTTGTAAACGAATAATTAATTCACCACCTTGTGCCATAAGTTCACCAAATGTGACAATCAACTTTACATATATATATATATAACAAAGGTGATGTACTTAATGCATTTAATTTAAGTTTTAATTATTTTTTAACATAACATTACACTTTATATAAAATAAAACTGACAAATGAGTCGAAATTGCAAATATTATTATTAAATTTTTTAATGTGAATGCAACACTGCTTGTCTATTTGAACTATTCACCACTTTGTTGACGTTACAATTGCCAATTGCTACTTGTGCGGGCGTATTATATTTTCAATAAATATAACTTTTAACTCACAATTAAATATTAAAATACAATAAAAAAATAGTGGAATTTTAATATGGCGCTTCAAATGAAAGCAGAGGCGCAATATGGCGACAATATCATAAAAATACTGAAAGATAACAACGGCGGTGACTCCGAAGTCACCAAGAGCACAATTACTAAAATCTTGTCGCAAATTAAACGCTTCCAGGAGAGCATACGTAAAAATATCGAAGACAACTATGTTGACTTCATGCCCAATCAAACAACAGTCGACGCGTTTCTCGATGAAGGTGAGCAATTAGTGCGCGAGTCTGAATATTTGTTACAGACAGTCAGCGGAGAGGCAAGCGAAGCACTACGTCAAGCCAATTCCGAGTTGGCTGCCTGTATTGACGAATTCCGTGAAATGTCGTTAGGTTTACGCGTTTCCTATCGTATACTCAAGGTAGATGAACTGTTTCAATGCATAAAAGATCAGCAAGAGTATTTGGTTGTACTCGATCTGCTAGGAAAGTTAAAAAGTTTGATATCCTGTGATAGTGGCAGTGATGTGGATCGTGTTTTCCAAAAATGCAATTGCTACAATACGATAAAAGTGAAATATCAAATACAAGCAAATATTTTACAACAAGATCTGCAAAAACGATTCGAGGAACTTGTGGAATTCAATGAAAAACCCTTCTCACATTCAAAATGTGTTACACTACGAGTATCCAAAGACGTAAATCAGCTGCAAGATACAGTAATGGCGCTATTTCAGGTATTTGTTTAGTAATGATGCATAAAAATTTTCCAAAAAACTTGTGATTTTATGTCACATTATTTAACATTTCTTTCAGGCACGTTATAATCCAATAAAAATGTGCGATTTTTTATTGGAAAACTGTTTTGAACCAATTATATTGAAACCCGTTTCATTGGAATATAGTGAGGAGAACCCTAATCACGTACAACTAACACTCTCCTATTCACTCAAAGAAATGAGCAAAAGTTTACGACCTTCTTACACTAAAGTATTCGAAAATATCAAGTTTGTTTTGGATTGTTTGGCCAACATAAACGTTTCAGTATCCAGTGATCAACAAGTATTCTCCATTATTGGCGATCACATAAAGCAACGCTTATTGAATTTACTTGTAGATGAATGCCTAATGCATGCAATACCTAAAAATATGAGTGAATATGAAGAGTCAACACTCGTAGAGGACGTCATACAGTTTGAACACTTTTTAGCCGATGTGTTTTTAATCAATGCAGAAACTGAACGCACTTTAAGTGATTTCGCTGAAAGATTCGAAGCATATTTTCGTGAAGAATTTAATAATAAACTATTGGAAAGCGCAATTGATATAATGCGTAAAGACTTGCAAGATATGGCGTTGATTGCTGAGAACAACTCTGCCGAGGAAGTATCTAAGAATCCATTCCTTTTTCCCTGTTGCATGGTATCGAAGAGCACACTGGTACGTACTAGTAATAATAATTTTTTTTATAAAAATAAATAAAATATTTGTTTTAACTGATACATATTACATGCCACAGGAACTTATTAAATTAATGGAACGCATACTGCGGCAGTCGAATGAAACCAAGGATGAGAGTCTAATAAATGTAATCGGTGTTATACTTAATTCATACTTGAGCGAAGTGCCTATTATACACGAAAAACTGATGGAGAGCATACCACAGCAGTCGGCTTTGTTCTACAATAATTGTCAATTTCTGGCGCATTGGGTTACTACAAACTCGGACAAAGACATACCCACATATCCGGCGTTGGTGAAGACGCTGCACATGACAGGCAGTAAATATCTGAATGTGCAAATCAACTATCAGCAAAAAATTATAATGGGCATACTTAAAGAGTTTGGTAATTACTGATGAATATATTGTATGAAGAATATATTATTTTATATGCATTTTTTGCAGATATCTCGAATGCACACACAGTTGGCACAGCGCCGCTGAAATTACTGCGCCAGTGCCTGCGTCAGTTGGATTTGCTGAAAAATGTTTGGCTGAACGTGCTGCCCGATGCCATGTACAATAAGACATTTTGTGATATTTTACACGATTTTTGCAATGAAATCATACGGCGCATACTTGCTATGGAAGACATATCCGCGACTGTGGCGAATGAGTTGAGTGAATTGATCGCGGACATTTTGGAAAAAGTGCCAACACTATTTAAGGTAAAAGTCAAATATTTACTTTATTTAATTTATCTTACACTTATTATGCCACTTATGCACACAGTCTAAACATGATGTCATACACATTAAGTCGTGGATGAAACTGAAACAATTGAAAATGATACTCAACGCATCGTTGCAAGAAATCACCGAACAGTGGTGTGAAGGTGCTGGCATATTAACCGCCAATTATAAAGCGGAGGAAATCAAACATCTTATACGTGCACTCTTCCAGAACACGGACCGACGCGCTAAGGCCTTAACTAAAATCATTTAAATTTTACTAGCCGCACGATACACAAAAACAAAAATATTAAGTCTTTTTTCTACATTACATTTGCTAGAAAATATTTGAAATAAACTACACTAAGGTAAACTACATACATACATATATTATATATAATTGCATAGAAAAAATTAGTAACGGTTATGCACTTTCAGCTATGGCCTGCGCTAGCATTGGTTGCAATTGCGCACGCAACAGGCTATGTTCGCGGCCATGTGTGATTTGCAATATTTTTTGTGCCTCCTTTAAATTGTTTGTGGCCGCTGTTAGCTGACTTTTATACAATTGGATTTTGCCAATTTTCAACAGTAGCATACCCAATAGTGGATGCCAATCGCCATAATACTTTCTAAAAAATGCAACAATAATTATGAAATACATGTAAAAAACAAGTAAGGAAAGGCTAAGTTCGGTTGAAACCGAACATTTTACACGCTCGCAATTTATTGCTGTAATTTTATAAAGATAGCACACAATTTGACCCATATATTCGGCATAAAGTCCACTAGAAAAACGAAATTCACCATATATAGTATTTGAGGGCTGAGGTAATTCCTGAACCGATTTCATTAATTTTCACCATCAAGATCCACTATATCCAAGACTATACACTCACTTAATTTGGTTATATATCTCACATATTAACCGATTCATAAGGTATAAAGCCCACCGTGTTTTTGAAAAACCTATAATTAGGTATATGAGAACTAGGGGAAGCTATGAACCGATTTTAATAGTTTTTGATGCGGAGACATACTATTAGAAGTAAAAAATTTAAAAGTTGTAGTTCGATTTCGACAATTTTTCCACAAGTCATCGGTTCCTTATGTATACATTATAATGTGAAAACAATCAAAATTGAGTTATATGGAAAGTAGTCGTGGTTGTGAACCGATTTCGCCAATTTTCTATCCCTGTTATCAGTATCAAGTAAGTATTAAGTACCGAATTTCATTGAAATCGGTCGAGTAGTTTTTCAGATATGGTTTTTGATCCATAAGTAGGCGACGCCACGCCCATTTTCTATTTTTTTTTAATCTGACTACAGCCTCCTTTGGTGTTTTTGATGTTTTTTGTTAGTGAGTTAATGCACTTTTAGTAGTTTTCAACCTAACCTTTGTATGAGAGGTGACTGTAAAAAGTTTGGTTTATATAGCTTTAGAAGTTTGAGAGATATGTACAAAAACTGATTAGGATGCGGGGCCACGACCACTTTCTAAAAAAATTTACATCAAAATAAATCCCTTCCTAGTGCGATCCTTTATACCAAGTGGCAGTGGTCCGATTTCGTCCACTCGTTTTGTTTTATGACTTACAAACAAGCGTTATGTGAACAAAACTATGATACTCTCTTAGCAATTTTGTTGCGAGTATAAAAATTTTAAGAAATCCACTTAAACTTGTTTTTTTTACCTAAAACCCGGCACGAGCTCTGTACCAAACTCCAATGCTTCGGCCCACTTCGAAACATCGATAGCGGCTTCGAAGGCCGCATCCAATGTCTTTAAATGCCAAACATTTAGTGGATGCAGATAGCCTTTTTGCTTGGTCAGGCATAATTTGCACACATCAAGATCTGAAATTGAATTGTGAAAGTAAAATTTTCATTTTTTTTTTTTTATGCAACATATAGTAGCCGCACACTCACAGGCAATATCCTTCATATTCTCCAAATGTGTTTTGGTGATTGACATCGCCTCATTGTAGGAATTGCGTTGTTTCGGACTGACACCAGCGTCACAACGCGGACAATTATTGAGATTAATGTCTAAAAACTCTTTACAATTCTTATTGGCACAGGCGGCTGCAAGCATTTCATGCGTCTCTCGTGCATCTGTGCATTTCGCGCATAAGCAGAAGAAATAGTAATTTGCTTGCAGTTCAGCGCGTCGCTGTGCTGGTGTGTTTAATAACTCTATGTAGCTGATGAAGATCTGCAAAGTGAGTGGTGTGTGTTGTAATATGTATAATTTTAAAAGTGAAATTTCTTTTCGACAATGCTGTACAACCTTGGACCAATCCAAACATTCGATATCTTCGATGGCATGTATATGCAGCGTAGTGCCTTCAAAGGTGGCCACCGCATTTGGTTTGCAACTGTGATCTGTCACCGAGACTCCGAGATAAATTGCGGTGGCAATTGAATTCATTTCTGGATCGAGTATGCTGAAGCCATTTGTGATTAGCTGCAATGTGTAAATGAATGCATGAATTCAGCAACAACAACAGTATTATGAGCAAGCTGTCAGCATGCTGACAATTATGCGTCACAAATCACAAATATTGCAGCCGTCATATGCAGCTTTATGATTGACACAAAAACATTTATTAAAGCACAAACATGTAAATTAATTGGCGCCTCAGCTGTGCTGTCAACAATGTTTAACGCTGATTTTTTTTTTTTTTATTTTTTTTTTTTGGCGAGTGCATGACACCGCATTTTTCGCATACTTGGCAAATTGCCCGAAAAAATAAAAACTTGTTGAGGCAGCCACTGTGTTTACATTTTAGAATATATATGTATATACATACGTTTACGTGCAACAGTAATGACGTATGCATAAACGTGCGACGACAACAATTGCTCATAGTAATTAAATTTTAAATTTTTTAAGTACACCAATATCAACACCAACAATAACAACTAGCACATTTCATGCATACCCTGCCATATATGCTCGTCAATTCCGTTAGATTTGGCACGATTACACTGTCACCCATCATGTCCTGCAGCACGCCATATAACGATTCCAAATGCTCTAGACGACGTGCATCATTTTTTATCTCGGCGTAATCTGTTGTGCAGTAAATAAAATAAACAACTTTTTTAATGCCAAAAAATATTTAGCACATCAGTAGTACATACGCGACATCATATCGCGAAAGCGTCGTGAACAGGTTTCTGTGTAATAACCACGCACCAGATCGCCACCTTTATCCAATTTGATGATTATTTTACACAGCATGCGTGCGGCATCGGGTACAATACGTGGGTAAATGCGCTTTAGGAATGGACATTCGATTTTGTGCAGCACCCAACCTTGCATTTGGCAGTCCCGACTACAGTAGTACACGTATTGGCAGTTAGCGCATTTCAATACCTTGCAGCTGTAAAGAGAATACATTATGTGTGCACTTGTTAGACGTATCAATTTGACGTCATCATCATCAACACTTACGCTTGCAAGCAGTTGTCGCAACGTTCTTTACGATATCTGGCTTGCAGCACAAACGCAAATGGTTTTTCGGTAAGCAGGCGATCGCCGCGTTTTATAGCTTTACCATTACGTGCATTTGACTTCATGCTGCTGCTGTTCGCCTGGCTGTTACACTTGCCAATGCGTTGGTTGTCGGCAGTAGTTTTCGTTGTTGTTTTTGTCGACGGCAGCGTTGCGCTGCGGAAAGCGACTAAGAGCTGGTTGAACTCTTGCGTGCGTAGAAATGTTGGCATTGATTTTTACGTTCTTAACAATCAGCGAGTCCTCGAACGACTGCAGCTATATTAGATATAAACATTTTAAATTACTTTAAATCATACAACGAAATAGTGTTATTGAGAGATGCAGTTACTCACCTGAAGTGTTGAGAGACTCGGCTTATGTGCCAGCGCCAATTAATTGCACTACTTGGCACTAATAAATAATACAGCACAGTATTGTGAAATAAATTAACTTATTTCGACGAATAAATAAATACACGCAAGTAAAAATCAATTATTTATTAAGCCCACTCAACTTAGTAGTAGTTATTTCAGTATTCTATTTTGAAACTGCCTGATTGGCAATCATACGTGCACTACTATTTTTTGTGGGCACGTCCGCATAGAATATGCCTTCTTCTGACGCATTAGCATATGCTATTTTTAAGATATTTTCTTTAATGATCAAAAACAATATTCGAGATCAAAATTCAAAATAAAAACAAATACAAAACACATCTATTTTTAATAGCAATACAGCTGATTTACCGGGTCAGGTGAGAGGGGTAATGTTTTTGTTTATTTATGACAAACACAGGGTGTTTAGCGGTTATAAATTCAAAAATTGAAAAAATATTTATATATATGAGCTATTTCAAATAGTAATAAAACTTTTCAAAGAGAGATAAAACCTATATTATAAATTCGCATTATAACAACAGTATATTATACATTAAGAAGATATATGTATAGTATAGTTGGAATTATGAATGTTTTCTTTGCAGAAAATTCCAATGGTTAAATATTAATTTTTATATCAAGGTTATCTAATGTTTATATGTACATATAATAATATAAATATATATAACTAATTTCCCCGTTAGCCAATAATCTTATAAAGCTCTTTAATTTATTGAAAATAATATTTGAAGATATACACTTTAAAAACATTTGCAAAAAAGTTGTATCATGTGCACTCAATGTTATGCGAAAACACATCTGTCTTTGTTCTACATTGGAAGTTATTTGTGTTGAGAAATTACAGGTGCTGCTTGTGTGGTGTAATATAGAACGGTATTTAGTTTTCTTGCGCTTATCTCAATTTAAATTATTTATCTTTTTTATATTTAAACAAATTTGTATTCAATTTTTAATTTGTTATAATGTTTTGTTAAAGGCAGTTATCCATAAACACCTATCGAATAATACATTGTGATCGCCGTTGCCTGCACTACATCGCTAGCATATGTGGGGATAGTATTTTGGATAAATCAACAGTTTTATATATAGTTTGAGCATTTCAGCGTGTTGTTTTAAGTAACGTGTTCCGACATGAGTGATTCACAACAGCCGTCGTGCTCAAGAAAACCCGCTTCCACAAATGCCAGCGGCAGTAATCTCGCTTCCGATCCGCCAATGCTCAATCTTGAGGAGGCGGAAGAAGATCGTAAGCATATGCAAAAAATTGTAGCGGCCTTGCGTTATTATCAGTAAGTGTATGTTTTCAATTCATATATAAGTACAACTAATAGTGCGCTGTATTTATTTGGCTGGGATTGTTGTGCCATTTATGATAGCATGTAAATAATTGAATTTTTGAGGTTATAACCAGGAGTATATGCCGCTCAACATGTATTCATTAGTGACAACAATACTCATTGGGTCTTTGAACCAAATTTTCATATATACAAAATACAACAGCTAAAAATAAGCGAATTTATAATGCGTCTGGATTTCATTGTATGCACGTATGTAGCAAGTGATAAGCGATAGCGTACATAAATAGTTATGTAGTTAGGAGAAATGCCGACACTACATACATGTTTGATAAAGTACAATCAATTAAAACTGCTGGAATGGCGCACATATCAATAGCATATACATATGTAGATAAACTACTGCTTATTATGCTGTCATACTTATTGATTAGTAATAGTCTAATCTGTTTACAAAATTTGTTTTTTTTTTTTTTTTTTTTTTTTTCAGAAAATACTGCTATGCTCGCGTCAACAAGACTGAAAGCTACCTCAATAGTCTTCCCAAACGCCATCAGGACATGTTGGTTAAATATCGCAATCATTTGCGTGTAGTAAGAGACTGCATTGATGAAAATCAAAAGGTGATTAAGAAAATGCTGCGTGACAATGTCGGCTTTATGGATATGGGCGGTTCGGAGTATTTGTCACAACAGGATAGCGATGGACACACTACAAAAATAAGACATCAAGATATGGAACATGTAAGAGATTTTTTTTTTTTTCAAAATATTATAGATACATACATATATAGTTGATATAACTTTTGTGCATTTAAAGTAAGTAGTTTAAGTTTTGTATAGCTTAACTATTCAATTAGTCTCAAAGCAAAAGCACTTATTGCAATTTTAAAATTGCAATCAACCGTAAACTATGTATATATCATAAACTTACTTGCCACAGGCAACAGAGCAAGCTGATGTTGAACCTTTTAAAATTTTAAAGGCCCAATCGACACTCAAATTAATTGCGCGCGATTGGAGTGCAGCCTGCGCAGAGGAACGTGAGCAGTCATACAAACCGATCATCGATGCCGTCGAGGAATTCTTCAAACCTGGCGAATTGTAAGTACAAACAAGTTAAAGAACATTACTCGCAACTGTACTCATTACATTTCTCAACTTTCAGTGCCTTGAATGAGGTGAAGATACTTGTGCCTGGCGCCGGACTTGGTCGTCTCACCTACGAGCTTGCCTGTCGTGGTTATGAATGTGAGGGCAATGAATTTTCATATTTCATGTTAATTGCCTCATATTTTGTCTTGAATCTGTAAGTATTTCGTTTGAAATACTTATATTTTCAAATAATACTAATACGTCTGCATTATTTTAGTTGCACCGAGGAGAATAAATACACACTCTATCCCTGGGTGCATCAATACGTGAATAATTTACGTATGGCCGATCAGGTGGCGCCTATACGCTTTCCTGACATTTGTCCGGCGAAAAATCCACCAAAGGGCAATATAATGATAGCGGCGGGCGATTTCTTGGAGGTATGTAAATTGTTGAAAAAGTGAAAAAGTTATTTGAAAAAAAAAAAACAATAATTAAAAAAAATTTAAAAACATAAAAAAATAAATGAAAAAAAAATATAAAAATAATAATAATCGAGAAAAATATTAAAAAAAAGTAATAATTGAAAAAAATTAACAAAAAAAAAAAAAATAATTGAAAAAAATAATAAATAAAAAAAAATAATTGAAAAAAAATTAAAAAAATATGTAATTGAAAAAATTAAAAAAAAAAATTGAAAAAAATATAAAAAAAAAAATAATTGAAAAAAATTAAAAAAAAATAATTGGAAAAATTATATCCAGAAATAAAAAAAAAATTATTACAAAAAAAAAATTTACAACAATAATTTAGAACTGTGAAATAAAAAAAGTTTTATTTGCTTGCTAAATTCACTAAAGCGTAATTTAAAGCACATATTTGTTCACTATACCTTTATGCGTACATTATAATTAGTTTCACTGAAACGATTTTCTATTGTACATATAATTATTATTATATATACATACATACATACATACTAACATATAATTCTAAGTTTATATCTGCATTTGTATGTATGCATATAATTCATGCTAAAGAATATTTTTTTTCTTACAGGTCTACAAAACGCCAAACAGCTATGATTGTGTCGCGACATGCTTCTTTATTGACTGTGGCAATAATATTGTGGACTTTATTGAAACTATTTTTAGGTATGCATTTTTTTTTCGTATTAAAAACGCGCTGTCAAGCGTTTTAAGTGCTATGTGTGTCGATATGCTACATGTTTACATTTGAGAAGCACATTTGCACGCAAAATTTATGTTTCACTTCATGAAATATCTATAATTGTATTACTTTCATTTATTTTATTTTCTTTTTTTTTTCAGAATATTAAAACCCGGCGGTATTTGGGTGAATTTGGGTCCACTACTCTATCACTTTAGCGATGTACAAGGTGAGAATAGCATCGAACCCACTTTCGAGAACTTGGAGTTGATCATCAAAATGGTTGGTTTTGAATTTCTACGCTGTCAGACGGGTGTGCGCACCAAGTATGCGCAAAATCCACAATCCATGCTGAAAAGTGAATATGAAAGTTTGTTTTGGGTGTGTCGAAAACCGGCAAATGCCACAGACAGCACTGACAATGAGTCACATTGCGACGATGATGCAGCTGAGTCTGGTGGTGAGGGTAGCAGTAACCAAACGAATAACCACTATGTAGATATTTACAGTAATGGTTATCGAAATGCTTACCAGCATCAATAGTACTGTTTGGTGGTATTGCGGTTGTTGAGCAAACGTAGGCGGGAGACGACAAATTGTGCAGGGTGTAATAACTTGCCTAATAGCCTTAGTTATTAGTAATTTTGCAATTATAGGATTTTATTTTTTTTTTTTAAACTGACAAACATAGCTTTCTACAATATATAAATAGGTTTAATTGATGAAATGCTTCAATGGCTATGCGGCATGTTTCAACGCTTGTAGTAAGTATGGACATATTAAATTGAATTCTCGAACATGAAATGTGTTTTTAAGTTGATTTAAACTGTACACGGTACAAATGCATAGATATCACATTAACATAATAATCTAATATCTAGTTATTTAAGCAAAGAATTAACAATATGAAGTAATATCAATTTCATTTCAAGTGCTAATTGGCAAAAAGATGCTGGAAACTGATGATAATAGTGCTTGGAAAATTATAAAAAATAACATTTTTACAGCGAAATATTGTAAATGACGTATAATTTCACAATTTTTTCCTTATGCCATGCTTATATATATACATATGTATATATGACAAATTTAAATGGAAAATATTTTATTTTTGAAAAAATTTTTGCAACCAACAATGTTAGTAATACATGAGATAAGACACCTCTGTATAAAGCAAAATAAAATATTTATAACGTTCAAAAACAAATCAAACTGTTGTTGAAAATATATCAACGTGCAAAACAAAGAATTTGAGATTTTTAATTGCAAAGATGGTCATTATGTGATTTACCACACGATAGAACGAAACTCCACCACGAAGTAGTATAATCCAGCAACAGTGCTGCCATGCCAAACGTCAATTTCTTTTAAATGAAAATACTGTTATTTACTAAACGTCACTTCTTAATAAGAAATTTAAATTTTCGTTTTGTATATTTTTTCTAAAATCATGCGCTATTCATTACAATTAGAATTGAGAAATTGCACGAATAATTGCGGCACTTTATCCAAAGTGCTTGTGGTGGCATGATGTAATTTGCTATAATTAAGAAATTGTCTACGCAGTCGATTGAGCTGTATCGCATTTACGCCCGCTGGCACTTCCACTTTCACCTGACTACCTTTCACCGGCACGGCACCTGTATTGCCGATTTTGCGCGCAGCCAAAACGTCCGCTATAATTTGTTGCGTCAACTTATCCAGTTCAAAGAGGTAATTCGTGGCGCTTAGTGGCGGCTGTGGGGTATTTGAATACATAAAAAAATGGAAACCAAACAATATGCTTTAACTCTGTTGCACTTACATTCTGTGTGCTTTGATTGGGCGGTAAGGGTTTTGATTCGTACAGCGCACTATAGATGGCTTCCAAATCAAGCGTATCGTCAGGGAACACTACAAAGAGTGGACTATCCCAACGACAATTGCCATGTGGCTCTTCAAAACGCATACAGAGCGCATCGAATATTTCGCGTGTGTATGGCACATTAGAATTGTCTGTGGTATTGTTCGTACCGCTTGGCACTACATCTTCAACTGTACGCTGCTGATTTAACTCCCAGGCGCGCGCCTCTTGTATGCCGCAGAAGAGTGTGCATTGCGTGCTGCGTGCTGCTTTTGTCGCACAAAACAACTCATAGCGATAGCCTACAAACACGTTAAGTAATAAAATTGGGTTTTGTGTATACCACGCTTGCGTACCTTTAATGTAATTGCCCGCATCCACGATGACAACGTCATCTTTATTAAGTAAGCGCAGCGCTTCCGACTTGATGTCACTACGCACTTGTTTCTCCTTTTGCGAATCGGCAAAGTATTCATTTTTCGCAAAACCAGCATTGGCTATGGAAATATTCTCCGAAATGAAGTGTACCTTCTTGCCTTTATCAGTGAAGTATTTTTGCAGATCTTTAGCACGTGTGGTTTTACCGCTGGACGGTAAACCAGATATGACTATCATAGGCATATTTAGGCGTATTTAAATAATTTGCAAAATTTAAATTTATACAATAATAAAAAGTTAATTTACTAAAAAATACGAAAACCTTCCGCGTTTTCCAGTCGTGGTGAATTCGCTTTTGTTTACATGCGTTTGGCAGCTGAACAGCTGAGAATAAAAACAAGGGCGTAGTGCTTCATATTTTACAAAATTATATATTTTTACGAAAAACGGAAAGGTTTCAGCTAATAAAATAGAATACAATAAACAGTTTCTCTTTATTTATTTTAGCACAAACTACTTAAGTTTCCTCTATAGGTTGTAAATTTGTAAGAGTAAGTTAATTTTCAAGCACTTGAACCCCAGTTTATATTGCCTTGCCTATGTCACTGGCAGCAAATTTGTTTACTTGACTTAACTTCACAGCTTCAGCTGACGCGTTTTAAAAGCGATAATAAACATTAAAAGCTCGAATTAATAAAATCTATTTATTCATAATGTCGGATGGGAAACGCAGACGGTATCGCAAGATTAAGGTACATTTGTTTATAATATTTTGTTAAAATTATATCTTCACACATCTTCTTAAACAATAGCAAACTGAAGACAAACGTCCTATAATACTGGCCAAACGCAATGTGGAGGAAGATGCAGCTGGACGTCGCAATGGTGAAACAGAAGTGCAGCCAAAAATATTACTTAAACAACGCACAGACATCAGAGATGACGTAGAGGTGGCAGAGACTTCCGCAAATGCAAATTCGGCACCACTAAAAACAATAATCGTCACACGTAGTGAGGTGGCGCAAAGTCCGGGCTTAAGTGCTGTCAGTCCAGTAACAACTAGAGAGCAGCTGCAACAGCAAACACAACAAACAAATGTGGCTGTGAATGATGTAAATGCAACAACTAATGTACAGCTAATTGAACCGCTGCCACAAATGACACGTCCTGCTACGGTCATCTCCTCAACAGGTGTTATAAATGCTAGTACGCGCAAATTACTTATGAAGGGGAATACAGATTTTCTGGTAGTTGGCGTAATAGGCACACAAGGTGTAGGCAAATCAACTATTATGAATATATTGGCCAACGACGATGTCAATTATGATTACTACACAAAACTATTTGTGGAGGAGGATAGTTTCTTTCCAACCAAATTAAAGCCACACAAGTGCTCGGCGCGTTCACGCACCGAATCTACACATATGTTTATCACCGCTGATCGTCTGATATTGCTTGACAGTCCGCCAGTGATGTGCAACTCTTATCGCAAGGATATGACCACCAATGAATTGGATGATCTGCGTCAGATAATCAGTTTTCTAACAGTATGCCATTTGCTGATTGTGGTGCAAGATGACTATTTTAATATGAATTTCATACGTTTACTGCAATTTGCCGAACTTATGAAGCCATCACATGATAATAAACCCTTCGTTAGCAATTACTTTCCAAACGTGCTGTTTGTAAAAAATCGCGCCAAACGACAGGATTTCGCAGCAACACAAAAGGAGCGCATGGATCGTATGCTGCGCGCGTTGTTTAAGGATTCACAATTGCGTATCTATGTGGGACAAACGACCGAGCAGCAAAAGCAAAAGAAAACACGTCCACAGGAAGGAGAACGACAGATAAACACATTCTTATTGCCTGAAGTTGAGGGTAAAAATTATAATAATTATTAATTAATACTCTATTTAAAACTTTGTGTGTATTTATGTTTAGAAAATCATGACAACTCAACGTTTCACAAACCGCTGCGTGAAATCATTGACGATTTTCGTGCACTTGTCTTCATGACACCACGCAACGATATGTATGCTGGCGCTAGCGAACTGACTGAAGCAATTTGGTTTGAGCTGCTCACCAAGGTGGCACAGGAGACGCAACAATTCTTCAACACCTATGAGGAAATTCAACGTAAACATTTGGAAATGGGCAATGTGCAGCTTGGCGGTCAAGGTAATACTAGTATTAAGGATACACACGAAAACTGGAGAGAGCAGTAAAATATATATGAAAAAAAATATAATAAAATAAAAACAAAAATAAGTAAAAGTAATTATACCAGCTTACTGAATAAAAAAATATAAATTATTCTTATATAAAGTTAAGAATTGTTACACATAATAATTAAAATGTTTTCCATGGTTGAAACCATAAAGAACAAGTAAGGAATGGCTAAACTTAGGTGCAACCGAACATTTTATACGCTCGCAATTCATTGATATAGTTTTATTAAGATAACACACAATTTGACCCATATATTTGGCATGAAGTTCACTAGAATAACGAAAATCATCATATATAGTATTTGAGGACTGAGGTAATTCCTATACCGATTTCACTCATTTTCACCACCAAGGTACATTACATCCAAGACTATATGCTCTCTTAACTTGACTAAGATATTTAATATATTAACCGATTTATAAGGCATAAAGCCCCCGAATTTTTGAAAAACCTTTAATTAGGTATAAGGGCAGGAAGGGGAAGTTATGAACCGTTTTGAACCATTTTAGGTACAGAGACACACTATTCGGAGAAAAAGATTCCCTCTGTATCACATTAAAATATCTGAGAGATTTGCTGATATTTTCGGTGAAAAATTACCCTCAAGCAGTGAGTTATTCTACGATAACCGGGGCCTTGAAAAGTTATTGTCCGATTTCAAAAATTTTTCCACAAGTGAAGCCACAGCTCAAATACAGTATTTATTTACAGTTTTACCCCGCTATCTTGATTGGTTCATAATGTATATAATAGAAAATGAAGGAATCAGTTGGAATTCAAAATTGAGTTATATGGGAAGTAGGCGTGGTTGTGAACCGATTTCGCCCATATTCCGGCCGTGCCATCAGGGTGTCAAGAAAGTGTTATATACCGAATTTCATTGAAATCGGTGGAGTAGTTTCTGAGAAATGGTTTTTGCCACATACATAAATGGGCGACGCCACGCCCATTTTCCATATTTTATGTCTGAGTGCAGCTTCCTTCTGCCATTTTTCTGTAAAATTTGCTGTTCCTGATGTTTTTCGTTAGTGAATAAACGCACTTTCAGTAATTTTTAACCTATCCTTTGTATAGGAGGTGGGCGTTGTTATTATCCGATTTCATTCATTTTTGGACTGTATTAAGAAGTGGCTGAGAGAAACGACTGCAGAGAGTTTGGTTTGTATAGCTTTATTGGTTTGCGAGATATGTACAAAAAAAAACTATTTGGGGGCGGGGCTACACCCACTACCCAAAAAAAATTACATCCAAATACGTCCCTTCTTAGTGCGACCCGTTATACCAAACTTAACTTTTATAACTTTATTTATGGCTTAGTTATGACACTTTATAGGTTTTCTATTTCGCCATTTTGTGGGCGTGGCAGTGGTCCGATTTTGCCCACTTTCAATAGCAACCCTCCCACGAAGTTTCGTCAAGATATCTTAATTTTTAATCAACTCATCCATTGCACGGACAGACAGACAGACAGACATTCGGATTTCAACTCATCTCGTCACCCTGATGATTTTGATACATATATATCATCCTATATCTAACTCGTTTAGTTTTATGACTTACAAACAACCGTTATGTGAACCAAACTATAATTCTCTCTTAGCAACTTTTGTCAGCTCTAAATGAGTCTCTAAAATTTAAAAGATTTTTATATTTATGTACATATTTTATTATCAGCAAATATTTTATTTGAATCACGCTTTGCGAAATACTCGCTGACTAAGTCATGGATTACTTATAAACTGTCTGCAGTAGTGGCCGACGTCGTTGCTCGAGCGGTTTATAGGCATGTTGATATACACTGGCCAAACGCCAATGCTCTGGATAGCCGCCCTCGCCAGCACCGCCACCAAAGCAACGAAATGGTGGCACCAAAGTATCAATATCATAATTCCGTTTGGCGTAAGGATCACGTTGACGCGGCACTACCAGCACACGACTGGCATTGTGCGATGCCATACTGCAGCCGCTGTCCGTACTAATAAAATGACCGGCCGCACTGTATTTGGGTACACCAACGCGAAATGGCGCTTTACAGTTGGAACGCGGCGGCGGTGCTGCGTGGTAACAACGCGGTGGCTCGGGTGCTACTTTATGGCATAGACGTGAGCGCGCACGGCTCAGAAAGCCCGGCGCACCCATATTTTGTTTTGAACGTCTACAGCCGCGCTCGGGTGCGAGCGCTTCACAGGAAGCTGCCATACTACCGCCGCTGCCGCCGAGATATTTCTGGCGCAATGCACGGTATCCCTCCTCGGCTATGATGTTAGGTGACGATTGATATTGCTTGCTTAGACGATTTGCAGGCATTGCACAATCGCGCGTTACGCTGCGCGCACGTGGTGGTGCCGCGCGCACCAAACAATCATCCGTGCTACAGGGACAGTCCGTCTCGCGTTCAATCAACGCACGACCGCCAAAGTCCGATTTGCGACGCATGATGTCCTTATCGAAAAAGCCCGTTTCGCCGAGCGTACTGTTGAATACACCCGCCGAGCGTCCAAGATCTGTGGTCGGCTCATCGCGTGGTGTTTTTACATAATTGAACACAGCGGGGCCGGCGGTATCAGCCGAACCGTCGATATGTGGCGGTGGTCGTGGTTCGTCCGCCGGATTGCCGGGTCTATAGTCCCAACCGATGGCCAAATCCATAGCTGTCATTGGTTTATCCGGTTGCGCCGAGGAAATCGCGCGCGTTAAATCACCAGCATAAGCTTTGGGTACAAC
Source organism: Zeugodacus cucurbitae (assembly GCF_028554725.1). Taxonomy (NCBI): domain Eukaryota; kingdom Metazoa; phylum Arthropoda; class Insecta; order Diptera; family Tephritidae; genus Zeugodacus; species Zeugodacus cucurbitae. Next base: position 6,713,630 of record NC_071670.1, read on the forward strand.
GCCGCAGGTGCGTGGTCGAAAAACTTTCATTTTCGTACAATGTGTGGGACCAGCATTATGCGTTCTGATGCCTACACCTGTGGCGAATGGCGCAATATCGAGCGCTAAGCCGGGATGCTCACCCGTGATTTGGCGCTTGCGAAACGCCATGTCCACCACACAATCTGGCAGCGGTTGATGGTCCAAATTGTCATGATGCATGCGTTTAGCTAGTTCGAAGTTAGCATAGGGCGGTATGATGGGCGATGGGGAACGCTCGTTGGGTTTCGCTGTAATTGATTTGAGTGGCATTTTTTGCTCAAGTTCTTGTAGCGCTGTTGAATCCGGACTTTGATAACCGAATTTCTTTTTAAAATATTCCAAACTTGGTCCAACGGAATCCGTCAAACCAGCTGTTTGCGGCAATAACGACGTTTCCGTCTGCACTTGTGGCATTAGGTCAATTTTCGATACAGTCGGCACAATGAGTTCCAGCTCAGAAGTATTTGCAGCGTTCGCGGTTGGTGAAGATACACGCGTCAACTGTAGTATCAGTGGACGCGTAAGCGTAACGTCCGGCTTCACCGAATTACAAAGGTGATCTCCAAGTTTGAGCTTATCCAATGGCAGTTCGGGTTCTATATTATGGTCGCGTTCGTACTTTTGCCGCAGCAATTGGTCACGCGTGGGGTGTTGTTGTTCGTAGGGCGTAAAATCACCAGGCACGTACTCTAAATCGCAACGCTTATATAAAAAAGAAAGGCAAGTCAAGAGGTTTTTCGGTAGATATTATTATTCTGGTGGATGACAAAATAAAATACGCAAAATAGATATGGAGTTAGATTATAACGAATATATTTTAGCATGCTGGTGGTATTTGTTTGATTTCGCAGGGCTCTTCGGGTTTCTTCTCATTACCCTTCCTATTTTTCTTCTTTAGTTTCTTTGTATCAACCGAAAAAGTACGTCAACAAAAAGATGTGTTAAACGAAAAAGTTACATAAAGAATGAGCAAAAGTTTCAAAAACGTTGAGCCTATACTCACTTTTTTCTCTTGACCCTTAGCGCACTTTCCAATGCCTTGCTCACCTGGACTGAATAGACGTCTGACGGTTTCGCATTTATCTTCACATTTCGGTGGTTCATCTTTTTTTCCACAAACCGTTTTTTTACGCGGAAAATTTCGCCATTTATGTTTTCTAATCAGACACTCGTTGTATTCGTCGGCAAATTTACGAGTGATTTTACGTGGTAGCTCGTAAGTGCTGCGAAAGTAGCCCCAGGGATTTTTATCGGTGCTGAAAATTGGTTTGTGAAAGTAGTTACAAGAAAGAGTACAAAGACTAAAGCAGAGGAGATCCTAATGGGTTCTTGAAACGTATGTTAAAATGAAACGAAATATTTAAAGTCGACCTTGGACCATGGAAAAGTCAGCTTAATAGAAGGCTGACATCTCTACAGCTCTCCAGAGCTCCGACACGAATTTAACTATCATTTCTCACTGTCTGACTGAGGTCTTAGATCTTCAAACCTGATCATTTTCAACGGAACAGAAAGCGAACCGACCGCAATATATAGAAAGGAACAACGTTATACAACTAGCCTCATCAATCATTCGATTTGACCCCTACAAACTTTTCTAAAGTTGCTTTAAGTCTCAAACCTATACCAATAAGATAAAATGGACAGATATCCTTAAAGAATTCGTTACTAAGTCCGAGATCCAGCTAATCTGAGAAGATTGGTTAAGATATTTAACTTTCACGGAAATATTTTCTAGCCTTGAAGTTTCAGATTGTATCAATAGGCTGTAATCTATCTATCTATTGAAGATTCCAGACATTCTAAAGCTTTTTCCAAAGATGGTAACCAATCGATTGGACCTTGAAATCATACGACTCGAACTACGTCGTGTCAAACGATCTCTTATAACCTCTGTATCATCTAACGACAAAGGATTCAAGGTTGTAACTGGGTAGAGTGGTAAGAGGAAGGTTCTTCTCTAATCAATCTTCGTTTTATGACTACTTTATATTTCCTAAAGCTAATGTCATAACTCAATCCGCAGTACGCAAATACCTCCAAGTACTCACCGTTCGGCACTGCACAGTAAATGCCCGTTATTGCCAGCAATTATTATCGTCGGCTTCTTGTGGGAGCGCGGTTTTGGTGGATACCACTTCGGTAACTCCCAATTGCATAGACGTTTGGCGCTGTAAGCCTTCTCGAACTGGGAAATAGAGAAAACAACAAAAATGAGTAACAAACTCAAGGGCGCTGTCACATACAGAATTCAGACTTGTCATTCAGATATCGCGACATATTGATACAAATCCCGCACAACCTGTTCCCCGGCGTGACGGACTATATTTCATAGCTAACTTTGATGCGTTAATTTATATCATTTTAAGCCTTTAAATACCAACGCATACAAATTACAGTTACTCGTACATATCCTACACACAAAAATTGGGCGTTTTGTTGCAGTTGCTCAAACATCCCTGCGCTAAAAAAACTATTTATTAATAAAAAGTCACTTCGTACATGAATACTCGCTTGCTCGCTCGGCGTCACCCTATTCTGCTGTCATAGCTCTCCTGCACAAGCTCAAGCTCAAGTTCAAGCTAAGTGTTGTTGTACCATCCCTCAATCGGCATGAGCAGCAATTACATGGTGTAATTTTTTAAATCACATATGTATGCAGCGATTACGCAGAGTATTGCGCCTAATACCGTTATAATCCTTGTTTACTTTTTGAAAACCAGCATAAAAAACAACCAGGCGATTTATTAACATTTGTAAAGATTTTTTAGCAAGTGGAAGCGTCAAGACTACTACCGTTAATCGGTTGTGTCATTTATCATAACTAAATCCAATTGGAAAATTTATAACTTTGACAAATAGAATTTTGGAATAATTTCAGAACGATTTTTTGTGCAAACGATCATAGCTATTGTTGTTGTAGTGGTATGAAGAGTACCCAAATAATTTTGAGGAATGCTGCCGACTTAATAGTCCTTGGATGGTTAAAAGTCCGTTTTTATGATATGAAAGAGGGAAAGTGCATCCATCAGGAATTAAACGTGAGCAAAGTCCATTTTCCGACGGACGGTCGGTAGTCTTGAACTCTTGAAACGCTTAACATTTGACAACTTTATAACATAATGCCTACATTCAAGTTGAGCCTAGACCTGACTATTCCTTTTTTACTCTTATTTTCACGGGCGCGGTTTGGGTATGAAGAAGTCGTTGGAGGAGAGACGCTTCTTAAGGGATGGGTCGAAGTTAGCCGGGAACTTCTTATTAACTTTAGCTTCAGAGTTCCCGACTATTGGAGTGTTTTTCAAGCGGAAGTAACTGCTATAAAGATAACAGCGGATGTATTGTTACAGAGCCCAGCAACCTTCAGAGAAGTGAAGATTCTATCTGATAGTACAGCGGGGACTGTTTGATCTAGACTGGTTAACGAATGCTTATTCATTATCGTGGTCATGGCGGAATCGAGGGAAATTGTAAAGCTGGTGAGCTTGCATGGTTAGGCACGTCAATCTCGCTAACAGAAGCATGGGAACAAGTGGAAGCACCGCTATCCTATTGTGGTTTACTTGTGAACAGTTGGGACTCAGGTGAACTAGACAAACGCTGGACAGCCACTAATAGTTCTGTAGTCACCAGATCCTTCTGGTTTAAGGTGAATCTCAAGAGGTCTAGGGAGCTCTTCACCCTTCTCAAAGCTCATATTTCTTAGAAGTCTTAGGAGTTTTAACTGTCATTTTACCCATCCACGCTGTTAGGTTGAAAATGTCTGCGGATGGTAGCTTCTGGAATCGCTTTAACACACTTCTTAAACAACCGCGCGAACTAGCCGTTATAGAAGTGAAAAACCTCTGCAGATATGTAGTAAGTTCAGGACGCTTCGTTGAGTCTTAATATTTAATCAAGCGGATGATCCTGGCTTCACAACGAACTGTATTTCATAGTCTAAGTGTGTTTCCCTTTGGGGAACAGCCAGTTTACTAACCTAAACTAACCTAGTACCAAATCGATGGAGATTAAACAACTGATTGTTACAAAAAAACAGAGTCATATGGAAGTTATTTGATCCCTATCGGTTGGTTTGAGACGAGTAGTTAGCTTTTATGAAGAAAATATCACCACAATCAATGCGAAAGATCAAGCAAAAAAGTCCAGAGACACTATGGAAGCGAAAAGTGTAGAACAGTACGGTTTAGGAACTCTAGCGAATAAAAAGAGCGGCATATCTTCTTTGAAAAATCATGCAGTAAAGTCAGTCCCAGCCAACCGCAAATGAAGGCGGTCATCCCATGCCGCCCACTCGTCGTCGAACCGTGAGAAAACCAACTGCAACATAACCTCAATAGCCACCAACAACAAATATTTTCAATTAACATATGCAAATGTAGGCAAGTTGACAAATTTTTGATGTCTCACTACCGCTTGCAACCAAACATACGCACTGAGAATTGCCGTTATGCCGGCAGCAGTACGGACCAATGGGCACTTGTCAACACCAGCAATGATTGAGCACCCACAAAGCGCGCGTAACGCTGGTTGCGAAGATTGTGTTGAGTGGTAATGGAGTAAATGGCATGAAACCACAAGCAACGGCACGTGCAGAGGCAACAACAAAAAAATACAACAAACACACTGTGTTATTGTAATTAAATTTACACGGCAATTACATCGACTTATGTATGCAACAAGGGCAACAACAACAAGTACTCGTAATACGCGAGGTTTGAGGATTTGCAGCGAAAGTTGTTGTAATGCTTTAAGCTGCGTAAAATTACCAAGCGCGATATTGTTGTTGTAAATATTTGCAAGGCAGCGCCACTTTTATTTCGACTACATATATCGAGTGTATTTAGAAGTGTTTGGAAGTGTCATTGGTTCAAGTGTGAAATACAAATTGATTTTAAACTCAATTAGCACAAGCAACAATAGGAATTTATCTGCTCTGAGAGCGTCTTTGTATTTTTGTAGACAACTATAGTAACGGGACTTTTTGCAATTTCCACGCGTGAGCTGTAATACCAGCGAGTTCACAGTATGTACAGTGGTACAAAATGGTGTAAAACTGGTGTTAAAATTATGCTGAAGAAAATGGTACAATTGTTGGTTGAATTGAACGGAGAACATTTTAGTATTCTTTAAAAAAAATCGTTTCAACTAACGGTGCAAAATTCCAGGTTAATTTTTTCGATGATATTTTTCGAGATTATTGAGTGTAATCGATTAATTTGGATAATTGAAAGTGAATTCATTAGTACTATAATATTGAGATACGAATTATATATTTTTAATAAAAGAATATATTTTTTTTTATATTCCAAGACAGAAGAAGACACTACACTATTTGAATTAATTTTTTTTTCAAATATTTTACACTTCTTCACTTCACACCACTGTACAAGCAATGCCAACAACCTATGCAACCAACCAACAGATGATTTTTATACGCATACCCGAGGGTGTCATTTATCACGTTTTATGCGTGGATTATGTAGTCAAGAAGCTACATACACGCCTGTCTGTTTGTATTGTATGCAAGTGGCAACAATGACCAAACAACGCGGAAACACGACGAAGGGTGTCACACCCCCGGACAGCGTCATTACACCCCAAAAATAAGAATTAAAAAATTGCAGGAGAGTATAAAAGGCTAACAGGCGGTTGAAGGTTGCACGTGTGGCGGTAGAGTGATGGCACAAGTAACCAGACAACACACATTTCAACTTATTATACATATGTAGATATATAAAAAAAGTATGTAGAAAGCAAATACTAGGCTTAGTAGACAGGTTCACTGGCTACTTTAACTAATTTCACGGCAATCTGCACTATTATGTACGTAAATATTTGAGAGCATCATTGACTACCTTTTTCAACAATTTGTTTTACGTAAAACACACAAACACACACCCAAATTTGTAAGACGCTTTCTTCGTAAAAATACGGAAATACGAAAATAAATAGATAAATAGATAAAACACGAAAACAAAACAGATGTCCAATCAATTGTAAGTAAATTAGTATAATGTCCAATCAATTAAATGTCGCCACTATCGGTAGCGTTGGCATAGCACTATCACTTTCGAATTATCTGCTCCCCAGTGATGTACCGTTAACTTATAAAGGTCTTAATTCCCACTGAATTGTAACACTAACTGCTATTGGTATGCTGGCGGCGCTATGCGAAATTTGTGGAGTTTCTTACATGTCATTCAACTGAAAGTATTTCATGGAGGTACATATGTAGATTGGTATGTACATATGGAAATACATATGCTTACGAACAGAAAGCAGAAATACTATTTATAACTATTTATAATAAAACTTTGTCGTTGTTAAGCAAAATCGTTACTATGTACAAATATTAATTTAATTTTTTCTTTTCGTGTAGCAGCAAACCGCAATAAATGTTATATACAAAACAGGGTGCTTCAAAAATATTTTTTATATAAAAAACATAAAAAATGAAAGACTATAAGCATAAAAGAAAAAAAAAATAATATAATAAAAAATAAAATATAATAAAATAAAATAAAAAAAAATAAAAAATAAAATAAAATAAAATAAATTAAAAATAAAATAAAATTAAATGAAATAAAATAAAATAAAATAAAATAAGTGAAATAAATAAAATAAAATAAAATTAAATTAAATTAAATAAAATAAAAATAAAAAAATAAATCAAATAAAATTAAATTAAATTAAAATAAAATAAAAAATAAAATAAAATAATAATAAAAATATAAATAAAATAAAATAGAATAAAATAAAATAAAATAAAATAAATGAAATAAATTAAATTAAATTAAATTAAATAAATTAAAATAAAATAAATTAAAATAAAATAAATTAAATAAAAATAAATAAATAAATAAAATAAAATAAAATAAAAATAAATAAAAAATAAAACAAAATATGAAATGAAATGAAAATTAAATGAAATAAAATAAAATAAAATAAAATGAAATAAATTAAATTAAAAAAAAAATAATAAAATAAAATAAAATGAATTAAATTAAATAAAAAAAATAAAATAAAAAAATATAAAAAAATAAAAAAAAATAAAAAAAAAAAATAAATAAAATAAAATAAAATAAAATGTTAATGCAGATCCTCTTGTAAATATGTAAACACAGATAAAAATATGAATAATTGAACAAAAAAACAACATCAAATATAGGCACTTAAATAAACAAAAATAGTAATAAAAAAATAGTAATAAAATTATGGTATAAAATAAAATAATGCAATTAAAGCAATTTAATGCTAAATAATTATAATTAATAAATTAAAAAGTTATAATTTTATTTGTATTAAAAATAAAAATAAAGTTAAATTAACAAAAATTAAAATAAAAAATAAATTAATAAATTAAAATTAAAACATTTGTTATTTATACAAAAAATATTGAAAATACATACATTTTAGATATATTTTTTTAATATACCTTTAAAATATTTTTTTTTGTTATTTATGTTAATCCTTTTTAATAAATTTATTAATTTATTTTTTAAAAATATTAAAAAATATAAAATAAAACATACATAAAAAACTAAAATAAAAACAAAACATTTTTTTATCAAAAATAGCAATAAAATATTTACAACATTTTTTAACATTATAACATAAATTTTAAAAAGAAACTAAATTCAAAAACTTATTAGAAATGAAAATAAATCAAATAAATTTGAAAGTAATACAATATAAGTTATAAATAAATTACAACAGATATTATAAATCAATAACAATTAACAAATACTAAAATTAACTAATTTAATTTAAAAAATAAATTAAAATAAATTAAAAATTTAATTTAAGAAATAAAAATAATACAAAATATTAAAAAAAAACACTTCAAAGCACCAAAAATATTATCAACCAACCCTGTTTTTATACGCAGCTATTTATAGAGATGCCCCGTGGCCTACTTTTGTCAACAAATCATTAAAATACCGTGCATTCTATTAACATTTGCAATTCTATACAACTGTCACACGTCGCAGTTTGCAAGAAAATATGATTACAGCAAAAATGATAGACAAAGTTTTAGTTAAGCTGACAGTAGACAGCTCAAAGCGCGATTATCTAAACTTATAGATATGGAAATTGCACAAAAATATGCTTTAATTAGTTGCTTGCTTCAAACGCAGCCAACTTAGCTGACATTGGTGTGCGCAATTTCTCATGGTACCGTTAGATATTTGCACGAAAATTATTTCACTTGAAATAACATTGCATATATTTGTAATATATTAATTTAGTTTTTCTGACCGATTTCATTATTTGCAATATTTATGGTTAGGAACCTACACTTCGTCAACGCAATTGAGGTTATGAAACCGCGTTCATTGATATTTTTCAAAAAAAATGTTGCACTCAAATTATCTGTTAATTGTTCAAAAACACATTTTCAACTGCTTGCAATTTAGTTTTAAAGTATTTCTTCGAAAAATACCTGATTAGCACTAAAATGATACGCCATTACACGGTAGCACGTTAATAGTGTGCGCCACAAGGTAAGGTAAAATGAAAATAATTTCTTAACTATAACTTTTTTATTCTTTAAAGCGCTTCAGAATTTTTTATACAATAATATTTTTTTACTGTCAAATATTTTTTATTTTGTTTTTACTCTTTACGTTTTTAGTTTTGTAGTGTTGCTGTGATTTTTACTGCATATTTAAGGTATTTGGTTTGTATGCCGAACAAATTTTCACTTTAAAATGTATGGAAATGTAAAAAACAACATTAAAAATGCCAGGACAACGCAGGTAGGCAGAGCTTTAGGCGCAGTGTGAGCAAATAATTATGGTTGCCAGGAACCGGGTTGTTTACGCATGTTTGCTGGAATGTTTTTAAAATTGCGTTGTATGGTTATTATACTATATTTTGCACATAGTTTTGGTAAATGAGATAAATAAAATAAAAAAAATGAAAAATAGTATTAAAAATAAATAAAATTAGAAAAATATATATATTTAAAAAATAATATAATATAAAAAAAATATTAAAAATTATCATAAAATCATTCATAAAAAAATAGTTGCCAGAAAAAATATTTTAATTATAAAACATATCACTAATGAACGTACAGTTGTGTGCAATATAAAGACAAACTTAGAGTTCAATAAAAAGAATTAATATTTAACAAAAATAATTTAATATTTGTTCAATAAGCATTTTTCCGAATGCCGTCGGCATCTTTTTGCGTTCATTTACCGTTGAAGCTGTCAACCGAACCGCTCTACAATTTGTAAATAGTTTTATTACACGTTACAAACCATGTTCCACACAATTTCGTAGAAATTCAAATGAGGGAAATGAATTGGCCAGTCTCTATCGTCAATATTGTTGCCTCTTAAGATATTCTTAACACATCTCCTAGTACATATAATATGAGGCACTCGACTGCCTGAATGGTTTAATTCTTTGGAAACTTCTTCCTTTATGTACTGAACTGTAACCAATTCTATTCATCATCATCAAATTTCCACTACAACCGCGTGCCGTTTTTGGCTGCGTAATAATACTTCGTCAGTCGTCTCTGCAATGAGCACAACGCCGCCAGTTGGATAATTAAAATTTCAGCAGTTCATCCACTTGATTCATCCACCAGAGTTTAGGTCGTCCTTTTCTGCGTCAGCCGCCAGGGGGCAGCTCGTCATTGCATTGAGACCCGTACTCACCTTCGCCCACGCGTAGGGGGGCCAAAACTTTCGGAGAACTTTTCCTCTCGAACGTTCCTCAGGGGTGCTCATCGTTGTGCGCCATCGTCCATGTTTCCGCATCAAGCATCTGAACGTCTGAACGGGTATGATAAGTGACTTATAGAGTGTTACTTTGCGAGAAAGGCCTCAATTTTCAATAGCTCACTGAGCCCGTGATATCACCTGTTGGTAAGAGTGTTTCTCCGTTTGGTTTTGTGGCTGACGTTATTGTTGGTGTTTAAACTGTATCCTAGGAGACGAGGTCTTTTAATATCTCGAAGTTATAACTGTCAAGTGACATGGTTTCCCAATCCTTATTCTCCAGGCTTGGAAATGTTAATAACCTTTTTTTTCATATTTCTTTATTTATTGAATCTGTTCTTTGAAGCCTAACAACAAGTTATAACATCTTAATTCTAATTAAAACTAGACAAGCTCAACCAAGTGATTGAGTTATTTTGGTGAAGCGTTTCTCTTTAGTGTGCTGGCATATCTCTTCTTTTTAGACGTGATTGATTACAAGAATGTAATAAAGCATTAGCCAATGGGTTTGAGTGATCTCGGAGTTTGGATAAATATTTATTTCTGCTGTTCTCTACTTCTTTCTTTATCATTAGAATACATCGTCTTTGAAATTGAAAAAAATCGTCCTGTATCTGATATTGGAGCTTTCTGAGAGCGTATATTTGGGAGCCTTTTAACGAATTCAATATTTTTATACTCTCGCAACAAAAGTTGCTAAAGAGAGTATTATAGTTTTGTTCACATAACGGTTGTTTATAACACCCAAAACTAAACGAGTTAGATATAGGGTTATATATACCAAAGTGATCAGGGTGAATAGTGGAGTTCAAATCCGAATGTCTGTCTGTCCGTCCGTCTGTGCAAGCTGTAACTTGAGTAAAAATTAAGATATCTTGATGAAACTTGGCACACTTATTTCTTGGCACCATAGGAAGGTTGCGCAAAATCGGACCACTGCCACGCCCACAAAATGGCGAAAACCGAAAACTAACTAAGCCATAAATAAAGCTATGGCAATAAAATTTGGAACAAAGGATCACACTAAGAAGGGGCATATTTGTATGTAATTTTTTTGGGGAAGTGGGCGTGGCCCCGCCCCCTACTAAGTTTTTTGTACATATCGAGCAAACCAATAGAGCTATATAAACCAAACTTTCTGCAGTCGCTTTTTTTAGCCACTTTCTAATACAGTCCAAAAATGAAAGAAATCGGATAATAACCACGCCCACCTCCCATACAAAAGTTAGGTTGAAAATTACAAGAAGTGGGTTAACTCACTAACGAAAAACGTCAGAAACACTAAATTTCACATAAGAAATGGCAGAGGAAAGCTGCACTCATATTTTTTTCGGATAATAACCACGCCCACCTCCCATACAAAAGTTAGGTTGAAAATTACAAGAAGTGGGTTAACTCACTAACGAAAAACGTCAGAAACACTAAATTTCACATAAGAAATGGCAGAGGAAAGCTGCACTCATATTTTTTTACAAAATGGAAAATGGGCGTGGCGTCGCCCACTTATGGGTCAAAAACCATATCTCAGGAACTACTCGACCGATTTCAATGAAACTTGGTTTGTAATAGTTTCCTTACATCCCAATGATATGTTGTGAAAATAGGCCAAATCGCTTCATAACCGCACCTACTTCCTATATACCAGAACTTTGAAGACGATCTGAATCGTTAACTTTACAATATTTAAAGTAAGCACTAGTGAAGATATCGATGCAGAACTTTGCACAAATACTACCTTTATAGTGTGGAAGCCCCATTCTAAAAATCGCCGAAATCGGACCATAGGTTTTCAAGGCCCCATGTATCGAACATGAGGACCTCGGTGCTTCTAACCTAATATTATGGTTTCCAACTTTCAATGGACTTTATACAATATATATGACGAATGTGTGGGTCAAATTGTGTATTATATAATATAAATAAAGTTAAATAAATAAATTGCGAGAGTATAAAATGTTCGGTTACACCCGAACTTAGCCTTTCCTTATTTGTTTCGATTGGTTTTTCGTCCGTCCATACTTTTAGGTGCTCTATTTTTAGTCTCTTTCTCATTTTTATACAACTTGATACCACTTTTTTGGAACATTTATGATGTTTTTCTGGCCTTGTATGTTTTCTAAACAGTTTTTAAGATTTTTAATAAATTTCCTTCGGTGTAGAGGTTGTACTTTGAACACCCTTATTTTAAGTTAAGTTAAGTTCATGTGTTGCTATTGTTGTTATTGCTATTATAAATATAGCAGTATATTGCTTCAAAGCTATTATTGCTATTATTTTTCACACAACTGTATATAGATATTTGTGAAAATTTCTAAAAGTTGCTCCATCCGCTTTGCAGCAAGCGAGAAAGGAACGCATTGACGATTACTGCTGTCATCCTACATCTACCTACAACAATTTGTCTTTGCTGCTTTCCCAATACGCCCCCTTCCCTTCCCCAACTCTATCCACATATTTCGCTTTTGCTGCTAGTGTTCAAATATTTGTTCTTGCCCGTTCTGCATTTATGTATTCAAGCCGCAGGTGGCCAATGGCGGTAAATGTATGAATTAAATGCAAAATGTTGTAAGCAGCAGCTGAGGCTTCAGGTTTCAGCTTCGATATCACAATTTGTTGCCCCGTTCGGATGTTTGGAGCATATTTTTGTTCGAAATAAAGTCGGCTTTAGAGTTGAGTGTAGTTATTTTACTAATTTTCATACGAATAGGTATACATTAATTTACTTAAAGAAGATTTTTAAGACGTTCGATATTTCATTTTTAATGTTTTGCTTGTTACGAAGGCAATACTTTATATTTACATATGTTCCATTATGAATCTGAATCGCTAATAGCAAGCTTATTATTTCCAGTAATTTTATCTATTATAATTATCCACACTTATTGCAATAATTTTGTTAATAAAATTCTTTCTCATAAATAATAAAAGCATTAATTAATTTCTATAAATGTCATGTCCTTTTTGAGTTATCGATTTATTGCTTAATGGTGAAAAACTTTTCTCACCACTGCGAAAAATTGTAAACAATGCAATTAAAGTCGTTAATATTTATTATGAAAATCTTAAAATATTTTATAAATAAAAGTTATATACAATAAAATGTCAAGTGTATAAAGTGAATATTTAAAATTATATGGTATCACAATGCAGCTTAAATTATCAGATAGTAGAAAGTAGTTTAAGTATTTGCGCAACTGATTTTCCCAAAACAATTATTAGAAACAAATCTAGCGTTTATGGCGTTTCCAACACATGATTCAAGTACGCTATATAGCATATAGCCAATTTGAGTATCTCAATTTTCGACAACTTCTTATCCGGTGGCAGTGTGGGCAACAGTTTGCGCAATTCCGCGAAGCTAACATTAAACGCTTCGACGCGTATGCGTTCGCGTGTTGCATGTGCGGTGCGATATTTTAACGTGGCGCGTCGCCGACGGCGTCGCTCCTCACGCGACAGTCCCACTAATTCGGAGGGATCCAAATGTGCGATCGGTGTGGTGCGGCGTCGTGGTGCTGGCGTTGGCGGCGGTGGTGGTGAGGCCTGTGGCATTGTCTCACAAGCCATGCGCGCCTGAAAGCGTCGATCGATGTCCAAAACATAGTCATGATTCTCAGCGCTACCATTGAGATCGTGCAGATAATAGCGACCCAAGGAGATGCTTTGTGCCGGCATCATATGCGTCATGTCGTACACCATATTGTCGTCGGCTGCAGTGTGTTGTATAATTACTGCATTGTTGGGGGGTGAAAAAAATGTAGGTGTTTTGATTGATTAAAAAATATGTTTTACAAAATTGTGCACTTTTTATGAAAATTAATTTACAACTTGACACGCCCACTTAATTTGTGGTCAGGTTAAACAGCAAGCATAAGTTCAAACTGTTGTTGTAATATTTATATGCACGCTTTAGGCAATAGCGCATTATTTGCAGGGGTTTCTTTGCTTGAGGGTTTACTTCTTACCCCGTTACCCCGTTACTATTTACCAATTCATATTTGTTCTATGACTTGTATTTCATTTTTTTTGTTGTTGCTCGCGCGTGTGTCAACATTCCACCCCTTTCGTTTATTTAGCGTGTGCCAAATGCTGCTTAAGTATTCTCTAACTAACCACATTATATTTGTTATTGTTATTATTTTTTTGGAATTCTTTTATGGTCGGCACATATTTTCACACCTAGTCAAATATTCGAAATCAAAATACATAAATCGAAAGGGGGTGAGTGTTGTTGTTGTTGTTGTTGTGAAGTAACGGTACATGAGAATTTGTTTTACCGCGCACGTTTCGCAATTTGCAATAAAAATTTAATATTTATTAAATTGCATGATTAGACTGCAATAAGATGATGTGGGTCTCATAGATTTTTAGAAGTGGCATATTTTATTGCTCAATGCAAGAATCGAAGTTGAAATTCATATTTGTTACTTCAGAGCTTTTTGACTCATTCCTATTAAAAAAACGTATTTTAAAATAGAAAGGAGCAACGAATTGCTTCAGTCAAGATACGTAACCCGAAATTAATGACAAGTCCTGATCAAATGGATTTTGTCACAGAGAAAAATTTTCTTGAAATTTATTTAATATATCGATTTTATAAGGATTTGCATTAAAACTTCAGAATTGTTCTTAAAAAGTATAGAAATTGATTAATTTACGGTTAACTTTAACTTCAACCTGTCCTTTATGCAAATATGAGTTAGAACGAGTAACGGGGCGTATGAGTAACATTTATGATTGATGGATCATCAAATCGAATGTGATCACAGTAATAGAAATAATTTAAATTAATTTCAATAATAATTTTCTGATGAAAAAAGAATTAAAAATATGTTTTTTATTTTTAAAAATAAAAATATATAATTAAGACTAGAATATGTTCACGGAATCCGCTTTTTAACTGGATTAAATTAAATATAAATTTTAAAAATAATAATTTTTTAATAATTTTTAAAATTTATACAAAAAATCTAAACATTTATAAAATTAATAAAAAAAATATTTTTAAAAATTATAAATAAAAAAATGTACGCTTAATGCAGAATTTGTTAATTTTTTTTCACACAAATTTCACTTTCTTAAACGGTTTATATTTAAACTATTGCATATCTTCACAAAAATTATTTTTTTCATTTTCACACAACTTTTCTTTATCACACAGTTTTTGTTTTTTTAATTACCTGCAAATAATTTATAATCTTATACACTCTATATTATTGCAGGTTATATAAGATGTTCTCACTTTTCATTTAATTGTACCGCAATCCTTTCCGTTACTGCATACGTGACGCGCGTATACGCGTAGAAATTGAAATGTGCTATATCCTTGACGCACAGCATCCTTTTATATGCGATTTCAATAGACACCACCAAAAAATGGACTGTTCTTGTTGTTGCTACAACACTATGCGAATGGGGTGGCTTTCTCTGTAAGCGAAATTTACTTCAGCCAATCGGCAGCAGTTGTATGACGTGCAACAACAACACTAAAGGGATGCTGTTTTTTAATTAGAAGGGGAGGCGTTGTTGTAGAAAGCGAAAGCAAAATAAAATGGCGTAATTGTTAACACCTACAGGATTACAACAAATATGTTCACAAATTCTTGATTTTTTTTGTTTGTGCAATATTGCAGCAGTGGCTTGGCGATGAAAATCTACGAATTTTATATTTGCCTAGATAAATGTTACTTGCATAATTTTTTAGACATATTTATGTTATATAATTGTTATGTTACTAATATAAGTATCACTAGGCTTGCATTGCTCATTGTTTAATTACACTTTTTAATTTTTCCCATTTTTGCACAATTTTTCATACAATTATTTAAAATAGCCTGCACAAAAACACACATTTTCTACGCCATCAAATCGATAAATGAAAATATGTGTAATCGATATACATGACCATACATTTAAATTTCACCACAAACCGTTATGATTTCGCATTGACGTCCAAAATTTCATTTATTATACAAATTCAAATTGAAAAAAAAAATTAATTGTGTATAAAAAATTTCGGTTCGTACCAAAAAAAAATTAAAATTATTTTGTAAAATACATATGCAAAAATGGCAGACAACAACATGGAGCCTTCCTTAATGGCTAATGCGCCATCAGCCAGCAATTTAGAATACAAGTTCTCAGATAGGGTCTTGGCACAAATACGCGAAAGTCGTAGCAAAAATCAATATATTGATGTTGTCTTCACTGTGGGCGAACGCCAGAAGCGGTTGGTTGGAAGACACATTACTTTTAATTATTTTATGATTTTGTATTTAACTTTTTTATAGCATACCAGCACATCGGCTGGTATTAGCGGCGTCAAGCAGCTATTTTCAAGAGCTCTTCACCACGGAAGCGAATGCCAGCGAAATTTCGTTAAAACATATCGATGCACATAGTTTTGAAACCTTAATCAATTATTGCTACACCGGCAGCTTAACGCTGGATGAGCGCGCAGCACGTAAACTGGTGATAGCGGCAAAAATTTTGCAATTCAACGATGTTGTGCGCTATTGCAGTCGTTTTATAGTGAACAAATTGAGTTATGCCAATCTATTGGAGGTCATGTCATTCGCTGATGATCACGGTTGCAAGGATTTGCGTGCTAAAGCTTTCGCCTTTGCCGTGGAACATTTTAAAGAGGTGCGAGATACAAGTTTATAGGCAAAAGTAATTATTTTTATTTATTTAATAAATTGCAAAAACAACCACAGGTGCTCACGAGCGGTGAACTGCTGCGTTTCAGTCCCGCACTCATGGAGGAGTTGGTGGAGAGTGATGAATTGAATGTGTACAGTGAAGCGGATGTGTTTGATGCCATAATGCGTTGGCATAAATATGATGAGGAAAATCGACGCCCGTACTTAATAAATTTGCTTTCACTGCTGCGCATCACACAGCTGGAACCGGCCTTTGTTTTCAAGCACATCAAACCAATACCGGGTAGTGAGCGTTTAATATTGGACGCGTTGGATTGGTTTCATGTGCCGGAAACGCGTTGGCAAACTAAATTGAAGTACACCAAACCACGCAACTCGCGCAATTGTCTCATGGCTGTGGAGGTTAATATCATGGATGAAAGTGTGAGTAGGAGATGGTTATTGTTTACTATTGATTAACAGACGTAACACTTAAAATTTACCTCTATAATTAATATCTAATCACAGAAACGCTTTCTACGTTATGATCCTGAAGAGGACGCTTGGACACGCTGTGGTCAGGTTTTGGGTGAGAAAACAGATTATGGCACCATATTCGTTAAAAATTCGCTCGTCTTCATTGGCACTAAATATTTGGTGCGTTTTGATGTGGAAAAACAACAGTGGGAAACACCGCAACCAATACGTAAGCGACGTGAACTGATTTGTGTGGCTGTATTGCAAGATAACATATACTTAATTGGCGGTTATTCCAAAGTGACCAAAAACACAGTGGAAATGTGTGTAATTTAAAAAATTCAAATAAAATCTAATTTAATATTATGCTCAATAGGTTCGATATGCGCACAGGCGATTGGCTGCGTGTAGCACCGATGCTGGAAGGCCGCTACTGCGCAAAAGCGGTGGTATTCGATGAGCGCATCTATGTTATGGGCGGCTCAGAAAATGAATGCGCGCTCAACTCAGTTGAATGTTACGATCCGATGCTAGATACATGGGAAGCACGCGCCTGCATGTTAGAAGCGCGTGCTTCGCCTGGTGTAAGTTATTTAAAGTTTTAAGACTGTGGTAAATTCATTACTAAACAAGTGAAAAAAAAAACTTGCAGGCCGCTGTCGCGCATGGTTATATTTACGTATTGGGTGGCTATAATGATGCACCCTTGGCTACAGTCGAGCGATTTAATCCTGTGAAAAATGAATGGTCTAAAGTTTGTATTTAAGATTTATTTTTATCATTATAAACTATTAACTTTCCTACCACAGGTTTGCTCGCTGACAACGGCACGCAGTCGCATCAGTGCCGTGGTATACAACTATCATTTGCTTGCCTTGGGTGGTACAAAAAATGGTGAAGGCGTAAACTGCGTTGAGGAATATAATGTGGACGAAGATAAATGGGTATTGAAGGCGCCTATGCCCAATGGTGCGGCCTACAGTTCATTCATAGTGCCCACACATTTGGCTGATAAATTGCAAACCGTTTTATCGGATGTAAGTCGACCCGCACATTAAACACACACACACATACACTTATACGGTTACAAACACTAAACATTCATTATTTTCGTAAAACACGCAAAGCGAAGTGTAATATTTGGAATTTAGTTATTTTGGTTTATTTATTTGATCATTCATTTATGCCTTTGCAATAGTTATCGCCTACTGTAAAATAGCGCATGAAATGCTAAATATACTCGTATATATGCCATATTTTTTTATTTATGTTATAAAATTATATTAATGTTGCTGCTGCTACGCTCATGTTGCTCTCACACTCTTCGACAGTGTCGATCAGTTGTTTTGCGGCTTCGACCATTCCACATTCAAAATCAAATGATCATAACCGTGTCCATTGAGAATTTCAATAGCAGCAGCGGCATCCTTGCGTTGCTTGAAATGCACATACGCAAAACCTTTGCAGAGACCGGTATTCTTATCGCGCGCCAAATACATTTTACTGTGCTGACCAATTTTCTTCACCAGCTCATCCAAATCGGCCTCTGTCATCGATTCCGACAAGTTAGAAATACGAATAGCGGCGGTGTCATCGCGTCCACGCATGCCCATACCACCTTTTTGACTGTCCTTAAGGTATGGTGGCACATACTTGCCAGTTTTGGGTGCTTCGACCACTGCTGTGGCAGCGGCAGCAGCTTTTTTCTCCATTAAATTCGTATCCATGGCAGTACCCTTGTATGGACAATTAACCGACCAATGCTCACCATTACAAATACGACACTTGGCAATATTCTTAGTGGGATCGAGTAGTGGATCGTTGGCCTTCTCTTCCTCCTTGGAGTTGAGGAATTGCATGAAAATCTCTTCCGACACCATAGTAGTCTGTGAATTTGGACCGGGTTTGTCATTCTTTGAGTCACCGAATTTCGGCCATGTACGGCGTTTGGCTACGGTTTTTGGCACAACTTGCTTGGAAATCTTATAGGTGCGCACAACTTTCGTCTTTTTGTCATCCTTATTGTACTTATATTCCGTGACGTATTTGTAGCCGTTTTCAACTGTCTCTGTGGTAGGTGGCAGACCGCCATAGTCGAGCTCCACCTCATCGGCCCAAGATGATTTAATCGTGTCAACGCCCGGCATCTAAATCAACAATAGTTGAGATTAATGAATGTTTATTGCAAAATCTTGTAATTCAATCAATAATTTCACCTTTTGTGCGAATATTTAAGCAGAAAAATCAGAGAATACACACGCCACGAGTTAAACAGCGAAAAATCTGTGAAAAAGGAACGTCAACACAAAATGGCAAAACTTGCTGTCAAAATGTTGTTTTGGGAAGCGTACGAAAAGTGTAAACAACAGTGTTGACTAACGCGTTAACAAATGTAAATAATTTAAGATAATTGTACAAAAAAAGCACATGAATTGTTGTTTTATTACTACTTTGTAATTGTTTTAAATAAAAAAATATAAAGTTTATGTGCAGAATTTTTCGATTCACCGTGAACAAAAAGAATTTTTCTATACAAAAAAGTGTGTTTACGATATACATAAATCAGCGTGATGGTGAATATAAAATTGCAAGAAGAAGCATACGTTAAATTGAATTGGTCGATTGAATTAAAAAATAAATTTTATTTAAACAGTTAAATTATTAAATAATTTTTAATTAATCAGTTAAGTTTTAAATACCCATGCAATAAAATGTCTGCGAATACCACAACGCCTACATCCACCAGCAGCATTGGTTCCATATCGCCCAATAGTGCCGCCAGTGGTACCGAGGATATACAATATCTGCTATACTTGGAAACTTTACGTCGCTTTCGTGACGACGAGCTTAACATTAAGCGCCAAGTGGAAGAGAAAACACGCCAGTATTTGGAAGTTAAAGAAGATTATTTACAATTATACGCGAAATATGTGAAACTCACGACATTAGCAGCAACACGTTGTGCGCTCTTAACCGATAACCACTTGTCTTGTGAGAAAATAGCGAACGCGAGTAAAGAAGTACAAGCCATTACTAAGAAACTAGCCACCGGCGATGTGGTGGAAGCGATTAGTGAAACAGCAGTCAAAACGTGCAAGCATAAATTAGACGCTACTAAAGCTCACGAGAAATTGAAACAACTAAGCCACGAATTGGCCGAAAGTAAGGCGACTGTGCGCGCTGTACAATCCTCAACCGAAGCTGTGGAGGCCACTATTGAGACGGCTACACTGCAGAGTCTAGACTACTTTGTCGATGAAGTTGGCAACAGAAATTGAGCAATAATAAAAACACACACACACATCTTGCATTATTTAGCCATTAGAATAGTAATTCAATGGCTGCACTTTATTTATAGCGTGCGGATTTTGATTTGCATTGTATGATTGATTGATGAAAGGATGACATATTGAACGTGCGCATTGCAATCATTGTTTCTATCATTTTAAGGCGGTGGAGCGGAAAAGAGAATAAATAAAGGCGGGGAAAATCATCATATAATTTGGTGTTAGGGCAACTAAAGCGCATATGGTTGTATACAGTTTGTTTTTTTTTTTTTAAATTATTTATATAAGTTGTACTAACTAAAGAAATTGTAATTTGAAATGTAATATACTTAAGATTTACCACTTGGAGCGCTTAGACCAATCTTTAGGCGTCCAATGTAGACATTTCGAGTCAATGCGTATTTTTCGTTTATCCATGGCCTTCTTGTGTTGATCAATGATGTCGCGACTGATACACACTATATACTGTCCCTTGTAATAGTTGATAAGATTTAGATTTTGTAATGTCGATATGACATCCTCTTTTTTGATGGAAGTGCATTCACAGATATCGCTGAGAAATTGAAATGTGGAATAAATATAATTTATGTGGCACTACTAAATAAATGTTTTTTTTGTACTTGATTGTAATGGTTGGCTTCTCGCCATCACTGTTTGGCTTTTGGCTAATGAAAATCTCCAAAATCGTTTGTGCCCAATACGAACGATACGAGAGTAGACCCAAATCTGACAAGGGTTTCTCGGGCGAACCAGTTTTTCCCTCGAATTTTGACAGTTCGTAGCTAAATTCAATCAGCAACTTGCCGTAACCCTTGCGTTGATATGGCGGCATAGTCAATATACAAGCGACATTATAATCTTCCGTGCTTTCCTTTTCCTTTGAGAAATAACCGACTATATGAAAACCGCGCGAATCGAATTCAGTCATGACATAAAAGAGAAACGGATCCGTGTCATAGTAAAGTGTTTTATGATCGAGAAACAGTTTGGCCAGTAGACATAAATTCTGCGCATACACCTTGTTTTTGCGACCGTCAATTTCGAAAAAGGAAATCGTTGTTTTCCGATATATTTCATTGCCGGGCGGATGTCGTAGATTACATTTTACTAAATGACGCTCCAGACATTTACGACTTTTGCGGTATTTCAGGCAGAACTCACAGATGTAGATACAAGGCATTTGACATAATTCCTAACCGGTAACTGTTAGTTGCTTTGTTTACAGAAATCTAAGTAAATTGATTACCTGCGGGTACGGTGAGAAATACCAGGGTTTGATGCGATGTTTACCCAATTCAATCATTTCAACATTTTTCATACGCGTCACTACGTCATCCTGATGTATGACCATACTGCCAGATTGGCGTGGTGTGGCGGTTTTGCCATCTTGTGAGGCTTCTTCAACCACTGTTACCGGTGCCGGTGTTGTGGGTACCGGTGCTACTGCAGGCGGTACTACTACTGGCGTGGGTGCTATTACGGGTGGTGGTGTCTCCGGCACTACAACTGCCGGTGGCGCAGGTACAGAATTGAGCTGTGTTAAAAATCGTATGCTATTAATTTATACGCTTTAAAGCAAATAAAGCACTTTTTGGCACCTTTCTTTTACGGTTTATTTTTTTCTGTAAGGCAGCGGCCAGCACAGCGTTACCATTAACCATTTCATTGCTAGCAGCTGGTTGTGGCGAAGTAGGCCTAGAAACGCTACCCGGCAGTGACGAGTGATGTTTCTTTGGTGTGGTTACGCCTGTGCTGGCGCCTGTCTGCGTGCCATCACGTCTTGGAAATTGTACTTTACGTGTGTCCACATCCTCCTCGGTAACCCATTCATCAAGACGTTTATTAACTGAAACATATACGTGTTATTTAGTAAACTGCACACTTTCTTATTAAACATTCCGTTATCTCATTACAATCAACGTAGTGGACGTAGAACTGTCGTTTGCCATCATGATCCTTAATGCTTACAACTTCTGCGAGTGGCCAATCATCAGTCTTGTGCATACGCACGGGTAAGCGGCAGCCTTCCGTAAGTGCGGCCTAGGAAAATTAACGCATGAAATATTTTCAATTTGTAAAATATGTTTTAATAAATCAGGTTTAACGCTGCTTATGATCAACTGCGTCCAGCACTCATTGGTTTAGGCACTTATTTCCTTGTCACATTCACTCACCGTAGACTCACAAATCGATGATACATCTTCATCGAATTCTATTTTTTGTGTTATTTTCATACTTTAAAAACGCACGATTCTAATATTTGCATTAATTTTGTGTTAAATTGTTTACAAATTTTCTAGTTTTCACAATGCTTCTTATTTTTTAGTTGATAATTCACAATAGCGGGAGAACAGCTGTGCGTTGAAAATTAACAATCAGCTGCAATGTTTTTATTTTATGCTCTAATATATTTTAATATATAACAGTAAAAATGGTAATATATAACAGTAAAAATGATAATATATTTATTAAAATCACCAAAAATATATGATTAAGCACTTTTTTCATATTTTAATTGTTTTTTAATTTAAAAACAATTAAATTTTTTCACTTTTCACTGCCTTAGCTGCTCTGGCAACACCACAGTACACAGCTGTGAGTAACGACAGAGATGCCTGCATTTAGCAAACACGTGTTTACATTTTCACCGCTCACGGCTTAAACGATTGGCTTTGTACCAAGCCAATTTTAAAACACATTTTTTTTAATAATATTATAATTGTTTAATAGAAAAGTTATCAATTCCAATTTAGAAGAAAATGGGTCGCAACAGAAAAGCAAATCCCTTCGCCGCGAAAAAACGTCAAAAGCGTGAGAACGTAAGTAAACTTTTTATTTCCTATTAGCTCTAGTAATACAATTACAACTCATTAAATAGCAAGGAGTCGACACACGTCCAGTACGTCAAGAACCATATGAGGATATCAAACGTGATAATGCAGCATTTATTAAATATTATCAACTCCAAAAGATATGCGCCGACGAAGCGGAATGGCTTGATTTTCTTGCAAAAATACGCGATAATTTACCTGTTACATTCCGTGTAACCGGCTTTCGTGGTGAGGCAAAGGCATTGCTGGACATAATCGAGACTGATTTGTTTGCGGATTATGTGAACAGTGTCGCTGAATTGCATAGCATACCGAAAGAAGGAGTGGAGCGTCCACTACGCCTACCTTGGTATCCAGATGGTTTGGCGTATCAATTGCAATTGACGCGCAAAGATATACGTCGCTCCGAACCGCTATTCCGGCTGCACAATTTTTTGATAACCGAAACGAATGCCGGCAGCATAAGTCGTCAGGAAGCGGTGTCTATGATACCACCGCTGGTGTTAGATGTGCAACCCACCGATAAAGTGCTGGATATGTGCGCTGCGCCCGGCTCAAAGACGGCACAATTGATTGAAGCGTTGCATAGTGCGCCCGAAACGCATAAAATACCACCGGGTTTTGTTATAGCCAATGATGTGGATAATAATCGTTGTTATATGTTGGTGCATCAGGCGAAAAGGCTGAATTCGCCGTGTTTTCTGGTGACAAATCATGACAGCAGTTTTTACCCGAATTTATTGGTATGTGGACGAAGAATATATAAAAAAAGCAATATATTTTTAAATAAACAATTTTTGTTTGCAGCGTACGGATGCAGATGGCAATAAAGCAATATTGAAGTTTGATAAGATTCTATGTGACGTGCCATGTTCGGGCGATGGCACACTACGCAAGAATCCCGATATTTGGACGAAATGGAATTTGGCGCAGGCTTACAACTTGCATGGGTAAGCTTATAAACATTTCTATTTTTATTCAACGGTTTTTGAAAATTCTAAATTTTTCAGCATACAGTACCGCATTACAAGGCGTGGCGCTGAAATGCTGAATGTCGGCGGTCGTTTGGTCTACTCCACATGCTCGCTAAACCCCATAGAAAATGAAGCGGTACTGCAGCGTATCATAGCTGATGCTGATGGCGCACTAGAGATCGTGGACGCTGCACATTTGGTGCCCGGCTTGAAGTTTAAACCCGGTATGACGAGTTGGAAGCTCGCCACTAAAGAAGTCGATCAAGTATTTGAAAGTTTCGATGAGGTGCCGGAGAAGTACCACACCGTCATACGACCGAATATGTTTCCACTGCCGCAGGAGCAGATCTCGAAAATCGGTTTGGAGAAATGTCTACGTGTGTTGCCGCATTTGCAAAATTCTGGCGGTTTCTTCGTCGCTGTCCTTGAGAAGCGTCGTCAATTGCCATTCGAGAAGAATGACTTGCAAACGCTGCTTGAGAAACCCAAACCAGAAGTTAAATTAGACGAGAATGGCCAGCCAATCGAAGAGAAATCTGTGCCATGGGGCCCGCAACGCAAGCGCAGACGTCTGCATGGCTACAAGGAGGATCCATATGTATTCTTCGAGGAAGCAGATGCCGATTGGGATGAGCTGAAATCCTTCTTTGCTCTCGACGAAACGCTCAATAAGCGTTGTCTGCTGACACGTTGTATCACCGATAAGAAGAAGAACATCTATTACTGCTCCGACCCCATACGTGATATGGTATTGTTGAATGAAGATGCCATCAAGATTATAAATACAGGTGTGAAGACATTTGTTCGCTGTGAGAATCGTCATACAGCGCATCCCTTCCGCTTGGCGCAGGAGGGTTTGCAGACAACAAATGCATTTATGGGCGCCGTAAGGCGTATACAGATCTCACGCGAAGATTTAATATTGCTGCTCAATTGTACCGACCCAACTAAGCCACCCTCAACGCTGGATTTGGCGGAGGAAACGCAAGCACGTTGTAAGGAATTAGGTGGGTAGTACATTTGCATTACTACAGCTGGTTTATCTATATTAAAGAAATCTTTTTTTGTGTCACAGGCGTAGGCAGTTGCATTTTGAAGTACGAAGACACGCGCTTCACGCTTTACTTGGTCGGCTGGCGCGGTTCTTCCAGTCTGCGCGCTTATGTGGACAGTAATGAAACAGTGCACGTCTTGCGTCTATTGGGCGCTGACATCAGCAAGTTCGGTAAGTTAGCTATTTGCTTGTTAAGTGAAGCAGAACTTCAATAATATAAACTTCTTTACTTTGCAGAAGTCAACAAGTACGAAAAGGCTAAAGAAGCTGCTGCTGCTGCAGCGGCGGAGGCAGAGGCTGCAGCGAATGCTGCTGAATCAACAGATGCGCCAGCTGCTGCAGTGGTGGAAGATGCCGCAGAGCAAGCCGATGTGGTTATGTCTGAGAATGGCGTTGCAGACGTGGCGCCAGTCGCTGAATAATTGAACTAGCTAGCGCCCAATTTCATTATTTTTATTGTTAAGCTTTAGTTATGGTACATATATATATTTTTTAAATATAAAAATACTGTATACATACAGCCGTATATAGAATATATAACTTCTTGCTTGGAATCATTACACAATTAGTTCGAGGAGAGTCCATAATGAGATATATAGAATTGATACATAGATATGTAGAGTATAAATATAACGGTTACTGGCAATTAAGAGAACAGATTGAAAATTTCAACTCAAAAACGCTTAAGAGCAGCAGTCTTCGCATTGATGGACCTCTCGAGCAACAATAACTCACTAAAAGATATTGATAAAGTATAGCTGAGGCCAACAATCCTGTAGGCGCAGCTTATTTCAGGTTAAGATTAAGATATGGAGATGATCGTACTGCGACCTATGGTATGTCTTAATCGATGACATGAGTTCGATAGTGAACGGCTACCTCCTACACTTTTCTCGCTTCTTCACTGCTAGGAGCCTAACACTCTCCCCTACCAAATCCACAGCGACGCTATTCACCAACTGGATGCAGTAGGACGCAGCTTCAGACTTGTCAGAACACCGCTCTTCGGACAGTCACAGATTGTCTCTTTATGTCTCCGGTTGAGCATCTACACATTGAGGCTCGTATGGTAGCTGTGAAGGAGCATAACAAAATGCTCTCCAGATAGTTTCTGTTGGGATGCTTTCGTAGAAATCACCTACTGGAGCCGCCTCCCAGAGCCATCCAGAGTACCTTCCTGAAATACGTCGACGAATTCCTGAAATTTCGACAAGCACTGAACGCCATTCACAGAGGAGCCATTAACACCTTCATCGTCTCCTTCCCCGTGAATAGCGTACTTGAAGATAAAACACTACCACCTATCGCAGACACAGAGCTCGAGTTACCTCGCGAAACTAGAGTCACTCACGCGCAACTTCCTTCGGGATACTGTAGCAGATTAAACTCCTACTTATCCAGACTAGACCCTGACATACTCAACATATGTTCTACATGCAAAGAGTCCCCGCATGACACTAACCACCTCTTTGCATGCCCCTAAACACCACTCATCTAACCCCCCTTTCCTTTCCGTCCGACCCTATCAAAACAGCCCGTTTCCTGGGTCTCACGTTAGATGACTTCAATGACAATTAATTTAGGCCTGCCGGTTATAGCAGGTTTGGGTAACCGTTACAACAACAACAGAAACAAAATCAAAAAACTCAGCAACTATAATCTACACAATAGAAGCCCTCGCCTATTATCGCAGTAATCATTTAAAACTGTAATGTCATGGAAGCTTGATACTGTTCTAGGACTGATGGACGTGATGTTATCTGATTGGATATAAAAGTCTACATTCCTTGAGTGTTTCCTCGTGTTCACAGTGCAATCAAGGAGTATATGATGAGATGTATCCGCTTCTGGGTCACATAAACGACACTGATCCGACGATTAGATTCCTAGCTTGTGTAGATTGAAATGAGTATGTCTAAAGTTTTGCGCTCAATTTTAACTTTGTTGTTGTAATGGTTAACTAAACCCCGCTTGAAGGAAAAGTGCAAATTACTTGGAATCGAGGTCGTCTAACAGAAGGCCCAGGAAACGGGCTTGTTCGACGAGATCAGATCAAAGAGAAAGGTGTACTAGATGTGTAGATGTCGGTTTCCCATAACAGACGGTTCTGCGGTAACGGAACGGAACTGAGTCCGATTTTATCCGGCCAATATCTGTGCTTTCGGCGATCTAGCTCTATTTGAGTAAGTCTGTAAGTAGTAAGCGCAATTTTACTCGTAACGCCTAGAAGTAGACTGTGTTTTTTAGCGTTCCACAGCTCTAAATAAATTGATGATCATCTTTTTGTTAAGCTATGACGTACACCCAACCAACGTTTTAGCCGCAAATCACAGTTGAGTTGTTTGATAGACGTGATAAACTTTTAGAGAAATGACTGATAAGCGCTGTAGAGCATCATAAAGCCTGTCGATATTATCTATCAAATGGCAATTAGAGTGTAACCAAAACAACAATAACGACTGATAACGACAGTACGACTGGGTGCGACTCGGTGAATTTCCATTCCAAAACATTGGCAATTACCGTCAAGACGTGCGCCTGAACGCAACAGCGAAAATGTGGCTATACAAATATCTGTTCTATCTAATGTGCAACAACATGTATTATGCGGCTGTGAGCAGCGAGGTAATACTTAAGTATATTAAATTAATATTATTTAAAATTAACTGCTAATTAACATTCACAGCCCACACCGGCGAGCGCTGACTACTACATCGGCGCTGTGGTTGAGTTTCCTGCGCGCACAGTCTCCGCAGCCGCCAGCACACAGGAGCGACTGCGTCAATTCGGACAACTACTCGAGACGTCTGCCATACGTCCGGATATTGTCGTCTTTCCTGAAAATGTTTTGAATGATCGTCACACGCCCATTGTAGTACCGGCACCTAGCGATGAAGTGATTACATGTAGCGCCGATGAAGCATTCTACAGCTCTATTATCAGTAGCACATCCTGTTATGCACGCTCGCTGGGCTTGTATGTGCTTATCAATGTGGTCGAGGTGCAGAATTGCACGCAATCGCCGAATGTAGGAGATTTAATTGCCAACTGTGCCATCTACAATACGAATGTGGTGTTCGATCGGCGCGGCGCGGTGATCTCACGTTATCGCAAATACAATTTAATCGGTAGCGAGTGGTTGTATTTTAATTATACATCGCAACCGGAGGAGGAGGCCATATTTCGCACGGATTTCAATGTAACCTTTGGGCATTTTACACGCATGGATCTGTTGTATGCGCACCCGGCGCAAGCTTTGGTGCAACGCGGCATCACGGACTTTTTGCATCCCAGCAAATGGCAATCGGAGCTGCCTTTCATGACGGGTGAGTGTTGGGGGATATACAAGTGGTAATCTATTACTGGAGGACCTTTGGTTAAGCTCAGCTCTGTCTCAGTTAAAAATTATGCCCAGTCGTGGTCGTCTCTGTTTCATTTATCGGCTCCATAACGACGTCCTATTCATGCTGATGGTTTCTTCAACGGCCTTGTTTATCTCAACGCCGCTTTTATTGGGTTCTCAGAAACGATATACAATCAATCAAGGTCTAAAGCAGCACTGTCCGAAACAGCTCAGCTCAGCAACAAACTGCAATTTGAGCTCTCTGTCTTCCGGCTTTGAAATGTTGCCGTCCGCTTTGTTGTTGTTAGTTTTACACGTACTGAGAGGACGGCTACTGCAGCGCACCGAGTGTCAATCTGGTATTTTTTTTTAATTTATATTATGTTGGAATAGCTTTAGCCGGTCCTATGGTTTCACATGATTCTTCATAAATCTACTCGAGGAGTTCCCAGTTCCCGCTAAAAACTATCCGGGAAATGACTTTGTCTTTTCCAGAGCATAATCTATTAAAGCTTATCTCGTATTTTACATATCACAGACCGGGGGAACTAAACTTCGCGAGCCAATACGTCTCACTCAGGGTCTCACTCGGGGTATAAAATCAATGTCTTCTGCCTTTCATGAATATCTTAGATACTTCTTATAACCAACTCCATTAGCATATCATGTAATCTAACCTCAACTATCTCTCACATCTCTTCCACACAGCGGTCCAACTGCACCAGTCCTGGGCTTTCAGCAACAATGTCAATCTGTTGGTTGCCGGCACCAATGATCCAAGAAATGGACGCAGCGGCACTGGCATCTACGCGGGCAGAAATGGTGCGCTCATTGCAAGCATGACTAGCGACGAGAAACAAAGTAAACTGCACTTGAGTGTGGTACCCAAGCATAATGTTAGCAGTGAAACGGTGTTGGAAAGCTTCAACCAGCCTCAGATCAACTCCAAAGCGCAGCTAAACAACAACAATCAGAGCGTGTTGGAACGTTTCACAGGCGTCGTTGTAATGCGTGACAATGATATAGATCTGTACATGACGCAGCTGTTAGTAGACAGACCGCAGATGAATGTGCCGTTGCAACAACAACTCTGCCACAAAGATTTGTGTTGCAATTTCCATATAGAAATGCATGCGAATCCGCTGGCCAATGCGACCACAGTGAGCTATTACTATCGGCTGGCGGCGTTCCGTGGCATGGGTAGTTTTCTCAATACTGAACCCGATGAGTTGGCCGTGTGTGCGATCTTCGCTTGCACTGGCGATCATCTCTACACATGTGGACGCATCTATGAGGAGTCCGTGCAGGTGGTGCCACGTTATATTTTCGATGTAATTCGTATAAGTGGAAATTTCACACGTCAAAGCCCGTGCCTACTGACGCCAACGAGTGTGGACAATTTGTTAATGCCGCTGCCTGTGGATGCGTTCGAGTGGCGGTTGCAGGAGCTCGGGTGAGTTTGTGGTTTGTAGACTTTTATAAAAACACTCAATTAATACATATTTTAAACATTTATAGCAACTTTACACTGGCAAATGTTACTCTGGTACAACCGCGTTCCGATCTCTTGACGTTTGGCATTTATGGGAACTACTTTTTGGATGACACCATATACGATCATCATCACAAGGACGGTGCTACCAGTTTGGCCTCGACTTTGTTGCTGATTTTGCTTTTAATACACTTGCAAATTTATTTGTAGATTTTCAGTAGACTATGTGAAATTATTGGGTAACAAAGTAAAGTAATAGAAGTCTTAGAAAAAGAAGTCTTAAGAATGTCCTCTAGCGATGTTTTAATTTTCAAATAGTGTATTAACATCCCTACAGCCAGTGGGACCACAAAGCGCATCCTCCATTTAGAACTGTGCACCGGAAGGCGCTACATTACTGTCTGAAGACCAGTCTGAGTCCGCTTTATATTACAACTACTACCTGTCATAACTTCGAAGTCGTAGATAATTTCGTATACCTGGGAACCAGTATCAACAACACCAGCAATGTCAGCCTCGAAATCCAGCGCAGAATCACTTTGACAACAGGTGCTACTTTGGACTGAGTAGGCAATTGAACAGCAAAGTCCTCTCTCGACGAACCAAAATCAAACTCTACAAGTCGCTTATCATTCCCGTCCTGCTTTATGATTTATGGTCCTCAGAACATTGGCAACTGCGAATACTTATACGACGACATTGACATAGTTCAGCGTATAAAAAGACAGCGGCTACGCTGGCTAGGTCACGTTGTCCGAATGGACGAAAACACTCCAGCCCTGAAAGAGTTCGATGCAGTACCCGCCGGAGGAAGCCGAGGAAGGGGTAGGCCTCCACTCCGTTGGAGGGACCAGGTGGAGAGCGACCTGGTTACACTTGGGATCTCCAACTGGCGCCGAACTGCGAAGGAAAGAGACGATGCGCTCTCATCGATTCGGCTACAACCGGCTAAACGGTTCAACGCCAATCACATACATACTACGTGCAAGTAAATCCAGGTCGAGACTAAAAGCTCTTGCAGGCGGACTCTTTCTAGCTGATAAGTCATTTCAACTGCTTTTCTAAACTTTTTACAACCAGTTTAGAAGACACAACTAGTAAACAAATAGAGTTTCAATTGGTTTTCTGAAGCAATCCT
The DNA here is from genome assembly GCF_028554725.1 of Zeugodacus cucurbitae. Taxonomy (NCBI): domain Eukaryota; kingdom Metazoa; phylum Arthropoda; class Insecta; order Diptera; family Tephritidae; genus Zeugodacus; species Zeugodacus cucurbitae. The sequence continues at coordinate 6,744,628 of NC_071670.1, forward strand.
GTAGCGATTAACTTCGTCAAGAGAGATAGGCATTGAAAAGTGGATTCTCTAGAAGAAACCAGATTTATTTTTTGAGGGAACTGTTGATGTATAGAGAAAATCCAGATTCGAACTTGAAAGAACCGCAGAATTGATGAAAACTGCAGATTACCCTAGCAACATTGACACCGGAGTGAGCTAGAGAGCTGGACTCACTGTCTTCGAGTGAGCTCGCCAAACGCTGGAGAACAACTAGCACCTGGGCAGCAACGAGGTGTTTTTGACTCACAGTGAATTGAAAACGATTCTTCCAGTTGCTGTCGCTTAGTAAGGCTCATCTCTCCGCAATCATTGGTGTGCTTACTGGCGGTGAGTCTAGGGATCAAGTCAGACGCTAGTTGCCAAAGCTGTTTGGAGGAAGGCGAAGAGGAATCGTACAAGCATTTTCTCCTTCAATGTCCAGCTTTCGCCAGACTTAGGTTAAAACACCACGGCAGGCACATCTTCGGTGAACCCAATGAAGTGACTGGAATCGACATTAGCCGGCTTAAAAACTTTATTGTAACTAGAATCCAAGCGCTTTGTCGTATCATAAGGGTCTTAGAAATTCATCTGTAGTTTTCCTGGTGTCACAAAGGATAGTCGAATCTGTCTAAGAGATTCTCTGCAGCTGCAAGCTTTACCCCTTAACCTAACCTAGGCAACCTTGAGTTTTAAAGAGAAGTCTATTGAAGGTATTATCCGAAGCTCTGTAAAAGTTCATATAAATTGCTACTGGCAGCCTCCAAAAAAAATTAGATTCTGAGATCGTGATGCCTAAATAAACAACTTCCTAACCGAGAATTTGTGAAAATGGAAATTTGAAAGTCAATAAATCAATTACATACTCAATTAAACACGATTTAAAAATTTGATTTTTATATACATATATACAAAAGTAATTTTTTTGACAGCTCTTTCAGTAATTACAAATTTAAACTCGTTAAATGCTCGAAATTTAACCTTGAGATCTAGAGTTAACCAAAAGCAATGCAACTTTGTCGTACACATTCGCTTATGGAAGTTTCTAAATCACCTCTACGCTTGCAATTTCCGCTCCAGCAACATAAAAAAAGGAACAACACCAAATGTAGAAATACAAAAAAGTTGAAATTTGAGTAAAAGTTAGTCAACTAAAAAGCATAAACTGTTGGAACTAAAAGCAGAAAAAAATAAAGCCAAGCTTGTTAAGTGGGTAGACGTAGTAAAGCTTCGCACCAATATTTTTTTCTGTGAAATCATTTAATAAAAAATCTCATTCCCACTTTTTCGCAAGTATTTATGCGCTATATAGTTGTTTATGAGTATGAAAACCCAGTGGTAAAGAAGTGAAGACTTAAGAAAGATCAAGACTGCGTAGCCATTTGTATAACACGTGCTGATTAACAGTAACTACTTTGGAAATATTACAAAGATAACTGATATGGAGACAAGCATAATTGATGCATAGAGCTCCATACCTCGATTTTCGTTATGAGATCTCTTCAGGTTCTAAGAAACCTTGCATATTTAATTGGAAGAATCATCTTAAATGGTAGCGTTGTTTACTGAGTTTTAAACGATTATCTGGCTGTAAAATATATAAAAAAATTTCACTCAGTTGTCTCTAAATTCGTGTCCAAGACCTGTCATATCCAATATATTCTTTTATCTTCTTAAAGTCCAACTAAATGCGAAACCTTCGCAGTAGTCCGTCTACATATAGTCGACAGTCGATATATCGTAACAGATTCCGTTCGAAAACGATACTATAAACTGGTCCCAACTGATTAAAGAAACAACTACCAAGCATTACTGGTATTTTTGATAGTCTAAAGGCTGGGGAACAAGGAAGAAAGAGGTACCATAGTTAAGTAGTGTTTAACTCGAAAGTTCCAATGGAATAGTAAGCGATGCGGAAGTCGAAAAGAGAGAGAGAGAGACAGACACGATTAGGTTTGGAAAGTATTAAATGAGGTACCGGAAAAAATGAATACACTTTTTTCCCCGGTCGGAAGTTGGAAATAGAGGATCTCAATTCAACTCGTCACTGAGTTACCATATTATTAGATATGGTTACCATATTATACCATATTATGGCGAACTTGAACTGATTCAATAAGTTCCTAGCAATTCGTGTGGAATAAGTTCTAAAGAAATACAAACTTTCAAGATGCTTAAATAACATCAACCTCCTATAGGCAGCACTAAACTGTATTTTCTTATACTAGCAGCTGTAGCAGTTATGGTCCAAAATACACCAGTCTTCGGATTAATGCATTTCCCGGGTATTAGTTCATACTTCCATACCTACATGCATTCTTCATATGTAGTACGTCTGTAAATCATAGAGGAAGCTGTTGCATGCTGCAATTTCCGTTTTAAATATGTGTGTGCGTGTGTGTGCAGGTGAACGATAGCTAAAAAAAATTTTAATTACCTAATAAATTTTTTCGCTAGTTTGTTGCAGTTTTTACGATTACGAGGCGGGCAGCGAAGAGTGTATGGTGTGAAACGAGCTGCGAAAATTGCAAAAACTGCGAAATTGTGAAAATGTAAATGTGTGTATGTATGTAAAGTGAAAATCAGAGAACAGTTATTTCTAATTGCTTGGCTTATGCATCCGTGATGATTTGTTGTATTTTAGAATAAAATTGAGAGTATATGGTATATTTTGGAGCTCATATAGAATATCGATTGGTTGCTAAGGTAACGATTTTCATAATATTTTTATAAATAATGTTATTTCCTTTGCATTTTTATGTAAACATTTTATTTAGAAAAAAATATTGAAAAAGTATTTGAAAATTAATTTTGAAAAATTTGAAAATAATTGTGAAGATAAAATATAACAAATATTTTTAAAAATTTTGGAAATTCTTTTTTGAAATTATATATCTGAAAAAAATTTTAAAATATTGTAGAAATTAATTATGTTTTTGAAAATAATTTTCGAAAATTGAAAAAAATTCGAAAAAATATTGAAACTTTTGTAAAATAAATTTTGAAAAAAAATTTCGAAACAATTTTGAAACTTTTTTGAAAAATAAAAGTTTTTCAAATAGATTTAGAGAAAATATATGAAAAACAAATTATGAATATAAATTTAAAAAATGTTTAAAATAAATTTTTTCACAAAATTAAACTTAGAAAAGCACATTTTTAAGTTGGTTTGTAATTAATTTCGAAAATTATATTTTTGAAAATAAATTTAGAAAATTGATTGGAAAATATGAAAATAAATTTTGGAAAAATTTCAAAACAATTTTGAAACTTTTTGAAAATAAATGTAGAAAAATGTTGGAAAAATTATTTAGAGATCAATCATAAAAACTTTTTAGAAAGTATATTTTGGAAAATTTTTGAAACTAAATTTTGAAATTTGTTTGAGTATATTTTTGAGAGAAAATTTTTGAAGATACATTTCGAAAAATCTTTGAGAAAATATGATTATAACTTTTGAAAAATAAATGTTGAAAAAATTTCGAAATAATTTTGAAACAATTTTGAAAAAAAATATTGAAATTTTTGTAAAATAAAATTTGAAAAATTTGGCGAAAAAATTTTGAAACTTTTTTGAAAATAAATTTTGAAAAATAAATGTTTGCAAATAGATTTAGAGAAAATATATGAAAAAAAAATTATGAATACAAATTTAAAAAATGTTTAAAATAAATTTTTTCACAAAATTAAATTTAGGAAAGCAAATTTTTAAGATGGTTAAATAATTAATTTCGAAAATTATATTTTTGAAAATAAATTTAGAAAATTGATTGGAAAAATATGAAAATAATTTTTGGAAAAATTTCAAAACAATTTTGAAACTTTTTTGAAAATAAATTTAGAAAAAGGTTGGAAAAAATCATTAAAACTTTTTAGAAAGCAAATTTTTGGAAAATATTTGAAACTAAATTTTAAAATTTGTTTGAGTATATTTTTGATAGAAAATTTTTGAAAAATAAATGTTGAATAAATTTCGAAATAATTTTGAAATTTTTTTGTAAATAAATTTAAAAAAAAAATATTTAAAAATAAATCATGGGAACTTTTTATAAAGTAAATATTGACAAATATTCCAAACAAAATTTTGCTTGAGTATATTTCTAATAGAAATATCTAGGTTTCATAATTTCATCATCGAATAAATAAAAAAAAAAAAAAAAATATCTCAGCCGAAAGCCTATGATGCTAGCGCTGCGTACTTTAGTTTATTTAATAATTTGTTTATTATGTAAGCTTTAATAAAATAAAAAAAAATAAAAAATAAAAAATAAAAAAATAAAATAAAAGAACAAAAACCCCAACAAAAATATTATATTTTCCAAAAATTAGTTTCAATCCGTTTCTACAAGTACAGCTTGACTACAAACAACAGCATTAACAGCTTCAGGCCACTCATAGTAGTTGACGTTGCATTGTTTCGTTGCGCTGGCAACAATATGGGATCCAAATTGTGTTGACTCACTTTATCCAAAAAATAATTGCTCCAAATACCGAAAGTGAGCAAATCCAGCTTTGGCGATAACAGACTAATCGTTACATCAGTGAGATTATGTCTAAAAAATAATATTTTTACCCGATCTCTATATGTTCGTTATAAATATTTTGAGCCATACAACCTTTCCAACTCCTGCCAATCATAAGCGTACACCGGCAGTGGCAACATGCGGCCATCCACACTAGTCGGCATTATGAGACGCCTTGGCGCATGCGTGAATGAAGCGCGCACTTTCAAGGTGCTGAAATAATGTGTATTGACAACTGTGACGCCAGCTGGGAAGATATGACCGCAACTGTACAACTCCGCAGTGGTGCAAGCGATCACGGCACACACCTTCAGCGCTGCCGTTTCCAAACGTTGGACCGTCGCCTGTGAGCCACTGTAAGCGGCAAGACGATAACGGTATGCTACATTAGCAGCTGAATTGGTGACCGGTATGCGCGCCGCCAGGAAATGACAGCAGAACTGATTATCGTAGCAGAGAGTTTCGTTTACTCTTGTGAAGTCCGCGGGCAGCAATTGAGTCTTAAAGATGTCCACATTGTAATCGCGCTGTAGATCGAGCTTGGTGAACCGTGATGTAGTGACTTGCGGCACGAATTCGTCCTGCATAAATACCCGAACCACTATTTTGTCCACTGGGATTGCTAGCGTCTGCGGCCAGCAAGTTGACATCATTGGCGAACGCCCAACCCTCTTGCAGCTGCACGGCTGTGAGGAAGGGTAGCTCATTGAACCAATGTGTTGCATAGATCAGATCTGTTATACCAAGCTCTTTGATCAACGCTTGTGCCGGTTGCCAGAAGAGAAAATCCGAGCCGATAAAATGTCCAAAAGTCACACCGAAATCGGTTGTGAATGTCGACAATTGCGGTTGCGGCAACACATTAACACTGTACCACTCATAACGAAACAGATTGGTCTTTCGATAACGCGATATGACGCGACCCTGCCGATCGAACACCACATTAGCGCTATACGTATTTATGCCGCTCACATTGCAATGGCCAACGGGTAGCGGATCATTGGCACAGTAGACTTTCTCCTTCACATGTATCACTAAATATAATTGACGCGAACGCGCTGCGCAGGACAATTCTGTGAGTATGAAGTCGTAATTTGGCACATCACATGGTGCAATCTTGAGCGCTGGATCCGGCGTATAAGTCAGTAGAGAGTAGTCATTTAGCACATATTCCGGAAAGACGAGTATATCCAAACTGCTTGTGCTATTCGATTCGATAATGCTTTTTATGCGCCTGAGTCCATCTTTGGCTTTCGGTTGTCCCTCGCCGGGTGGTGGTATAAACTCGACTACACCGGCATTATATGTGGGATCTGTAGGTAGTGAGTACTAAAAGAATTGAAAAGAGGAAAACATAAAGAGACATGTGGATGTCGTGACTAATATGAATGAGACTGGGTTTGTTAAGAAGTTGTAATATGAATTAAGTAGTCAGTGATAGGATCCATTTGAATGCTATTTTGGTATTACTCCATTAATTTTAAAGGCTGCTGATGCAAGCTTCTCCGCTTTTCAGTTCGTGCTGTGATTCATATTCTAGAGAGCCAGTTAATCGACAAATAACGAAAATCAGATTTCAAAACATCATTTGATACCTGAAGTCCTCTGTCCTTTTTCGAATATTGTCGTACTATGGTGAACTCTGTTTAATTTACAACATTATGGCGATATCTGGTGGGTTCCTTATTAGTAACGTATTTTGAATGTGCCATGCTTCTATGATATGGCTTTTTTGCTCGCTGCCCTGTCAGCTAAGATCTCTGGCTTTAAGTATTTGATTTTATACCGAAGACAGATCGATAGATGATACAAAAACAAGATCATTTCATTAATTGATTCACAGCTCCATCTTTCAAGCTGTAGTCGTTCTCGGGCAAACATCTCTCTTTCTTCTAATACAGTTACTATTCCTCTCCAAGGTATCTACTGGGTACTTGATTTAGATTGTCCCAAAGAGTAAGCATTTGATTCCAAGACAGAGATCTTTGGAAGTTAGTTCCTTCTATTATGTTTCTGCTTAAGTTACGATCATCCATCCAATCATTTACGGTTTTTTTTGAGTCTTCTGCTGATATAGAACGTTTCCAGAGCCAAAGGATTTAACATCCACTTTTCTTAGTTTGAAAAACTTATTTATGCAGATATAAGCCAGGCTTTAAGGCTCCATCTCTATCACAGAAGCAAATACCATCAACAGAATCTACTACAAAGCTCAGTAGATACCGGTCTACTTTTGGCTTTGCTCACAAAGTTATAATTTTTTATAGATAAACAGTTACCTGTAAACTTTGTTGAGGTCCTACGACTACCAGAATGAATAACACACAACTTAAGCGCAGTTCGTGAATGCTCATCTTTACTGTACGAGCTCTGAAAAGCGATTAACGACTGCTTATTATTAAAAAAGGACCATTTCTTCAAACTTTGCACTGAGTATTGAAAAATGGATTAAAAAAGTAGAATTAAAAAAGTAGAAAAGGGCCTATTTAGCAGACAAGTGAAACCAGTTTTGTATCTGTACGATACTTTAAAGCAATAAATATTGGTTTGTGCTATTTTTAAGCGTTATGCTTCTCAAAAAAAAGCTTGTCATGTCACACACTCCCATCATACCTCTTGCTATATCATCCAGATTGCGCTGCTGAACTTTTCTGCCAAATCTTATCTTAAGTAAATCTTTTGCATATAATTGCGTGTGGTATTTGCTTTCTTCGGTTGTCATATATTTTATAATCGTGCACTGACAATAAAAAATATTGCGAAATGCATGATAATTAATTATGATGCAAGCTTATCTGCTTTGCAAAATTTTTTAAGATATTTATTTTTATTTAAACTCAGTTGATTTGCTTACGAATTTAATAAACATATTAAAAAATAAAACAAAAATTATAAAATAATAAAGATTTATTAAAAACACCAACAAAAGTATATATATATATCATACTTAAGCCTGGACAAAAGATTTTCCCAACCCTTGAGTAAACAATTTATAAAGCGCTTAACCTAGAAAAACTTGATAAACGCCAGCAACAATGAGACCATTACAAACTTCACACCAAATTGCTTTGAAGCGCCGGACGAACCCTGCGCAGGTTGCCATACCGGATCAAAGTTATGTGTGCTCACCTCGGTGGTATAATAATTACCCCAAATGCCGAAGGTTAGTATATCCAGTTTGGGATAATTCAAGCTGATGGAGATTGCTGTGGTGTTGTTGCTCTCAAATTCTTGCCATTCATAAGTGTGCACTGGCAGCGGCATGATGTTGCCATCTGCACTAGTCGGCATAATGAGACGTCGGGGCGCATGCGGGAACGAAGCGCTGACATTCAAAGTATTAAAATAGTAGGTATTACCAACTGAGACGCCTTCAGGGAAGATGCGACCACAACTGTACAAATCCGCAGTGGTGCATGCGATCACAGCGCACACCTTCAAAGCCGCCGGATCGACACGTTGATGCGTGACGCGCGAGCCGCTGTAAGCTGCGAGTCGATAGCGATAAGCGGCGTAAGTATTCGCGGTACTCAGAACGGAACGCGTGGTGTGAAAGTGACAGCAGAACTGACTATCGTAGCACAAAGTTTCATCCACTGTCGTGAAGTCCGCGGACAGCAATTGTGTCTTAAAGATGTCCACGTTGTAGTCGCGCAACATATTGAGTTTGGTGAAACGTGGTGTAGTGACTTGCGGCACAAAGTTGGGCAGTATCACCGGTGGCGGTTGATAGTTTTGACGATAGGCGCGTTTAGGTACGCTTGCGGTAAGCAGTTGTGTGTTGGGTTCCTCATTATTGACAGCTGTGAGACGACCTAGGCGGCCTGCATAAATACCCGAACCGCTATTTTGTCCACTCGGTTTGCTGGCGTCCGCGGCTAGTAAGTTGACATCGTTGGCGAACGCCCAGCCCTCTTGCAACTGCACGGCTGTGAGGAAGGGTAGCTCATTGAACCAATAGGTTGGATAGATAATATCGGTAATACCACGTTCTTTTATCAAAACCTCAGCGGGGTCCCAATAAAGCATGTCGAAGCATATAAAGTGACCAAAAGTCACACCGAAATCGGTGGTAAAAGTTGCTAGCTCCGCTTGTGGCAATACGTTCACATCATACCACTCATAACGGTACAAATGTGTCTTGCGATAACGCGATACGACACGTCCGTGGCGATCGAACACCACATTTGTGTTGTATGTGTTCAGACCACTCGTATCACAGCGTCCAACTGTTGTAGTGTCATTAGCACAAAAAACTTTCTCCAACAAATTGACAACCAAATAGAGTTGACGCGCACGTGCCGCGCATGAAAGCTCCGTTAGAAAGTAATCATAATTCGGTATTTCACAAGGTGCAATCTGCAACGTCGGATCGGGTACAAAAGTACGGAACGTATAATCATTCAGTACGAACTCCGGGAAGACTAGTATATCCAAATCGCGTGTGCCATTCGATTCAATGACCTCTTTCATGCGCTTGAGGGCTTCATGTACTTTGGCTTTGCCTTTGCCCACACCAGGCATAAACTCGACCACGCCAGCTTGATATGTAGGATCGGTTGGTAGTGACAACTGCAAAATTTTGGTAGTTCCATGACTGCTGGAGCGCTCAGCTCTACTCAAATTTCAAAAACCATAAATACCTGCCAGGTTAGCTGCGGTCCGATGACAAGCGCCAGGAAGAGTAATACTTTGCTTAAACTTTGCACTGCCCACATTTTTACTCCTTCGCGTTGAAATGTTGCGTTCGTTTATAAGCGAAAACAGCAAACTCTTCGCTTTTTAAATCAAATTTGATGTATGATCGTCATAAAATTTTGCTTAATCTTATCAGCTTGTTCGTATTGAGATTATTATCAAAGACTTTAATTGTCATACTTAATAAGCCAATGGGATTTGCCTTTGTCAAATAGAGTCAATTATGCACGCGATGTTTGTGTAGTATATTTAGTCAACGTTGTTCTATTGCCGTTTTGCGGGTTCGACGTTTTATATTCGGCGTTCTGTGAATTTTGTAAGTACATTTGAACTCTTGAGTTATAAAAGAAAGGACAATGACATCACTAGTTAAATGTTCCTCAATTTATTGCCAGAGCCTGAGTTTGTTGACTTCGTGGTCTATAAAATAGCATCCACATGGTTTCCATAAAACGTTACGGTTATCGTTCAAATTATGTTGATATTATAACTATTAATAAAGGGGTTTTCAATAGGGACAGCAAACGACGCCACATTTTGTCCCGCTCTTTTGATACTTCTCTTCAGTAAGGTTTGCCATTCCATCATGGAAAGATATACGATCGAATAATGAGTCGAAATTATTAAAATTTACTACTGAAATTCTGAGTCAGTGACATCAGCTTTAAGCGATGAGGCTCATTTCTGGCTGAATGGTTTTGTCAATAAGCAAAATATGCGTTATTGGTCAGGCAGCAATCCACACGTACTCCATGAGTCACCATTGCTTCCCGGAACAATATGGTTTGCTGCGGTTTATGGACCGGCGGCATCATTGGGTCGTACTTCTTCCGTGATGATTAAGACCGGCAACGTACTGTGAATAGGAACCGCTCCGCTCAACGATAACCGATTGTTTTTGGCCCGAATTGGATGATATGGACTTAGAAAATATGTGGTTCCACAAACCACACAGCGAATGTCACAATCGATTTATTGAAAACCAAGTTTTCTAAACGTGTTATCTTACGAAATGGCTCAGTCAATTGGCCGCCTCGGTCGTGCCATTTGACGCCGTTAGACTATTTCCTGTGGAGCTACGTCAAGTCTAGGGTATATGCCAACGAGCCAGCGAATCGAACTTCTTACGAATATCGAACGTGAAGTTGCAGCAGTATCGGCCGATTTACGCTTGAAAACTGTCGAGAATTGGGTACAGCGTCTCGACTTCTGCAAGCGTGCCCGTGGTAGCCATACAAAAGAAATCGAGTTCCATACATAATGGCAACGAAAGTACTGCCACAGGAATAAAGAATTTCATATTTCTTTATATCCTCTATAGAGATACACATTATAGTTTCAAGCAACTGGGGAATCTATACCAAATGAAGATCTGTGTGAGAAGACTTTACAGAGGGCTGATGTAGCTTATGGTCGACAAGACTAAATCATTTTATGAATAGGAACTTCGGACGTTTAGGTCAGTAAAGAGTAGTCATTTAGCAAATATTCGGGAAAGACGAGTATATCCAAGCTGCGTGTGCTATGCGATTCTAATCGGCCTTATCTTATCTTATGTAAATCTTCCGTATATAATTGTTTGTGACAATTGCTTCATTCAGTTGTCATATATTTTATAATTGTTGTAAAAAAGGTACTATTAATAAAAAATTATTGCGAATTGCATGCTAATTAATAAGCAAACTTATGAGCTTTGTAATTATATTTAAGATATTTATGTTTACTTAAAGTGAGTTGATTTGCTTAGGAATTTATTAAGCAGATATCAAAAAACTAACTAAAATATAATTATAATACATACAAATATTTAATAAAATCACCAAAAATATATTTTATTAACACCAAATATTTCTCAACCCTTATATCAGCAATTTATAAAGCGCTTATTGCAGAAGAAAATTAATAAACCCTAACAACAACGAGACAATTACAAACTTCGTACCCACAAATTGTGATGCGCCGGATTGCGTGCCTTGCCATATGGGGTCGAGGTTATGTGTGCTCACCCCCAACGAATAGTAATTACCCCAAATGCCGAAGGTTAAGATATCCAGTTTGGGGTAAGTTAAACTGATGGAGATCGCAGTGCTGTTGTTGCTCTCAAACTCCTGCCATTCATAAGTGTGCACCGGTAGCGGCATGATGCTGCCATCCGCACTAGTCGGCATAATGATACGGCGGGGCGCATGCGGAAATGAAGCGCTTACATTCAAAGTGTTAAAATAGTGGGTATTACCAACTGTGACGCCTGCAGAGAAGATGTGACCACAACTGTACAAATTTGCATTGGTACAGGCGATCACAGCGCATATCTTCAAAGCCGCCGGATCGCCACTTTGATGCGTGACGCGTGAACCGCTGTAAGCTGCGAGTCGATAGCGATAAGCTGCGTAAGTATTCGTGTTGTTCACAACGGAACGCGTGGCCTGGAAGTGACAGCAGAACTCACTATCGTAGCACAAAGTTTCATCCACCGTCGTAAAGTCCGCGGATAGTAATTGTGTCTTAAAGATGTCCACGTTGTAGTCGCGCAACATATTGAGTTTGGTGAAACGTGGTGTAGTGACTTGCGGCACAAAGTTGGGCAGTATCACCGGTGGCGGTTGATAGTTTTGACGATAGGCGCGTTTAGGTACGCTTGCGGTGAGCAGTTGTGTGTTGGGTTCCTCATAAATGACAGCTGCGAGATGTCCCAGTCGTCCTGCATAAATACCCGAACCGGTATTTTGTTCGCTGGGATGGCTAGCACCTGCGGCTAGTAAGTTTACGTCGTTAGCGAATGCCCAACCCTCTTGCAGCTGCACGGCTGTGAGGAAGGGCAGCTCACTGAACCAATAGGTTGGATAGATGATATCGGTAATGCCACGCTCTTTTACCAAAACCTCTGCGGGATCCCAAAAAAGCATATCGAAGCATATGAAGTGACCAAAAGTCACGCCGAAATCGGTTGTGAATGTAGCATGTTCCACTTGTGGCAATACAGTCGCATCATACCATTCAAAACGGTACAGATGGGTCTTGCGATAACGCGATACGATACGTCCCTGCCGATCGAATACCACATTTGTGTTGTATGTGTTCAGACCACTCGCATCGCAGTGTCCAACTGTTGTAGTGTCATTGGCACAAAAAACTTTCTCCATCAAATTGATAACCAAATAGAGTTGACGCGAACGTGCAGCGCATGAGAGGTCTGCCAGAAAGTTACTATAATTCGGTATTTCACAAGGTGCAATCTGCAATGCAGGATCGGGCACAAAAGTGCGCGACGTATAATCATTCAGTACGAACTCCGGGAAGACTAGTATATCTAAATCGCGTGTGCCATCCGATTCAATGACATGTTTCAAGCGAATCAGGGCTTCATCAACTTTGGCTTTGCCATTGCCCACACCAGGTATGAACTCGACCACGCCAGCTTCGTAAGTAGGAGAGCTTGGCAGTGAGAGCTGTAAAATGTAGAAGTAGTACAGGAAATTTGCTAGTTAAATACGCTGCGTAGTATTTCTACAAGCCTCCTGAAGTTTTACAAATCATAAATACCTGCCAGGTTTGTTGCGGTCCTATGGCAATTACCAGGAAAAGTAATAGCTTGCTTATACTTTGTACTATACACATTTTAGTGTCTTCGGAGTGTCTTCGCGTTGCAACGACACTTACGCTTATATGCGAAAACTGCAAACGCTTCGCTTTTTAAATCAAATTTGATATATGATCCTCATAAATTTTTTAGTGTTATCAGCTTGTTCGTACTGAGATTATTATCTAAGACTTTAATTGACATTTTTAATGGGGAGAAGTAATTTGCCTTTGTCAAATAGTGTCAATTATGTAAACGACGTATTTGACAAGTTTTGAGCGACAAAACTAAAACTAAAACTTTTCTAGAGAATTAAGTCGGTTTCGTATAGAAATAGACTCCAAAAGCTGGATATAGTCTAAGACAGCAACCTACGATTTGGGTCTCTAACATGAAAAAGATTACGATGCTAAGAAGTCGCACTAAACAAGATGATGCTAACGTATACTGTGCTGCAGAAAGTTAGAGAAATAAAAAATAAATGTATTAAACTTGATCGATTAGTGAGGACGGAGAATCGACGACGAAGGGTCTTAATTTAACCTTTGAACTTAAGATAGACGAATATTGAACATATAGAAAATATTTGGAACAGCAAATTACGACTATCAAAAGTAAGCTCTCCAGTTGAAAGAAACTTGTGACTTGATGGAGCTCGGACATAATACGAACCTTAGACTCTCCACTTTTGGCACCGCCGCCCGAAAAAGAATGCGTGTCTTCTGCTCAAATGGTGTGTCTCAGACATTGTTTTAAAGTAAGAAAGTCGGTTTTAGGAAATCACTTTTACCGGGTAACTCCAGAAATGGAGTAATGAACACAATGGACTATATGAGGTAGTAATCAGAAATGCAGACCAGAGCTCAGTTTTAACTAGTTAAGGGCCTAAATCGAAGCTTGATTTTCAAAACTTATAGAGCCGAAAACTTTCATAACTCCTCCAATTTTACGACACAGTTACGACTGATTTATAAATTGTTTCTGGGACCCGGATTTCCGTTTGCAGGCAAAGTCCTAACCTATGTCCTCAAGTTCGCACTCAAATACTAAGTTGCTGTGCGCTCTACCTGGTGGCTTTGTTAACCTGTTAGTACAGACTTTTATCACAGCATTTGACGGCGTGTGCTACTTTGCTTGTTTTTGTTTTTGTGTTTTTTGTTTTAATAATTAATGACCAACAGCATATAAACAAACGCTGAAGGCAAAAACTTCACTAACAACCAACATAAAAACATAAATATAGATACGTACATGTACATATATCATCAGCAAGCAACAGTGTCAACAACAACAAAAATATATACTCAACAACAACAACGAAAAACATGCTCAAAAAGAAATAAACGAGTAGAAATTTCCCACAAGTTTATAAAATATGCATGTGAAATCTTTACAGCGTTGGAGAGTGTGAGCGCACATACAAAAGTCGACAGCATGGAAGGATGCTCAAGGCAGCCAAACAGTGTTGTTGGCAAATAAACAGTTAAACTAACGCACCTAAATAATCTGTTTACCGTACGAACGGTACTCTACACTTACACACCGCTCTCTACTGGGTTATTTTCTCTGTGCTCTCACTCTTTACACTCTCACTCTCTTCTCGCTGGAAGCATCAATTTTTGTAGACTTTCCAGCAGCAACACACACATGGACACACGTTCGACAGACACTGCCACTGCGAGACTGTGCCGTTAGCTGTCCGGTTGGTCACTTAGCCGCACTGTCGTACGCTAGCGCCAATTGCTGTTCGTCGCTTGTGCTGGCCAGGTATCGAGTTAGCGGTTGCCGGACGTCAAACATATGTAGTTTGGTCGCCAACATGTACTAGTTTTTATTTCCGTTTTGTTTCTGTTTTTTTTACGTTTTTGAAATTCCAGTTTGTTGTGCTACTTTGGCGGGGTGCAAATGGCGTATCTCCAACAGGTAGCCAGGCAAAACACATACTTTAAGGCATATGTATATATATATATATATATATATATATATATAGCGATAATACATATCTACCTGTCATATGTTTCTACATGCTCTCTTTTGCGTGAATGACAAATATGTGAGTGTATGTGTGTGCGTGTGTTGCTTGTTTGCTTAGCATATTTTCTGGCGTAAGCGTCGGTGTGTGTTTGCTTTGCTTGCTGTTTGAGTTCGCTCTTTTAAGTGGTATTTGTTGTTTTAGCAGTTCCTTTGACGTTCGCTTGCCCTTTCGGGCGCTGTTGTTTTATTGTTTTTGTTTTATATGATGCGAGTGTGTGTGTGTGGCCAAGCTGTTGCTTTGCTGGCTGGCTTTGCCTATTGCCGGCGCAGGCACAGTGGGTTTATTTGTAACAATAAATTATTATTTTTTTCTTAACTGTTTTTTTAATAATAAATATTTTTTTTATATATATTTAATTTTTTTTTTAATTATAAACTATAGTTTTCTTATTTTCTAAAATTTTATTAATAATTTTTTTATTAAAAATTATTTCGTATTTGGTATAAAAATATTTGTTAAAATAAAAATATGTATTCTATAACAGAGGGGAGCTCTACGTTTTGAAAAACAGTTTAGGCCGCATCAAGCTTTCACTAAAAAGAGCTTTCACTAAAAAGAGCTTTCTCATTAAAAGCTTGTTTTAGTACTAAATGTCTTTCAAAAGCTAAGCGCTTTTCAGCTTTATTAAATTAAAGTGTGATGAGAAAATAAAGTAGTACTAAAAATATATACTAAAGTATTTTCATTACGCAACCAAAATATAAAACAAAGTTTTCTAAAAGCTTAATGGTAATAAAATTTATTATCAAAAATTAAAAAAAAAATATGTCGTATATTTATATTTAAATAAAAAAACTACGTCAATCCAAATACCACAAACTTAAAAAATGTTTAGTTTTAATAAAATAAGTTTGATTTTAGTACATTAACTGATCTAAGTAGAGAGTACTAATAATTGATATTTATTTTTATGTAAATTAAAAAAAAAAATTAATTTTCAAAAATAATATTAATAATTTCAATTTTAAACTTGGGTTGTGTACTAAATTTTTGTATTAAAGCAAATATCTATTTTTGTAGTTAGACTCTATCGAAAAATGTATTGTTGAAAATGTTTGGACATATTGAAAGATATAAAAGAAAAGGTTTGGTACAAAATTTTATACTAAAGAAGTAATTTTGTAATTTTAGTATACTATCTGGTCTAAGCAAAAAGTACTAAAATTTCAGTTTTTAATTTATAGCTATTTTTAAACACAATTAAGTTTTTCATACTTTTCAAACAAAATATATACTTCTAATTACAAAATAGTTCTAAATTTTTAACTTGTTTTGTGTACTAAATTTTTGTACTAAAATATATATTTATTTTTATAATATAATTCTATAGAGAAATTGTATTTAAAATACTGGGGAATATTGAAGGCAATAATATAACAAATTTAGTATTCAATTTTGTATTAAAAAACTGTACTAAATACATATTAATATTCAAAACTTTGCATTTCAAGCACAGAAAATAATAATTTCTTCTAAGAAAAACTATTCTGACATCATTCCAGGTGCAACAAAAAACAAGAATAATTAATTGGAAGCAGATGATATCAAAATAAGAGTAAAACAAGAGATGTCTTCACACTCCTCTCAGCCTAATTCAAACATATCTAAAACACTTCAACTGGATCCTACGATCGCTAATCATAAATCCAACGCTGAACCAAACTTTTACGGCCTTATAAAGCCAATAAAATATTTATCGCCTCAGCATTTAAAGCCATACTTAAAATGCTCATTTCCACTTGAAAATCAAAATTTCGAGAAAACTCGAAAATTGTTAAACCCAACATGCCCTACACCTTTCATACAAATGGTAATATAATACCCAAATTTTTCGAAAAACTTTTTGAATATAGCACTGTTGGAAAGCTTATCGCTTGTAGTTTTTATTGCTTTTACTTCAAACATGTGTTCCCATCTAAGAAAGTGGTAAACATTGAAGCAGCAAGGAAATTAAATAAAGTCCGTCCCAGCGCTTGGTTGGCTATAACTCTGTAGAAATTAAACCTACGGCACTCAAACTGGTTGCAAATGATAGCAATAAAAAAAAAAATGTACAATAAAACTAAATAAAATTTTAATTTTAAAAAATTTTTGAAATAATTTCAAAATAAAAAAAAACTTCCGGAAAATTCTAAAATATTATTTGTTTTTTAATTCAATTGGTACAAATACCAACTTTCTTCTAACTACAACTCTTAACAAATTGAAATGATCGAGCTTGACCTCAGCTGATATCTTATGTGACCTTACTTGAGCCCTACCTTAATTCGATACTGAACTTGATACCTAACCTAACTTCACCATTAAGTAATCAATTCAGCAGGACAATACTCGATCTCAATTATGACCCTTTACTTATTTCTACAACTTACTTTACGAAAACCCTGACATCCCGTGACCCTCCAACATGTAAACAAGCCTGGAATCGCGTGACCAACTAAAATGTAAACAAAACTGACATCACGTCACTCTCCAAAATGTAAACAAATCTGACATCACGTGACCCTCAGAAATGTAAACAAACCTAACATCACGTGACCAACCAAAATGTAAACAAAACTGACATCACATGCCCCTCAGAAATGTAAACAAACCGGACATCACGTGACTCTCCAAAATGTAAACAAACCTGACAGCACGTGACCCTCCAAAATGTAAACAAGCCTGGAATCGCGTGACCAACTAAAATGTAAATAAAACTGACATCACGTGACCAACCTAAATATAAACAAAGATGACCTTACGTGACTCTCCAAAATGAAAATAAACCTGACATCATGTGACCCTCCAAAATATAAACAAACCTGACATCACGTGTCCCTCCAATATGTAGACAAAGCTGACATCACGTGACCTCCCAAAATGTAAACAAAATTGACATCACGTGACCACCAAAAATGTAAACAAACCTGACATCATGTGACCGAAATGTAAACAAACCTGTCCTAAGGTCATTGGCCCCACCAAAGGTTTGTTTACATTTTGGTCAAGGTCAATGACCTTTGGCTGGGGTTTGTTTACATTTTGGTCGAGGTCACTGACCTTTGGTTGGGGTTATTGACTTTTGGTCGGGGTTTGTGTACATTTTCGAAAGGGTCGTTGTTCTTTGGCCGGTGTTTGTTTACACTTTGGACGAGTTCATTGACTTTTGACTGGGATTTGTTTACAAATCGAGGCGTCAGGTTAGGTTAGTTTGTTTAAAATTGGGGGATCACGTGAATTTTGTATTGTTTGTTAAGAAGTCGCATGAGATCAGATTTGTTTATATTTTTAATCGACCCTTTAGATAAGGTTTTCTTAAATTTTGAGAAGTCTCGTGAAGCAAAGTGAGGAAATTGCGATCATATGAATTGTTTACATATGTCAGGTTGTTTCAGATGGTTAAGTGAAGTCAGGTTAGGGATCAAGTTCAGTGTGGGATTGGGAAAATGTATCAAAAACAAAAAAAATGTACTAAAAATTATAGCATCAGGAAGAGTAATAATAGTGAAAAAAGAAAATTTACACTGCTCTTTGTAATAAAAAGTATGTATACAAATAAATATCCAATAAGAATTTATGCTCAGATATGTGTACTAAATTTTAATACTAATTCATATAAGTTGTTTTTGAACTCTTATAACAATTATTTTTTTATTAATTTCAAGGTTTGCCACATTTCATTATTAAAATCTATAAATATTTTTTTTAACTAAAAAACAAAATAAAAAAATAAAAATAAATTACATTTTACTACCAGATGGCTAAGGGTGCTAAAAATGTGTACTAAAAAACACAAAAGACCTGTTTATTTATTTTATATATTAATACAATTCAATAAGAAACTTTTATTGAATAATTGTTGTAAAAAAATCAAAAATTAAGTTTTAATACTAAAAAATATTTTTTGTGTCTGAAATGAAAATTTAGTGCAATAGATATGACCTAAATATTAAAATATGCTTCTTATAAATGTGTATTAAATAAACTTTGTACTTAAAACTGAATTTTTAAATAAAAAGTTGTGTCCTAAAGCGTTTTCATACACTTTAAAAATAGTTTGTTCTAAAAACTGAAATTTTTGTACTCAAAACAATGGACTGACAGTTAAAAACATAATTGTGTACTAAAATTTTACTGTAAACTTAAAAAAAATATACTACAAATGGAAATTTGAGTACTAAAAATTATATTTTTTTGAATTAAACGTTAAAATTTATAAACATTTATTTAATTATAAAAATAAAAATATTTTTAATATTAGCATTGATAAAACTTTTTGGAAAAATTTAGATATTAACAAATTTTTTATTTTCATTGCTTTCTTTTATATACATTTTTTTAATTTCAATATTTTTTATTACTGATAATACAAATTATGCTCACTGTGCAATTTGAGGTAAACTCTTTGCTTTTCGCAGCCTATTTCAGACACACTAAATTCTACTCCGCTCGCACCTACCACCCTGTCGTCTGCCTGTGCCACTCTCTATGCGTCTCCTTTATGCTCATCAAACGATTTTGTACGTGCGAGTTGTCCACTGCTTGACACATTTGAAGCAGCTGCTTTGACCCCCGGTTGTTTGTGTTGTTGTTATTTGGCCTCTTTACCTGTGTCGAGTGTCGAATGTTGGCCCCTTCAATTGACCAACAACCAGTTAAGTGCCTAATGGCGATTTGTGTGTGCGTATAAAGTGCATAGAGGGGAGGAAAGTAATTTTTTTCATGTCAACGCATGAAATTACAAACAAACATGGACCTCATGGTATGTGAGTGGGTAACTAATATAGCGTAAGGGTGTTTGAGTAAAAGTTTGTCGAAAAGTTAAATGCGCACAGGTGAGTAATATAGATAAAGGTTTGGAATTGCTGCTCCCGTGAGAATAATTATTAATATTTGTCTTCACGTAGAGAAGCATATTTTATTATTCACATTTTTTTAACAATTTTTTTTTTTTATATTATTCTTTCTTAGGACTCACTTCTACGCTTCTGAACTCCTCATTCTCTCTTTCCTTCTCATCGCATTGACTTCACTTCAGCTAATCAATGTACTTTAAACAATAACTGTTTATTTTCTCACTTACTCACTTAAGCGTCTTACATTTTGTTTCGCTTTTGTTCTTATCTCCGTTAGCACTATTATTATAACAGTAAGACTGTTTGCTATTATTGTTGCTATCAAATTCCTGCCGCTCACTGTCAAACACTTTCCATGCGATTTAACTCAATTTAGCTGAACGGTGCGGTGTGAGAGGCTTAAATTGTGCGACGAATGGCTGGCATGGAAAAGTCGCAAACTATAAATAGCTTAGATGGGCCAGTAGGGAAAAGTACTTGCAAGAAGGTGAGAATATCTAACACTAAAGTCTTTACAATCGGTGTTTAAGTGCTAAGAAGCCATAAATTTCGTTTTCAATAAACAACACCGAAACATAAATGTTAAATAAATATGGTAATAATGTAAAAGCATATACATTCAAAGTTCAAGGTCTCAAAGTCATTTTATCAGACTCACATGCGAAGTTTTGTTGTCGAAAAGTTGAGGCAAAGTTGAAAAAATACTACAAAATAAAAGTTATAAGAAATCGGTCTCTACTTTTTCGAATGTGCTTTCTGTTGTAACACATATATAAATAAAAAATTGTACAAATGTGTATAAAATACAGTCTGCCACATAAAGCGGGCACTTATGTACAATATTGGTTATTAATGCCGCTTTATATACCGAAACTTGCTGCTTTAACGTCTGCAGTTAACGACAATTTCACAGAATTATATACATACACCTTTATAAAATTAATTGAACATATAACGGCGAGACTGATATAACTGTATAAAAATACCTTTAACAAAAATTACAAGGTCATGCATCGAATTGCATACATATTGACATGCATATAATGTACTCGGGATTGAAAAGAAATTTATAATTTTCTTGATAAAATTTAGTACTTAAATTAGTCCTAAATATGGTTCTAAAATTTAGTACTTAAATGTACTAAAACAGTTTTTTATTTAAGAATTTATATTAGACTTTTCTGTAATGAAAACAAAACGTGCAAATATAAATTTAGTACTTAAATTAGTTCTAAAATTCAGTACTAAAAGTGTACTAAAACAGTAAAAAGTTCGTTGTGCTTAAGACTTCCCATTATATTGTTTTGTAAGGCAAATTTAAAATACTTCAATTTAGTACCAAAACGAGTTCTAAAATTTAGTACTAAAAGTGTACTAAAGTGATATTTGTTATGTTATGTTGTTGAATTTGGCTTAGATCGTTTCGTATCAAATTGAATAATTAAATTTTGTACTAAAAATAGTTTTAAAATATTTAAAGTTCTAAAATTTAGAACTAAAAGTGTACTAAAATATTAAGAGGTTTATTGTGTTTACGAACTTTCATAAAATTGTTTTATAATGCAAATAAAAAGTGATTATTAAAATTTAGTACTAAAACGAGTTCTAAAATTTAGTACTAAAACTGTACTAAAGTGATATTTTTTATGTTATGATATATGATTTTCTTTAGATCTTTTTGTAAAGCAAATGAAGATTGCTTAATTAAATTTAGTACTAAAAATTAGTTGAAATTTTTTGTAGTTCTAAAATTTAATACGAAAAGTTTTCAAAAATTTGGTACTAAAAGTATACTAAAGCAATATTTATTATGTGATGCTGTAGGATTTTGCTTATATTTTTTGTAAAGAAAATAAAAAGTACTAATTTCAATTTAGTACTAAAAATAATTAGTTTTTAAAAATTTTTGTAGTTCTAAAATTTTGTACTAAAAGCGTTCGAAAGTGAAATTTGTAATGCTTTGCTAAGGAATTTCGCATATTCAAATGAGTTCTAAAATTTAGTACTAAAAGTGTACTAAAGTAATATTTATTATGTGATGCTGTATAATTTTCCTTAGATCTCTTTGCAAAGGCAATGAAGAGTGCTTAACTAAATTTAGTACTGAAATTAAATGTAAAATTTTTGTAGTCTTAAAATTATGTACTTAAAATGTTCTCAAATGAAATGATTTAATTATTGTTGAGGAATTTTGTGATCTTTTTATAAAGAAAATCGAAGGTATTAAATTAAATTTAGCATTAAAAATAAGTTTTAATTTAGTACTAAAAGTGTACTATTATATTGTTTTGCATTATTTAGTAAAATTTAAAATCTAGCAAAAAATTAAAAGACTTTTTAGAAAGATATCATTTAATCAAGGAGTATAAATATAATAAAATTGATATTGAAAATAGAGAGTACTAAAATTCCCACAAAAAGGTTTGTACTAAAATTTTTGCGCAAGCCTATATAAGTAGTGAATTTTAAGATTTATTTAATTTGATTTTAAGAAGAAATTCGCACTGCAAAATTATTTATCAGTGTTTTGGTATTGCATTTAATAAAAAAATTAGTACTAAAAATTATGTACTAAAATTTTAGTACTATTTTTTTTTTACTTTAGTGCGAAAAAAGTAGATTGTTTTACTCATTACTAGAGTTTATAGCTATAGTAAAAAAACATAAAAACAAATTTTTACTCTCTAAAAAAGTTGCTCAAGAGAGTATAATGGTTTTAGTACTAAAAATGTCAAACTATCACTAGAAAAATTAGTACTAAAAATTAAATATTTTTTTTAATGCTGAGAACTATTAATTTTTTTCAGGAATATTTATAGAACATGTCACTTTCATTCAAAATTTACCAGCTCGAATTTGGAGACTGCCCGTAGTTGCCACGATATCATGCAAACAAAAGTCTAACCGTGATTTTTGGCTTTTTTTGATACCCACTTCAGTATTTCCTTTAACGATTTTTCTTTTGATTTGATTTTCCAGTCAACAATTTTTCTAATAACACACAAACACACACACATTTGTATATATATAACAGCATTTTGTTGTTATAGCCGACTACAGCGCTAGGACTCTTAACATTTACGCTCGGTTGCTTGGCTTGGTTTGCTTTTGATTTATTTCGGATTATTTGTATGCGAATATATGTAGATATGTACATATATGAAAAAAGAGGTAGAAAATGCGCAATACAAAGCAACATTAAAGGGACGACATGTATGTATATGTGTGTATGTGGAAAAAATCGGTTGAAAAATATATTTAACATAGGGGCATACATAGGTACATATGCAACTATGTACATCTGGCTTTCAGTATGCTTGTGCGCGCACAGCATTTTGTGGCAAAGCAATCATACAACAAATTTAATCCCGCTAAGCGGCTTTTACATATTTTGTTATATTTTTCTTTTTCTCATTTTTAGCGTATTCACAGTTTTTTTTTCACTATTTCAGCGCTTCTCTGCTTAAGGCCAAGCGGCAGAGAGTAATGCTGACAGGAAATCCACCATCCAGGCTACATGAGTATATGCGGTTATTGATAAATGTTTGCTAATGTGTAAAATCATACATATGCACACTGGCGCATATTTACAATTTACAGCTTATTTCCGCTACTCAGCCATGCTGCCACTTAGCTGCGTCTCAAATTTACTTTTTTCACGCTTTTTATATGGAATTTCTAGATTTTTTTTGTTGTAAGTCACTTTTTTGCATTTAGTTATTTATGTTTATGCCAGTGTGCACATTGAATAAGACATCGCACTAATATGCACATGAAAGCGTACAAATTATTTGCTATCTAGCTGGAAAAATATACAAAAACGCGGGCTCCTTAAAGGCTGCCTACCTACCAAACACACACAGTGACTTATAAATCTAGCTTGCAGCATACTTTAGAGCTTAAAAAAAGTTGCAAAAAGTGTAAAAAAGAAAATAATAATAATTCCCGACGCAGTCAATAACTGACAGTCAAGGTCATTTAAGCGCACTATATACTTATATACATACACACATTGTTGTTGTTTGTTGCGACCTTTTCCATTTTGAGCTGAGATTAAAAGTATTTTTTTCGCAATGTTAGTGAAAAATTTTGTAATCATTATGCTCGTGTATTGGTGATAAATATTTACAGCAGTCGACAGCGCTTGGCTTTGCTTTGCTGAATGTTACATACACAGGGTACGACAGGGCGTATACGTAACATTTAGTTGAGTATGCAATTTGATTGCTTGCGTTGATGAGTTGATGTAATGATTAGTTTTTCAAAGGAAATACATATAAATCAAGGCGGGCTATAAAGTAGTGAGTGAGTCTGAAAATATGTTAAATAAGTGCTGATAGGCAACAGCAGGCGTGGAGTATGAATGGTAGGGCGTTGCTGCTGCCAGACGATGACAAAGGAGAGTGCGTAAAAAGAATTTTTTTTAGCAAAGAGGTAAAGAAAAAGTGTAGATAAAGCAGATAAAGCGGATATTAAGTCATATGTAAATGTAAAATAAGAAAATTGGTGATTTAAGTTAATGTTAAAGTTGATAAAAAGGTTCCTCCATAAGAGGAGTACAAATTGCAGTAATACATAATTTATTTAAAAAATGAAGAAGAATATATAAAAAACGACAAAAAATAAATAAAAATGATAATAAAATGAACCTGAATTCTAATATAAAAAGTTCTTAACTGATAATAGCTAAAATTCCAACAAAGTTCTCTTGTTTAGGTTTATATATAAAAAAAAATTTACATAATTGAACTATAGATGTGGAATTTCCAAATATTTTGACATCAGTGCCACCTAGTGGCTGCATTTTGCGAAAGCGCTTTTATTGAAACAAAATTATTTACCAAATCGAGCAGAAAATTTAACAAATTGGGCATTAAATGGAGTATGTATAAGAAAATATTGACAGCAGCGCCATCTAGCGGCTGAATGTTTTTACAAAAGAATTTTAGATAAATAAAAATGAAACATATTTAATCCAAAATTAACCTACCTAAGACTAAATATACCGAAACATGTACATAATTGAACTATAGAAATGAGAATTCCAAATATTTTGACGTCAGCGCCACCTTGTGGCTACATTTTGTTTTATTAAAATAAAATTAATTACCAAAGCGAGCAGAAAATCAACCAAATTGGTCATTAAATGGAGGATTTATAAACATATTAGCTACAGCGCCACCTATCGGTTGAATTTTTTTGATACGGAATTTTAGATAAATATCAAAATTAAGGCAGTAGTCTGCTTTACAGGCTTCAAAAAATCGATTTTTTTGTTTTGTTTTAAATCTCTTTCAAAACTATCCAAGAATATGTCTTTAAAATTCCAGAGGCTAATTCGACATATTTTCGAAGCTAGAGCAGTTTTAGTGGCCGAGCATCGAGCAAGTACGAATACTCAGGCAGACTTTAAAGCGCGTTTTCTCGAGTTCTCATTTTCACAAGTGTTAGAAAACGGTACCGGCGATAGCAAAAAGAATATGTGATCTAGCTTCAGTATAAAATTATCTTCTATTTGAACTAAAAAGTTGGGCACAAGTATTATTTAAACTACTTGTTTTGCAACTTAAAGTAAATTTTTTTCTTAAAAAAGTGATTTTTTTTTTCAAATTTGGAATGTTATAACCTCTTCGGTATTTTTTTAGTTCATAAAGAAAAGAAACTTATAAAAATTAAAAAAATAATTCGTTTGACTGTTTCAGATGCAACGCACGACCTCCATCACCGGGCGCTCCAGAAAAATACTTACAATTTTGAAAAAATGTCAATATTTTTTTATAATAAATATTGTTTTTTAAGCCTTAAATATAGTACACAATCGTCTTAAAATCCGTTTACCGCATTCATTTCCTTCCCTTCATTGATACATTGATACATATAAACGGATCTAAATTACATAAACGAGTAGGATGTGGTGTCTTTTCGGAAAAATTAGATACAACAATCGCCAAACAGCTGCAGCGTATTTTAAGCAGAGATTACTGCTCGTGCTTGTAAAGAGGGTGCTTAAGACGAGAAATATATATATTTTTTTATATATAACTAAGCGGCTTTAAAATCACTTAAGGAGTTATATACAGTTAGGATTTTCAAAAAATCGATTTTTTTTGCGTTTTCTTAATATATATAAATCTGAGTATACACACACAAAATTTCATCCGACGAATATTTTCGAAGTTATAGACACATTAGTGAAGGCGCGCCGATGGATCTCGCAGTAGGGGACAAAAGTTTAAACTCGTTTTTCTCGAAACGGTGTTTTAAAGTCGGTGAGCAAGATTTCTCAGGAACGGCTTAACCATGAATTTTTTCGACCTTCTAACTGTATATAACCCCTTATGACCCTTAGATATTAAAATAATGCCATTACATATTAATGTAACTGACTTCTTACAACACGACAACCCTGCAATGGGTTCCTGGACACAGTGATATTCCAGATAACTGTGTAGCAGATGAACTAGTCAGATTCGTGTGCTAACTGGTAATTGCCTGATAGGAAAACATGCCGACAGGTTGAGGTTACCAAACAATGACTACAGTAGAAGCTGCCAAGAAATAGAAGAAGAAGAGATTGTTGTACAACTTCTATGGGAATGGAAAGCATTGTACAGGAAAAGAATCGCAACAATTGGACACGCGTTTCTAGACGATATCTCGGAAAGTGCGCATATTAAACACGTTGAGTTGCTCAGCTTTATAAAAGCCACAGAGTGGTTCAAAGAGAATATTGTAATGTAAGAGGATTCCAGTTCCGGTGGATTCACAATAGGCCTACTAAAGGCCTAGGTGCGTCATCTGACATCTACTTTACCTACCTATCTACTTACATAATAAACTTCGAAAAAATAAAAAAATAAACGAATCGCGTATTAGATGGAAGATTTATAAAAAATATTGATAACAGCGTCAACTAGCGGATAACTTTTTGTACAAAAGCGTTAATAATGAATAAAAATATTTTTTTTTCGCTAAAAAATTTAGAAAAGCAGGTATGACAGCGACAAATAGCAACCAAATTTTTTATTAGAATAGTCAGAAATTGACGAGATCAGGTCATTATTTACTACAGCGCCACCTACCACCGGTTGTATTTATTTTTACAAAAGTGGTTATGATAAATAAAAATAAAAACAAGAAAATACGTTAACTTCGGCTGTACCGAAGCTAATATACCCTTCACAGGTGCATTTCTTTTAGTAACTATGCGTTTAAGCAAATCTAAAGACGTAAGAAAAAATAAGTAAAAAAAAAGAAAACATTTTACTATTTCTTTTTAGCCGTGTTGTTTGCTAGAGACATTAAGGTTATATAGTTAACCGATCTGAACAATTTCTTCGGTTATTATATTATTACCTTAAGAAGTAATCTATGTCAAATTTCGTGAAGATATGTAGTAAAATGCGGAAGTTTTCCATACAAGCCCTTGATTCCGATTGTTCAGTTTGTATGACAGCTATATGCTATAGTAAACCGATCTAAACAATTTTTTCGGAGATTAAATTATTTCTATGAGGAATAACTCACAACAAATTTCGGGAAGATATGTAGTAAAATGCGGAAGTTTTCCATACAAGCCCTTAATTCCGATCGTTCAGTTTGTATGGCAGCTACATGCTATAGTGAACCGATCTGAACAATTTTTTCGGATATTAAATTATTTCTATGAACAATAACTCACACCAAATTTCGTGAAGATATGTAGTGAAATGCGGAAGTTTTCCGTACAAGCCCTTGATTCCGATCGTTCAGTTTGTATAGCAGCTATATAATATATTGGTCCGATATCGGCAGTTCTGACTAATGAGCAGCTTCTTGAAGAGAAAATAACATCTGCAAAATTTCAACGATATCTTAATATCAGCCGGACATGGCTAAATCGTGCTTGGCGATTTCAACGCTAGGGTGGGTAAAGAAGGTGTCTTTGGCACAACAGTCGGAAAATTCAGCCTCCATTACGAAACATCACCAAACGGTCTGAGGCTGATCGACTTCGCCGGGGCCCGAAATATGGTCATCTGTAGCACTAGATTCCAGCATAAGAAAATCCATCAAGCTACTTGGCTGTCCCCGGATCGAATCACTCGCAACCAGATCGATCATGTTGTGATAGATGGACGACATGTCTCCAGTGTTTTTGATGTGCGTACGCTTCGTGGTCCCAACATCGACTCGGACCACTATCTTGTAGCAGCTAAGATACGCACCCGCCTCTGTCTGAATTTGGTATCCCCGCAAAACTAATACGGCTGTGTAAGTTGACGTTGAGCAACACCAAAAGCTCCGTCAGGATCGGGAAGGACCTCTCCGAGCCGTTCGATACCAAACGAGGTTTCAGACAAGGTGACTCGCTATCGTGCGACTTCTTTAACTTGATGCTGGAGAAAATTATAAGAGCTGCAGAGCTAAATAGAGAAGGTACAATCTTCTACAAGAGTGTACAGCTCCTGGCGTAGGCCGATGATATTGATTGAAGGTACAATCTTCTACAAGAGTGTACAGCTCCTGGCGTAGGCCGATGATATTGATATCATCGGAAACAACACCCGCGCCGTTAGTTCTGCTTTTTCCCGCCTGGATAAGGAAGCGAAGCGAATGGGTCTGGTGGTGAACGAGGACAAGACGAAATATCTCCTGTCATCAAACAAACAGTCAGCGCACTCGCGTCTTGGCTCCCACGTCACTGTTGACAGTCATAACTTTGAAGTTGTAGATAATTTCGTATACCTAGGAACCAACATTAACACCGATAATAATGTCAGCCTTGAAATCCAACGCAGAATCACTCTTGCCAACAGGTGCTACTATGGACTGAGTAGGCAATTGAAAAGTAAAGTCCTCTCTCGACGAACAAAAACTAAACTCTACAAGTCCCTCATCATTCCCGTCCTACTTTATGGTGCAGAAGCGTGGACGGTGTCAACATCCGATGAGACGGCACTAGGAGCTTTCGAGAGAAAGGTTTTGCGGAAGATTTACGGTCCCTTAAACATTGGCAACGGCGAATACCGCAGAAGATGGAATGATGAGCTGTATGTGTTGTTCGACGACATAGCATAGTCCAGCGAATAAAAAGACAGCGGCTACGCTGGCTGGGTCATGTTGTTTGAATGGATGAAAGTGCCCCAGCTCTGAAAGTTTTCGATGCAGTACCCGCTGGTGGAAGCCGAGGAAGAGGGAGACCTCCACTCCGGTGGAAGGACCAGGTGGAGAAGGACCTGTCTTCACTTGGTATTACCAATTGGCGCCAAACCGCCAAAAGGAGAGATGCGTGGCGCACTGTTGTGGACTCGGCTATAACCGCGTAAGCGGTTTCTACGCCAGTTAAGAAGAAGATATCGGCAGTTCTGACTAATGATCAGCTTCTTGAAGAGAAAATAACATCTGCAAAATTTCAACGATATCTTAATATCAGCCGGACATGGCTAAATCGACTCAGTTCAACATACTGATAATTTATAAATATACTTTATAGGGACTCCGACGCGTCCTCCTGGGTGCTACAAACTTCGTGACAAACTTAATATACCTTGTTAAGGGTATAATTAGGAGATTTATAAAAAAAATACCTGACACAGCGCCACCTAGCGGAACGTCTTAATGTTAAAATTTGATCCCAAAGTATACATAAATATTACATACACTTCTATACAATTATCCTGTTGCATATCATAGCAAACTCAGTGCACAAAACAAGTGAACATTTAAGCCATTCGCACCATAAAAACGAGACACCACGGCGTATACGCAACATTAAACAGGTAGCAGCGCGCTAAAAATAAATTGAACTACATTCACTGTACACAAACGAAATAAAAGTCATACGAAATGTATGCGCAAGCTATAATTTATATAAAATAATAAGGAATATTTTCAACAAGCCTGTTGAATATTTAAGGCTTACACATGTGGATGCCACCGAAATTGCTTTATACTATATGTATGTATATGTATATAACTGGATTTTTTCGCGCAGTTAGGTGTTTATATGTTGCTTGAGTACCTATATGCAAGCGATGTTGTGTACAAAAAGACACAGCACATGACAAATTAGCTTAAATCTGGCAAACAAATAAGCGTAGTCAGCAAAGTAGCAGCGCTCTGTGTGTGAGTGTGTGTACTTGTGTGCCGTTGAGTGTTTGTAAGGGCATTCAAAGCCAGCTTTTGTGAGACATTGCATATAAAATATGCAAAAGTTGCTTGTATGTGTATGTGTGTAATGTATGTACTCACTTATATGTAATATTATGCTTGGCAATCTAACTGAAATAAGCTAACCTGTTGAGTAGTGGGATAAGCAGATGAATATAAGGTGTGAATAAGATAGCGGCAAATAAATAAACAAAAAAGAAAAAATATATGAAAAAGAGTAATATAAGACATATCAGTTCACAAAACCCGAGCATATACTATATAGTCCACAGAGCTGCAAAGCCAGACATTGTGTGAAGTGTGACACATATAGTAAACATACAAACTCACCAGTTTGCTTTGTAATATGTATTTCACTAGCTTGTCTGCACGGGAAGTCATTTAAACGACACGAGTGCGTATGCAAGTTGAGTACAAGCAGCAAAAAACGTAATATTAATAAAAAGGGTTTAAATTGAAAAGACCGCCGTGAGCGTCTACAAGTCATATAGGCTGCTACGGCAGACACAATTGAAGCAAACGCACACATACACAGTGATAACTCAGCGAAATGAGTATAATGTAGTGCCTTTAAAATGATAAAGAGGCGTAAGATGTATAAAAGGTAAAAAGAATTAAGTTAGATTTAAAGTTAAATTACATTTGGTTGTAGCATGAGCTGATTTACTAGTGGAGTATATTTGAAAAGCGACTAACTTTTAAACTTATATATTATAGAAAATACTACAATATCTTATACTATAGAAAATAAAATCTTACTGAAAAAATGTCTATGAAGCAGCTAAATATTTTGTTAAAAAAAAACTTAAAATGAATTTAAATGAGTAAGACCGAGTTAATCGAGTTTCCGAGGGCAAAATCAAGTTTTCGAAATTGTTAGCATACATCGAACAAAACAACTTGTTAATGAAATAGACGAAATTAAGGGGCTATAGCAGTGTGACATTTAAAAAAAAAAACATTTTTTTTAACGAAATAAAAATATCCTGTGAAAGCGGCAAGGTCGTATCTTGAATAGTTTTCGAATGGCAGCGTTATAAAGAGCGACTGCTAGCAGGAATAAACCGCTGTAGTTGAAACTTAAGGGGCACACCTAGTGTGGAAATTCAAAAAAATCGATTTTTCATATTTCGGTAGATTACACCTTTAAAAATAACATATTAACATATTTCAAATCGATATCTCAAAAAGTTTTTGAGTTATAACAATTTAAAGAGCAGCTGCTCGGCAGCTAAAGCGTCTCATTAGCTACGAGACGTACCTGAGGTATTGTTCAGAGTCTACTGTCCCTTCCAGCCCCTATAACACGATTCCGGTTTCTATTATTGGCTCTCAGGTATACTAAAATACATCATTACTAGCCGACCCGGCCACACGTTGTTGTGGCTAAGGTATACATTAAATAAAGTTGGTCCAATCTTGGCATCGGCGACGATGTTGATTACTCGAGGTCGATTTATGTTACGCAGCAAGAAGACAAATCACACTACTTTTAATTGCAAAGTGAGTGGTGATATTACAGGTAATTTTAAATAGTTTGGGATAATTGACTACGTCATCCTGGTTTGTAGCTGTGTCAACTCTTCTGGACTGAAATTCTAAATTGTCGCATTAAGGTCATCGATATCTTTGTTTTTTTTTTTTTACCACAAATGTAGGTCATTCAATCAGTCATTTATGGTTGTCATATTGAGGTTTCATGCCAGGAAAACTTCTCTTTCGAGTCAATGAAGTGACAGAAATCTGTTGGAAATGTTATTAATCCATCGAATTGTCAACTGTGACCCTATCATTTCCAACTGCTTCTACAAACGCAATTTAATATTGTTGCAAAAACACCCATATGTTAGTTGTTAATTGACGATTCTTTATGTGTCGCCATAAATTTAATGATTTTAGGCATGCGATTAGCCCGTCAGTAACAGTTGATCCAGGAATAATTGGAAGAGTCTGGCGTAAATCACCTACTAACAGAATCCTGGCTCCACCAAAAACGTTCATCGACAATCAAGATCTTTCTAGGTAGTACATACTCCTGGTAGAGTATATACTATCTAGGTAGTACATACTCCTGGTAGAGTATACACTTTCTACGTAGTACATACTACTGGTAGAGTATACACTTTCTAGGTAGTACATACTCCTGGTAGAGTATACACTTTCTAGGTAGTACATACTCTTCGTAGAGTATACACTTTCTAGGTAGTACATACTCCTCGTAGAGTATACACTTTCTAGGTAGTACATACTCCTGATAGAGTATATACTATCTAAGTAGTACATACTCCTGGTAGAGTATACACTTTCTGGATAGTACATACACCTGCTAGTGTATATACTATCTAGGTAGTACATACTCCTGGTAGAGTATACACTTTCTAGGTAGTACATACTCCTGATAGAGTATATACTATCTAGGTAGTATATACTCCTGATAGAGTATATACTATCTAGGTAGTACATACTCCTGGTAGAGTATACACTTTCTGGATAGTACATACTCCTCGTAGAGTATACCTTTTCTACGTAGTACATACTACTGGTAGAGTATATACTATCTAGGTAGTACATACTCCTGGTAGAGTATATACTATCTAGGTAGTACATACTCCTCGTAGAGTATACACTTTCTAGGTAGTACATACTCCTTGTTGAGTATATACCAACATACTCCTGGTAGAGGTAGACAACCTTCAAAATATTATTTTTTTGTTTTCTCTTTTTATATTTTTCTTGTCAAATCGAATAAAATTCTCTTATTATTATCTTCCTCGCAATTTTTCCATATTTACTCACTATCTAATCTTTTCCTGGTTTTCCACGAATATTTCAAGAATAAAATTAGCCAGATCGGTTTGGCCGTTCTCGACTTTGCGAGACTAACCAACAGCAATTCGATTTTAGAAAATTTTAAATTTTCTTCGCGGTAAGTTAAAAAAATTTAGGGGTGGACCACCCTTAACATTTAGGAGGATGAAAAATAGATGTTGTCCGATTCTCCACCCTAGCCGATATGCACGCTAAGATTCACGAAAATCGGTCGAGCGGTTTCAGAGGAGTTCAATAACATACACCGTGACACGAGAAATTTATATATATCATTATAATAATTTCTTGAAATTTCTGGAAATTTTTCGTTTACCGCCACCAGAAAAGAAAAGAACGACTCTATTTTTTCCCTAAAAAACGACATTTTTTCGGGACTACCCTATTTTGTTAAATTTTGATATATTTTGAAATATACCTCATTATGTCCAAAACATTTCGAAACATTCGATCGAGTACTTTCTCAAAAAAAAATTTTCAAAATCGCCTAATTTTTCATCGGTTACAAGGTATAGCCCCTTAAGGGCCGACAGTGCACATTTTTGGCGTCAATTTTCATTATTCTAAAGGCAAGAAAGATGATCAGTTTCATAAAGATATATCGCTTTTTATACGAGATATTCACTTTGGTGCAAACCCATGAGGTAGAAATCTATATATGTACCATATGTTATATGGGGACTATGGAAGATATGGAAGAATTGTACAGATACCATTAAATTTTAGTTTGAAACAACCTTATGTTAGCAAAAATACTTTCACCAAATTTTATTAAGACATCTCAACTATTGCCCGTTTTATACGGTATAATATTAATCTGAAGGGCGGAAACCATATTATTGGGTATATGGTGACTAATGGAAGGTATGTACTGATGTTATTAAATTTTAGTGTTAAACAGTCTTATTTCAGAAGAAATACTGACACAAAATGTGATTCAAATCTCAAGTATTGATCGATTTATATGGTCTAATATTAACCGGATAGTCGCAAATAATCGCATTATCTATATGGGGACTAAGGGAAGGCATGCACTGATATCATTAATTTTTAGTACTAAACATGTTGAAATGTTGTTGACAAAATTTATTAAATTATATCAAGCATTGGCTGTTTTATACGGTATAGTATTAACCGGAAGTGCTGAAGTCGTGATATTTTATATGTCGAAGATAGGCTTAGTTTTGACTCAATTTGTGCTAATTTTGGTATCAAACCATATTTTGTTATGAAATACCTTCTCACAAAATTTTATTAAGATATCTGGTATACTGACCGACATATAGTGTATAAGTTTAGCTGGAAGGACAAAAATGATAATATTCACTGTAAAGGATATATCTATATCCGGGCAGGGCTCTGCCTTTTTTCTAAAAATATTTAAATTTCATTTCATATACATATACCAGTTTATTTTAAGAGCCTTAGTGCTTTTTAATAAATGTATCGTCCCTACAAATTAAATTTTTATGTGCTACACGGCGTATGAGTAACATTATTTTGCTTGAATTTCTGTCATGCCATACTTTAGATACTGTTAAAACTAAAAATAAATATTTTTATACATATCCCAAAAATAAACTTGAACTTCTGCACTACAAACAGTATAAAGTCCTGTTAACCTCCACAACGGCAATCTGTTACAAAGTACTAAGCGCGGTCTGTGTAAGTCCCCGAGTCCTTCTTCATGCATCAAGGTTGCCGAATCACCGCAAATACTGCCCACAAATTGACAGCGCTGCTAGTTGACTGGCAGTTTGAAGTGCATGTAGCTTTCTGTGCTTTCTGACTGCTGTTGCTGACGCCGCCGCTGCGGTGGAGGCAGCCTTCACGTGCTATCAAAATTATCGCCGCTCGCTGACCTTGAGCTGTCGCGCTTACAAATTTGCAAATGCCACCTGCACCGAAGCATTGTTGCATTGAAGTATGGATTGCATTGATGCATTGATGCTAGGCTGTTCAAATTGTGAAATAGTGCAGGCATTTTTTTGATGCTCCAAATTGATGATTGTGGCAGGAAAGTGGTGGTGAGTTGAGGTGGTTTTTGATTTACTTTGATGAAATGGTATGTATGTGAGGGTGAAGTAGTGAAAACGAGACGCCGATAAAGAGTAGAAGGGAATATTGCAATAAAAAAATATTAAAAAAAATGTTTTTCAATTTTATTTTTATTTTAATTTTTATAAGTTTCTTAACTGAATATTTTTTTATTTTATGTAAAAATGTATTTTTTATTATTTTTATATTTATATTTAATTACAAAAGTTTTTGTAAAAAAAAATATTTAAATAAAAAAATTAAAGAATTTTCGCTATTTATGAAAAAATATGGAAAAATGTAACATATTTAAATCAAAATTTGAAATAAATTTTTTAAGAAAAAAATATGAATTTTTAAAATTAAAAATAAATAAATATTTTTTGTCAAATAAGTCGAAATGAGAAAAAATTAAATAGAAATTAAAACAATATTTTTTTTATTAAAAAATAAATACAATATTAATTTTTTTTTGCTTAAAAAAATGTATGCAAGTTAATAAATAAAAAAAAAAATAAATTGATTCTAATTAAAAATTTTTTTAAAAATATTTTTTTAAATTTTCTTAAATTTCACTTTTTCTTGAATTCAATTATATATATATTTTTTCATAATAAAAAATCTCTGCGCCCATTAATCACCGAAAAACAATTTAGCAGTCGTCATGCCGCACTGATTTTCCCAGTTACCTAACACATTTCCACCGCTCATTTCAAATCAGTTAATACCTAAACACCTGCGCCTAAGCTAGCATACCACGAAAACGCTTGTCGGACTGCCAAATTGCCGCCAAGCTACAAGCAATACTTGTAATAGAAGTAATCCTGCGCCGTTTCTAACGAATTTGTAGCCACTCGGTCCCCCAAAAGACTGCTCTTACCTTACTAGCACACTTCAGTATTTGCTTTCCTACTTTACCCTCGCAGTCGAATGGCTTATTATTCCCTCGCCACCGTCACTTTCCCCAGCTGCGTATGCATTTAGCTCTCATTCTCATTGTTTTCTCCTCCTCTGACCACCAGAGCGTCTATAGCTGGCGGCAATTTATTTGCGTTGAAGTTGATTTTTTTGTTGTTGCTGTAATATTGTTATTGTTTTCTTTAACAAAGTTGCGCAAATTTGCCTAATTAATGACTATTTGGTAAAAATCTGGCGCAAATCAGTTGAAGTACATAGACTTTTACAAGTGAAATTTTATTTGAATGGAAGTAGGGGGCAAGTGTAACTGAGGGGCAAGGTTGATTTTTGTTGGATATTGGTGGGGTGGAGAGTGAGAACTGGATGAAATTAAATCGTTTTGAAAATATTTTTGGTGCGCTGAGTTGAGAAAATTCATGTCGTGAGCTGAAAGGCAGTTCTAAAATAGTAAAAATATTCCGCAGGGTTCAAATTTAGTTTTTAGTATGAATCAAGTGAAATATCTAGCGAAACTCAAGCTCATCGAAATCCTGAAGATCATATATATCCCAACTAACCCCTCCTTAACTTTCCCTTTAGGCTTTCTTTGCAATCAATAGTCTTTCTAGGAGTCGGTTACCTTTGGATTCCACTTGTCGTCCCCGAATCAGTTAACCCGTTCAATATTTGGCTTATCCCAAATCTTGTTCCAGTCCTACATCCGAGTTCCTTTATATACATCTTTTTCTTATCCGGTCGGAGCTAGGAATGAGCTTTGTCAAAGTGAAGAGTTTGTCAGGAAGCTAAAACTCGGTAGTAGTCTAGCATGGATTCTCATTCAAAAATCTAGGTTGGGGGGGTTAAAACTATAAGATCCCGATATCATAATATGAATACGGGTTTCGGAATGGATGAACAAACGGCTGACGAATCCGTAAGATTACAATTTGGTAACACTGAGACGGGTCCTGGAGCGAGTGATTAAATGGGCCTGCCATCGTATTGAAATCATTCCACCTTATTAGTTGCTTGGCTTTGAGTTCAAAATCCGTAGGATCCCGATCTTAGTATACCGAAGCAGAGTTTGGAATAGATGGACAAAGGTCTGATGAAGCAATCACATCCCATCTAAATATTTTCACGACCTTTAGAACGAACGAGCAAATGACTAGTGAAAGACTGACGCATCCGTTTAAATTGGCTCGGTTTTAAGATTTCCATCTGCAATATGGTCGTACAGATGCATCTTTAACTTGTTCCTTTAGTCTCTCTGGGTAAGATCATACACTTTCTTATCGAAATTTTCGCAAGACTCTTGACAACCAAGGAATTGTTTAAGCCATACAAAACGCTGAGACTGTGTCTAAAAGCAGACTATGTGGAAAACTGATAACCAGTTTCTGTGTAGACGAATCATACTACGAAATAACTGTAACAATTGTAATGAATTAAATGAATCGAAAGCAATTAATCGTACAACGGATTGCGAGCTCGCACCAAACGCAAATGGGCAAGTGGTTGCCTAACAAAGTGACAGGCAAGCAGTAAAAGCTCTGAGGCGAGAGTGTGGGCGACAATTATAG
The DNA here is from genome assembly GCF_028554725.1 of Zeugodacus cucurbitae. Taxonomy (NCBI): domain Eukaryota; kingdom Metazoa; phylum Arthropoda; class Insecta; order Diptera; family Tephritidae; genus Zeugodacus; species Zeugodacus cucurbitae. The sequence goes on from NC_071670.1 coordinate 6,781,797, forward strand.
GTAGAAGGAAGGAAATGAAGGACATTCACTGCGTTTGAAGGTAAGGCAATCAGTGACGCATAAACTCGTAAGATAGTAGTATTTCGTAACGCCGTCAATAGTGGATGGACGGTGGCGGGTGGATTAGCGAAACTTGAAGGTTTGGATGCGGGGAAATAAATCAGAAATTAAGCAGTTAAAGCAATATTATTGAATTGTTTGTTGTTGTTTTTTGCATTAGTGCTTGGCTTAGTGTGTTGTTCTCTACACAGCTGCGTAGTAAAACAATTGATTTATTTATGGGCTTATCTGTCGCCTTACAGCCGATTTGCTTCAACAACTTTAATGCAAACTTAAGGTGGCAGTTGGAAGCAGTTTTCGTTGTGTATGAATGTAAATTTAATTTAGGAATGTATTAAAGCAAAATAGATGATCTATTATAAGTATTTAAGTTCTCCAGCTTGGAGTTGAGGTCCTCCTTTTAGACTAGATGGAGGACTGAGGTCCCTAGTCGACCAGAGCTCGCTTGGAATTCATGGTATGGCGTGAATATCCTTATTTATTTCAGTGTTTAGACTCAAAACCCTTTAGGCCGAAGCTTGAAACTCGGCACAAAAGTAAGATTTTACCAGCCTCAGTCCATATTACGAATGAACATGGACTTTTTGAAGGATAATTATTTATTTAAGTGTTCATTGAAGGAGGGCTCGTAAGATTTACAGATTTCGACACGTCATGTATTACGGGGATCCATATTTATAGAAGTCCAATCGTTCTGTTAAAATTAACTGTAAGTCTAATACATCGCTGACCTGAGTTCGGACGAAACGGATAATTCTTTCGGGTATGTACCAGGGTTTTTTGGAGGCAATTATTCTTCTATTAAGAAAAAGATAGAGGTAGTCGATATTGGATGTTATTAACTGCCCGAGGTTTACTGATTTTGGAATGTGGTTTCATGAAGCTGAGTGGTAAGGTTTCCATAGTCGCATGTTTGGGATCTTCCTGGGTATTTTGGGATTTGTAAGAAAACCCTTAACCCCCTAAGCATAGTTATCTATTTCGGTGCTCGGCGGATTTAAACAGCCACTCGTTCTGGTAGAAATACCTGGAAGTCTAATGCAACGCTGACCTGAGTTCGGTCGAAACAGATTAGGAAACGGACAGTTCTTACGGGTATGTATCAGGGTTTTTTGGAAGCAACCTTTGTTGAGATACTGGGACCGTGCTTGATAGTGTGATCTCAACTTCCCGAGGTTTACTGATTTTGGAATGTGGTTTCGTGAAGATGAGTGCTAAGGGTTGTCGTTTGTTTTGGATCTTCCTGGGTATTTTGGAATTTGTGAGAGAACTCTTAACCCCCTAAGCATAGTTATCTATTTCGGTGCTCGGCGGATTCAAACAGCCACTCGTTCTGGTAGAAATACCTGGAAGTCTAATTGAACGCTGTCCTGAGTTCGGACGAAACAGATTAGAAAACGGACAGTTCTTACGGGTATGTATCAGGTTTTTTTGGAAGCAACCTTTGTTGGGATACTGGGACCGTGCTTGATAGTGTGATCTCAACTTCCCGAGGTTTACTGATTTTGGAATGTGGTTTCGTGAAGATGAGTGCTAAGGGTTGTCGTTTGTTTTGGATCTTCCTGGGTATTTTGGAATTTGTGAGAGAACTCTTAACCCCCTAAGCATAGTTATCTATTTCGGTGCTCGGCGGATTCAAACAGCCACTCGTTCTGGTAGAAATACCTGGAAGTCTAATTGAACGCTGTCCTGAGTTCGGACGAAACAGATTAGAAAACGGACAGTTCTTACGGGTATGTATCAGGTTTTTTTGGAAGCAACCTTTGTTGGGATACTGGGACCGTGCTTGATAGTGTGATCTCAACTTCCCGAGGTTTACTGATTTTGGAATGTGGTTTCGTGAAGATGAGTGCTAAGGGTTGTCGCTTGTTTTGGATCTTCCTGGGTAAAAATCTGCGAATTTCGGGAAAGGCCGTAGTGCAAAGATTCGGAATCACTGCTTTCGATGGTGTGCGACTTAAATCATTGCGATCTTCAGCAAAACTGTGTCCGAAAAGCAAAGCTAAAGTCGAGTACGAATTGAATACATTAATCCAGAAGAATCGTTTTTTTAAATCTTGGGACTGTCTTAGGTACTGTGACTTTTCTCATATACCAGATAAAATGCAACCCTATAAAAATCTTTAACACAACATTAATTCCCTACGCGTTTGTAATCAGCGTTGTAATTTAAATCTTTAAATGCTTTATACAACAAAAATCAACAACAACAACAATAAAAACAAAGATTAAAGTGTACTTGTAAAGCTTTTAAACGCACAAAAAATGCAGTCTGTAGAAGAAGCAAAGTAAAAGGAATACCAAAAGTAAGCTGTATTCTCAAGTGCACTCACGAGCAGAGCAAAAAGCAGAGAGCAGAGCACTGAGCACTGAGAAGCAGTCTAGCAGTGAAATAAATCAACGATGCAAAAATATTAATGGAAAATTTAGTTTAAATTAAAAGCGTGAATGCTTGCGAAAAATGCGATGAGCAAAAATAATAGTGAAGTACATAAACACAAACCGATAGATAATGGTATGTATGAGTTTGTATAACAAACTGCATGCAAATTTATATATAGTATACACCCACACACACACACAAGCATGGATAGATAAACTTTTACAGCGGCGCGCATCGAGCGTCGTGCAATTAAAAAACTTCAATTCAAGGGCGCCAACGCCAACAGAAACTGAAGGCTTACACTACGCTACTAACGTGCACCAATGGCGGCGCGTCGCGCTTAGATGGTAGCAGCGCTTGGGGAGTAGTCTCGGCAAGGTAGTGGCGGCGATTGTGGTGTGTGTTTGCTAAAGCAACGGCGGCGCCACACAATGTCAGCGCCACGTCAATGCCAATGCTGCTGCTTAAAGGCAGCCAGCATGAATGCCGAAATTGATGAAGCGTACATGCGGTGGTTGACGGGGGCGTAAACCTTGCCCACGAGCTTTGATGCGCAGATGACGTTGATGAAGAAAAAAACATGCAGAATGTCTAAGTATCGAGAGATAAAAAAATCTAAAAATATTTAGTGTAATTAAATGAGTAAGATGAGATAATAGAAAAGCGGCGGGCTACGGAGTGAAGGGGGATCAATTCAAAAATCCTTAATAACTAATTTAAATGCAGAAATTTAAATGCGTAAAAAGTGCTATTAACAAAAAAATTAGTTAAATTGGCACCAATCCGATGGGATTCTCAAAATAAATGTAATAAAGGAAGTAATGTAGAGTAGTTAGCCGTTAATCAATGGTAATCACGCGTCATTTTTTTAGAAATTAATAAAAAGTAATAAAATAAATTCATATAATTGAACGGTAGCAAAAATGTTTGTTTGTAATTAAAAAGTAATCATATAGTAATGATTAAACATGGTAATCAATTATGATTTGTTTAGAGATCAATTGAAATTAGTAAAAAAAGTAAAAAAAAGTAAACAAAGTTGTGGTTGTAATTACAAAGTAATCATATAGTAATGATTACAAAATGGTAATCATGAGTCAATTGTTTCGAAATTAATAAAAAAAGCCAACAAAGTTGTTCTTGTAATTGAAAAGTAATGGTTTACAAAGTAATTACATAGTAATGATTACAAAATGGTGAGCCGAATTAATTGCTGTTTTCCATACCCCATAATATGTAATAATAGCCATATAGTGTTGACGACAGTCAAAAATATTATTTCAAGTAATCTATTTGTAATCAAGTTTGAGAAATGGATAGATCAAAATCGATTATGAACTAAATGAAAATAGCTGAGAGAAAGTAACTCATTACAAAATAACTACAATATTATTATAAGCAGCAAATTATAATGAGATTTAATTAATTCTCTATAACTGAATTAAGATTAATTATATTAAATTGAAGTTCAATTGTAATCAAGACGTAATCGATTACACTCAGTACCGTGTAATAAAAAGGGAATACAGCAACTATGTTAAGTGAATTTTTAATTAAAACTAAACTAACGGATGTGTAATGATTACTGTCATTAAAAGTAATGTAATTGATTCTGAAGAGTAATTCTGACCATATAACTATATCAGTTGTAATAGATATTTATCGAAAATAAAATTGTAATGATAATGTAATTAAAAACGTTATTTAAATTATGTAGTATACAAAAGTAATCATTATTAATTAAATAATTAGCTGGATATGAATTCATAATTTGTAATCAAAAAGTAGTTAAGAAGAAAATAATTGACAATATGGAAATAGTTGTTATTGTAATTAATCTAATGATAAAGTATTTAACTGTAGAGTAATTAAGAGTAAACTCTTGGCAAATATTGTAACGGTAATGATGTAATTACGTTTTAATTTGAAAATTTTGCAAAGGTATTACTAAACTAACGACAATGTAATCATTACTGTCACTAAAAGTAATGTAATTGTATGTGAAAAGTAATTCTGCCTATATGGTTAAGAATTTTAATAAATATTTATCACATTGTAATTTAGCAGATATTTAAATTTCAAAAGTACAAAGATGTAATGATTAATAATTAAATGAACGGGATAGTAATGCAGTATTTGTAATTAAAAAATAGTTAAAAATAATAATTCTGTATTGTTGGACTAATAGTAATTATCTTTCATGAAAATTTTAAGTAACTAACTGTAAAGTAATTAAACTCAATTTTAGGTAATTAGTAATTAGTGATAGATAGGTAAATGATATGAAAATTAAAAAAATGCAAAACAATTACTCTTATTTTTTTTTTAATAAATTCGATAAAAATACTCACAAACATTTAACATGCCTGAAAGTATGCTACACCTAGCAGAACTGCACATTATTCACAAGCAGACTTAGACAAATGGTGGCCACAGTAAACAATGCACTTTGATAAAATACTTTTTAATGATAAGCGTTACGCTTGAAGCCCATACTCCACACTTGAGTGTATGTAACGGTGATTAGAAACGACCGTAAATTACATGCACATACATACTTGAATACAATTAACTTGCTGCAAGTCAACTACGGTTGACTAGTCAACGAACAAAGTGACTATGTCTGATTCTACAATGGTTATACCCGTTTGCACTGCTATTGCTATTATAGTGTTGTTGCGGCGGCGCGCTTTTAATAAACAATTTATCTTAACAACTTGTTAAATCCAACAGTGTGACAAATGGCAGCTGTGTGCACAGCAACAACACCGCATTGTACTAGGACACAGTAGAATTTATTATGCGAAATATGTGTGTGTATGTGTGTGTGTGTGAAAAATTATTGCTAATACATATGTTTTTCCTTTGTCACTGGTAAGTAAAGTAATGCCCACTTGAGTTGATTGCTTTAACATACATATGTATATTTTAATGTAGATGGTAGCAATACAAATGTATTTGCGCAAAAACTATTTATAAAATTATTATTGTCGCTGTTGTTGTTGCTTTTTCTGTACACAAAAATCAGTAATTTTATTGCCTTATTACATGGCTTTGCTTTTATTGATTAAATTGCTTGTGTTGTTTTTGGCGTTGTCACCAACAAGTGTTTGTCATAATTCAAACTCAATGGGTTATTCTACGACATGTAGAACACGACAATTGAAATTTATTGAATGAAACAGCGAAAGAGAACAGACTAATATAGCAATTGTGGTTGAAAATGCATACAAAATTAAAAAATGGGAATAAAATATAGACAAAATAAACTATATACAAAACCATAGTTTAGGGTTAAATAATAATATGGATTTATAAAATTTTGGACATTATAATTTATAATTATTATTCAGTAGTATTGGGGTTACAATTATTTCCATTTATCAAAAATAATGTTATTTTACTTTTTTTATTTTTTAAAATTTTAATTTTAATTTTAATTTCAATTTTCAATTTTCAATTTTCAATTTTCAATTTTTAATTTTTAATTTTTAATTTTTAATTTTTAATTTTTAATTTTTAATTTTTAATTTTTAATTTTTAATTTTTAATTTTTAATTTTTAATTTTCAATTTTCAATTTTTAATTTTTAATTTTTAATTTTTAATTTTTAATTTTTAATTTTTAATTTTTAATTTTTAATTTTTAATTTTAATTTTAATTTTAATTTTAATTTTAATTTCAATTTTTAATTTTTAATTTTTAATTTTTAATTTCTAATTTTTAATTTTTAATTTTTAATTTTTAATTTTTAATTTTTAATTTTTAATTTTTAATTTTTAATTTTTAATTTTAATTTTAATTTTAATTTTAATTTTTTTAAATTTAATTTTAATTTTAATTTTAATTTTAATTTTAATTTTAATTTTAATTTTAATTTTAATTTTAATTTTTAATTTTAATTTTAATTTTAATTTTAATTTTAATAATTTAAATTAATTTAATTTGTTTTTAATTTTATTTAATTTTATTTTTTATTTTATATATATATCTTTTAATATAATTTGGTAGTTCAAGGGTTAAAATTTTTTGTACACATTTATATCAAGCGTATTTTCAAGGTGCAATAATTCAGTTTGCATTTTTAGTGAAGATTTGGTATTTATATTTCAGGCAGCCTTTGGGTTAATATAAGGTTTGACATTTTTTTTTAAATTCTAAAATATGTTATTGGTTAGTTTACTATTATTTAAGTCGATTTTACTGTTTTAAATTTTTGATTTTTTTTATTCAGATTAAGTTTTATTTATAATTCCAGTAGCTTTTGGGTTAATGAAATTTTTCGAAAAATTTTTATTAAAAAAAAAAATTTAAATAAAATAAATAATTAAATATTTTTTTTGTCTTGTTTAAATTTTATTTTTTTGATTTATTTAAACGTATTAAAAACGAATAAATTTTGTTATTTTTTTACGATTATATTTAATTGACCAAACCTTGTAAATATGGTAGTTTTAGGGTTAATATCTCTTTGAAAAGGTAATCCATTAAAAATTAGTATATTCATAGCCTGAAAGTTTACTATTCTAACAGGAGATCCAACTGAAGTAGATATTTTTTATGAAGAAGGAAATACTTTCAAGCCCAAGTAATATGTCTCTATGCATTATGTGTAGACTTATCCCAGGGAAATTGCCTTCTCAAGAACTATTAAGCGACTAGACTTGAGTAGTGCCTTTCAAACTTGCTTCCAGGGCCGGTATTTTTTCCAAGTTTTTACCGGGCAGAGCCGAAATACACTGAGAGAAAATACAGGAAATTTTGTCACGGTGCAGATGCGAACCAAGGGTTTATGCAACTGCGGCTATCTTCATATACATATGTATTAAATCACTTTAACATTTCTTCAACTCAGTTCACTCACATTCTAAAGTTTTCCTTTATGCGCAGAGTGCAGCAGATCTTTTCCTTCTCTCTCTCTCTTATCGTGCGTGTCATCTCCAACTGCCGCTTGAGTAACCAACGTCCATCCCATTGTACTCCGTTTATTGCCAGCCAGTGTGCTATTAATTCAATTCCTTAGCCATAATAAATTTAATTTTGCGCGCTGCACAGACAGCGTACAAAAGACTCCAGATTGAAGACTGCAGCTGAGCACGTGCTACAAATTAAGGTATATAGTAAGCTGCGATGGTCATTTACATGCCGCAGCACAATACTATGGAGACTGTTGAAATAGTTTTGTGGGAACACTTTAAAATTTGTTTTGCTGCTTGGCGCCAATAAGTATGCAATTCAATCCAGCAGCAAAATAAGTACTTGACTATCAGCACTTGAAGATTAAAGTGTAGCTAAATCAATTATCGATACTTTAATCAAAAATGAAATGGTTTCTAGATAAGATTAAAAAGTGGATAGTTAGTATTGATAAAAGCCTAAGCGCTAAGCAAACAACGGTCATTTGCCTCTTGTTGTGCGCTTGGTAGAGTGTAAATAAAAAAATTCGGGAAGTTTTCGCATACAACAGCCACACAGCACAGCAGTAGCAACGCAAAAATGAATTGGAGGCCGTTGGGAAATTTCAAAACACTGACTTTATGGCTGGCGTGCACGCTGCTACTTACGCAGCCGACGAAACAGGTGAGTCGTTGTCGATAAGCGAAAACCGTTAAATAACCACGTAAAGCTTATCAGTGCAGTTAACGCGCGTCTTATCGCTTTCATACTATCTAACGCTTTATTTGACCACTTTGCAGAATCCGCTGACAACTACCGGCGCCGATGATACAAACACTACGCAGTCATTTTATTATACTGCCGGTGTTGTAGAGTTTCGACCCGCTCAAAATGTACCGAATGCCTTGGCCGACAATCTCGCCGGTTATTTGGAAATCCTAAGCTCGGAAGCTGCCAAAGCTACAGATATTATTGTATTCCCCGAGGGGACGCTAAATACCATTGATACTGCCACATTTGTACCGGATCCCACGGTCGAACTCGAGACTACGCCCTGCCTGCTGGGCAACACCAGCGACTATTCCGACTTTCTGGTACAACTTTCGTGTGCTGCACGCGAGGCACGTAAATATGTTGTTATTAATTTGACCGAGCGCGCTAAGTGTATCGTCTCCAAAGACGACCCGCGTCCATGTGCGTCGAATGGCATAAATATCTTTAATACTAATGTTGTGTTCGATCGTGAGGGTCAAGTGATTTCGCGCTATCGCAAATGGAATTTATATGGTGAGCCGAAGAATACCACCTACTCTACGGAGTTGCGGTTTTTCGAAACCGATTTCGGTGTAGTATTTGGGCACTTCGTCTGTTTCGATATATTGTTTTATAAGCCCGCACAGTGGCTGGTCAATTTGGGTTTTACGGATATGATCTTTCCCTCAATGTGGTTCTCGCAGTTGCCGTTTTTGACGGGTAAGTTCATAATGAATTAACAAATTATATATAAGTAGAGTTTCAAAGGCAAATAGATGAATATTTATAAAGAAGCGGGACGACTTGGAAAAAAACCAAAGCAAAATTCGACGTACCCTAACTAAACTTTGTACTGTCGCGACTGCCTTCGTTTGGTCCATCTTGAGCGTGTCTATCTAGTCAGGTCATCGTTGAAAGCAGCCTCGAGTCTGTTAGCCACGACATTCTAATAAAAAGTAATCCAAAACTTTACATCGTATAGTGGTTATACTTGAAGCTTCAACATCTGTTATATTGATTAGGTTCGTTGAGTATTTCACAAAATAAAAATATCAACAACAATTTGGCACACGCTCTGTTAAAGTTATAGCTATAGCCGCAGCTGATCTTATCGAAATCTTTATTAGTCACGCGAAAAATATTGATTCATGTTTGTTATTTGACCTTAGATACGCCGAAATTTTTGATTACATAGAAATTACTCATTGCTTTAAGGTTACTTCTCGGAATACATTAACGACTTTGATAATATTTCACAATGCGTTTAATGGTGTGACAGCTCAAATCAGTGGTGTGACAGTGCAATCTTCATAGAAACCAGCGATGCCTTACTTCAAAGAGCTACGGGTTTATCATACATATAATTTTCTAATCATCAGAGACAATCCCTCTCAATAAATACTATCGTGGTAATAACAGGACCGATAGATTCTGGAAGAGCTTAAAGGTTAAAAATTTCGATTTCGAAACCGACCGGATTCCTTAAGAGCTTTAAGCTTAAAGAGCTCTCGCTTCAAATTCGAAAATCAGGGAACCCAGACTACATCGATCGAAAATTTGATTAGACGAAGTACCACGATCTCTTCCCTGTAATACAGCGAGAGTTTAGCCCTGTACTCTAGGGTCTTTAGCATCAGCTTCTAGATTTAAACGCGCCATCGATCAGCTTAAAGTCTTAAAACCGAGCTTAATGCTTAAAAAGCTTCCGCTTCGATCTCGAAATCAAGGGAAGCAAAAATTCAACGATCCAAAATGAACTCGGAGTACCACGATCTTTTTGTTTAATAAAGTTCCATAGGGTTTACTTTTAAGAATCGAGACAGTTAATATGATTTACATTTCCCACAATTTACGACAAGTTAAGAAGTTAATATTTAGTAGGAAAAGAGCTTAGGCTCACCACAGTGCAATATTCTCAAAATCCACCTGTTTAACTGATAACATTCCAAATATGTTGCAGCGGTTCAATTCCAACAGTCATGGGCTTACAAAAACGATGTCAACTTGCTAGCAGCTGGCGCTAGTCTACCAGCTATCGGCTCAACTGGCACAGGCATCTATGCTGGGCGCGCTGGTCCTTTACTCACCGTAATGAATACCGGTGAAGGTGAACGTCGTCTATACGTGGCAAGAGTACCAAAGAAGAGGTACAATAATCTAAGCGTACAAGCTGTGACCGCCGTAACTGAGACTGAGGCGCAGCCGCACGCAACAACAAAGCGTCTAAATGAAGCTGATATTTTATTAAAACGCGACTATTTGGATCAATATGAGAGCATATTAGTAGATTTGAAGAATGCCAGCGGTCGTGCGCAGCACACTGTTTGTCATAAGAGTTTCTGCTGTGATTTCGAGCTGCAATGGCATCAGCTGACCGCTGCTGGTGCCGGTCAATACTACAGTTATCGTTTGGGTGCCTATGAAGGTATGCGCGATGAGCCGGGCGCTGAGAGTTCGAATGCGATACGCAATTGTGCGGTCTTCACATGCATCGGTGATGATATAGCCGATTGCGGACGCACATTCCCCGCTGACTTCGTGCAGCAGCCGCAAATCGCTTTCGATCGCATAGTTATTGACGCCAACTTTCAGACGGGCTATCCATATTTGTTGATGCCGAACAGTTTGCGTGATGATCTCAAGCCCTTGGCAGTGAACGAATTCGAGTGGGAGGAATACGATGTGTTGGTGTGAGTATGATTAGTTTAGCTTTTTGCAGAACAAACAATATTGCTGTTTACTTTAATTCTAGTGACTGGGTGTTAAAGCGTCATGCGCGTTATACTTTGAACACAACAACCGACAATCTTTTGGCTTTCTCGCTCTATGGTAATTTTTATAGTGGCATCGGTTTCATTAATAGGCCCAGCACGAGCTTCCCGCCAACGAGTAGGCCAACGACAGTTGATCCAAATGGCGGAGATGGCGCCGGAGTCCTACTGCAACCAATCATAACGATTTGGACATTGCTTGGATTGTTACGAGTAGTTGTTTAAGTTGACAATATTAAAGATAGATACATACATACAAATAAAATATAATAAAAAAATGCTAGATTTGTGGATTGAATTTTGTTGGGATCACAACGTTTTCAAATGAAATATTCGATAAATATATCGGACATGAAGACACACAAGGACGAGACGCAGAATCTACGAATACCTTTGATTTGGGTCACATTTATTTTAATACATTAAGTAAGGAGGATGGAGTCATATGTAGAAGTTTACGTAAGTGAGGAAAGTTTCTGATTGTCACTCACTTGGGAGTGGCCAGGAACGATTCTTTTACATGTGGCTCCAGCAGCTCACGACTTCCGGTCTTAGACCAAGTATCCTCTGGGTAGCCAACAGACATCCGTTTGCAGGCGAGCTAAAGTGAGAAGGCGAAACACCCCCCAATGAAAAAGAAAAAACAGCCTCGGATGAGAGACCCCAATTTTGATGACGACCACTGCAAACGTTTAAAGAACTACGAAATAAGGGCATGCACCTGGAATGTCCGGACCCTTAATTGGGAAGGTGCCTCTGCCCAGCTGGTTGATGTCCTCGTAAGAGTAAAGGCTGACATCACCGCAATCCAAGAAATGCGATGGACGGGACAAGGACGGAAGAAGGTGGGTCCTTGTGACATCTACTACAGCGGCCATATAAAGGAGCGCAAATTCGGTGTGGGATTCGTGGTGGGAGAGAGACTCCGTCGTCGACATATCACTGATTTGCGCCCACGCCCCGACGGAAGAGAAGGACGAAGTGATCAAAGATACCTTCTATGAGCGCCTAGAACGTACCTATGAGCGCTGCCCCCGCCACGATGTAAAAATCGTGCTTGGCGATTTCAACGCTAGGGTGGGTAAAGAAGATGTCTTTACCCACCCGCAGACGATGGAACGAAGAGCTGTATGTGTTATTCGACGACATAGACATAGTCCAGCGAATAAAAAAATAGCGGCTACGCTGGCTATGTCATGTTGTCCGAATGGATGAAAGTGCTCCCTCTCAGAAAGTATTCGATGCAGTACCCGCTGGTGGAAGCAGAGGAAGAGGGAGACCTCCACTCCGATGGAAGGACCAGGTGGAGAGGGACCTGGCTTCGCTTGGAATAACCAATTGGCGCCAAACTGCCAGAAGGAGGGATGCGTGTCGCGCTGTTTTGGACTCGGCTATAACCGCGTAAGCGGTGTCTACGCCAGTCAAGAAGAAGAAGTAAGGAAAGCAGTGAAAGATCCGTTCAACCATCCACGATGGTTTCGTCAAGTCTTACTCAAAGCAAAATCCTTGATGTAGTCACAAGATCCCAGAGACTTTTACTCTTTTGCTTCAGGTAATGTATCACTATCAGAAGACCTTTGAATGAAGGCGAAAAAAGCTCGAAAAGGGATGGGTATATTGATCCGAGAGTCCGTCCGATTACGATCCTTGATTTCGACTATTAAAAGTAGGAAAAACTAGACACAGATATTGGTGATGTAGATCTAAGTTCAGAAAGTTTAACTAAACTGACGTACCGGAGATGTTACGAAATTTTGGATAGACAAAGATTCTGTGAGAGGATTTGGAAAGATTTTATTTATAAATAAATATACAATCCATTGTACTGTTTATTGCCAGCCAGTGTGCTATTAATTCAATTCCTTAGTCTTAATAAATTGGAGACAGCGGATTGAAGACTGTAGCTGAGCACGTGCTACAAATTAAGGTATTTACTGTGGTGGTCATTCACATTGCACAGCACAAGACTATGGAGACAGTTGAAATAGTTTTGTGGGAACACTTTAAAATTTCTTTTGTTGCTTTGGCGCCAACAAGTATGCAATTTAATACAGCAATACTTGAAGACCAAAGCGTTGCTAAATCAATTATCGATACTTTAATCAAAAATGAAATGGTTTCCAGATTAGATTAAACGGTTGATAGTTGGTGTTGATAAAAGCTTTAGCGTAAAGCAAACAACAGTCATTTGCCTCCTGGTGTGCGCTTGGTAGAGTCCAAATAAAAAAAATCGGGGAAGTTTTCGCTTTCAACAGCCACACAGCACAGCAGTAGCAACGCAAAAATGAATTGGAGGCCGTTGGGAAATATCAAAACACTGACATTGTGGCTGGCGTTCACGCTGTTTCTTGCGCATCCAACGAAACAGGTAAGTCGTTGTGCAGTTAGCAGCGCGTCTTATCACTTTCATACTATAAAACGCTTTATTTTACCACTTTGCAGAATCCGCTGACAACTACCGGCGCCGACGATACCAGCACTCCACAGTCATTTTATTATACCGCCGGTGTTGTAGAGTTTCGACCCGCTCAAAATGTACCGAATGCCTTGGCCGACAATCTCGCCGGTTATTTGGAGATCCTAAGCTCGGAAGCTGCCAAAGCCACAGATATTATTGTTTTCCCTGAGGGTACGCTAAATACCATTGATACTGCCACATTTGTACCGGATCCCACGGTCGAACTCGAGACTACGCCCTGCCTGCTGGGTAACACCAGCGACTATTCCGACTTTCTGGTACAACTTTCGTGTGCTGCACGCGAGGCACGTAAATATGTTGTTATTAATTTGACCGAACGCGCTAAGTGTATCGTCTCCAAAGACGACCCGCGTCCATGTGCGTCCAATGGCATAAATATTTTCAACACTAATGTTGTGTTCGATCGTGAGGGTCAAGTGATTTCGCGCTATCGCAAATGGAATTTATATGGTGAACCGAAAAATACCACCTATTATACGGAGTTGGAGTTTTTCAACACCGATTTTGGTGTAGTATTTGCGCACTTCATCGGTTTCGATATATTGTTTTATAAGCCTTCACAGTGGCTGATTAATTTGGGTCATACAGATCTGATCTTTCCCTCAATGTGGTTCTCGCAGTTGCCGTTTTTGACGTGTAAGTTCATAATGAGTTCATATATTATATTTAAATAGAGTTTCAAAGGCAAATAGATGAATATTTATAAAGAAGCGGGACGACTTGGAAAAAAACCAAAGCAAAATTCGACGTACCCTAACTAAACTTTGTACTGTCGCGACTGCCTTCGTTTGGTCCATCTTGAGCGTGTCTATCTAGTCAGGTCATCGTTGAAAGCAGCCTCGAGTCTGTTAGCCACGACATTCTAATAAAAAGTAATCCAAAACTTTACATCGTATAGTGGTTATACTTGAAGCTTCAACATCTGTTATATTGATTAGGTTCGTTGAGTATTTCACAAAATAAAAATATCAACAACAATTTGGCACACGCTCTGTTAAAGTTATAGCTATAGCCGCAGCTGATCTTATCGAAATCTTTATTAGTCACGCGAAAAATATTGATTCATGTTTGTTATTTGACCTTAGATACGCCGAAATTTTTGATTACATAGAAATTACTCATTGCTTTAAGGTTACTTCTCGGAATACATTAACGACTTTGATAATATTTCACAATGCGTTTAATGGTGTGACAGCTCAAATCAGTGGTGTGACAGTGCAATCTTCATAGAAACCAGCGATGCCTTACTTCAAAGAGCTACGGGTTTATCATACATATAATTTTCTAATCATCAGAGACAATCCCTCTCAATAAATACTATCGTGGTAATAACAGGACCGATAGATTCTGGAAGAGCTTAAAGGTTAAAAATTTCGATTTCGAAACCGACCGGATTCCTTAAGAGCTTTAAGCTTAAAGAGCTCTCGCTTCAAATTCGAAAATCAGGGAACCCAGACTACATCGATCGAAAATTTGATTAGACGAAGTACCACGATCTCTTCCCTGTAATACAGCGAGAGTTTAGCCCTGTACTCTAGGGTCTTTAGCATCAGCTTCTAGATTTAAACGCGCCATCGATCAGCTTAAAGTCTTAAAACCGAGCTTAATGCTTAAAAAGCTTCCGCTTCGATCTCGAAATCAAGGGAAGCAAAACTTCAACGATCCAAAATGAACTCGGAGTACCACGATCTTTTTATTTAATAAAGTTCCATAGAGTTTACTTTTAAGAATCAAGCCAGTTAATTTCCCACAATTTACGACGAGTTAAGAAGTTAATATTTAGTATGAAAAGAGATTAGGCTTTCCACAGTGCAATATTCTATATTTAACTGCTCTCAAAATCCACCTGTTCCATTGATAACATTCCAAATATGTTGCAGCGGTTCAATTCCAACAGTCATGGGCTTACAAAAACGATGTCAACTTGCTAGCAGCTGGCGCTAGTCTACCAGCTATCGGCTCAACTGGCACAGGCATTTATGCTGGGCGCGCTGGTCCTTTACTCACCGTAATGAATACCGGTGAAGGTGAACGTCGTATATACGTGGCAAGAGTACCAAAGAAGATGTTCAACAATCTAAGCGAACAACCTGTGACCGCCGTAACTGAGACTGTGGCGCAGCCTCACGTAGCAACAAAGCGTCTAAATGAAGCTGATATTTTATTAAAACGCGACTATTTGGATCAATATGAGAGCATATTAGTAGATTTGAAGAGTGCCAGCGGTCGTGCGCAGCACACTGTTTGTCATAAGAGTTTCTGCTGTGATTTCGAGCTGCAATGGCATCAGCTGACCGCTGCTGGTGCCGGTCAATACTACAGTTATCGTTTGGGTGCCTATGAAGGTATGCGCGATGAGCCGGGCGCTGAGCGTTCGAATGCGATACGCAATTGTGCGGTCTTCACATGCATCGGTGATGATATAGCCGATTGCGGACGCACATTCCCCGCTGACGTCGTGCAGCAGCCGCAAATCGCTTTCGATCGTATAGTTATTGACGTCGACTTGCAGATGGGTTATCCACAATTGTTGATGTGGAACAGTTTGCGTGATGATCTCAAGCCCTTGGCAGTGAACGAATTCGAGTGGGAGGAATACGAAGTGTTGGTGTGAGTATGATTGGTTTAGCTTTCTGCAGAATAAACAATATTGCTGTTTATTTTAATTTTAGGGACTTGGTGATAATGCGTCATGCGCGTTATACATTGAACACAACAACCGACAATCTTTTGGCTTTCTCGCTCTATGGTAATTATTTTGATGGCTTGGGTTTCATTGATCGGCCCGGCACGAGCTTCCCGCCGACGAGTAGGCCAACGACAGTTGATCCAAATGGCGGAGATGGCGCCGGGGTATTACTGCAACCAATCATTATGATTTGGACATTGTTTGGATTGTTACGAGTAGTTGTTTAAGTTGACAATATTAAAGATAGAAACATACATACAAAGAAAATATAATAAAAAATTGCTAAATTTATTGATTGAATTTTATTGGGATCACAACGTTTTCAAGCGAAGGATTCGATAACTGTATCGAACATGAAGACATACAAGGACGAGACGCATGATCTACGAACACCTTTGATTTGGGTCACATTTGTTTTAATACATTAAGTAAGGAAAGCAAGTCTTACTCAAAGCAAAATCCTTGATGTAGTCACAAGATCCCAGAGGCTTTCACTCTTTTGCTTCAGGTAATGTATCACTATCAGAAGACCTTTGAATGTTGGCGGAAAAATCTCGAAAAAGGGATGGGTATATAAACCCAAGAGTCCGTCCGATTAGGATCCTTGATTTCGACTATTAAAAGTAGGAAAAACTAGACACTGATATTGGTGATGTATATCTAGATTCAGAAGGTTTAACTAATCTGACGTACCGGAGATGTTACGCAATTTTGGTTGAACAAAGATTCTGTGGGAGGGAGCTTAACGAGATCTACGTTCGACTCGAAAACGATTGGAGTACTTTCTTGATACAACTATTTCTCAAGAACTTTCATCCTAGAGCAATTCTTTACTCGAAAGCTGCACAAAATTCTGTAAGTCTCAATAAAACTTGTAATATTATATATGAAGACGCTTAGAGTAATGCTACCAAGCGGAAAATAAGCAAATGTTGATTCATCCAGCGGTTCCGGCACCACACTGATAAGCCAGTTTAGCAGTACATTTGTAAAGCAGCAACAAAGAAATCGTGTAACTACAAGCCTCACACGGCTCACCTACACTACACTACAGAATTGAATGCAGTTCAATGAAATTTTTTGCCAGCTCCATAGACATAAAACTAAACACTGGTATGTTGGAGAGTGTGTAGTGCTCACAAGCTTGTTGTTGGCACAAACTGTTGCTCCACTTGTTAGCATTCAACAGTCTCTACCTTAACAATATATCTAGATATGTGAATATTGTGTTCGCAGTTCAAGGAGAAGTTATTGACGCTGGGAGAGAGTAACGCCGAAACGCGTGAGCGCGTAAACTTCCAGTGGAAGGCCACAAGAGAGATGAGTGGGAGAGAGCAGTGTAGAGCGGGAGTGCAAGCATGGAAATACTTCATTTATGTGTGATTTGTAGACCTTCAACGGGTGTTATTTAGCAGTTGAGAGCCTCAAACAGTAATGTTATAAATTATTTAAAAGCATGGAGAGTTTTATACCAGAAATTTAAAGCAGTGCAGTTTCGTATTAAAGCGGTTTAATAAATTATTAATGATGGAAGAAATAAAGGAAAAACAGTGTTAGAGACCTCGGAAGCACGCATCTGAATGATATTTGATTAAATCCAAGGATTTAGTGCCAAAAGATTGGTCCACCATCTAATAAGTTAGGAAATATGTGATATTCTATTTAGAATAACTGTCTGAAAAACTATCAGTACGGGGTGAATACCCAACCAAATGCTCCCTTGATGACTTAAGCCAATCAATCTCCGCTTTGGCGTTCTTGTGAAAGAGTCTAAATCCGACAAACTTGTCAGCTCTACAAACTCGAACTTTGGAGCACTTCAATGACAATGTCTGAGTCGATTTCCACTACTGCGGATATTTTCAAGCCTTCGAACAAATATGATGACAAGAAAAGCTCGATCAAAACAAAGCTTACGGAATTTCTGGCAGTCCTTGTTCCTTGGAAAGCTGGTTATATTAAGCAGCAGTTATGGAAGTAAGGGATCTACGATCTCTGAAGTTCACGTTATTTCCGATGGGTCGCAGATATTAAAGCCAACACTGCTCGAGTGAATGGACGATTCTGCTTGGACCACATTAGAAACATGGATGTTGATTAGTTTTACTAAAATAAATAGTATGTTACGTAACCAGATATAGAAAGCGTTTGCTTTCTTGCCGAAGTCTTGAGCTGCTTCGGTTTCTCCATCTATATCAAGGGAAGGAGCATAAATGTTTCCTGCTGAGGCACAAAATGTTGTATGATTCATAGATTAGTCATGGAATATTTTTATAAGGAAGACCGAGCTGCCGAGCTGAGAGCCAATTGAAGATATAAAAACAAACTTTGTATTGGGCGAATCTCGACTTTTTATTGGCATTTCTACCGGAGCTACCTACGTTCTTTGAACTAAATTTACATTTTATAAACTTAGATCTACAAAAGCTTCCCCAATTGAGAAAAAATATGTCCAATATTGACTGCTTTTGCTGAAAATTAATCAACCAAAATTAATATTTCTGCTTAAACTCGTCTGCCTCTCACACGACGCAACCCTCCAGCATCACCTATATTAACACACATGCTCAAAGATCCCGCCAACTGGCGCGGCAGATAAAAGTATTAACAAAGACCGCATGAATGAAAGTCTATTTGGAGACTATCCTCGCCAGCAGCGGCCACCTGCAATTGGAGACTTTCAGGTGCGAATTTCAAACCGAACAAACACATACAAAATAATTTCCCTTCAATGAATGGCACACACGCATATGTGAGTATTTCCAGCTGAGTTCGCTGGTTGCCGACCCACCGCAATGTGCCCGCGCTGGTGGGTCTATGTGTGTGTGTGTGTGTGTGTTGAGTGCGTGTGCCGAATGTGTATGGCTAGCCAGTTAGTCGACGCCGTGCGAACAGGCGCCAAAGTATGCTTCGGCGCGGCCGAGTTGCCCCTGACGAGCGGGCGAACCGGGAGAGTGTGGCTTTTTGTTCGTTACCCACTGGCTGGCGAGCTGACAGGCATGATGCGTGTGTGTGTGTGTGTACAGGGAAATTTTTGGAATTTTCCCTAACATTTCGGCATGCTAGTGAGCAACAGCTCTCCAATGTGACTGGCCAAGACTAGTAGGCTTTCAGCCTCCGAGCGGACAGCAACACGAAATTCCTCCCTCCGAAGGGATGCGCGCGTACGGTGAATATTAAGAGTTTTTTCTGTGTGATGTTTAGACAAACATACATATGTACATACAGTGTTAGTTGTGCGCACAGACATATATACATAAGTATATAAATATATATAATATAATATATATGTGTCATGTATATAAGCGTAAATGTGTGTTCGCGCGTGAAAAATTCAATGTATAAACTCGTGCAGTAAATACTTTATGTGCAAAACAGCAAAAAAAAAATAAAAAAAAAAATTTGAAAATTTTGCAAATTAAATACAGTAAATATTTAAAGTGCAGTGAATGGAAAATGCGCCAGTGGCAAAATCAAATATGAAAATTTACAAAACAAAGAATAAATTTTTACGTGCGAAAAGTGTGTGTGAGCAGCGTCGTATCTGTAATTAGAGCGGAAATTCTGATGGAAAATAGTTGGGGTCGTGGAAAAGCAAACTTTGAACGCAAAGAAATTTTGAAAAAATAATATAAAACAAATTTAAGAATTAATTAAAAAAAATTAAAAAAATATATAATGTATAAAAATATTTAAATATAAAAGAAAAAAAATAGTTACCAAAAAATTCTGAAAAATTAGAAAAAATAATCAGAAAAAAATATTGATTTAAATTTAAAAATATGTGTCAAAAATTCGTATTAGCCGAAGCAAGTTAAGTGTCTGTGCTGAAGTGTTAAAGTGTTTACAAAAAAATTTGTACAATATTTTTGTTGGCGAAGCAGCAGCGAGTTGGAGTAATATTTATTGGAAACAAAAGGTAGAGTAAAAGAAAAAGCAAAGTAAAATTATCAAAAAAAAAAAACGAAATAATAAATAAATAAATAACAGAAATATTATATAAAAATACCTAAAAAATAAAATATACAGTTTTTAATAAAAATTTTTTTTTAAATTAAATTAAAAAAATATATACATATATACATAAATTAACTATTATTATTATTATTATGTATAATTAATATATAAATAATTTTTTTAAGAATAATGTTTAAAAAGACAATTTACTTTTAATATCACAAAATAAGTGATAAGAGAACTGCAAAGTCATATTTTCTCATAAAAAATTAGATAATTTAGTATTTAATAATTTTTTTTATTTTTTATTTGAAATAATATTTAACATAATAGTGAACTGCTGCCATACTTTTAATAAAAAATGTGAAAATTAAAAACAAAAAATAATTAAAAATCTGTTTGCTAATCATACGAAAAATGTATTGCAAAATATTTTTTTTTAATATTCAACAATTTGGGGACAGCTTATTAAAAAATAAATATTTTGCAATAATTTTTTTTTATCTCTCCAAGGCTTCAAAATAAAAGTATATATTTAAAAAAAATCTTTTTCCATAAATTATGAAGTATTTTTATAAAAAATCTCTTTTCCGTGGAATTGCTCCAAAAACACAAATTTGTTTGATTCCGTCGCAGCATTCCATAAATAATTCCCATAGAATTTGGCAATAAAAATTTTTTTGTTTTGAAATTTTCAAAACACTTCAAATTTGTAAATTTCAAAACTTGCTGAAATTTCTTTAAAAAAAATACAAGAAAATTGTTTTTACAATGAATACTTTTATAAAAGTTTTTTGAAAAGTAAAAAAAAAATATTTGAAATTTTAAATAATGCATTAAGATATATAATTTTCTTTTTAGAATTAATTTAATTATAAATTTTCTTCGAATTGAAACAAAAATTTGTCTGATTGTATTTCTTAAATATCAAATATTTAAGATGAATATGGCTGCATTATTGAACTTTAATTATGTTTTGTAGAAAGTTGAAAAATTGCATCAAAGAAAAAACTTTACTTTCCCCACACACGATTTGGACATTTTCATCGAAATTTATCTATTGTTCATTAATCCATTGTTTTAAAAATTTTGGAAAAATGTTTATTTAGTGAAAATTGTATTAATAAAATTTTTAATATAAAAAAAAAATTCTAATACAAAAAGAAAAATAATAGAAAGGGATATTCAATGTACAAGTTTTTCAAATTTGCTTCAAATTTTTGTGGAAAAAATTATTTTACGTTAAATTAATGAACTTTTTGTAGTTTTTTCATTCGACAAATTTAGTGAAATAATTTAATGATAAACAAAAAAAAATTAATTTCAGTAAAATTAACATCGTGTTTGAAATTTTATATTTTTGAAAAATATGACAAAAAAATTAAAAAAAATAACTAAATTCATACTTTAATTTTAGCGTGTTCATCAACAGAAAATGGCTCTGATGTAAAAGACTACTATTTCTTTAAAGATAATATATTTTGTTTTTTGAAAGGAGTTCACAAGTTCCGAATCTAAAAGACTTTTTTGATTGGGTGACTACTTTCTTTGCGCGAAAATGTTTGAAAAAAGTGATGTTGTGCTTACAAGTAGTTTTTTTTTAAATCAAAATATTTATTACCAAAAAATTTGTGAAATTAAAAAAAAAATATTTGTGGTACACAAAAGTTGTCATAAAGTTATAAGTTTTAAATGAAAATACGATTTTGTGAGCTCCTGGTTATTATTTTTTTGTGATAAATCTGAAAAAAACTGATTGATTGAAAAACAAAAATTTTTAATATAAAACGAACAGAACATATAGCTAAGAACTAAGTCGTAATTGTATAAAATTATTTTGTAAGCAATTCAACAACAATTTTTTTTAAACAAGTGTAAATGTTTTAAACTTTATGATTCTACGACACTTTACGTCAACTTGTGAGTACCACAAATATAAAATTTCATTTTTTTTTAATTTGGAAAATTTGGAAATCTCATTCAGAAGAATTAATAAAAACTATACGCATTCTTTTGATTTTTGTATTTTTTGCCAACAATTTTTTGAAGATAATACGTAATAATTAACAAACAAATTTTGGTTTGCCTTCGTCGACTTTTTAGAAAATTATGAATAGAGAAAAGTATACACATTTAATTCAATCCAATTCATTCAAACATGAAAAAAAAATATTTTTCAAATTCAGTCTCAGAAAAATTTTCGAATTTATAAATTTCAATAATTTTATTTAATTTTATTTATTTTACAATGAAGTCCTAAGCAAGATTTTTTATAAAATTTGGGCACATTTATACATTTACAACTTGTTAGTTCGAGAAAATTTCGCTTATTTTCGATATTTTATCTACATACTTCTACAAATGTATGCATAAACTTAACGAAATATATTTCTATGCTCGTATGTACCGCTAGTAATGCATATATTAAACATTATATATGTTCATGTGTATGTATGTCTTTACTTTCCCAACAGTGCTTTTTACATGAAACTCATGCATGTTATGCTGGTAGTTGATATTAGAAACGTTCATTTCCTCTACTTGAAGCTCAAGCACACACACACGCCCTCATTTACCGTTAGACACTCTAATTAAAGTGAGATTTGCACAGAGTGCAGAAAGTAGAAAAGTAAAGAAAAAAAATAGACAAAGTTAAAAGTGAAGCCAAGAAGCAGTTGTGCTCTATTAAGCGTGGGTACAAACAAAAGTGTGAAAAAGATATGTACTATATAAATATGTATGAATTAAAGTAGGTAAATGTTAATAGACAAGCGCTTTAGTATAAATTTGGGTAAGAAAGAACTTGGTTTGTGCTAAAACAAGCAAAGTATTTGATGCTAACTATATAAAAAAATTAATGGGAAAATTTGTTTGATTTTCAAGATTTTTTTTTAAATGATATTAGGTGGTGAATAAAACAAGTTTTGTGGATTTAGTTTGATCGGTATATGTTTTTTATATATATTTGCTCGAGAATTATGTTCAAGAATTATGCCAAAAACACTTCACTATGTTGTAATTAGTTTAAATTAAACTTCAAAAGTGAAAATTTAGTTTATGCCAGTCTATGTTAGCTTAAACAGGCTACCATTTGAGGTTTTTTTTAACTAAATGTTTTTAATAATACTTTATTTTGCTGTTAATAATGCCAAAAACAGTTTCAAAATATTTATACCAGTTTCAGTTTTAAGCATATTTGGCAACTACAGAATTTTTTAAAGCTTTATAACCCTTTTATGCCAATTTATACCAGTTTTAGTATCTAACCAAACATTTTAGAAGACTAGTAGACAAATTTTCTGTTCAAACGCTGGCAGTTTAAGACTACCGCTGTGCGGTAAGAGCGGTTTTCTGTATGTATGTTCTCGAAAATTTTGGCAAAAAAATCTTCAATATGCTCAAATTGATTTAAATTAAACTTCAAAAGAGAAAATTTTGTTGATACCAGTTTATGTTAGTTTAAACCAGATACCATTTGCTGTTTTCTTGACTAAATATTTGCTGCAGAGCCTTATTTTGCTGTTAATAATGCATACAACGTTTTAAAAAATTTTATACCAGTTTATACCAGTTTCAGTTTTAAGCATATTTGGCAACTTTAAACCTTCTAAAGCTTTTTAACAACTTTTATGCCAATTTTCAACAGTTTTAGCAACTAACAAAACATTTTAGAAGTCTGCTAGACTATTTTGCCGTGCAAAAATTTTATACTATATGCTGGCAGTTTATGTATACAAATGTTTTATATAAACGATCTGTGGAATTTAGCTCGTTGCTGCTGTGAATAGTATAAGCGAGTAGTGTAATGCATTGTTATGTACGCAAATACACAATATACGCGTGTAAATAGATAAAATGTTTTTCCACAAATTCTACTATGTACTAACTTAACTATATAAAGTAATACACACGCATATTTGTTTTAATTGTGTATTGATTTCTTCTTTTTGCATACCTACAATAGATATTGGCAATACTTTTTTTTTGGTTGCTTTGCTGTCTTTGTATATACCAAAAGTAATACAGCGCACAAGTCAGTTTAATTTATTGTGTATGCAAAAGTAAACAAAAATCGTCCAAATGATATTGAAATCAATGCGAATTGAAATGAATTCAAGAGTTGTTGAAATCCAGGCAGCGTACACGAGTGTACATTCAATTGTACATATGTGCCTAACTAAGTAGCTACCAGCGCTGTAGCGTACAGTGCTGTGCGCTTAAATGTATACATTTTGAATATATCCCTTGACCGGCCATAATTTTAAATGGCTAAATAAAATTGACTCTAAGTTTTGGGAACGAAATGTATTATCAACGCCTTTCAAAATATACAGGTACGTGTGCGCGATTGCGGCGAGTGACCCATAAGCAAATTCAATTATTGACTTCGTAATAAATATTTTTTGTGACGAATTTTGATTTTTGGAGATTTTTTTAAATTATTATTTTTTATTAATTTCCTTTTTAAAAAGCAATCGTATAGAATAATTTATTTTTAAATATTTTCTGAAAAATTAAAATTTTGTTTTATTAAAAAAATGAAAATTTAATAAACAAAAATATTTAAAATTTTTATTTTAATAAAAAAAAATAATTCAAAATTGTTTCAAAATTTTAATTTTAATTAAAAAAAAAAATATTAAAACTTTTTTTTTAATTTTAATTTGATTTAAAAAATAAAAAAAAACTATTAAATTTTTTTTTAATTTTAATTTTTATTTGTATACATATTTTATCTTAAATATTAATATTTTAAATATATTTTTTATATTTATTGAAAAATAATTTTATGAAACAAAAACTCATAATATTCTCTAAAATTAGTTACAAATGGAAAACTTTCAGATATTTAAAATAGAATTATTAATAAATTAAGAAATTTAATTTTTCTAAAATCAAAAAAATTTGATTTTTAAATTTTGCAACCAGTAATACAAATACGATTTAATGAAAGCCGAGTTATTATTAAATAATAATATTTATTTTAATTGTTCCTTGGAAAAAAATTGTAGTTTTCTGATTTTTTAGTTTTAAATTAAAGACACAAAAATTAATAGAAAATCTATAAAAAAAATTATAAGAAATATCAAAGCGATATTTACAATAATATTCTATAAATAAAAAGAAAAAGTATTAGAATAATTATTTGAAATTTACCGTCATTTAGTATAGTTAAAAAAAAAATATTAAAAAATATTTTTTCTCAATTTTTTTGATTTTCGATATTTTCATTGTCGAATTCTCTAGATTTAAAAAATATTATTTTTGCGATTTTATGGGAAAGAGTTGAAAGAATAAAAAAAAACCTACGGAAAACTTTCGGTTAGAATTTGTCAGAATAAAAAAAATTTAAATATTTTTTTGTTTAATTGTTTTGGCATAAAAATTATTTAAAAAATTGATCATTTACAAATTTTATATTAGGTCTACAACTTTGCTTCCGCCGTTTTCCAATAGATGGCTCTAGGGTCAAGCACTGGTCGATTAAATCGATTAAATCGTTTTATATCGATTTTGGACATTTGTGTCAACATTAACCCAACAAAATATTTGTAGAGACCTGTTTGCATCCCAAACTTCCGAATGTCACTTTTTGAGTCGAATTCTCGACATTTGAGGGAAATTTTGCTTTTCTCTTTTAATTCCTAATAGAAATAATAAAAAAATAAATTGAATTTAACTGAATTGACAACAACAGAATTCCGGAAAAAATTATACGCAAAAATTTAATTAATTGTATAATTTGAAAGGGCGAAAAATATATTTTTTTTCCGATTTCTTAATTTTTTTATTGTTCAAGAAATCTAATTTTATAAAATTTTATGTAGAAAAAATTAACTTAATTTAATTTATTAGCATTTATAAAAATAAAATTTCGAATTTATTTGTATCAAAAATAATTGTTTCTTTTTAATTTTGAAAAGTAAAAAATATTTTATTTTCAAAGTTCATTAAATTCTATTTTCCATCAACAATTATTTACCGTTAGATGCTAAATATACACTCTAAATGTAAATTAATACAACGAAATATACAAATATTGAAAATCTAATTTTGCAAAAAAAAAAATTAAAAAAATATATATATTTCTGTATATGTGAGCATCTGTAATGTATACAAGAGGTGAAAGAAATCGCGTATCGCACGCCAATAAAGCGCTCAATTTCTGCGGAAGTTCCTATTTTATTTGTTGCGTGCGAGTCTTTTGTTGTTTCAAAATTTATACACAAATGTGTTTAACGTAAAAAAGCACGTGTGCTATGGCCGGACTGAATTGTTTTAAGATGATGAGGCACTACATGTTAGTCATTATGCTTGGGAAAAAATATTTTTATATTTAAAAAAAAAAAAAATGAATATTATTTTTGGCAAACAATTTTGTGTTTTTTAGCAATACTAATTGTGGGTTATTCAAAATTTATTAAAAAAAAACAACAAAAATAACAATTGGAATTCGACTTAACCCTACAATGACCGCATAAATTATTAAACTTAAATTCAAATAGTTGAAAAAATAAAATGTAGAAGAAAGAGTAAGAAGGGAATAATTGCAAATAAAGTATGAAAAATATTTTTTCCACAAAAACTTTTTTTTTGAATTTTTTTTCCTAATTACAAATTAAAACAAAAACTTAACCCCCTAATGACCATTTAAATATTTAATAAAATATTCAACAATTTAAAAGTGTGAAAATTAAATTTACACATACCTGTAACAACAAAAATAAGTAGCAAAATATCGCAAATATTTGTTAGCGGAAAATTCATTGCAGTTTTGACTTTTTCAATTTTACTTTTGTTTATAAAACCGACGACGAATGTATTTGTATATATGTACATATGTCGGTATATTACACGTGTGCATATATACATACATGGCAAATATATAGTGCTATGTGTTAGCGTAGTGTGTTTGTGTTTACAAAGCAACAACAAATATATTTAGATAACAGCAGACAGCAAACAGCTGCCTAGTAGCCCAACTATGCAGACAAACAAATGCCGCTACGCTGGAGTGAAATCGAAAAAATATAAATGAAAAATAAATAAATAAACAAATGAAGTAAATCAAAGAAAACAGCAGGAAGAACTACAATCGTACATACAAGTATGCACATAAGCGGAAAAATGCTGGGGAAAATCTCCAAATACCTGACAGGTGCCAAAGCAGTTTGCATTGTTCAGGCAGCTGTTGGAGCATATATGGACATATGTATGTTTTCAGAAATAACTGAGTATTGGAATCTGTTGGTTAAAAAATATTTTAAAATTTTTATACCAGTTTATACCAGTTTTATTTTTGTTCTTATACCAGTTTATCTTTAAGTAAAATATTTTATAAAGACGAAAATGCAAATCAGAAACTTTATAAAGTCTTATCAGCATATACAGAACTATGTTTTAGATGCTAATATTAGAAAAATAGATTAAATTGGTATAAAAAGTAGATAAATAAAATTTTACGGTAAATTGAAGCAAAAACATATATTTTTTAATGAAAACGGGTTAGAATATCGTAGCATAGTGAAAAATATATAAATTGTATTTATACACTCCTAATATACATATATACATATATTATACCAGATTTTATACCAGAATTATATTTTATATTATTATTAATTTTAAAATGATTTTTAAATCAATGTTAAAATAATTTCGTTAGATCAAAAATAACTGAGTATTGGAATCTGTGTGTTAAAATATGTTTTAAAACCATTTATACCAGTTTTATTTTCAATCTTATACCAGTTTTATTTTTGTTCTTATACCAGTTTATCTTTAAGTAAAATATTTTATAAAGACGAAATTGCAAATCACAAATTTTATAAAGCCTTATCAGCATATACAGAAGTATGTTTTAGACGTTAATATTACAAAAATAGATCAAATTGGTATAAAAGGTAGGTAAATGAGATTTATAGGTAAATTAAAGCTAAAAACACATACACAATTTATGAATACTTCTCAGAATCTCATATCATAGTGAAAAATAATAGAAACTGTATTTATACACTCCTAATATATGTACATATATTATACCAGATTTTATACCAGAATTATATTATATATTATTATTAATTTTAAAATGATTTTTTATATCAGTATACCGATTGTTTGAAATAATTTCGTTAAATCAAAAAACACTGTTCGAATAGACTTAAAAATTTTTCATACCAGTTATACTTAAAATTTTCAGATTGATAAATTTGTTGTAATATTTCAAATGACATCACTGTCGTTCAATCAAAATTTCTTAGTATTGAGAAAATCAATTTAAAATCTTATCTATACAAATTTCCAGATTTTTATACCAAAATATTCTTCTGCATATTCTGGAGGAGTTATTAAGCTTAAGAAAACTACTAAAATCACCAATAAAATTGCATTTTTAAAGTTATTGAATGATTATTATGCTTAAGAAAAAATATAAACTCTATTGAGATATTTTTATGTTTTATACCAGTTATTTTTTATTTTATCTAGAACTAAATTTGCAAATATTTTTATAAATTCTTTGTTTTTTTTGTTTTAATACAAATATTATTATAACTAAATTTATGCCAGTTGTTCGAAAAAATATTTATACCAGTTATATTCCACAGAAAATTGGGCTAAAAATATTGAAAACTAGTGAATTAAAGGTTGTTAAGTAAAACTTAGAGAAATCTAAATGAAAAAATTTTATACCAGTTTCTAATTTTTGAAAATAACTTTTTAATTATCAGCGCTTTTGAAAGTTTTTTATGCCAGTTGTTTTATTTTCAAAATTAGTACAACACAAACCGCTAAGTGACGCATCAAACAAGAAAATACTTTTATACCAGTTTGCAAACTTTGATATTCGCACTTTAATTGGCTATTTTTATTTAAAGCGAAATAAACTCTACAAAAAAAAACTAAAGACTAAATTAACGCTGTTTGTGTATATCCTTACGCCATCCTTGCTGCACTATCCCAATAGCCGAAATTAGCCTCAAGGAATCTGCACTGATTCCATTCACTGATACTGTTTGTCGAACTTTCAGACATACGCCAACAAGCAAAACAAAACGAAGAGCAGAAGAAGAAAACGAAAATAAATTCAAGCAACTTGCTTACAGGCAACTTCAGTCAACAGCTACACATTTACTTACAACTTTCACAGCCAGAGTTGCCTTTCTTCCATTTTGTCTACTTATTTTTGTTTTGCATTTTCTGATTTTCCTTCTTTATTTTTTTATTTTTCCAATTCATTTCTTGTTTATAGCATTTATTTATTTTCCGCTACGCTGCCACATTGTATGTAGTTGCGGCGCTTATCCGCTAAACAACAAAAGCAATATAAGTGGAAAGAACTCAAACAGTAAATACGAGTATCTACAAGCAAATATCTACACTTTAATTTCATCAAATCGTTTGTGCGCGCGATTGAGTTGTTTCCATTTGGCTGCCGGCAAAATGGCGCAAACGACGACAGCAGCGTGAGCAGCGCTGACAACGAACGGCAGAAGCAGGCACAACAAACAATCATATGCGGGACGCGAAACGCGGCAGCTGCAACAATAATGAAAACAACAACAACAAGTGCTACAACTGTGAGTGAGTTGTCAGCGCAGCGGATTGACATATAAAAATACATGTGTATGTGTGTCTGGGAATATCAATTGCTATAAAAATCCATGTACGCAGCTGTTCCATGCAGCCGCGCCGATATGGTTGTGTGTGTATTGAACTTGAAAGGCAATATTCGACAACAATTCGAAAAAATGCAACAACAAGAAAAGAATAATAAAAATCAGAAAAAATCTCCTTTATTGGTTTTGTAAATAAAAATAAGGCAAAAATGCATTGCATATTGAAATGTTGCCAAGATTTAGACAATGCTTATGTGGCTGCTGAAAGCAGGTTGGCTCCCACGACCTCCACTTTTCAATCAACTTTGTAGAAAAAAAAAATAATTACACGAAAATAGAAAGTAAACAAAATTAATTAAAGGAAAGTGATAGCAAAAATATTAGGCCCAGGATTTTTAGAATAATTAAATATGTTTTTTTCTGAAAAAAATTAAAAATTATAATTTAAAAAATTCTACTTAAAATAAAAATATTGAACAAAAAATAAGCAAATGAAAAAATAACAAAAACATATAATAAAAATAAATAAGAAAAGATAATTAAAAAAAAATAATTATTTAAAAAAAAATTATAAATATCTATGCAAACTCAAAAATATCATAGAAAATTATTTTAAAACTGAGAAAAAAGTAAAATTAAAAAACTGGTATAAATAAAAATTAAATTTATTATGCTAAATACGCTTAATATTCCAATACTTTAAACAGTATAATTTTATAACTGATAAAAAGATAAAATTAAGAAACTGGTATAAAACTGGTATAAATAAAAAATAAATATTTTTGCCAATTTCGCTTAATATTCCAAAACTTTAAAAAGTATAACTGATAAAGAGTATATATAAATAATTTTCTAACTGATAAAAAAGTAAAATTACGAAACTGGTATAAATAAAAAAAAATATATTTATGCCAATTTCGCTTAATATTCCAAAACTTTAAAAAGTATAATTTTATAACTGCAAATAAGATAAATTAAAAATTAAATTTATGTCAATTACGCTCAATATTCCAGCACATTGAGTGGTGTAGAGTTGACTTACAGCCCTATTCTGTGCACTTTACAAATTCAACAAAATTTCTAATTTGTAAAAATTTTAAATTTATCAAGCATTTCGTATTCTGTGTTTAAAATAAAAAGCTTTTTTCTTGATAAATTGTTAAGAAGTAAAATGCTCTTGACAAATAAAATATCTCGTTGTGGATAGTTGCGAAAGTGAATTTGTTGTAATGGAGATATTTTACTTTTGTCGTGGAGATAATGAGGGTAACTTGAGGAAATTGTTTTCAATATATATTGCATGTGATTACAGCTTAGCAAATTTTTGCCAATAATGAACAAAGTTAAGATTTCGTAATCCCCAAGGAACTTTTCTGAAGCTAAACATAACATCCAACTAAATCAAAATTTACTATTAATGAAATATTTTTAAATATATTATAAAGGACATATGTATATGTTAAGTAGTATTCTATGGCTTTACGGGGGAGCAAAAGACTAGGGGGAAATCTAAATCTTATCATCTATATAGTTGTTGTTGTACAACCAAACCAAATACTTTGCATCAGGTCTGGGAGGCTTCAGTCGATATCTCGACATCAGAATCGGATAGATAAGCTGATAACCGGTCAATCGGTCAATCAAACCAAACTTATCAACGAAGCCACAATAAAGAAGGCTCGGTTAAAACAAACACTCATCCAAATAACGACCTTTTTCATGAAAAATAAAGCCACATTCGGAGCATGGAATATTTGTGCACTCTCAGAAACTTCACGTCTAGACCAAGGGCAACGGATTTACTCTGAAATTAAAGTTAAATTATTAACTATTTTGCAACAAATATTGAAATGCATGTGAAAAAGTACGTTATAGAATAATTCAAATATATTTTTCAATTCAATTCAATATATTTGGACATAAATCAGCTGTTTCTGTTTACATTATTTTGTTTCCCACAAGTGTGGGGAAAAGCTATGCATACTGAAGCTTTTTATTTTATCAAAATTGTCACAGAATACCAAAAAATTTCTTACTTGATAAAAATATGAAAAAATTTTAATTTTTTTGTTACTTTGTCAAGTGCACAGAATAGGGCTGTTAGAGTACTTAATTGCTGAGAATTAATAATTCGATGAGTAAATATACTACAAAAAAACACCTTTTTGCATTGATTCTTACATATATTGTATGTGTCAAGTTTTATGTTCCTTAAGGAGCTAGAGAAACTAAGAACAAGAAAATGACTCAGGAAAGTATTTTTCTTTAATAAACGTAAACTTCAAAGAGATGGAAGATTGAGTTAAATCTATATTATTGCTTGTATGTGGGAAATAGGTACCGGATCAGCGTAGAAATTTTAAATAAATAGATTTTGATGGTGAGCAGTAAGAAAACAGGAATTACTATGTTTGATCATACATTTTTTGGCTATATTCTATGAAATTTTATGAAAATTGAAGACTGTTATAAAATTTATGACTAGTATAGAACTGTTTTTGGTGTAAATTTTCTGAATATATTTATAAACAGAGATCACTTACGTGAAATGCATTTACTTTTCAATATTTAAGGAAATTTGATAAAATTTTAAAACCGGTATAAACTTTTCAACTGGTATAAAATAATTTTTATTGCAAATTGTCTACATATATTTGCAAGTACAATACAAAACACTTTAATTATACATATTTAAGGATATATGAATAAATTTTAAAATTGGTGGATATTTTGTATATATTTAAAAATATGTTTATAAAGACCAAATACGTAAAATACATTTAATTTTCTATATTTAAAGATATTTGATAAAATTTTAAAACTCGTATAAAAATTTCAACTGGTATAAAATATTTTTTATTGCAAATTCTCAAAATATATTTGCATGTACAATTGATAACAGCTTAGCTTTCTATATTTAACAACATTTGAATAAATTTAAAAACTGGTATAACAATTGCAACTGACAAAAAATGTTTCTTTTTGCAAATTTTGTGAATATATTTAAAAATATATTTTCTGAATATAAGGATCAAATTTTAAAATTGGTATAAAATATTAAATTGGTATAAATTAATAATTTTTGGAAATTTTCTAAATATATTTGCAAGTACAATTCAAAATACATTAATTTTTCATATATAAAGATATTTGAATACATTTAAAACTGTCATACATTTTGAAACTGGTATAAAATGTTTTTTTTTTCAAATTTTCTGAATATATTTAAAAATATTTTGTGAATATAAGGATCAAATACGTGAAATACATTTAATTTTCTATATTAAAAGAAATTTGATTAACATTTTTAAACTGGTATAAACATTTCAACTGGTATAATACACTGGTATAAACATTTCAATTGGCATAAAATATAATTTATTGCAAATTCTCTAAATAGATTTGTAAGATCAATTCAAAATAATTTAAATTTACATATTTAAAGAAATTTCATACATTTTTAAAACTGGTATAAAATTTTCAACTGGTATAAATTACTTTTTTTTTTGCAATTTTTTTTAATAAATTAGCAAATACGTTTAGTATAAAATTTCTTTTATATGCAACGGACTTTAAATCCCAACCCCAACAACTGGTATAAACACTTTTCAATATTTTGCTGACCTTAAAACAATTTCAAAAGCCATACTATTAATGCAACAAATGCCTCACTCATTAATTACACATCATGCAACCGCCTATGCAATGAGTCATATTTATTTTAAATTTTAATAGCCATAAAACAAAAGCACAAAAGCTGCAACAACAACAATAGCAACAAAATAATACACGAAATTGTTAAATAATGACGAATGCAACAAATGCGCTCATAATTATGACTGCAAAACAATCGCGCCATAAAATAAAGCAATAAATACAATGGAAATACATATCTATTATATACAGTATAATGTGTGGCGCGGCATGCAGCACGCGGAAAAATGCACTCAACTATGCGCACATTCAAAAATGCATAAAAACACGCGCACAAACACACACACACATTGACAGACAGCTGGCTGGCGGCGGCCTGCGGCGTAAATTGAAAATTAATTCATAAATACATAATAATTATGATGATGTTGTTGACATATAATAAATACGTTGGCATTGTAATTGCAATATTGTTGCTTTTATTGTTGTTGTTATTGTTATGAATATTATTTAAACTTTTACGTGAGATAATAATTAAAATTGTGTATATTAATTACAAAGCAAAGTTGGTATGCCGAAAGGTGTGTGGCATTAAATGGCGGAAATCAGTGTTGAAACTTGGTTGCGTATACGCACTGGCCAACCCATAAATTCACATAACCCACTTTAATTATGTGTTTATTGTTGATTAAAAATGTATTTAAGTGAAATGTAATACGCATTGTGTGCTGTACTTTGTGGGGAAAAAATATTTATATTAACTGGAATAAAATATTTGTCTGGAGTGGCGAGTGTGTGTGTGTGTGGGTGTGAGTTTTTGAGAGTTTTGAGATTTTGTGAGAATTTTGAAATTTTTAATGAAAAACTATCGAAAGAGTGTACATTGCGGCATTGGTGATCATAACTAGACTAATATTAAACTATTATACAAATTTAGTGAAAAAAGTGGTATAAAATTGGTATAAAAACTAAGAGAGTGGTATAGATATAGAAAATATAGACTGCTTTGTAAAATTTACATAAAATATGATGAAAATATGAAATCTAATATAAATATTCTGTTTTTAACTGTGCTACAAAGTAAAAATAATTTTTTTTTGAAACTGGTATAAAATTTTGGTAACGAAAATCTATAGAAAAAGTGTACATTTTAAGGCATTGGTGATCTTAACTACACTAATATTAAACTACTACACAAATATAGCGAAAGAAGTGGCATAAAATTGGTATAAAAACTGTTAGAGAGTGGTATAAATATACAAACTATAAACTACTTTGTTAAATTTTCATCAAATATGAGGAAAATATGAAATCTAATATAAATATTCTGTTTTTAACTGTGCTACAAAGTAAAAATAAAAATATTTTGAAACTGGTATAAAATTTTGGTAACGAAAATCTATCGAAAAAGTGTACATTTTAAGGCATTGGGGACCTTAACTACACTAATATTAAACTACTACACAAATATAGCGAAAAAAATTGCATAAAATTGGTATAAAAACTGCTAGAGAGTGGTATAAATATCCGAAATATAAATTGCTTTGTAAAATTTACATCAAATATGATGATGACATTAATTAAAATGTAAATAGGTAATTAAAATGTAAATAAATTATATTTTTAAACAGTGTTATAAATTAAAAAAAATATATATATATGCAACTGGTATACAATTATACTGTAAAAATTTATTATATATACTGATGACATTAATTCTAGTGTAAACAGATAATTTGAAAACATACAAAGTAAAGATAAAAAAATGTTTAAACTGGTATAAAACTTTTTTAAAACTTTAGAAAAATATTGCATATATTTAAAATAATAAGTTTTCAATTTATTAAAAATATAATTTTCTTCATAAATTGCCTAAAATAAGTGCATATAAGATGCTGATTTCTAACTGAAAATGGTATAAAAAGCAAATAGCTAAATTAAAAAAAAATTAGCCACACTATTTACTCATACACTCATATTTTTGCACATCCATATGAAATATGGTAGGTTTGAATGCTTTTATAAGGTATATAAGACATACAGACATTTTAGAAATAATTTATTGAAACTGGTATAAAATTGTACTATAAAAATTTATCAATATACTGATGATATTAATTCTAATGAACACAGAGATTTTATAAACAGTGCTATAAAGTGAAAATAAATTTTTTATAAAACTGGTATAAAATTTTGATGTGAAAAATTAGAGGAATACTGCATATTTTTGTACAAAATAAATCATAAACACATTAGAAATATAAACTTAATAGTAAAAAGTTTAAATATGTGCAATATAAGCTGATTTCAGTCTGAAAATGGTATAAAAATTAGATGGTATACATTTTAGTAAGAATTAGACACAACCTACTCATATTTTGTACATCCAATTGAAATATATTAAGTATTAATGCTCATATGAGGAGATGATAATGATAGAAAACCCTACCGAATTGGTGATAATTACTTACGCGAAAATAATTACAAAACTGGTATAAAATTTAAAAATTTTCTAAATTCTTATAAAAACTTCAGAAACAAAATTTGATGTGAATAAAATGTTTTTTAAGACATTTGGCAGATTTTTTTTTTTTTAACTGGTATAATCCAAGAAATTTCTTAAGAAAGCAACAATTTTCTTTGTTTTAACTGGTATACAATTTAAAAAATTTTTAAACCTTCAAAATTTTTAAAACTTCAGTAAGAACATTTGATACGAGCAAAGTGCTTTTCTAAGACATTTGGAAGATTATTTTTTGAGAAAACTGGTATAACCCAATAAATTTGTGACCGAAGTTAAAACTTTCTTTTACAATTGAAACTAAAGTGACAGAGAATGTGGTGTATAAAACTTCAAAGATATTTGGTATGATTTAGTATTAAAAATACTTCTAAAACTGACATAATTTAGAGAAACCTTTCTTGCTACATAAAAATAAACTGTTTTAAAAGATAAAGTGGCTTTATATTATATAAAACTGGTATAAAATGTCTCGTACTTTCGAAACGTCCTTTTTTTGCAAAAATATGAAAAATTTAATAAAATATTAATACTAAAACTCACAAGAAATTTCAAACACAAAGTAATACAATAAGAAAATTTGACAAAATTCTCTAAAAAAAACAACCAAATATAAATATGAAAAATAATATTTTAGGATACATCTCTTTTAGTAAACAAATATTTAATTTATACAGCATTTTCTGACAATACATACATTTTAAATTTTATTTATTTTTATTTGACACATTTATTATTATTTTTTTTTAATTTCACACTTCTACTGAATTTCTTAAGCAACACTCGTCAACGCCTTTCACTCAACCCGTAATAAAATTATAATTTTCCGCTTGTTTTCAATTTTTGTGGTCATTTATTTTTCTGCTCCCATTTAACAGAAACAACAGCAACAGCAATTACAACACAAACAACAATTTTTTTATGGCATTCCCAAAAATATTCTACTTATCATCTGGCTTTTCCGCAACTTTTCCCGCTGAGTCATTTGTGGCGCGTGTTTTGTGCCAGCGCGTTGCTCTTTACTTTTCTTTATGCATCTGCCATTACTAACTAATGGCAAGTGTGCTCTTTCAATATTTTTAAGACATTCATATAAAGTAATAAATCTGTGTGTTTTTGTGATTGAAGTGGAAAAATGATTACTTAAGTGAAGAAAGCTATAAATTGTTTGCATTTCAGTTGACTAAAAAGTATGCTGGTTTATTGAAAAAACTCATAAGTGGAACAGCGTTGCGTGTGTGAAAAGTTGAAATGGCAATATTTTCTTAGTAGATTTTTATTGGAAATGAGTTTACCTTGGATTGGATTGTAGAATAACAAATAATGGTACATTGTAGGCGATGGTGATTGTTAGAATATGTAGGAGTAAAATTATTGCTTGACTTTTGTATAAGTAAGTAAGCACTGAATTTTTGTGTGGAAATTTTTGGTTAAAATGGTAACACAATGATGAAAAATTGGTATAAAAGTAAATTATGGTCTCCAAGTAATGTTTCTACATTAAATAAACATTTTTCAAAATTGGTATAAACTGGTATAAAAATTCCAAAGTTTGGGAATGCGCTCGAATACATATTCCTTGTTTAAAGGATTCTGAATGCTGATCTAAATTATTTTGGCTATGTTAGTAAGCGTTCTAAGTAAAAGAATGCAAGAAAAGTCAAATAAACAATTTTTGACTTAATTAGCTGTAATAAAAAAACTGGTATAAAAAATTGCAATGTTTGGTAATGCACTTGAATACATTTTTCTACTTTGAAGACTAGTTTAAAGGCTTTAGAAGGCAAACAAATATGAAAATTATTTTACTTTCTGTTCATAAAAACTTTGTGTTGAAAATGGTCTGAATTGCAATCTGATATATTTTAATAAATTTAAATTTAAACAAATTAGTAGTAGTAATAGTAGGCAAAAAGAAAAGTTTTGGTTTAAGTAACTGTTATACAATCGTACTTTTGAAACTGGTATAATTTTTTCTGAATTATTTTGACTGTTTTTTAAACGTTTAACGTAAGTAAATATTTATTTAATTTATGAGATAAATTTTGACGTAATTAACTGTAATAAAATAACTGGTATAAATTAGTATAAATAATTTGTTGTGCTAAAACTGAACATTAAATAAATCGATAAACTCTTGAAACAAAGTAATATTATAGTAGTGAATTCGACAATTTTTGAATTAATTAATCTAATAAAATCTGATTTTTGAAACTGGTATAATTTTTTCTGAACAATTTTGACTGTTTTTTTTAAACGTTCGAAGTAATTAAATAATTATTTTATTTATTGGACTATTTTTGACTGAATTAACTGTAATAACAAAACTGGTATAAACTGGTATAAATACTTTTTTGTGCTTACATTGAATTGAATTTAATAAAATACTACCATTGACATGTTTTTCGTTGTTTAAAATATTTTACTTTCTGTTCTTAAAAACTTTGTATTGAAAATGGTCTGAATTGCAATCTGATATATTTTGATAAATTTAAATTTAAATTTAAACAAATTAGTAGTAGTAATAGTAGGCAAAAAGAAAATTTTTGGTTTAAGTAACTGTAATACAATCGTACTTTTGAAACTGATATAATTTTTTCTGAACTATTTTGACTGTTTTTTAAACGTTCGAAGTAACTAAATAATTATTTTATTTATTGGACTATTTTTGACTTAATTAACTGTAATAACAAAACTGGTATAAACTGGTATAAATACTTTTTTGTACTTAAATTGAATTTAATTCAATAAAATACTACCATTGATATGTTTCTAGTTGTTTAAAATAGTTTCAATGCATTAGAAATGTGAATAAAAATTAAAAATTTTGTAAAAATGAGTTATAATCATTTTGGAAGTATAATTTTCAAATATTCCCTACCTTGCGCACTCTAAAATGTTAATTGCCATTTTTAATATGCATTATCACAACAACAATTCACCAATTACACAATTTCCTCTACAGCAAATACAGCAAGTGCATACACATACTTATGTAGCGTCCGGGTTAAAGGCCAAACCATTGACGAGTGAAATTTCTAATCAAAATATCCGTTTGCAGACAAAACCGACAACAAAAAGCAACAAAAAAACAAAAATGTAATTCTAAATTGCAAGCAAAAATGGAAACTGAAATTAAAATTCAGTCAAACAATTGAAAAGCAGCAATTGAATTGAATTGATTTTTTTGCCCCCGCATTACTGTGCACAACCGCTTTCCGCTTCCCTTGACCATTGCTGCACGCACGAATTGTGGTTATTAAAGCAATAACTGCTACAATAAGTAAAAAAAAACAACAACAACAAGAAAGAAATTGTATTGAGTTGAGAAAAAATAATATTAAAACACAATAACCCAATGAAGTGGAATGTTGGAGGGGGAAGTGGTGATGGCGGTTAGCTGACTGCGCTCAGACGATTCGGCAACTGTTGCCAAATCTAAATATTTGTGACGTTATTAGGTTGTCGATTTGTATGTATGTATGTTTGTATGACACGCAGTCACTTCCAATTGACTGCAGCAGTCGGAGTGGCTTGTGGCTGTAACGCGCGTAAAGCAGGGGTGTGCTGCGATGCTTAGCTCCGCATTGGCATGCCACTGAAATGCAAATGCGTTGCAAATTCAATTTCCAAATTATTTCAATTGAATAATTTCATGAATTCTGTTATTTTTCGACGTTTTTAAAAAAAGAATGAAATTATTTTTCTTTTGAATTTCTTTGGCATTATATTAATCTATTTGCAGACTTCATATCTTCGTGCGACTGTCGTCACAGTTTGTTTATCTTACGGCGATATCCGGTAATTTATTTTTATTATTTGGCATTTTCAAATTCAATTAAATTGTTTTTGTGCCAGTTGTTAATCAAGCCAATCTGTGGTAGTAAGGCAACCTGGTTGAGAGGGTTTTGAAAAATGAAAAGTAAGGCGATTGCCCAACTTATGTGTAAAGCGAAAGACTCCGAGATGTTTGTGATCCTGGCGACCATTTTCTTGAATGTCATAATGTTTTCCAAAAGCCTTCAGAGTCATTAAAGTCTAAATTATGTCCAGCGAGAAGAACAGTGGAGTTGAGTTGAATATAGTCCGGACCCTAAGTTTATGGTTCGTATAAATAGATCAGATATCTGTCTAGTGCCCTACCGTGAGAGTTATTTTATGTAGTCCGAAGAAGAAAATCGAGATACTTCGAGATCACAGCCTCGTGGACAATTGTTTTGAAAGATACTCTCTTCTCGTATTAAGAGAGTCGTCCGATAGATTGTGATAACCGACTGTGCTTTGCTTCAAATAACTCCAATCCTTGTGGTTGTCCCAACCTCCGGCTCTATAAATTTCAATGAAGTCATTTCGAGTTAGTTTTGGATTCCGTAAGAGACATTTAAAAAACTTGTTAGATCCCTAATTTTTTCTGGCCTGTAACGGAGATAGAAGAAAAAGTTGCCATTTTCTCAACACACCCATATTTTCATAGTAGTTCCCCGATAGATGTAAGTGTGTGGAAGAAAATATGTCCTTCCTTCTGTGGGTTCATATATACATATGTATATTTAATCTCAATCGGTTGTTGTTCCATTAGCTCCAAATAATTTGGTAGATGCCGAGTTGAAACTCCTTCGTTGAATAAAAATCTGCTTTAATTTCGGTTAGGTTATGCCGAGTTGAAACTCCTTCGTTGAATAAAAATCTGCTTTAATTTCGGTTATGTTAACCCGACTGTCGAAGAAAACTGTTCGGGACTTCGAGACTTATTCGGTAGTTTTAGCATTATTTGCAGTCCGAACCAAACGGATCCTTATGTTGGGATTTATTTTCTAATATGGGATGTGTCACAACTCACTGAATTTCTCAGTGGAATATAAATCTGGGTACGTCTCGATTACGCAAACAAAACTGTCGTGGGAACGTATCGACCTAACGAGGGAGTTAATCACGAATAACGTTAGATTTAGCGTTGTTTGTGATTCGAACTACTTGGATCCATTGGTTGGGATTCATTTTGTAACATCGGATTGACTGGACTTCTCAGTACTTCATATTACTGAATATATCTCGGTTTTATCGATTTCAGTCCCATTTCTATGCAATCTTTTATAAGAGTTCAGAAGAGCAGAGATATCTTTTGCCTCATATTTTCTTTCTGAGAGGTGAGGAACTTGTAACTGATGTGAACCGGTAGCGGCCTCAGATATAAGTTCTATGCTAAGAAAGGTATAGTTCAGGTCATAGGGCCAGACGAGTTATAGACATACATTTGAAACTGTACTTTGGTATTTTTAGAGTTAAGGTAGTTTGAGTTTGGAGGAAAGAAGTAGAGCGTCTACATGTTTCTTTTTCTAATTCTACTTCGGTTAAAAAGAGGTTTCATCGAAAAAAACTCTCAACTCTCTAAGTATAAGTTATCTAATTAGCTAAGTATCCTCGAGTCCAGCCGTTTTACTACTAAGAATACTCGAGGTTGCCATCTCTTAAACACACATAAATATTAATATACCGTTATAATGTTGCAAAGTATATTCCTAACATATTGGCAACAAAAAAATCCATCAACTGATTGTATAATAATTTCCCAAACCACAAAAAAACGAAACGCTACGCAGAGGAAACTTTTCAAAAATGTAGCAAAAGCAACTTTTAACCGCCAACAAAGTTTATAGGAGTTAATAAATAATTCAAATACTTGCGATTTGCCAAAAATAAACAGATGACATGACAAGCGCAAGGATAACGTGGCGTGGTAGCAGGCAGCAGACAGCAAGGATAAGGATAAGCAAGTAGCAAGGTCGCCACTAAGGACACAAGTGGCAGTGTAAAAAAATTGAGGAGGTTGTAGAAACTGTGAAATTGTAGGAAGAAGAAGATAGGTGAATGGTAGGAGTGGAGAACGCAAAATGAGTGGAAAGATGAAAGCAAACTGTAAGTGGACAAGGACATGAGGTGGCGTCCTTGAAATAGATATGCGCGCTATCAGCAGGTTAAACTAACTTAAAATGCGTCAATGAAAAACTAAAATGCTAATAATAAATAAACAGCAAATAATAATAAACTGCAGTCGTAAAAAGTTGCGAATTGATTTGACCAGCCACCGAGACGCAACGGACCGTCATTAAAATTCATATGCTTCAGGATTCACATAGTGAAATAATGAATTTATGAGCATAAAACTTTGAAACAGACAAAATTGCGACTGCTAAAAGGTGGAGTAATAAAATTTCACTAATAACTTGTGAAATCGAAAAGGCTCATAAATCCCGACGCATTGTCGCCAATTAACAATATTTAATGCCGCTATGGCA
Source organism: Zeugodacus cucurbitae (assembly GCF_028554725.1). Taxonomy (NCBI): domain Eukaryota; kingdom Metazoa; phylum Arthropoda; class Insecta; order Diptera; family Tephritidae; genus Zeugodacus; species Zeugodacus cucurbitae. The sequence continues at coordinate 6,823,873 of NC_071670.1, forward strand.
ACAAAAACCGATAAACCACTCATTACTCGAACGCTTGAGAGTTGTGTGAAATCATAAATTTTTCGACGACGTAGCAAATCGTCGAGTATTTGGAAGCCGAAGCAAAAATGAAACACAATCACACGTAGTTATAACGGCTATTGATAGCTGAGTCATTAGGTTTATTGTTTGCCCTGCGGCGGTCTTATTACTACTTGCTCTACTCCCTCTTCCACTCCACATGAACTCTCTGCTTCACATTGCCTTTTGAAAAGCTTGCTCCACCTTACATTCTGCCTTCTGTTGTGTGTTGGTTTCATCCTGTTCAGTCGCTTGGCGCCATTTGATATTGACTTTTATTGCTATTTTGCTTTTACAGCGCTTTTGTTGAATTTTAATTATTATCATTGCTTCCATACGCCATAATAAATAATTAAATAAAGATAATGAAATTGATATAAAAAGCCTTAAGACAATCAGCATGAGTGGCGTGAGGTGTAAGGAGGGAATGAATTAGGTGAGAATCATGTCCTCACTCCAAGAAGATTTTATTACAAGTTCAGTTCATAGAGCTTGCAAGAATGAGAAAGAAGCAAGTCCAAAGCGGACCTTCAGAACTGGGGAGGGTAGAGAAGGAGCAGCGCTGGCGAAACTCTTTCAAAACTGCAGATTTGAAACTCAAAGGACTGCTGTTAAAGTTCTTCACCTCTGCGGGTTATCCCAGGGAATTGTCCGGGGGCAAAAATTATATTTTTCTGAGACTAAAGATCCACATTGGAAGAACTGGGAAGGTTAGAGAAGGAACAACGCTGGCGAAACTCTTTCTAAATAGCCGAATTGAAATCTTAAGTACTGTCGATAAAGCCTTTCGTCTCTGCTGGTCACCCCAGAGAATTGATGAGTGGAATTCAGAAGCATAAAGTCTATTTCACTGAGCCTTAAGGTCTAGACTTCAAAACGTGATTCGGAAAAAGTATTCAAAGTAACGACGTAAAAGCAAGGTGCCATATCCCCTCGAAATGGAGAGCTATTGGCTTATAGTTCCACCATAAATCTCATATAATATATGGGAGCTTCATATATTATATCTCCATCCTTAGAAAGTTTAGCAGCTTTAATCTGGACACTAACTTGTACTTGAACGAGTTGTAACGGAAAAATGTATCTAGTTTAAACAGATTGCCGGCGGATTTTCTCTCAATCCTCTCTCAGAGAATTAAGGTTCCTACATACGAGTTCCTCTTTGATAGGTGTCTAAGGACACTCTGTATTTTCGACTTTTACAGAATACGAATCAAAGGAATTTAAAAGAGAGTTTGTCTGCTAAAAATTTAAATCGTTCCAGAATCGTTTGGAGCCATGGACCCAAGTGATTTCAGTCAGGCACTTCATTGTACACTACAACGTCGTTCCCTTAAGTTTCGCGAAGACATTTGTCTTCTGAAGACAGTATCCTCCGTCTTAGAATACGAAGAGGGATGAGGAGGTTCGAATGTTTGTTTGAAATAGTGGGCTTAAGAACCGATATTATAAGATTCATCAACCCAAATCCAATATTTAGCTTATGGGCTTAAGGTCCAAGGTTATAAGATTCATCCACCCAAGTCCAATATTTAGCTTATGGGCTTCAGGTCTAAGCTTATACGATGATGCAACTGCAAGTCAAACATTTTTTTTGTTTCAAAGATAAAGACGGCATTATCAATGGTAGGACCTAGAGCTTCGAAGAAAGACTTTAGCGATGTGATTCTCATTGTAACACAGAAAGATGAAGCTGTAAAAAGAGTATTTTTTCAGAATTGTCTAATCGATCTCTTTTTGAAACAACAACAACACTAACAGCCTGCTAAATATGAAATTTTCTTTAAGTGAATTACAAACAATTTTCACAGCAGTTGCAGCTATATTTAACGTTGAAATTCTATTACGTTTTAATCGCTTTAGCATACTGCATTTTGTAATTAAAATGCAACTCTGTGACATTTTGACTTGCCGCATTTCCACTTGATTTGCATATTTCAACTAGCTGCTAAAGTTGCCACACACATGCCCTACTTAAGTTCACTTAACCGCACACACACGCAAGCATTAAGCTGTCAACAGGGAGGTTGTTGAAGAGAGGAAGCAAGAGAGAAAGTAGAATTAAGATAGGCATTAACTAGACATACATATGTGTGTCTCTGCATGACAATGAAATATTTAAGGTAACAAAGAAGAGTGCACTGAGAAAGCCAACAACAAAGTCAATTCATTTTTAATTTATGGAAAAGTGAGGTTAGACTGAAGTGTGGCGAAGCACATGATTGTGGGTCACAGTCAAGTCCAAGTGCAAGTGTGTTGTTTGTGTGATGAAATCTCGAGTTATTTTAGGTAGTTAGTGTCAAGGTTTTGATGAGTTGAAATTAATTGAATTAAATAGTTATTTAAAAAAAAAAAAAGAATTTTGGAAAATGGAATATGGAATACATGATTGTTTGTTCTGGCTATTGGTTGTTGTTTTATAATAGTAATAATTAACATAATTGCTGGTAGAGTAACAAATAATATAATAGAATTTAATATGTAGTACAGGGATAATAAAATTGGAGGTCCAGCCTTCATTTTTTGATTTCAGGTCAAGGAACAAAAGTTAGGTTAGGTTAGAAGGTTGATCCTTGTGTTCGAGATCACAAAGGTGGATCCCACTTGTACGGGTGTGGTTGTTGGTCCTTTAAGATTCCAAAAAAGTTCCTTATCAATAGATCAAAAAAGTTATGTGAAGGTTACCTGCTTCATTCTTGGGTTTCAGGTCATGGAACATAAGTTAAGTTCGGTTAGAATGAGGAACCTTGTGTTCGAGATCGCAAAGGAGGATCTCACTTGGACAACTGTGAATGCTGATCCTCTGAGATTCCAAAAAAATTGCCTATCAATAGATCGAAAAACCTCACAAACCTACTTTGTCGAATAAGAAATATGTTCCTGGACGTTATTTTCGAACTTAATTTGTCCAATATAATTAAATTTTTTGACTATTTGGGTCTTCAAGATCGATATTTAACCGAGGCTCGACAATATCATGATTTTAACTATGGGATCTCTTAGAAACTCCGTATTAAAGCCCTATATACAGAGCTTATTCCTAATAAATATATTATTTATGAGGCTCCTCTCTCTCTGTATATTTATATCACTATATTTTCCTGATTAGGGAGCTAGATTATGAATACCTTAAGTGGATGTGGAAAGCAGGGGTTCTGCAAGAGGAAATTCAGACCTATCGGCACTTAGAATGAGTATAAGACTATATTTCGGATAGAAGAGAGGAAACTGAGTTTTTCTTTAGACTTCAAACTAACCTGCTTAGTTGTTACTTGGTTATTTTAACACTTTGAGCCCCGCGGGCCCACCCGTGGTCATTTTTTTTCTGCACCGGTGGACCGCATGCTGACGAAGGGTTGTGCTTTAGTTGACAAGCTGGGATCAAAATCTGTTTTCTTAGTTTTATTGATTTTTTGCGATTGAGGTGACTTTGTGACATTTATTTTTGATAAACCAAATGCATTTTTGTTGTTTTTTCATGAAATGAATTTTTCTTACCTAAATTTGATTCACTATTTTTTGGGCTTTGGCAGACCAAATTACAAAGTCCAAGTCAAAGAGGCTTACATCCTGGGACCGAACAAATTTTATTTCAATGGAAAATGTATGCAGAACGTTTCCACCGGTGATCACAATGTCGGTAAATGAAACACGACGAATGACCACGGGTGGTCACGATGTCCCATAATGAAAATCCGCCAATGCCCACAGGTGGTCACATTGTCCCAATTCGTCAAAACATAAATGTCCACCGGTGGGGTACTCGGGGCTCAAAGTGTTAAGATAATAAAAAGTTCTCGAGGTGTTCTAGAGCCAGCTTCGCGAGATTCTTTGATAAATGTCTACAAATTGTATATAATTTAAAATTTGTTTAGTCTGTTCCTTAATTATGTGAGTAATATATCGAAAAACAGTAGATTATATCGCATTTTATTCGATATTTTGGAAGTTTGTTACTCTCTCGGGTAAAAAATATCCCTGTAGCTTCGTAATTACGTCATATTTATACGCATTTTTTTTATTTATGGTAATAATTTTCTTGAAACTTCAGAAGTTTATAAAATTAGTAATAATTTTTCCATTTTCTTATCGCACCTGAAATAATTTATGTGCACACTACGCTTTAGTATTACGCCGCAACGTCTAATAAACACTAATTATTTACACTACACTGCAAACAATATTTATTTTTAGGACACACGCGATTTCGTTTACACACATATTTCAACACTCAACACACACCCCACCCACCCACTTACTGCCACAACTAGTCAAACACACCAATTAAAATATCACTTCCATTTTGAATGCCTGCAAATGTGCGCTAGACATGCAAATATGCACTCAAACATTAATTGGTGGTGGGGCGGGCGCGCACTACTAACTACAACACTAAAAAAATATTATTGCCACATGAAAGTGTGTAAAACAACAAACACAAATAGCAATAAAAAAATGTTGCTAAAATGCCAAACAAATGTGTACATAAATATGCCCATAGTCGTTTATAGGCACAGTGCGCGGTTGTTTGGTTAAACGACTTTTGAACGCAAACGGCAAGCGCCGCCAGATGGTTAAACGAGCATGCGAATGAATATTGTCAATTTCCTTTTTATTTTTATTTGTTTTTTGTTTGGATTTTATTCCTTTTGTATACTCTACTTGTCATTTGTCGCTGGCTTCTGACAAATGGTTGAGTGTGTTGACAATTTTGTCAACACTTCAAACGATACACAACCCGGCGCTTTAATAGCGCAATTGTCACGACACTTAATTTGATGAGCGCGCAATGGTTTGAGTTTTAATTAAAATACTTTTCGACGGACATTGCATTGTGTAAGCGTTCGACACTTTGATGTGTGCAAAAAAATATATGTAAGCAGTAATAAAAAATATGCTTGCACATTTCCGGTGAACACTTGAAAATATATAAATAATGGGTATTTATATACGCAACAAAAACAATTAATTACACAAAATTGCCAACACTTTCTTGCAAATATTTACAATATTTCATTGCGTCCTACATTTTCTATGAAAAACTTTGCTTAAGCGCTTCCAACTGACTGCTGCTGCGCAATGAAAATTAATGCTGCTGCTAAACCTAAGCTATTACACTAATAATTGACGTTGATTGATTATATTCAATATTTGTAAATTTAAAAAAATTGAATTATGTTCAAATTTAATAAATAACGAAAATATTATAGCAATAACATAGTAACGTTAATCGATAACTCAAAGCTGTGTGGTGTTTAACAGGTGTTTACACGCTTTGTTGAATTTCATAATTCAACATATTTATTGCGCTTTCATATTGCTTGCGCTATGAAAGTATTTATTTATTGAAGGATTTAGTGTTTTTATTTCATAATAAAATAAATAATAAATACAATGTTTGATTGATTACGTAGTTGAGAAGAACAAGTCGGTGTTGTGTAAAAATATGTAAATTGAATTTTTTTATACTACGTTCGGACCGACATTGAAAACGTGTTTTCATTGAAAAAAAATGGGTTTTCGTTCGAAAACTTGTGTTTTCATCCATGCAAAATCTGTCAAACGAAATCACAGTTTTCGCTGAAAACTTCCTTAAACTTACATTCCACTCATTATAATCGATGTCTGCTCTAGTTTAGGCGATATTATTGGATGACATATTTTGCCAGCTCTAAATTGTCATTTGATATTGTAAACAAATTCCACTATCACTGACAATTTGATAACTAGAGTACAGGGCAGAATAAATAAAAAAAATTTTAAGAAAAAAAACACTTTAAAATTACATGCAACTCGACTCATGTATTGGACACAAAGTCCACTAGAAAACAAAAATCATTATATGAAAGATGGTGTAATTCCTGAAGTTTCATTAATAAATCAATAGAACTTTTACTCAAGTAAACGCTTGTACGGACAGACGGATTTAAACCCGTCCTGATCATTTTGATATTTATAACCCTATGTCGTTTAGTTTTATGACTTACAAACAACATGAGAACAAAACTATGATACTTTCTTAGCAACACGTTGCGGGAGTATAAAAATGCTCAAATGTAATCAAACAAATAAATTTGTGAGTTGTCAATGAAAACGCATCGAAAACACAAAATGTGGGTCAGAACGACTTTGGTTCCACAAACCACAAATTGTGTTTTCAAGAGGTTTTCAATATCGGTCCGAACGTAGTATATTATAAAATAGAGGCGATGTTGAGGGAAAGAAGGACCAAAGAAAAACCAGTTTTTGAATAAATACATATAATTAAATATAATATTTTTGACCAGAAAGGTAATATTTAATAAAAAAATACAAAATAAAAATTTATAGATTACAAATTAAAAAAACTTAATTAAAAATTTTTAAATTTAAATTAAAAAAAAAAGTGATATTTAGTAAAAAAGCACAAAATAAATATTTTTCAAATTGAAAAAAAAAAAAATAAATAAATTTAAAATTTATTAATTATAATTTTATAAATTTATTATTTTTGCCAAAAAAAAAAAATAAATTAAATATAAATATTTTACGCATAAATAAATATGTAAGAAATGAAAAAAATACATAATTACAACAATAAGATATAAAAAAAATCACTACAAAAAATGCAATATAAGATCTTAAAATAAATATTTATATTTGAAAAACTTGATTAAGCCAAAAAATATTTGATAATACAGTAATCCCCGCTTAAGTGTCTCTTTTGAATATGCAAGTCTTTTGAGATACTTAAGTGGGAAAGACACTTAAATGAATCCCGCTTAAGTGTCTCGATGCAGCAACATATTGGCAGTTAAGGGGGAAAGGAACTTAAACGGAGGACACTTAAGCGGGGATCACTGTATTAAGAACTAGCGGCCCGCAACGTATAAAGTGAAATAATAAAAGCATTTCATTCTAACATCAAATTCAATTATTCAAATATATTAATATTTTATTATAAATGAAGAACCGCTCGACTAATTTTGAGCAAACTTCACATAAACTAATTATGAATTATAAATAAAAAATATATATAAATTATATTTATTTTATTTTTGCAAATAATATGTCCTTAAATTTCAAAATGCTTAAATGCTTAAATAAATATGTGAAAAAATTTAATACATATATACACCAATAACATATTAAAAAATCGTAAAAATATATACATTTGAATTTAAAATTTCTTTATTATGACCAAAAATATTTGAAAATTAAAAAAAAAATTAATTTCGAAATGAAACCTAAATTTTTTAGAAATATGAATTTAGCTTAAGGTGCTATACCAGTGTGACACTAACAAAAAATCGATTTTCTGTTTTGCTTATTCGATAATTTATACTTTCAAAAATATATATAATATATAACTTCTATAGTTGAACCTTTAAACGCGTTTTTCTCGAAATGATTTTTTCAAAATTACTGACATTATAACTGGATGAGAAATTGACCGATGGACTTCCAATTTAAAATGAGTATTCTTGAATATATTTACTATATCATGACCTACGTCTACCATTTTGAATTGTTCAAAATTGTCAATTTGGCATTTAAAAAACGACAATTTTTTACCTAAAAAAACGACACTTTTTCAGAATTACGTCATTTTGTTTATTTTTGATATATTTAACACATTGGCTGCCAATGTATCACCGGTGATCACAACAAAAAACTACTCTCAGTTGCCAAGCAAAAAAATACATTTTGTGCTTTGAGTTACAACGGGATCTTTTTACCATGAATAAAGGTCATGCTTCCGACGCGTTTGAGAATGTTTTTTGCTGTGAACATCGGTGAACATTTGCTGTTTTTTTTCAACTGTTATTTATTTTTTGTAATGTGTATCACTGGTGATCACATTGCGAAATGAAAATCAGTGTAAAGCAAGAGTTCATAGCAAACAGTTCAAGTATTCAGTGAGAAATTGAAGTGAAGTTGTGAAGTTATGAATTCCGAGGAAATACGAGAGGTGTTGGAATCAGCAGAAGATTCCAGTGATAGTGGACAAGATTTTAGGTCAGCTGAAGAATCGTACATCCCAGATTCCAGCAGTGATACATCGAGTGATAGCAGTTTCCTAGAAGACCAAGATGTCAGTTTTAGTAATATCGTAGATGAACATCAGACGGGAACTACGACAGAATGGGATTCGCCTGCTACCGGAGCGACTTTGAAAAATTTTGAGGGATGCATAAATCTACCCTATGCTTATTATGGATATTATTGTTGAAGATACAAATAGAAATGCTAATTATAAAATATGTGGGATTAGTACTCGCAACAGCAGCAGGATGAATAAGTGGAAGGATACGAATCGTAAGGAGATCATGGAGTTTCTTGCCATAGTCATTTATATGGTTATGGTAAAATACCCTTCAATGGAGAAGTATAGTAATTTTGGACTCAAATAACAAAGCATTAAAGCCACATGTGATAGGGTTGCCACTTTTTTTTCGAAAAATTGTCTATTTTAACTAATATAGACCAAATTCGAAAACGAAGTACTACTTTCTAACACATTCGTGCTAAACGGGCTTGCCATTTACCTTTTTATATAAATTCCTCGAGTAATGACAACCATTTTGAGGCCATTGGCGCCATAAACTTTACTATTTTCTGTGCGAGTGACTGAAGGAATGAACCTTGAACAATTTAAACAATTTGTAATTTTTTAAACAATTGTACTTTAAATAAAAGGTATCACATAGTAAATTTATTTGGTCTGCTGAATGCTTTTCCAAATAAATGCCGTTTCTTCAGAAGAATTCTTGCTAATTTATACATATAGATATGTATATACATATTTAACTTTTATGTCCAACAATAAATTAAGACAAGTCATTTTACTTATATACAATTGTATTTCCTTTTCAATTATTTATATATAAATTCTTATATATGTATATAGTATAACGATTTTGCTGTATTCCAAATGTGCTTTTGTTGAAATTCGTTTAACATACCTCATATGAATTTATATAAAAGAATACATATCAACAATACATATACATCTATATATATCACTCAATATTTTTTCTCGCTAGTCAGTTGTGTTTATTAAGTGCGATTAAATGGATTTATTGACTCATTGTGCCCTGCAATTAGTCGCATTTGGCCAGTATAATAATTGTATACAATTTATGTATACCTTCTCATACATACAATAGGTACATAAGCGCGCTGCTGTTATATGTTTTTCGAAATAGCGAATTGTTTACAATACCGTTGTCGAAAATTCCATTGTTTTGCTCGTGCACGTTAGTGTGTTGGAGTGAGTAGTTTAGCTGATCAATCGAACAGCCAACTGGCCACAATCGATACGTGGCTATTGCCTGAGCGCTTAGGTGATATACATACATATATACCATGCAAGTATGTAGTGTAGTGTTTGTCGAGTGAATAGGTGTTGAGTGGGTCAATAAAGCGTTTAAATAGACAAAAGCTATGCGCGAATACTTTATATGGACTTAAAAATATATATTTTAATATTTCAATTTTATTAAATGTTTTAGATTTATAATATTTTTTTTTTAATATTTTGTATTATTAATCATGAAAAAATATAATATTCAATGTTTTTCATTTAATTTTTAGTAAATATTTTTGAGTTTTACAGTAAGAAAATATTGCACAATATTATATAAATATTGCACAATATTTTTTTCAATTACAATTTCATTAAATATTTCGAATTTGTAATTATGAAAAAAAATAGTAAAAAATATTGCACAAAATTATCGAAATATTGCACAATATTTTTTTATTATAAATTTTAAATAAATAAAAAAATAAAATAATTTTGTCTCAAATTTTAATTTTCTCAAGAATTTGTTATTTGAAAAGAAAAAATGACGCCTTTTTTCCATTATTCCTGTTGAATGAGTTCAAACTTTCTCTTTTTCTTTCCTCGGCTAAGGTTTTCTTATAGCACATCGCTATCGCTAATCTCATTTTATCGTAAAACCAACACTAATATTACCTACACACTTCTTCTTAGTTGCGTGTGAAGTGGTAAATCCGGGTATTACCAGCATTTATCTGACAGATGAGCGAGCGCTCAAACAAAGTGAATTTTTTTTTAGCACATAGCACGAGAAAGGGAACAAGAAATGCAATAAAAAAATATGAAAAAAGTTGAAGTGAAGCGGGGGGTGTAAAAAAGCTAGGAGGCAAACTGAAAAAAGAATACTTAAATACTAGAGATGGAAATGATATTAAAATCGATTAATCGATAATAAAAAAATGCAAAAAAAAATTATTCAAACAAACAGATTGAAAATTGGTACACATTTTCTATAAAATTAATCGATAAATTTAACTTAGGCGATTACAAAACGATTAATAGTAAAAATGATGTTATAGATTATTAATAAAATCGAAAAACAATTAATTTATATTTGAAATCTCAACATAAACTAATATCGAAAAATTCCCGAATGAAAAAGAAAAAATTTCGTAAAAGCAATAAATTTATCGATTGTTTTGATATAAAAACATTTATGAAAAGGGAGTAAAGCAAATAGAATATAAGTTTATAAATTCACTTACATGATCATTTTATACACTATAGATAAAAAAATAGTATTTGGCAAAAATCGATAAAAGTACTAAACGGATTTTGCTTTGTTATTATGGTATAACAATTTTTTTTTTTTTTTTTTTTTTAATCATTCTCAATTGTCTTGCCTTTAAATATTATTATCTGACATCTTTTAGGCACTCATTTAGAATTTATCAGAGACACTGCAATACAATATCTTTTCAAAATTATTATTTACTCCCTCTTCAAAATTGTGTATACACGGCATGAGGAACACTTAAAGCACTGAAAACACTCGCCGCTATCATGTCGCACATAATCTGAAGAGCGTCTTCAGCCCAGACTGTCAAGTAGACAAGCAACCATCAGCACCGCTATTCTCTCCGCCCATGAGCGTGTGTGCTGGTTGTTCATGGTACTGCAGTCGGTTGCACAGTCAACTTTGCGGGCTCACGAGCTCTCGACTAAAACTTGTCTACGAGATAAATCGCCTGATTACTTCCACCGGAAATCAACTCACAAATAGAAAACGACACAGGCAGGCCAGAGTGGCGATACACAGGCACGTAGCCAACTGTGACACTGTGTGGTTGGTATAGACAAGCGGTCGCATTTTGTTAGCGCATTTATTTATTTATAAACTCGCGCTGCTCTACCACCGTCCAACAGGTTTGTGAGGTTAGTCAGCAACACGCTAAGCGCTCAGTAGCGTCTTAACTCGATTTGTGCGCGTCTCAACAGGCTAAGAGATAACTCGCCTAGTCATGCCATTGCCGCCATTGCCATTGCCATTTAATGTGACAATAATGTGCAGCGAAAAGGAAACAAAAACGGCATTGCAAATGCCAGTGACAGCTGAAAATGAGCAATAAAGACGTTTTTGCGGGCACTGGAGTCTATTAGTTGAGTACAAGTGGTGGAATACCCAAAAAGCGAATGTCACGGAAATGAGGTAATGCGCTAATGAAAATAAATACGTTATGCGCGTGAAGTACGTGGCTACGTGGGTGAAGGTGGAATTTAAAGGAGGGAAGGAACTTCGAATAATGTTTTTAAATCAAACGGAAATGCAGACAAACTTTGTAATGACAGCTTGTGGGGGATTGAGGAAGAGAGTGGTCTGTTCAATACAATCAGTTTTATTAAAACAGCCCAGTTGACAGGGAAGTACTTAGATCTTTGATCACTTAGAAGGAGCTTAGAATACTAAAGGTGCTTTTGAAACCTACTTAAAGATCTTATAATACTAAAATGGATCGTAGAATACAAAATGAGCTTCGGGAATAAACTAAAAAATCTTTGAAATCTTAAGAGGACTTAAATTTACAAAGGGAGCTTCGGAAACCTATTTAAAGAGTTGGATATCACAATGTGCTGATCCAATAGAAATATTCTATGAAGCCAACAGTTATTACAACATTTAGACAATAGAGGTCTTGTATCTTAAACTTATATACCTTTAAAAAATTCGAGTGAGTAACACTGTAGCGATCATAAGTGGGTCCCTAAAATTAAGGGTACAATATGAGCAAGAGTGGAAACACAAACTTTCTTCCAGGAAAATCTTGGAAAGCTAACATATGAAGTAAAAAATTTACAAGACCTAGTCTATTTTTAAGATACATTTTTTTACAAAAGAGAGCTACTAGAAAAACATCTTTAGCCGGGTACGGATCTTCAAGGCAGATTGAATAAAAGAAGTCGGGAACAATTGGAGTTACTTGACTGTCTTTGAAAAATTTTGACTGACTCCAAAAAATAAAATATCCCAAGCTTGCAAGCTCACACATATGTATACGATCATTTCTATCCATCTACTTTGAGAATACCGAATGCGCCTAACTACCTTTATTCTGAATATATAGTAAACTTTGCAATTCCTGGTAGAAGCTTCTTTGAAATCAAGACCGTCATATGCCATATAGAGGTAACGAGCCTCTTGGGTTCTACGGATTTAGTATCGAAGGAAATAACTTAGGTGATCCCGATATTTGTAATTCATATAACTTCTGTGGAAGATGAGTTCCGGGATCCAATTGCGAACTGAACTAAGGTTAATTTACAGTTTCCTTTTCGTCTGTACGAAGAGTTCGAAAATTGAAGTTTTCTGAGAGTACAATTGAATAACTTGACCGCAATAACAAAACTTTAGTAGTCGAATAAAAAGCTAATTATATAAGAACAACAATACTTTTTCATTATAAGGCTCTAGATTATAAAATATTTATGACTCAATTCTTTCTTTATTTACAGCTTCTAACTCTGTCAGTCTAGAACACTGAAACAGCAGCACGCCACGACTTCGGGCGACAGGTAAGCCGAATATTATAATATATATATGTCTCATAATTTTCAAGTACAAAATATGGCAACTAAGTATTTACTAGCAACAAGAACGTATCAATGACTTCTGTCTGATAGTACCAATTTTGGATTGAATCCATTCCGAAATGGTTTTCAATTATACTTTATTCCATTTTCCTAACTTCCTTATTGGCTCACGAGTCAAGCAAATCTGTTTGTAATTTACCACACTGTAGAGACACTTCTAGACTGAAGTTGTTGTATGGAAAAAATATATGCGCAACATGCGGCTCAAAAGTAGCAACAGGCCGACGAAACAAATATGCAATCAAGGCACCTGCCCAAGCTGGGTGAAGCCGGCACACATGTAAGAAAAATTAGAGAATAGAAGAAACCCGAAATTTGAAAGCTGAAAAAGTAGAAGAAAGCATAGAGAAAAAATTGCAGGCGAAATTGAGAATTAGTGGTTGCGCTGGGATGACGACGTGCCCCTAAATAAACCGCTGACGAAAGCAATTGGGATGAAAGACCAGTGGGTTTCCATGTGCTCTACTAAAGCTCACCTTTTGCTCCCTTGCCGGTATTTGTAATGACGTAGTCTGAGCAGAGAAGTTCGTAGAATGCTAAATGACGGAAGATTTTTCAATGAAAAACAAAAAAAGAAAATATTCCAGAGGAATGGGAGTAAAGTGGAAATGTGGAGTGGGGAAAAGATGAAGTACGTAAAGTAGAAGTGTGGAGTGGGGAAGAGATGAAGCGGGCTGGGAAGCTGTGAATGCAGCAAAACGCCTCATCGAAATGATGAATAACAGGTCACGGGAGAAATATATGCGACTAAATGCGCTATAAGGAAAGGTGGAAAAATGCGGTGTGGCCTTTTAAGCGACTCACAAACCGAAGGTAGCTGTGTTTTAGTAAAGAGGAACGTGCAGACCAAAAGGAACGTAATGAAAAGGGAAATGAAAGGATGAGAAGTGCTTGGAAAATATGTTGGAAATTTAAAATGGGTGAAGTGAAATAAATATGAGAGTTTAGAGCCGTCGGCTCTAATGAGTTGGTTTTATACAAAAAGGGACATTTAATTCAACCAAATTTAGATTTTTTGGGCAAATAAAAAACCATAAAAATGCGGACATTTTCAATGAGGAACCGCCGAGTTTCAAAAAGTGATTTTAAAGAAATGTCTTAACCCGCTTACTACTATCTGAACTACGACAGCCCAACAACAGGCCGGCTAATACAGCATAGTTTTGAGACCCTGTTAGGTTCAAAGATTTTCTCATTCGATGTTTTTGGTCTACTTAGTCTGCTTCTTAGATAACTGGTTACAATTATATGTTTATATATAATATATATGATAATCCAGTAAAGTGTTTTCAAGAATTACGAATACATACGTCAATTGTGGGTTATAAGATCAGGTCTTCATTGAATTCAGCAGATTTCGACAATTGGGGTTATTATCTCTGCTCCTTATAATATTGCCTTATAAAATCGGTTCTTCATTGAAATCATTTCCTATGAAAGTCAGTTCCGCTGTGGTAACAACTCTTATTCGTTAATCGATCCCACTTTAACAATAAAGTGGGTTTCTAACATCCATCTTGGTCAGTATAACATATGAACACATACATTCGTGGTTCGAATTCTGTGAAATGCCTTATCATATTATTCTTTCTACCTTAAGCTACTTAGTTTGAATACGGAAGTTCCTTAGTGAACCCGATAAGTTGTGGGGTTTATAGTTTTCTCTTATATTTTTATGATTTGAGATTTCGGCGAGGTTTCATCAACTCTTCTTCTCAAAACCTTGAGTGTTTTGGTCCAAAGTAGCATCAGAAAGGGTCTTTAGGAGATTATTCCAGGGTTAGGCCCATTTAAATAATGGATTACTTTGATATTTGTATAGTTCAAGATTTTGACCTCCAAAATATATGCCAAAAATTAGTCTATCATAATTTTATTGCCACAAAACCAGCAATAACAAAAGCTTTTCTTACACAAATATGATTTTCCTTTGACGTACTGTTGTTTTTGTTATCGAGGGTCATAAGTTAAGTGCATGCAATTAAGCCCATTGAAATTTCTATATAAATTTTATGAATTTTTCTATTTCTCTGTCTATCTCTCTGCAAATCTCTTCAATGCAACGCTGCACATTTCATCAACTCAATTGCATTTGCAAACATATCGAAAAACAAAGAGCTTAAATATCAACAGCAACAATTTCGATAATTAAAATTCTTTTGAAATGCACACAAAATTCCAAGTAAAATTCTTTTTTCGGAAATCACTATTGTCGTGCAATAAAATTGGCATTGCTGCACTGCTGCTGGGCATGAGTCGGCCAGCAGCTGCTCGACAAGTTAATTGACTTGCACATAAAAGCCGATAGACAGTTGAATGCGAGACGCAAGCAGGCGCACTTTTTTTTGAAGAAATATAACAAAAAAAGTCTAAATCAAATCAACAAATGCCTTGTACGCAAAGTAATATGTGCAGTCGTCTTTGTGCGTCGTGTGTGCTGAGTATTTACGCAAAAAGCTTTTAAAATCGGCCTGCATTCGGGCTGGCATTGCGAAGCGATCGACAAGTGGCCATGTGAGTATTTAGCTTGTGTGCATTGAAAATGGGGGAAAATTAAATTAAAAGTGTTTATGAATACGAGGGTGACTGAATAAGTCTATCAAATTTTTTGAAGAAATTAATGCATTTTTGAATGAATGAAGTTCTCTCCAGATACTCTTGGTTCCAAAATAAACACTTGTTCCGCTGACCTTTACTTCTGGTAATATTCACACTGTATGGATTCAACAAAAGTCAGGTTCTTATAAAAATCACGGCATCCCCGTACTACTGATGTGATTCCATGAAGGCTTTTTCATGTCAAAAATTCATGTAGGACTACTGCCATTCGAAAAATACTTTTCTAACATCTTTAGTTCGAACCCATGATTACTGAGATACCATCTGGTCATCCCATTCTGTTACGGTGGTTGACAGTTAGGAACAATAAATGTAAGAAGAGTCCGTTTTATTCGTTTCCCTTCAAATCAGGGTCAGATCAATACCGTAATCTAGACCATATCCACCCTGGTCTAGGCAAATCCATGTTGTCTATGGCTATACTTCTACTACTACTTTGAAGACCTTATTCGATGAAGTCTAAGGAATCTCGCCGCTATTGTACGTTCAAAAAAAGGTTAAATATTGGAGGAGATACAAAAACGTATAGGGTATCCGAAGACTGTATCTGCGCCGAGGTATTGTCCCGAAGATCCTACATCGGAACCCACATTGAAAGCTCGTCTATGAATGAATTAGAGTTTGTTTTAACTCAAAATCTTCCTGACGAATAGTAACTTTCTTAGGTACAGTTGACAAGACAAATTGCCATTACTAACTGGGTTTTAACTGTTGATGGTACCTAAGTTATTTTGGGAATTTAGAATTTTATTCGTACTATAGGTACTATATAGTAACTGTATAGAGTATTTTGAGGTATAATTATCTCTCCATTCTGTTCAGATTTCCAGTATACGGAAGGTATTTGGAGACGCTAAGGAAATAAAGTATTCCAGAATTTATTCTCTGGAGAAGTACTTAACTTAACCTCTCCTGGGAATTGAGGTTAAATTCCATAAACAACTATTTGATCATATCATAATTTCCCCTTTTTCACCTTCGGTCATTCGCTCGCTTTGAGTTTTGAGTGCTTTTATAAACCACTAGCGTACTTTTGATTTGTTTATTTATACAAAAGATTCTCATACGAGTATTTTTTTTCAGCTTCAGCACGAACTGTAAAATTTAATGTTTTGCAAAATAAATTTTCATATGCATTAATGGGTATTTAAATATTGATTTTGAAGATTATTTTCAATGCACAAGCAGCCGAAAAATAACTAATAAAACTACAGTGATTTTTGGCATTTTGATTTATTTACACAACTATTTGGAAAACTCATATTGATTGACTGATGGGCTGTTGAAGGTCAATGTGCTCATAAATGTGATACAAGTAATGGTGCAGTGAGTAAAGCGATTTATTTGTGGCTATTTAAAGTACTGCTATTTCGATTCGAGTACCGGAAATTTATACTTTGGAAGCAAAGAGTCTTTTTAATATGAACTCAAATTATTCCCGAAATCTCAGAAGAATATTGTGGGGTTTACTACAGAGAGAGCTCTACTTTGTTGGTTCTAGAGACCAGTGAGTGTCAATGAAGTTTAGCTATCTTTATAGAGTGCCACTGAAGTTACACCAGAAAAAAAAATAGCGATTATCCATAAGATAACTAAGTGCTGAGTGTGATAATGCTTGTTTGGTACTAAACGTTCACACGTAGTACCTTTAAGTCTTTTAAGAATGGGTTTTCAGTCCCGAAAATTTATTTGTGAGGCTCCGATAGCTTTTCCATGACAAACCGCTGTCTAATAGGCTACAAATAGATTTATCGATAATTTATCTCAGCTAGAGAAGGGAAATACTGTCATTAGCAATGTGTTCCACAAGTTCAATAGTTGAGATCTTGAAGATGCAGTAAGAAAGTTAATTAAATTTTAAGTCTATATGAAAGACGGTATTATTAACTCCAAATAGAATCATTTGGAATAAATATAAATTCATCGGCTATACTCTACAACTCTTTTTTATTGTAACGTGTTCATTTCGAAACTAAGAGCTTGACTTTTTGCTCTTTGCCAGAGCTTTATCGCCGATTTGCATACCATAAATAGTCAGTCGCCTTAATGGATGCATAAATAATAGAAATAAAAGTTGAATGAAACTGAAACAGGAAACAGCAAAGTTTTCACATGCGACATGCGGCGCCTAGAAGTTGTCAAACGCGTATAAACAACAAACAGCAAAATGTAATGAATATTTTTATGAGTAAATGCTTGCGAAGTAACAACTATTTATAGCTTCTATTTCTTGTTGTTGTGTTTTTTAAAAGCCTGTGGGTGTATGCACATGCTTCATTTGAATATTTCATAGCAGTTTGCTGTGGACCAACGGCTGTAGTCTCTTGAGTGCGGGAGCTAAAGCAGCATGTTTGCGACAAAGTCACGAATTTCGGAAAGCTGTCGCCTATGTTATACTACAGGCAGCTTTTGGACAACTACATCGAGACACTGTGTACACTTTTATTATTCATAAGGCAAGCGAACACGCCGAACGGCACTCGACAAGCGGACTGAAGCAGCACTTGAAGCGAAAGTGAATAAAGTGAAGAGAGAGAGAGAGCTGCGCTTGAAGGACGGAACGTGATCTTCCGGCAGGTGGGCGGCTGGACGAAACTGTAGATGGTTGTATGGTTACCTGGCAAGCTTCGAAGATTTTGGCAGGAAGGTCTTTGATGGTGGACTTTTGTGGGTGGTCATCAAATAGTCGAAGATGTCGCGGAAATACGAGAAACAGGTGTATTTGCTCCTTTTTGTTGTTGTTATTTTAAGAGTAGAGCATACGAAATCAAATAGCGAAATTTCGTATCAAACTTTTAACGGTACATTGCAAACGGTCTGACAGTGTGGAGTCTAACGGCGAATAGTAATGATTTAAAGTGTAGAGTTAAGAGTGAAGAGCGCAAGAGGCCAAGAATTGCGGAAAGTTACGCTTGACGACACAAATTCAATGCGAGAGTTTACGCACGCACATTCATTGTCTGTCTCGGCTAACGGTATGTTGCTGAGCAAACAAAAGTTAAGAGCCATACGCTTGAGTGACTTACATAGTGAGTGCGTGAAGGGGAGTGTGGTGGCGTTGAGTATGAATGAGAGATGAGCTTATCGTATGCCCGTCGCAACGGTGTGTGAATTTTGAAGTTTTAGAAGGATGAAAGCTGAAAGCTGACGGGCAGACACTGTAGCACTGGTGCACAGATGAATTTAGACAATTATTGCGATATGATAGCCGAAATGACACTGACGAGTTCTGACAACTTGGCTTTCACATTGAATTCTACAAATATTTGCGCATGCAATTGTTTGTCTGCGTATTTCATATCTTCCTTCGGTCATTCATAACGATAAGTGATCTTTGTTGATAGCACTAATGAAGATGCGTACAATGTGGTAGTGGCTGGGAACTTTTAATGTATCGGAAGTGAAGTGGAAATTTGGCTTAATGTGGTTGAGGCGTAGGGAGGGACAAATTGGGACTGGTTTTGCTGGTTTTGCTGTCTTTCAAACGAACTGCTGGAGTAAGCTTGATAAACCAAAGATCCCATCAGGGTTGTAAATATGTTACACTTGCTTTTCTAAGAAGACCGGTTTCAAGAGGTTTAGAGGAACTATCGTAAGGCTTCATTAAATATGAGTGAGATATCTCAATACCGAGTTTATTTAATGTAATTCGATCGATCCAGTAATTTATTGTACTAATGGCTCCAAATTGGACTATAGGTCCGAATACTTCGAATACTCAAGAAGCCCATTTACATTGGTAAATCTTTGCCGATAGCAAGTATGAGCTTCATCTGTGAGATATATCTTAGGACATTTCAAAGCCCAGTTATTCCTATATCTTTATATTTTGAATCACTTTGAATACTACTTTGTTCTAAGAAACGTATGTTCCATTTCGGTTTCCGACGCCATTTTTATCTGTTCGGAAAGCGAGGGTCTTATTCGTTCATTTTTGCCAATGTTTTTGGATCAAAGTTAATATTATTTTAACTTCACATGCCAGGGTCCTACGTCAGAACTAAGAAGTAAGGATACATAATCACAGTTTTTATAACTGACTAATGAGACTATATAATGACTAATGAGCTTCGAGTCTACATGAATAACACCGTATCAAGGAGACTTTATATGGAAAAGATAAAGCCGTGCGGTTCTATCTGTAAGGACTATCTCTCGGACTTTCGAGTTGCTATGTTTTGATAAAATAGAGATTTCGAAAGCTTTAATGAAAAAGATGAACTTGAGCTCGAGGTCACGAAAAAAATCAAAGTAATCTTTAATTTGTCTGTTGAGAAACTGTTTTATTGAGACAGTTATTCATTTGAATGACGAATTTTATCAGATCTATTAATAACCTGATAAGTTAATGAGAAATTAACGTTATGTATGAGGAAAGAGAAGTTCAAAGTTAGAGAGGACTCGATTTTAAAGGATTTCAGAGACACTTTCCTAGTTTTAGGATTTAGTTCATGAAATCGTCGAAGTTAGAACACTGGAAAATTATTATATCGAGCTCAAAAGACTCCGTCAGACACTGAACAGTAGATTTTGGACAGTTAGAGTGAATATGGAACCATTTTGCTGATACTAAAGGCCTTACTCAGACTATTCTATATACATATAAGATAAAATTTAAGTCGATTGAGAACTAATAAAATGTAAAGAGAACGAATGAAAAAACCCGAGTAATAAATATTTATAATTAACAGACACATCAAATTCGACGAATGAACAAAAAATGTGTCAACTTAGGGTATTCGAACAGTATCGCAGACTCCTCAACCCTTTAATTCGTCATTTTGGTCGAAAACATATTTTTTCTAAACCTCCACCTCTAATAGCAACCCTCATCCACTCAAAATAAACCTATTTATCTATTTTGTAAGCACTTTGTTTGCTTTTCTTATAACACATTCAAACACAAGGAGCTCATCAGCCAAATCCGTGCATTAGTAGCCACTACATATGAGTGGAATTCATACATATGTATTTATGATTTAAGCATGTATCTACTTACAAAACAGCATAAGCTTATCTTTATGTGTGCGCGAGCGATTTGTAACGGCATATGTTTCAAAGCAAAGTACCGTTGGCTAGCAAGAGCAATGTGATGCATAAGATGTTGGACGAAAATGAAAGAAAGTAAGATGGGAGATTAGTAGACAGTTACGAAAGATGAGCGCTTATTTGAAAGAGTATGTGTGCGTGCGTGAGGGCTTTATGAATATCAACATGCTTTGAGATAAGATTTGTGCCACATAAATTTACCGAGACGAGTGTGTGCTTAGCCGTGAGCGAACGATTAAGGATATAAAAATGCGTATGTGTGAATGAATGTGTGTATATTTATACTAAAATATATTTATAAATTTATTAGCGTACATTTAGGCGCATTCGAGCAATTTGTCGCTTATAGCAGTTGAGCAATAAAACAATTTTTCTTTTTTTTTTGATAACAAAGTGGGAAAATTTACGGTAATTTATTTACAAACATATGTGTTTACATACAGATATATAAAATAAATGAAGTATACATTTAGGTGAAAAGAAAATACCGTTATTCTCGAACATAATTTTTAAAAATTATGTTAAGCATAGAAAATACAAAAAAATTAATAGTACAAAATGTATCTAAATAATAAAAAAAATTTCCAATAAATTTCCGTATTTTTTTCTAAAAATAATTTAAGAAAATAATTTTAAAAAAAAGTATTTTATTTCTCCTCATTGTAGTTTTTTGTAATAAAAATATATATTATAAATGAAAAAAATTACTTTCTTCAAAAATAGTTCATTGAAATCATAAACATTTAATAATTTTGGAAAATAATGAAAATAAAATTATATATTCAAATTTTTTAATAACAATAAATTTAATATTATATAAAAAGTTAAAAAAAAAAACATATTTTGCTCATTATGCTCATATGCTCTAGAAAATTGTAATTAAAAAAAAACAAAAAAATTTAAATCAGCGCCTAAATGTAGACCTCGATTCTAGCATAAACTCATTAATTTGATGGAAAATGAACAGGAAAACTGTGTCTATGGTATATTAGTGCCAGTTTTCAAACCAACAGCACACAAGAATTTCAAAACAAAAAAATTTAAAAAAATATAAATTTTTCAAAAAATAATTCACAAAAAATTTTTTCAATAACTATTCTAAAAAATATATTGAAAAAAAACTATTTTAACTACTATTAAAAAGAAGTATGATCTAAGAAGTTGCAATCGAAAACAAACAAAAAAATTACAAAAATTAAAATTAGTGCCTAAACGTAGGCCTCTGTTCTAGCAGCAACTCATAACTTTACTTAAAATTTGAGAGTAAGACACTGTCTACGTTATACTGTCCAGTTTTTGTACTAATGACTGACAAGCAATTAATTTTATTATAATTAAAATTTGTTTGAGATTCCAAAATTTTTTTAAAGATATTTTTAAACATTTCTAAAAATATATTGAAAAATATATATATTCTTCTCATTAAACAATATTATGATCTAATAAAATTATGCCGAATGCAAAAATATATACTCAAATTAAAACCAGCGCCTAAATGTAGGCAACAGTTCTAGCAGCAGCTCATTAATTTACTTCAAATTTCAGAGAAAAAACTGTCTTCGTTATATTAACGCCAGTTTTCATACTAATAGCTGGCAAACAGTTAAAAAAATATAAAAAAAAATATTTAATTTTATTTTTTCCAAAAAAGGTTTTTCCAAAAATTAATTAAAAAAAGATTCAAAAAAATTATATTTTTCATGTTAAAAAAGATTATGCTCCAAGAAAATATTGTCTAAAACAAACAAAAAATAATAAAATAAAAATCAGCGCCTAAATGTAGGCAACAGTTTTAAGCAAAAATTCATTAATTTACTTGAAAATGAAAAGGAAAACGCTGCCTACATTATATTAACGCCAGTTTTCAAACTAATTAAGTGTTTTTGCCATACCACACGCAAACTTTAGCAAGTATAAACCCTACAATTTTCATAGTACTGCCTCAAACACACCAGGGACTGCACCTTTCTACCTTAGAACCTTTCCACAAAAAACAACCTGACCAAATCGTTCATAAATTACTCAATTTGCGCGCCGGCCATTGCAAACCCAACTCAACATTCATGTAACGCATGGCTAATCAGCGCCTTAAGTCGCCAGCGCCTAAAAGTATGTGTGAATTAGCATGCAATTAAGCTGCTCACGGCATATTGGACACCAGTGGTAGCATATTTTGCTATGTAATGCTAGCTTGTGGGGCGAATTTTCGTATTTATGCTTGCTTGTTGTGCCTACACTTTTAAGTGCCTTCACGCGCTAACGCCTAAATGTATGCTCCACATACACGCAGCACTTGGCATGCTTTTACACTTGCGTGCATGTAATTAATAATGTTATGCCATACATAACAAATAGGCGCTGATATTTCATGGCATTCATGCTGACGCATAGTGTGTTGTGTTGGGGGGCCAAACTACGAGCTGACCAATCGACCACCAATCAAGCGCCTAATTACAAGGGGACTGTGCGTTGTGCGCTTCGCAAATCACGAGTGCACTGTTCGATTGGCGTTTTGCGTTGACAGCTCAGTGATTTGCGGTAAAATTATAGTCACCATTCGTTGATTAATTTCTTATTTCTGCCGGTTGCTCGCTTCTACGTTCGTTCGTTCATTCGATCGCCTTGATTTCGGTTTCTGCTTTTTTGGCGGTTAGTTTCGTTAACTCATGCCAGGTCAGTCAGTCAGCCGTGTGCTGTGTGTGCATACTTTCGTGCGCGCCCATTAATTGCTTGCCAGCTATGTTCGTGTCATTTGCAATTTACTACCGTCGCTGCTGATTTATTTGTCAGCGCAAGATTAATTTGCCATTGCTGATTGTTAGGCGGACTGTTTTTTCCACAGCGCTGGTTTTGAATACGCGGCACACAAAGACCTTTGTGTACCTCTGTGCTTTGTTCATGTTTTTTTTTTTTTTTTGTCTTTTTGTTGTCCACGTTGCTGCATAAGATCTCGTAATGATTTGTTGTGCCAACGCTTACGGCTCTAAGCCAACAGAAATGCGGCACATTTCAAAAGATTCTGCGGCTTTAAATTATTTATGGGCGTACATTTGTTTTGCGGTTTAATTTTTAATTTTCTTCTTTTGTTTGTCCGTTTCGGGGTCAACCCTCGTCGCGTTTCTCTAAGTCCTTTATGTAGACATTCAAAGCTAATTAAATTAATTGTCACAGCGGCTACTTGCCAAAAATTGAAAAGGGATTTCATTATTTATTTTGCGTCTTAAGCGTGTAAGAGACCACATTAATTGAAACAAATGTCCTTCTTAGTAGCAGCGAGAGAAGTGTGGAAGGAGTTGAGTAGATTTACGCTGAATTTTTAAATTTATTTGCATTTTATTTTTTAAATCTTCTTTCGGTAAAGATAAGGAATGGTACTTTCGTTCTTTACAGTCTAAGCGGTGGCATCTTGAGAACTTGGCACTTCAACAAGCTTATAAAAGTATCCTGTATATATAGCAGTTTTGCCAAGTATTGCTCGAAATCTTTTTATCAAGTCTATACGCATCAAAATCGCTGGATTTATTGTCCGTAACATGAAGAGATCGTGTTTAAAGTTAAGTATAAGATTCAACTCTAACGGAATGAAACCTCGGAACTATTATTCAATATATATTATTCGTATCTACTTGATTATTTAAGTAACTTACTGCCGGGACTGAAGCTCAGGTACGGCATGTTTTCGAAAACAACGTAAAATTGGCCTAATAAGCTTTTAAGAACACTTTAAACCTCCTAAATAATTAAATACTGAGCGGAAGATAATATTTCAGGTTTACTTTCCGGTCCTAAGACTTATTTAACAATACGATCTTAGAAGCCATTAAAAGCTCTGAAAACATTCTACAACAGATATTACTATAATGAAGATATCATTTCGAATCTAGAGCATTGATTACTGGAACGGAAGGTGACATTTCGAATTTCTTTACCGATCCTAATTTGTTTTGAACAGTACGATCTCGACGAATGATAACGAAAAACTGACCTAAGGAGCTTTTAAAAGCTCCGAAAACCATTCGATATTACTGTATAGAAGATGTTATTTCGAATCACACTCCTGAGATTGGAAATTATTTTGATCACCGTGATATCAATTATGGTTGGTGAGCAACTTTTGAAAGCTCAAGAAAGCTTTTATAGCATAACTTTTTCTAATTTTTATAAATTCTGCAAACAACAAAAGCTAGAGATTCATTTTTCGAAAAGAGGCTCTGCACTTGCTCAGACTTGGGTGATCAAGATCCTACCGAACTATATTGATTTTTAACGAATATATGGACAAAAAAGCAAGCTTTCGATAGCGTCATCTATAGTGGAAGCTATGTAGAGGTGTGAGAACATAGTAGTTCTTAAATTTCAAATCGTGAGATTTTTTTGAAGAAAAAATAATATTAATAAAAATATATAATATTTTATACTTAAAAAAATAAATCTCGAAAAGGACTCTTCAGATAGCAAACGCCTTAAAAATAATACAAATTTGCGAATGTGTGCAAACTCCTTAGCCACAAATTTCCCAGCTCTTGAATTATACACTATTTTCCCACTCACCGCAAAGTATCACGTCCTAAATAAATATGTAACTACCGCAGACCCACACTACCAGCGTCTAGGTCACATACTTCCCTTCCTCTCATACACAAATACACTACGGTTGGCGCATAAAATACGACTTTCGAAAATACTTTGCATACTTTCAGGCGAATAGACATATAAACTTCCATACAAATTTGTCGCCGACGCATTCAATAGACGCTGCGTAACTCAATTGGGTGTATAAAATGATGCAAATGGGATTAGAATGAGATAGCCGAAAAACAAGCGAAATAAGTAGAATGGTGTAAAAGAAAATTCCGAAAAAAAGTTATCTAGGCAAACTGTTGCTTCAACGCATATTTTATTAGTAGATAAGTAAGTTGGTGAAAATTGCTTTGAATGACCTTCTTCGCACCGAAATGCTATGCAGTTGTGCTTTGTTATTGCTGTTGTTGTGCTATTAAATTTTCGTTAAGCACTCGCGCACTCGTTGCTATCTTACAACTTTAAGAGCTTCTTGTGAGTGTGTGTGTATATTAAGTATTACTTATGTTGGGGGGAATGAGAAATATTCGATTCTTCGTTTTCTGCATTAAGAGGGTGCTTAAGGTCCGCATAAATTTGTAAACTGTTAAACATTAAGTAATTGTCTAATGATTACAGCTATTAGCAACAATGAATCAGTAAATGTTTTTTTTTTTAATTTTTAATGTGAGAAATACAGGAAATGAGAGCAAAGTTAGAGAAGAAACTTACATTTTGATTATGAAGAGAGAGGTTACTAGCGCATCTTCTTGGTTATGAATATTCTATAATCTATTATATATTCAAATATACTCAATTGGTCGGCTACTATACAAACGTATTGTTACCTTCTGATTCTCTTAGAAAGCTCCTGAGATTCAAATTAGCCTACGGTTTTTATCTGAGACCAAAAAAGCAAGTAGGTTAATGTGGCCAGAGCGGTTCTATACTTGTATATGCAGTGAAAATTCGCTTGAAATCTAACTTTAGAGCCTTAGTTCAATTTCTATGAACTTTTATCGGCGCAAAATGCGTAACTTCGGTAAAAACGATTGTGTTCCACAAGTTCATATAATCATTTTATGGCGTAATCTTTGAACAAAGTAGCGGAAAAAGATGAGTACAGTTAGAAAACCAACTAAAAATACGGCAAAGGAACACATGCCTGTAGACAATGCGTGACACCGCTATAATACATGTGTTCCACAAGTTCAATTAGTCTTTTTGAGGCGTAGTTTTTGAAGTATGTAGCTGTAAACAAAGCAGATGGTAGGAAAATGATGAGGAGAGTTACAAAACCAAGTAAAAATCAGACAAAGGCTATTAGGCCTGAAAATACTCGCTAAAATGCATGCGTTCCACAAGTTCATATAGCCTTTTTGAGGCGTAATTTCTCAACGAAGCAGTTTTTAATTCAGCAAATGGTAGGGAAAATATGAGTAGAGTAAGAAAATCAAGTAAAAATCAGACAATGTTTCATACATATAGTATATAATCCACTTTCATATCGGTTCGGGAATAATTTGGTTAAAATAAAAAATATATATATTTGATTTAAGCTCAAGAATTAATAGATTTGAAGTTAACACAGTTTAAAGTTTAAGGTTAGAGCAGGTTCTTAGATAATTTCAAGAAAAAAGTCAAGAAAATAGGCTTAAGTAAGAACGCTTAAGTAAATGTCGTTACGGAAAACGTATCAGGAAATTGTCACCCCAGAGTAAGTTGTGATAAATTACGCCTATCAAGTCACTTAAAAATCATCAGTGAAATAAATTTGCTTCCCTTATTTACTGTCCTCATTTATTTAAGGAAACAAGAGCGGAAGTATAAGTCTCCAATTCAAAAGCAGTCCACTCACGCATGCTTCAACTAACAATTTACTATTTGATTACACATTTAAAAGTATTTCTCATTGTTATAACACATACACTGTACACTTAAATACTCCAAATTGCGTGGCAAGGTATATAACAATGAAAATGTTATTTAAAATTCCAACTAAATTCGACCTATGCAAGCACAAAACCGAAAATCGGAAATTAAACAGCACAAATACCAGCGAATTTACATTGGAAAAACACAATAAATCAACGCTGCACCCACACATACCACCAAAAAAAAAGGCGGCTGGCTGCCAACACCTGCTCAAATAAGCAACAGCAAAACCTGGCACTCGTTATAGAGGTCACTACAAAAACCAATCGTGCATTAATAAAGCTAAAAATTCAGTATTTAGTTTTAGATGATATCCCTTTCATTGGCAAGTCGACACTTCCGTTTCCGTTTTTGGGCGGCATTGTTGATGAACAGCGCGCGGTCGATTGTGTGCCAAAATATGCGCATAAAAAAGTGATAAAACGGATTTCAATGTAACGAAGAGCAGGAAAAAAGCATGTGAAACAAACGGTGTGTATATAGACACTCGTACCAACCCCACCCACTTACAACCCACTCGACGCGCTCAGCATGCAAGCCATCACTCTTTAACTCAATGATTTTATAACCAGTACGTGCGTCACATTTAAAAATATACATATATATATATATTGCTCAACAGCATGCGAAATTAGACACTCAAATCTAAATCGTGTGCGAATATGTGACGCACAAAGACAAAAAAAAATTGTAAAAAATTGAAGCAGAAGAGCTTGAAAATGTCAGCAAAATAAATGTCAGCATAGAAATTGATGCTTTACACAAGCATTTATATTGACAGTTGACATTCGTTTTTGGCAGCAGCGCATTAGTCTGACTGCTGTCGGTGATTAGTTACATCGGCATGCGTTTTTTTTTTTTGGTTTTTTGTTCTTACGCTGGTGCGATGCTTTGATTGAGTTCGTCTGGTGTGAATGTGATTGATGCTGGTTTGACGTATGTGTCACATACAGGAAATGTAGCTTTTTCTAAGTGTATGTGGTGCATAATAATTTGTGAAAATTTTTTAGTAATACTTTTGTAGTGATTTAAGCGATGCTAGAAGATTATATTTAGTCTAAAGTTAAATATTGCTGATTTAAACAGAGTCGCTGGCAATTTTGGAATCTAACTTATAGTCAGAGATGAAATTCCACTAAAAGTCAGCGAGAAATTACAAATCGAATTCGAAGTCAATTTCAAAAGTCAGAAATTAAAAGTCAGTCGTTGTATTATTTTATAATGATTATTCAAAGTTAGAACATGAATTCGAAGTAGAGAATATTTTGAGTGTCCGAAACCTATAAATATACCTTTGATTTTTATTCGAAGTCAATTTTGAAGCTGAATTTAAAATCAAAGTCAAAATTAAAATCAAAGTCAATTACAATATCTTGCTTAGAAACCATCATACATGAAAACCAAGATAAAAATTGCAACAAATTTTTATTCAGCGTTAAAATTCTATTCAAAATCCAACAAGAAGTCAATTTATTGGTTGAGCTGGGTTTAAAAGTCAACAGCAATTAAAGAGTCAAACCTATAATTCTATTTCAAAGTTACAAGAGAATATAATTTTAAGTAAAATTCCAAATTTATAGTCATATATTTCAATAAAGTCATAATCTGTCTTTAATTAACATATTTTTACAAAATCATAGTCAAACTCGTCAAAGTCAATAATTATAACCCAAAAAGAAGTCGTCAATATATAGGTTGAGTTGGGAAAGTCAAACCTCTAATTCTATAGTAAAGTTTCAAAATTTCAAAATTCAAATAATCGTAATCTGATTCAATATTGACGCCATAGTCATAGTCTTTAATTCACATATTTGTTCGAAATCACAGTCAGATTCAGGTCAAAGTCAATAATTTTTATCTAGTCCTAGTTTTAATAATCGATATAATCGTAGACTAACTCTTGGTAACACAGTCTTTTTTTAGTTCAAATCAAAATTTTCAATAATCAAAGCCACCATTGACTTAGTTGTAGTTAGAATTACAGTCATAGTCATTCCTATAGTCAATATTATTCTAATAATAAATATAATCGTGATAGTAACAGTAGTCTCAGTAATAACTACGACTAAAGTTATTATTTGAATTAAATTCAATCGTAGCCAACTACAAAGGCTTTCTAATAATTATAGTCTTCGTCGTAGTCAAAATTTGATCTAATAATCATTCCCTTAAAGTCTTAATGTTAGGAAATAATTTTAATCAGAAGAGATAACTAAGAGATGTTACTAAAAATAAATGTAACCACAGTCATTAGTCACAGTCTTAGTAATCGTAGCTTCATAGTCACTAGTGCAGTCATTTATTGATTGTAGTCACAGTCACAATCATTGTTATACTAATCTTCAGAGTAAAAGTCGTAGTTAAAATGAATTCAACTATGGTTGAGTTTACGAAATTGATTAAATAAAAATAATCTCAGTAAATCCTAATCTAGTTATTTGATAATCATGGACATAATAGGTTTTTTTGTAATTTTCAACGGAAATCATACGAATTATTGGAAGGTACTTATTAACAAAACGACTAAGAACTGACTGTATGTCCTTCACATCTTTTTGCAAATTTTTTTGTATCAAAATCTTACTTTATTTTCATTATACTGATAAGTATACTCTTCATAATTCCTTACTATATAATTTAGTCCACATAAACCTCTCAACCCACTAGCGCTTGCAATTAATCAAAATTTATTTACTTCACATTTATTTTAAGCCTTTCAAAATGTTATACCTTGCAATGGACTTAATGAAAAGCTGCTCAAAATAATTTCAACAAATAATACGATTTTCACCCATTTTGATATGAAATCCGAAAATCTTTTGAATAAGTAAGCGAGTGCTCGCATATCTCGTCTATAGACATGTTGATTTTCCATTGAATTGTTGCGATTTGTTTATTTAACAATCATACGAAACGCCTACGCACATGGCATATGAGTTGCGTAGCATTTTATTTATTTATTCACCATAAATGAATTGATTTGATGGACAAAAAAGTGCTATTCATTAAAGAACAGTGCGTGCTGCACGTTGTGAGGCGAAATCACTCAGGCAAATGAGCTGAAGACTTGTATGAAAATTCAGTAATATGGGAAGAATTTAAAATTTTCGGAAAAATTATTTTGAGAAAAAAATTAAAAAATAAAATAAATTCACAAAAATAAATTATGTGGAAAAAAATTGGAAAAAAATTAAATTGTATAAATAAATATTAAAAAAATGATGGAAAAAAAATGTTGAAAAAAAATTTAGGTACAATTTTTAGAAAAATAATTTTAAATAAAAACAAAATTTTCGGAAATAAATTAAAAAATAAAATAAATTTTGTAAAAAAAATTTAAAATTTGGAAACAAACTTAGTAAAAATTATGTTAAAGAATCTTTTGTAAAAAAATGTTTTATTTTGAAATATAATTTTGAATAAAAATAAAATTTTCTGAAATTAATTTTCAAAAATACAAATTTTGAAAAAAAAAACTTTGGAAAAAAAAATTCGAAAATTTGGAAAATAAAATTTATAAAAAAATAAAAAGAACATTTTTTTAAGAATTTTTGTAAAAAAATTAAAAGAAAAAATTTTAGAAAATAATTTCGATACAATTTAGCTAATTTAGCGAAAAGAATAATTCAATAACTTTTTTATTGACGCAATCAACAATGTACATATCTCTGATATTATTCGTATTTAAATTGTTTACCGATAAATAAGAAATTAACATTTTTTCTCAACAGCTTTATTAATTATTTATTTGTTTGCTAATAAATTTACCGTTGACTGATTGAAAATCTTTATGAAAGCATAAATGCGCATTAACAGTACATATATTCATACAACCATATGCTGCCACTCAAAATATTGGACTATTTATTTAACTTTTTTATGACTTTGTTTTTTCTTTCGGGCTAATTAAATTTATGGCAGACCACCAACAGCGTTGATTGAGTTAGTGAAAGTTAGTGTGTATATTTATAAATGCATATGTAAAACAAGTGTTTACATAGGTGTATGTATGTATGGTATGTATATAGGATAATGCGTTTGTATGCACGTGAATGGCAGCTATTTTTTACAAGTTCAATATTTGACTTTAACGCTGTGTGTTTTGTTGAAAAGCAAATAATTTAAGTTATTACTTTTTCTGCTTAATTACAAGAGTGTTTGAAAGGGCAGACAACAGCGCGTATGAGTGATGTGGGTACTTACTTTGAATGGTTTTGTTAATGATAATGTACAAAGGAAGACTAAAAGTCAGTGAACTGCTGATATGATATTGTGTTTGTTTTTGATATTAAAAATAAAAATAATTATTTTCAAAAAAATTTCAAATTTAGAAAAAATATTAAAAATTTTCGAAAAAAAAAATTTTCAAGCAAAATTATAAATTATAATATAAAATATTATTCGGTAGAAATTTCGAAAAATTCGAATTTTTTGAACTTCGAATTTTTTGAAGTTTTTCGAAGTTACAAAAAATATTTGAAGTGTTAAAATAGAATCTTTTGAAAATAAATTATTTAGTAAATTTCGATTCGAAAAAGTTTTGAGGACTTCGAATTTTACAATTTTTGTTTTTCAAGTGTTTCAAAAAAAATCATATTTTGAAGTATTATAATATTTTTTAAAAAAGGTGTTGGCTTCGAATTTTCGAATTTTTGAAAATATGATTAACCGGTATTCATTCCACAGAGCAAATTATTTTACCTAGAAAATTCCACAATTATTGAATTGAAAAGATAATTGAATTGAATTCTGCGATTTTTTAGTTTTGAAAGTTAAAAAAATCTAAATTTCAAAATTAGTATTTTTCGAAAAAAAAAATATGTCGCATTCGAATTTAATTTCGACTTTTGAGAGAGAGGGAGGCATCTAAATTTGACTAAAATTTACAAAAAGATTCAAAAAAAGTGTGAACTTCGAATTTTTCTTTATTTTATTAAGTAAACAAATGTTTTTTTAAATTTTTGGAAAATTGTCAACTTAGGATTTTTGAACTTTTGAAAGAATTGATATAAATTTATATAAAGTTGCCAGTTTCGAATATTCCAACTTTAAAACTATTAATAATCTGAATTTAATTTCCCAGGTCAAATGTTTTACTTAGTAAGTTCCACAAAACAGAATATAACCAAACCTTAAAAAAAAAAATAAAATTCAAATTTTTCACAGTTCGGTCTTTTAAGTTTTCAAAACATTATTCAAAAATTTATATGTATTAATTCTATATTTTTAATCTTCGAATATTCGAATATTAAAAATATTGATAATCTGAATTTAATTTCCCAAACTAAATATTTTATTTAGTGACTGAGTGCTGAATACGGCTAAAACATAAAAAATAAATTTCAAGAAAAGAAATATTCTCGAAATTTTCGAAGTTCGTTATTTAAAGTTTTCAAATAAAAATTTTAAATTAACAACAAATAATAACAAATCAAAATATTATGTTTTCAAATTAAATATATAATTATTAATAATTTTTTTAAATTCACAATTTATAGTAATATTTTGTTGTGCTTTATCAAGCGAAGTCCATGAAATATGTTCACGAATTTTTTTTTATTCCCACACACTCAACCTTTATCCAATGGCGCCGCTTTATTGAACCGCACAAAAAATATTATTTTTTAATAGAATTATAAAGCTGCCAACAGAATAAAATTGTTTTTCATGTTTTCTTCTTTGTATGAGCGCAATACTTTTTTAATAACCAACCGCAAACACCAATAAAATCTAAAGTGTAGCTATAAATTTTACACACACAACAAAGTGAACGGAAAAGCGAACCCATACATATGTGTATGGACATGTGTGTGAGTCTGTCAAAAAAACTATGGCAAAGCATGGAGAATCGGGTAAACCTAGAAAAAAAGCAGTAAAAAACCACAAAAACCGCAAAAAATGTGAAATGCGCAAACATTTCAATAAAAAGCAGTGAAACAAATTAATACCGACGGCCTTGCATATGTGTGGTTCTATGCACGTGGCTGTGTGAGTGGCAGGAAGCGCGTGTAAGTGAATATGTGTTTATATGCAAGTAAATGTCCAGAAAGTTCTAGTTTTTTTCGCCGTACAACTTAGTTGGCATAGCACAAAATACATAACACAGCATAGCACACCACAACATAACATAGCATAACATACCATAGCACAACATAGCACACCAAAAAATCCCGCCAAACTAAAGCGTTCGAAGCAAATAAATCAAAGTGGCATTTTTGGCGCTTACTCACGTCGCACCATCGGCCATTAGCTTGTCTCGTAAGCAAGTAACCGTCTAGCATGGAAATATTTGAGTGAAACCTAAGCGCGTGGGTGTGCCAACAACGAATTTTGGTGGCAGCACAAAGAATGTAGTGGCATTAAAAACAGACAGACAAGCAGCTGGGTCGTGTGCTGTAAGGCAGTTATGCCCGAAAAAAGGTCAAGCAAATGTGTTTTCTATGAGCTAAATCGGTTTCGATGAGTAAAATATGCTCGCGAAGGGCAATAAGCGATGGTAGTTTAAGGACTCAGATTGCAAAAACAAAAATTAGGCAACAAAAATTCTCATAAAAATAAGCGAATGAATGAAAAATGTACAGAAAAAATATATAATTATGAATAAAAAAATTTTTTGGAGACATTTCTAAATTTTTTTTTTTTTGGAGAATAAATTAGTTTTTGAGAAATAAAAATTTTTTTTTCTCAAGAATTGTTAAAACTGTGTAAAAAATAAAATTGATAAATATGTTTGGATAAAATATTGAACAGGAAAATGTTTTTTCGAAAAACTTAAAGAATTTTTTTTTGATAAATAAAAAAAGGGTTCGAGAAATAATTTTTGAAAGATTGTAAAAAAAATTATTAAAAATACTTAGAAAAAATATAAAACAAATTTTCAAGAAAATGTTCAAAAAAATTGTTTAAAAAATATTTTTTGGAAATTTTGAATAAAAAATTTTAATTGAAAAATTTTTTGAGAAATGCTTTTTAAAATATAAAAAAAATGTTTATAAATATTAAATATTATTGGAAATATTTTCTTTTTGAAAAAAAAAAAAAATTTTTGATAAATAATCTTTGAAAAAATAGTTTAAGAAATTTCATAAAAATTAAAAAAAAATTTAACAATAAAATATATTTTTCATCAGAAAAGTAAATATAAAAAATATAAAGATAAATTGTTTAACATACTTACCCCGAGGTTCTGATTTAACGCTGAACAGAACCTGAAAATAAAGAAAAAAAAAATTATAAAGGGTATTACATATTTTCTAAGGGTTAAAGTAAAAAAATAAAGACTCTAATAAAAAAAAATAAAATAAAAGAAGTCTAAATGGAAAAAAAATTATTAACAAAACAATAATATTAAAAATTATTATATAAAGCTTAAAGAAAAAATTTTTAATTAAAAAATTAATATTAAGAGCTTTTAAAAAATATTATAATTTTTTAATAAAAAAACTATTATACTTTTTTAATTAAAACAAATATAATAATTTTTTAATTTAAATTTGACTTCAGTTGAAATTTTTTAAGTCAATAGTCGCTTAAAACACAAGCACTTTCATTAAAGCCACTTCTAACGTTTGCCAAAAGCCCAGTAGCGCCGAAAAGTATGCTATTACTGCTATGATTTTTTAATTTTTGTGCCAAATTTTTACTTTTATCTTTTTTCTACGAAGAGTAGCAACTAATTTTGCCACGAATTAAATCGGAAATGTGTCAGAAACAGTTTAATTGGCATCAAGCCACCCGCTAACTGTTAATAGTTATTATGGCACCACACGCAAATTGGAGTTCTTTGCCAATTTTGTGAGTGCGGAAAATACAATTTGAAAGTTTTATTGCCGCTCATTACAACGAGGGCAAAATATTTGAATGAAAACACAATTTTTTATTACAAAAACATAAAAAATAGTATTGAATGATTTAGTACTAATTGAGGTTTCGGTACAAGTGGGACATACAAATAATTTGAAGTAAATTTATGGCAACTACTTTTAATCTTTAAAATAATTCATTTTAACAAATTCTGTTCTAAATATTTAGTACTAAAAAATGTGTACTAAAATATTTAGTACTAAAAACTGTAAACTGAAATTTCGTACTAATTACTGTTTTGAAAATGAAAAGCAAATATTTAAAAATAGTACGAGAGCTAGAACACCAAGTTGAAATCGTAAGTACTAAAATTTGTAGTACAATTTTAGTACTGTAGTACAATTTTAGTACTGATATAATTTTTCATTAGTGAAAAATGTAAGATTAGCACCAGATTAAAATCTTTAAAATAGACAACACTTTTAATCTTTAAATAAAATCACTAAAAATAATTACTACTAAAAATTTAGTACTAAAATAGTGTAATAAAATATTTAGTACTAAAGTCTGTGTACTAAAATTTACTAATTTCTTTTTTGAAGCAAATATTTAAAAAAATATTTAAAAATAAACGAGAGCTAGAACACCAAGTTGAAATCGTAAGTACTAAATTTGTACTAAGCAATCAAAATAATTTATTTCAACAAATTAGTACCAAAAATGTTGTACTAAAAATTTAGTACTAAAGATTGTATACTAAAATTTAGTAATAATTCCTAATTTCTTTTTGAAAATAAGAATCAAATATTTAGAAATAGTATCACAGGTAAAACACCAAGTTGAAATCGTAAGTACTTAATTTGTACTAAAATTTTAGTACTCCAATAATTTGGTAACAATATAGTTTTTCTTCTTAAAAAATATGTAGATTAACATCAAAATGAAAACTTTAAAATAGACAGTACAAAAAATTTAATACAAAACAATTTTGTACTCCAATTGCGTGCCAATATAATTTTTCCTATGAACTTTAGCATGTCATCATGTAACTATTTATTTTCTTCTTCTTACGCCCTTATCCTGATTATCCAATTGACCCAAGCATGGGCGCTACGCCATTGTTGTCTCGTCATGTTTGCAACCTTGGCAATTAGACAAAATTACAATGTCAACAATGGCAAATATTGTGTATATCATTTTTCAACACCATGTCAGCCATACCAGCCGCAGCCGCAGCAGCAGCAGCAGACGCCCACACAACACTGTGCGCCATTGAGTGCAAACGTGCTTACCTATCCACAGACAGTATTATTTCGTTGCTTGTAGCCACAAATTGTCGTACAAGTTCTGCTTACATACATATATCCATACAAACAAACACATGTACTTGCAGAGTAGACATGTTTCGGTGACGTATACGCCCTGTATGCCATTGGCAAACACTTTGAAATTTCAGCAACATTTTTGTGCGAAAGATTTACTGCTGCTTCTTCTCTACTTCTTCACTCAATTTTCATAGTCGCATGTCCTTGTGGCATTATGTGAAGACAGCGTCGTCTTTACATTTACATTTTGTTGTTGTTGCTTTTACTTTTACTTGTGTGTGTTCATATATATGTAAGTGTGTTTGTTTGCTTTTGTTGCGACTGTCATGCCGTCGCTCTTTGAGGATTTGAAATATTAAAATTTTAAAATGCTTTTACGTGTCTCACATTTCAAAGTTTCAAAGTGTGGCGAGAAAGAACAACAACAACAGGCGAATGTGCGCCCAAAAGCATATTACATTTTACACGGCATTGTGACCGTGACCAGTGGGCATTTCATTTGATTTTGTTATTGTGTGTTGGAAAGTGCTGCGTAAGCGAAATTTGTCGAGTTTGGTGATGAAGATGCAGCAAGAAAGAATAAACTATGTGCGGTGGAATAGTATAGTGTTTACCGACAAATAGTTTCTTTTTAAAGAGAGTTTATTTTAGAAATTGCGTAGGCTCTCAGGTTACAAATACAACTCTGAGAAAATTTAGTACTTTTTGTTTTGGGTCATAACATTATTTTTTAGCACAAAACATCACAGAACATCACACGGAAAAAATGGCCAATTGTTTAAGATTTAATTTCTAAATCTTGAGTTCTAAACTTTTAGTACTATTTCTGATACAAAACCAGATTTTTTTTTTGTCAAAATAAATTTAGTACAAAAATTTTTAGTACAAAATATTTAGTTCTAAGCTTTTAGTGCTATTTGTGAATAAAAACATTGTAGTCTGTTAATATAAAATTTTAGTACAAAGTTTTTAGTACAAAAAGCTTTAAATCAGTTGTATCAATAACTTAAGCAATATTTTCCTTTATACTGATTGATGAGAGAGTGAAAATATATTGGCTAAAAATTTTAGTACACAATTTTTAGTACAAAAAAATTTAACACAAATAATTTTGTTCTAAAAATTTAGTACTATTTGCAATTGGATTTTATCACACATTATTAATAAAAAATTTTAGTACAAAAAAAATTGAAAAGAAAATTCTATGTTCAAAACTTTTAGTACTCATTGTAACCACCAAAATTTTTCTAAAAAAATAATAGTACACATTTTTGGTATAGAAATATAATAATTTATATTTAAATTTTCTTATCTAGAGGTAAAAATATTATCCATATACGATGAGAATACTTTAGTACACAAATTTTAGTACAAACAGTTTCTAATAGTAAATTTTTAGCTTTTAGTGCTCATTGAAATACTTGTACAAATCCAACGCATCATGAAAAATTAGAATATACATTTTTGTAGATGTTTTTTTAATTAATAAATTCAGTAAAAATTTAGTACACAATTTTTAGCAAAGAATAAAATATTTCAAATTATTGAAATCATGTTATTTTAACGAAATTTTCTGGTAATTATATTGCAACAAAAGTAAAGTTAGGTTGGCAAATATCTTGCTTCCGCTTTTTGACTCTTTATGCGCCGTTTTGTTCGATAATCTGTTTCTATCTAAACGACAACTTCATAATGCCCCCCCTCGTAGAAGCCCCCTCCTTATTTGCGAAGAATTCGGACAGCCACTTTTTCACAAGCCACTTTTGAGTTAAATTTCATACCACCAACGACGTTCGCCATAGACAGGAACAGGTGGTAATCACTTGGCGATCGCCAGTTGTCAAATCGTCCAGTTGCTTGCAGTAGATGGTAGAATTAAACGTCTGGCAATATGGGAGCAGCTCATAGTGGATGTTTACCTTCCAATCCCATCAAACACACAGCAAAACCTTCCTGGCCATCAATCTAGGCTTGGCCACTGTTTGTGTCGATTTACCGGCCTTCGTCCACCATCGTTTTCGTTTAAGATTGTCGTATGTGATCCATTTTTCGTCGCCAGTCACCATCCGGACCACTATATCATATAGCTGCCATACAAACTGAACGATCGGAATCAAGGGCTTGTATGGAAAACTTCCGCATTTTACTACATATCTTCACGAAATTTGGTGTGAGTTATTTTTCATAGAAATAATTTAATTTCCGAAAAAATTGTTCAGATCGGTTGACTATATAACCTTAATGTCTCTAGCAAACAACCCGGCTAAAAAGTATTAGTAAAATGTTTTCTTTTTTTTACTTACTTTTTCTTACGTCTTTAGATTTGCTTAAACACATAGTTACTAAAAGAAACCTGTGAAGGGTATATTAGCTTCGGTACAGCCGAAGTTAACGTTTTTTCTTGTTTTTTGTTGCAATCAAAAACCCTTGAACATATTAAGCTATTTTAAGTGCCCTGGAGACGATCAAATAATTGCGTCAAACAGTGCATATGTGTTAGTGATGTTCAATCGTGTGTTGCCCGCAAACGTTCAAATTAACACGTCAAACATCAGTTTAGTTTTGAGCTCGTAACGAACGGTCATCATGTCATCGTCGGATGATGATGATCTATTAATGGCATGTGCTGCAATTCTTATGAAAAAAATTTCTCCATTTTTGTATTATTTTATATTATTTAGTTTATTTTATTATATTTGATTTTACTTTACTTTATTTTGTTATTTTAATTTATTTATTTTATTTTATTTTATTTTATTTTATTTCATTTCATTTCATTCCATTTCATTTCATTTCATTTCATTTCATTTCATTCCATTCCATTTCATTTCATTTCATTTCATTTTATTTTATTTATTTATTTTATTTTTTTAATTTTATTTTATTTTATTTAATTTAATTTATTTATTTTAATTTATTTAATTTAATTTTATTTTATTTTATTTTATTTTATTTTTTTTTTATTTTAACTTATTTTATTTTTTTAATTTAATTTAATTTAATTTATTTATTTTATTTTTTTATTTTATTTTATTTTTTCCGCTTCGCTTTACTTCACTTTTCTATGTCCTCTCAGCTTGAAATCTTCCCTGCAAATGAGCTCATGCTTGTCAAACATGAGTGGAGACGATCAAATTATCGTCCGTCAAATAGAAATATCAAAAATTTTTGATTTTCATCAAACAGAGCCGACAACAGGTCGGTGTAGCGTACGTGTAGCCGACGAGAGCCGACGACACCAACAATTATTTGATCGTCGCAATTATTTGATCGTCTCCAAGGCACTTTAGACTGATTTAAGTTATATTCGAAGTATTAGATACTAAAATATTTTATCAATTTAATATTTAGTACTAAGTTACATTGTAATAAATAAAATAAAATTAATTAAATTTTAGTACTATATTTTTAGTACAAACTCCAAGTACTAAGAATATTTAATATATGATTTACTTTACTAATGAATCGCATTTTTAAATCTGCAACATTTCAAATTCAAAGTTTCCACTTATAATCACCAACTTCACCTGCATTACACTCTCATATCACGCACCCTTTGTGTTCTGTCAAAAACACCCACCAGCAACAACAACATCATTACCATTAGCAAATACCAAAGCAAAGCAGTGCTTTGACCATACAAAGCGCCGATTGACGCGCAGCGCGTGTCAGCATCCATAAGCTGCCTGCCATTAGGCGAGTGAAAGTCACTCAAAAATCAGCGTCATAATGACAATTTCAGCCGCGGGCACGGGCGTGCGGTGTACGTGTGCGTCAGCGCCGTTTGCCGAACGCAAACGAACGCGTACCGTTAGCAAGCAAATGAACCGTAAATATGCGCCACAAACAGACAAAATGTACACAAATGACATGCAAAATAACACAGAGTGACACAACGTGACAGCAACAGAAACAACAATAGCTACGCATGTGTAACGGTAAGAAGTGAATTCGTAAAATACCGTTTGCTTTGCGTTTGAATGCCTGGAATTCTCCAGAGAAATCAAAGCTGAAAGCACAATTGAAGCGGAATATAAAAATCGTCCACATTTCTTTTGTTGATGTTGTTGTTGTTGCTGCTTTTTTCACAGATTTGGGTTTCACTAAATATTTGCTTATTATTGTGGGTGTGCAGCAACAACAAGAAAGCTGGGTGTATGTATGTGAAATTCAAATGAAGTACGTGCTTTAGACATCAAATAAGGCCTGTTCAAGCGTTTTGTCAGCAGGAAAGGGAAACATTTTCATACTTTTTATATATTTTTTTAAATTTTCCGTTGTCAAAAATATGCGCATTAATAAAATATAAATAGCATTATAAAAAAGAATTTTTTGTCAAAAATGTTGCCAGCAGAGATTTGCGTGCTTCATTCATTCGGTATTAAAATGGTTGGAGGTGCAGGCGCAGGTGTATTCTCTCTACCTTAAGCTGACTTTAAGCGCTTAAAAGGTTGTGTGTTTGTAAAAATTTGTGCGTACTCTTTTTTGTGGCGTCCGTTATTGAAAATATCAAACTTCTCTTCTCAGAGTTGCCAATTTAGAATTTAGGTAATTGCAAAGCAAATATTAGTGGTATTTAAAGTGGTTCTGAAGAAGTGGTCTTTGGAAGGTGTATGTGGAAATTAGCAGCGAAATTATGGAATATTATATATTTTTTTGGAAAGTAAAATTATATGTATACCTAACAACAAAGAATATTAAAATACAGAATCATTGTATGCTATTTTTCGAATTTTAGTACTAGCTTTAGTACACTTTTAGTACTATTTTGTCAAAATAAATTACTAGTACAGCTGATTAATATTAGTTCTGATATTAAAAAAAAACAATATTTGTGTATTAAATTTTAGTACAGTAAAAACTCCTTATTCGCGCTTCCTTTATTCGCGTTTTCACTATTCGCGGATTAAAAAAATGAGACCCAATTGCTATATTCGCGATTCAATTTTTTTTATTCGCGGATCTAATAAGTACATACGTAATAATAAAATTATTCCAATAGATATCCAACCCAATATTCTTGTCTTGGACTAATAAAAAAGTAAAATAGATCTTATTACAAGAAAATGTTAAATATTCCACTATTTTCGCAATATTTTTGAACTTTTGGTAATATTTCCATATAGCAGGGACTAACATGGAACTGAACTCTTGTTCTTCTTTCCCATTTTTTAGAACACTTTCAAAAAACGCTTTAAATTAAATGGAACCAATAAACTCTTCACTTTTTTAATAATTTTTTTTACACAGATCCTGATTGCTAAGGTTTCGTTACATTGGCTTAATTATATGAGTACATCCGACTAGATCACCTGCGAATGAGCTATGCGATTTCTTTATGAACATTGAACCGTCTATGGAACGAAGTCTTATTTGTAAGAGACAAATTGCTAATGCGACTGCTGTGTATCAGTCTGAATTGAAGGAGCTTTTGAAAACTGCTAAGCAAGAAAAAATTACAAAATTCTTCAAACCATTGCCTAAGCCTTAAGATAATTAATTAAAATGTTCAAAAACTTCAATTAAATCATGTTTTTATATACCTATTTGTTTTTTTTTTTTTTTTGTCACCTAGGAACATATCCCCTATAATCCTATATAAATTAACATCCCGTATTTACGGTTTCTGTATTCGCAGAATTATGTAAATTTTGGTACACATTTAGTACTATTTTGTCATATTCAACTATTAGTAATGCTAATTTTGAACTTTTAATAGCATTACTAATTTCTAAAAAATAATACTTTTGTACTAAAATTGGAGAACTAGGTTTAAAAATACTTTTAATACTATTTTTTAATAGTAAAGTATAACAATTGTTGATCTCATAAGTTCATTAACAGTATTCACTTTTAAAAAGATATATACCTGTACCAAATTTGAGTACTAATTTTTCGTACTCACTTTTTAACTAAATTTTTTACTTTTTAGTGAAAAAAAAATGGTTTAAACACCATATTAAATATGTTTTCAGTAAGAATAATTTATGCATTTAGAACTATTACTTTTATTTAGTACTAAATGTGGATTAGTACTAAATTTTAATGCTATTTAGTACTCACA
The DNA here is from genome assembly GCF_028554725.1 of Zeugodacus cucurbitae. NCBI lineage: Eukaryota > Metazoa > Arthropoda > Insecta > Diptera > Tephritidae > Zeugodacus > Zeugodacus cucurbitae. The sequence continues at coordinate 6,866,201 of NC_071670.1, forward strand.
TTAAAAAGTACATAAACATTATTGAAAATTTTAAGGAAATATTACAAAATGCAGCACGTTAGTAAGAAACTAAAATGGTTGAGTACTAAAATTTAGTACTACACATTTTCTTGTTTATGAAATATCTTTTAATATTTTTAGATAACCATCTGTTTAACTTAAATACTAAATTTCATTTATTTATATTTGTGGGAATGGTTCGAACTGGCAGCACAGTAAAAGAAGAAGACGACGTTGAAGAAGTGTAGTAGTAGTTCAAGATGACGAGCGTGAGTAAGACGTATACGACGTGCAGCAGCCAGCTTTCTTAATTAATAATTCGTTTTAATTATTAATCAAATCATTTAAAGTATTATAATTCATTAATATTCAAATATAAATCATTTGTATTTATCATCATTTAAAACATTATAATCATTTTCAATAACTAAAATAAAGTGAAATACATCATTCCACATATTATAAACTTTTAGTACAGCAATATTTAAAAATATTACTTTTTAGTACATACCGTTTGCGACAATTTTTTAATATTAATAATTTGGGTGTGAAATACGTACAGAGAATAAAAATAGTTAGTACAAGAGTAGTTTTAGTACAATTTTATAAGTACTAAATTATGTACTAAATTTTCAATTATCATAATATAGTGAAATAGGATATGAAATGGCTACTAAAAAATCTAGAGGTACTACAACCCTTATATTGTACTAATTTTAATGTGTACTATATTTTCTAAAATAAAAGTAAAAAAAGAGTTAACCCAACCAAAATATATTCAGCGATTTCCTGCAAACCCTTACCGCAAACTATTTGAAGTATATCTGCCAAAATGTTAGTACCAACAGCTAAATTTATTTTATGTGTTAAACTATTTTTTTAGTACTAAAAATATTGTTCAAAATTTATTAGAAAGACAAGTGTCGAAATTTGTCAAAGAAATCACGATATGAGTTTTCGGATGTTGATAAAATACAAAATATATTAATTTTAATAAAATTAGATGATAAATAATTTTACGCCTCATAATATGCTCATTCAATTCTTACTTAAGAAAATGAGCAAATTCGCCTAAATGTATGCAACAGATTTATCGAAAAATGTGTTTAAACCTTTATTGGATTATAATCTATATTACAAGGAAACTTTGGCATCGTAAGTAGAGTGCATGACAAAAAATACTGATAGACCGCCCAAAAGTATGCAATATAATTTACTGCAGGCTCAATAAAGAAGACTTCCAACGGGGTCACACCAAATAGTATATTTCCTATACACCAATTGTCACTGTTAGTTGCTGCAGTCATAAAAAATAAAAAAATTATAGAAAAAATAATAATCCGACTCAAAAGTCGCCTAAAAGTATGCAACAGTATTTTTTAAAACCTTTCCTCAGCGCCTCTTTATACACTTACGCTATTAACGTTGAATTGAATTAAATTTCCGTTAGGGCAGGCATGTACGCATGCTTCCTGCTACCGGTTGCAAAAGGATGCGTGACTGGAGAGAACAATTTTTTTATAGATTCGCTTTTTTTTGAGCATGTTGAATACAAAATGGGTGAGAGATAAGGTAGGAAAATGTAGAAAAAATTTACTAGAAAAATGTAGACAGAAAAAGAGTGAATTTGTGAAATTTCGTAGATAAGCGAGTTAACGTTAAAGTGGATGGAAGCGGAATTTGCCAATAGCATAAAAAATGTACCACAAAGCTGTGACTACAGTAGAAAAAAGACATACGTGTTGGGGAACCTTGTTTAGCCACCAATGTGTCGACACTGCATCAACGCGAGAACACACACTTCTCGGTTAAACTTACGCCTTGATGCATAGAAAATACGCGCGCGCACTTAGGCAGAAAAACAAGCTTATACACATTTTTTTCTTTGCAGAAACTGCACTGTTTGCTGTGAGTAACTGTAAACTGTTGTTTCCCCCCGCCCTTCACAAATGGCAGCAAAAAATTGCACCTTTTTTAATAGCAACATGTACATATGCGTGCATCCAACCGTGCGTACGGCTCAAGGATAACAATAAAAGCGGCTTAAAAAAGTTTTAAAAGCAAGTTAGGCCCCCTAACACATAAAGAAATAGTAAAACTGGTCAGCGTAGGGTTGGTTGTACACTCGCACCAGAAGGTGAGCCGTTGTGGTGCGGCGTGTCGCGCAAATTGCACGCGGTGGCTGAAAAAAAAATTGTGACAGCTGTCAAGCATGTCATGACTGTCTAGAAATAGTAGAAAACTCACATGCTGCAGACAAAGTAGTTATAAATACGCGAGCAAAAAAAAACGATGGAGCGCCCCTTTCATTGTAGCATCAGTTAACATTCATCATACGCCGTGTTGCACCATAATTCAAGTGTTTTTTTGTATTGAGCTGCCTTAGCTACGTTTTTGCGGAAAAAAAATTCAGTAAAATTTTTTAGTACTAACAAAATTTTAGTACTAAAAGTTTTGTACTAAAAATATTTAGTACTGAAAATTAGTACTAAAAAACTTTTACAAATATTTATTTACTATCAATTTGTGTACAAATATTTGAAAAGTATAAAGTCAAGAATGTGAGCTTGAAAGTAATTGTGTACTAAAAATTAGTACTAAACATTTTTACACTAATATTTATTTTATATTTTGATGTTTGTATATAATACAATTGAATAATTATTTTCACATCTGAAAATAAATGGCTATCAGAAAGTTGTGTACTAAAAATTATTAGTAGTAAAAGTAACCATTTTCACATTAATCATTTTAGTACTAAATTATATTTTCTAACAATTCCTTTGCTAAGGTTGCAGATCTATTTCTATTTCCTTTTCGAAAAGTTGTTTACTGAAAATTTTAGTAATAAAATTTGTTTCGCAAATAATATTTGTACTAAAAAGTTTAGTACAAAAATTTATTTTCTAACGAATAATGTAAAGTTAGAAAATCATTTCATTATTTCCATAAAAATTCTCTACTAAAAATTGTTGTACTAAAAATCATTATTTATGGAATTTGAAAGTTGAAAATTTACTACTAAATTTTATTAAAATTTCCACAAAATATTGTATTAATTATTAAATGATTTAATTTTTTTTTCAAGTAAAGCACTAAAATTTTAAGTACATACTAAAAATTTTAAGAACTAAAATATTCAATATAAAATTTGAAAGCTGAAAGCTGAAAATTAACTTCCAAATCTAATAAAATATTTAAATGATAAAAAATAAAAATTACCATAAAATTTGTCTTATAAATTAGTAAATTATTTAAATTCTTCTTAAGGAGACCTATTCTTAAAATGGCCTATTTTCAATATTTTTTTTCATGTAAAAAATTATTTATTTAAATCAAACTTTTTTCTGTCTTATAGATACATATTTATAGAATAATTTCTGAAAATTCAAAAAAAAAAAGTAAAACTCCTCCATTGCGACGTCATTTCCGGCGACCCCTCGGAAAAAAGCTGATTCCGCGTTGTCAGCATAACTCCTGACAGGATCATCCAAAATGAAAAAAAGAAAAATAAGTGCTTTAGGTAAGACCATAATCTCGTGCTTGAACGAAGGAAAGACAAAAAAAGTGAAAATTGGAATTTTGGCAGACATTTTTCCAAAAAAATAAAAATTTCGGTCAAATTTGCTTGTCAATTTGTTTTGTTTTTAATTGTTGTAATTGAAAAAAAAAATCCTTCGTTCAAGCATGAGAAAATTGTATCTCGAACAGCTGTTCAAAATTTTAAGATCGGTTGAGTAGTTTTCGAGAAAATTTGAAAACACGGTTTCGAGAAAAACGCGTTTAAAGTGTTGAGTAACAATAGTACTTGAGTACGTGAGTACTTGACTTGGAGCGCATACCTTCCAAAGGCTGTACCTCCGAAACTATTATTATTATTATTCTATAAGTTATAATAAAAAAGTGGAGCTAGAAGACACTACATATTTTTTGATATACTAACATTATATACTCCCCTTTTCTTCAATCAAACTGTATTCTTTGTGGACTTTTGTGAAATCTGAAGATTTATTATAGATTCTATAAATTGAAAAAATTGTACTAAAATTTGCTGTAAATTATAAAATACAATTGCATAGTTTCTACGAAAAACATTAGAAATTATTTTAGACCTTTCAGAACGAAAATTATGTTTTATGAAAACTTATGAATTAAAATTTAGTACTAAAAGGTGTCCTAAAATTAATTATAGTGGTAAAATAAAAAAAATTACTATTTTAAGAGAACTTGGCCCAAGTGTTTACGTTCAAAAATAGTACTAAAAATGTGTACTAAAATTTGTGATTAAAAATTAGTACTAAAAATTTGTATTTTTTTAACCAAAAATATGTTTAAAAAATTGTTTCTTTAATTCTTGTGTTCAATTTTTGTGATTACAAAGATGAGTACTAAAAATGTGTACTAAACTTTTATATTGAAAATACTAAAATCTAGTACTAAAACCTTTACTAAAAATTAGTACTAAATTTTGTACTAAAATTTTTAAATTGAAAATACAATTCAGACGCTATTTTTACTTTCTCAGTAAATTTAGATATTAAAATATTGAGTACTAAAAAGTGTACTAAAATGTTATAATCAACATACTAAAATTTAGTACTACAATTTTCACTAAAAATTAGTACTAAATTTTGTACTGAAATTTTTTAAAATTTAAAATACAATTCAGAGGCTATTTTTAGCTTATTCAGTAAATTTTGATATTCAAATGTTAAGTACTAAAAATTTTGCACAAAAAATATTGCTACAAAAATCAGGTTTTATGTACTAGATTTTTTTATTGTAAAATTTCAACAAAAACTTAAATTTTGTAGCGCAAAAAGTTAGCTTCACTATTACAACCAACACCAAAATGTCCTTTAAACCTTGAAATAAATTCCAATATGCTCATAGCATCCATTTCACAGGCAATGATTTAAAAATTCAGTTGCACTGACACAGTAATATCCATGTAGAAATATACGCATACGTAGTAACATATAAATTTGTATATAATATAGAAGTGCATATGTAGTTTATAGTGATTTAAACACTTGACCCCGTTGCACATTGACACAGTCGGACAAGCGCTCAAAGTGCTAGAAAACTAGCTGTGCGCCAAAACAGCGTTGCGTTTATGTGTAAAAGACACACAAGAACCAACAACAAAATATAAATAAACTAACAATAACAACAACTCATTCGCATCTACAGCCTAAATAACACACGCTTTTTGACCTTTTCATTGCCAGTGAAACTGAAATGACTGACAATGAGTGCCAGCGACGTGAAAGCAAGCAGACACACATAAACACATGTATACATACATATATGTCTACTCATATTTAGACGTTGCAAAGCCTAGTAAACTGTCGAAATGTGGCCATTCTGTTTGCTACCAGCACAACCACAATGTGCAGCCGAAAGTGAAAACAACAACAACAACAAGCAACAGCCAACAACTGGTAGTGGAAAGTAAAAACTAGCAAGCTTATGTTAACCCATGTTGCCGTTTGTTGTCACAATAATCTCTTACAAAGGCCATCTAATGCAGTTCAACTAAACATACATACACATACATACCCATGAGTTTAAAAAGGTGTGTGTGTTTTATTTTGCATTTGTCTAGTTGTCAGCTCACATTAATGGCAGCTTCTATGAATGGGTCAGTTGGTGGTAAGCAGTCTTTTACATGCAGTTTGTCTTTGGTTATGCATAGAGTGACCTACTGAGGTTATATAACATGTATATATGTATATGCGCTTGTAGCGGTAAATTTATATATATTTGCAGCTTTAGTTAAGTGGTTAAGCCTAATGAGTTGCTTTCAATGGTTTTTTTAAATTTAACACATGAGCAAAAAATTTTTTTACACATGAGCAAAAAAAATATACAAACAAATTTTTAATACAAAATAAAATGACAGCCGCACATAGTCTTACGCGAAAAAGTACTAAATTTTTTTTTGTATATAAACCAGGAAAAAACTAAATTTTTGTACTAAAAAATTAAATATATTGAAAGCTAAATATATTAAAGCTAATAATGATAGCTCTTCATTTAAAATTTTTAGTACTCACTTTTTAGTATTGGTCTTCAACTTTGCTTCCGCCGTTTTCCAATAGATGTCTCTAGGGTCAAGCACTGGTCGATTAAATCATTTTGAACATTTGTGTCAACATTAACCCAACAAAATTTTGTAGAGATCTGTTTGCATCCCAAACTTATTCTCAGCTGAAAATGTCACTTTTTGAGCCGAATTCTCGACATTTGCGGGAAATTTTGCTTTTTTTTAATTCCAAGAGATGCTTCGAATGTTTTGAATGCTTTCGGATACGTACGGTGAGGCTGTCCTAAGTGATAGAACATGTTGCGAATGGGTCCAACGTTTTAAGAATGGTGATTATGAAGTCGAAGACCGGCATGGTGGTGGAAGGAAAAAGATTTTCGAAGATGCTGAATTGGAAGCATTACTCGACCAAGATGCGTTTCAAACCCAAGTGGAATTGGCCGAATCGTTGCAAGTGAAACAGCAAGCCGTATCAAAACGCCTCAAAGCCATGCGACTTGAAATAGAGAGATGTCGAACGGCGCTTCTTTGCATGAGAACAGCTGCTTCAAAGGCACAACCGAAAGGGATTGTTACATCGCATTGTAACTGGGAACAAAAAATGGGTCCACTACGATAATGCTAAGCGAAGAAAGTCATGGGGAAAGCCTGGACATGCCTCCACGTCGACGGCAAAACCGAACATTCACGGCGCCAAGGTCATGCTCTGCATTTGGTGGGACCAGAGCTGCTAAAGCCAAGTGAAACCATCACAGGAGATCGATACCGAACGCAATTGATGTGTTTGAGCCGAGCACTTAAAGAAAAACGGCCACAGTACGAGGAAAGACACGATAAAGTCATTCTCCAGAGATCTTACCCCACCCTCCGTATTCTCCAGACGTTGCTCCATCTGACTACCACTTGTTCCAATCGATGGCACACGGGCTAGCTAACGAGCACTTCAGTTCTTATGAAAAAGTCAAAAATTGGATTGATACTTGGATCGACAGGAGTAAAGGAGGATGAGGAGTTCTTTCGTCACGGAATACGCATGCTACCAGAAAGATGGTCAAAAGTAGTAGCTAGCGACGGCCAATATTTTGAACAACAAAGCCTTAAATTTACAAAAGAAAAAAAAACGGAAGCAAAGTTGTAGCAATATAATATTTTTTTATTGTACTTTTGTCAACACTAAACTACGAGAAGCTATGCTTTATTATTTTGAAACATAAAATTTAGTAAAAAATTAATTTTTTAGTACACAATTATAGATTTTAGTACTACTGTACTAAAATAAACTCTGTAGAATTATACCAGCTTTTATATCAGAAATTATAAACACTAATTTATGTGTGAAATCTGTTTAGCTTTCATTTATTTATTTAGCAATGTTAGTACTAAAATTTAGTACAGTTTTAGTCCAAAAATTTTCTGAAATTTGATTTTTGGGCAATAATTATCGGAGTATAAGAAGTAAAATTAATTAAATTAAATTATTTGGAACCACAAGCTGTACTAAAAACTAATTTTTAGTACAAACTCTAGAATTTAGTATTACTGAACTAAACTAACACTGACGTCTTTATAAATGCCGAATTATATACAATATTTGAAATCTGTTTAGTTTTTACTTATTTATTTAGTACTAAAATTAGTACTTTTTTAGTACATGTTTAGTACAAAATTTTTTCTGATATTTCAGTTATTTTCTCTGAAACCAGTTATCGAAGCATAATAAGTGAAAAATAAATTAATTAAATTATTTTGACCCAAAACCTTTACTAAAAAAACAAAGTTTTAGTACAAAAACATAAAAATTTAGTACTACTGAACTAAATTAACACTGATGGGATTCCAAATGACGAATTTATACATAATAATTGATGAGTCGAGTCTACTACGTTTCCAATTATTGATTTAAAAGGTTTAGTACTAAAATTTAGTACATTTTTAGTACACACTTTATTCTGATATTTAATTTTGAATGCACTTCTCGAATGCATATGCAATGAAACCTATTGGAGTTAAATGCGCTAATCGACGTGTCGATTCTGTTAATAGTTAATAGTGATTTAAAATATTGAGTACTAAAATTTTAGTACTTAATTTAATTTGAAGCAGTTATTTTGCAGTTTTATACCAATACATTAGCAGCGTAAAAATAATACAACAACTATATAGATATATACAAAATATTGTTATAAAAGCATTATAGTTTTAGTACAAAATTTGTTCATAGATTTTAGTACTAAAGCAATCCGATTATTATTTATCATTCCTAACATTTTTTTTACTCCATTAAAGTACTGAGTGTTGTAATCGTATACTAAACTGCTTCAGAAAATTTGTACTAAAAAAAAGTTTTCTGAAAAATTATGTTTCCACTCTAGAGAACAAAATAATAAAATTTTGTACTCCTCAATTAATACTGAAAAACAACAGGAACAGTTTAAGTCAGTTCAGTGAAATATTTTGGTACTCAGGGGATATTCTTCAAATTTAGTGCTATTCATTTTATATAAAATTTTAGTACTTTAGTCAAATTTAAAAAATAAAAAATAATTACATTAAAATTAATAAAGAAATTCCTTCTATATATATTATGAGATTAATATATAGGCCAGATTTTTTGTACCAAAAAAGTACTGAATTTACAATTTTTAAAAAAATTTCAAGAAAAAAATTTTAAAGTATCTTTGAAAAAATCAGAGCTGGAAATAAATGATTTTTGATTTTTGGTACTAAAACAAAGTGTACCAAAAATATAATTAAATTAAATTAATTAATTAATTTCTTTGTGTTTATTCTCAAATCCATTAAGCTCATTAAACTCCTTCATCATAAAGTTGATTTATCCACCAAATAATGAGTCAGTCTTCATTGTGTTTGCTGAAGAAAACTATTTAAATTTATTTGCATTTAATTCGTTGGCCGCATTTTAAGTGCGCGCAACGGTACTGCAGCATCCATTGCACTATCGAGAATCTTCCAGCCCAGTTCACGTTTCACTCTTCATGCCTTATCTGAGATTTTTATGTGCGCCGACGTTTAATTGAATTTTTTTTTCAGTTCTCTGCGCTGCTTTTCATCTACTTCTCATTCACTTTTCACAACCCCTTTTCACCACTTTATCGGCATCTTACTCTCAACTATTGTTTTGCTTAATTCGCTTTTTATTCTCGCTTTTAATTTCGCCTTGCATTTTTAATTTATTTTTTATTCGTTGCGCTGTGCTGGCATGGCTGCGTTGATGCATTTCGCCTTTTAATCTGCGTGACACAGTTTATTTGCTTTTGTACAACGCCGTTGTATTTTAATTTTTTATATTATTTTCTCTGTGATCCGCGCTGCAGTTTAAGGTTTCTCAGTGCCGCCGCATTTTGTGCTTTACTTTGTCGCGCATTTTTATTAAATTTTTATTTTTGGCAAGTTTCGGCGAACGAATGCAATCGAGTTGGGGATTATTTACACGAGAGGAGTTGCTATTGATTGCGTAATAGCGTGTTGATAGACAAGCAACATTTTTGCGGATTTAAAGTCTTTTCAAACGAGAAAAGAAGCTTAATAAACTAAAGTTTTTTGTACTAAAAAAATGTTAGTACACTTTTAGAACAAAATTATGTATCAAAAATTATTGCAAGCAACTGTTTTCGCACCAAAAAACGTCAACTTACGTTATTCCAATACTAATTATTGAAAACTTGTTCTAAAAACCAAATAATTAGACTTTAGTACTATTTTTTATTTATTTTCATATATAATTTTTTTATAATTTTTAGTATAAAATTTTATAAAATTTGGAATAAAACATAGACTTTAATTAAGTTTTAACGTTGTACACTATATTTATTATTTGCTTCTGCTTATCGTAAAAATTAAAAAAAAATTGTACTAAAATTTTAGTACTAAATTACAATAAAATTTGGTACTAATATTACGCGAATATTATGATAAATAATTTTAAAATATTTCTGAAAGTACTTGTCTATGCAAAAAATATAAATTTTGTGTACTAAAATTTTAGTACTAAATTTTACTTATTTGGACAAATGCATTGAAAATATTAATCAAATGATATTCCCATGCATGAAATATATATTATGGAAGGCGTTTTATTTCAAAATATATGTACTAAAACTTTAGTACTAATAGTTCATGAATATTTTGGACAACTGCAGAGAAAATATGCTTCATAGTATTTTACAATGAATAAAACATAGACTTTTCGCATATGCACACATATTAAATACAAATTATGGACCCTATTTCAATGAAAATAATAAATTTTTTTCTTGATTTTTGCATTGTTTGCGTAAATATGTTATAAAAACTTTAAAAGAATATTAATTTTGGACACTAGGTTAGGTTAGGTTAGGTTTGTAGGCAGATCTCTGCAAAGACAGAAGATCTCACTTAGACAGCCTGGTGCTGTCCATTGTGGTACCAATAAAACTCCCTGTGGATCATAGACCTTTAAGATTCAGCAAACCGCTTGGAATCCGTTACAAATTTCTTAAGACTGGTAATATCGATTCTAGCCAATTCGCTAGGATCGCCGAAAAAGGGCTTTCCGAGATGTTTCAACTTCAGTCTGGCAAAAGCTGGACAGTGCAGTAGGAAATGCTTGGATGATTCCATCTCGCCTTCCTCCATACAGCTTTGGCAACTTGCATCTGCCGCGATCCCAAGTCTAACCGCATGGGCACCCATTGGACAATGTCCAGTAAGTACACCCATAATGGCGCTGAGATGAACCTTGATAATATGGACACTATTTGGATGAAAAAAAATGTACTAAATTATTAGTACTAAAATTTTTATACTCTCGCAACAAAGTTGCTAGCAACAAAGTAGTTGCTAGAGAGTATTATAGTTTTGTTCACATAACGGTTGTTTGTAACACCCAAAACTAAACGAGTTAGATATAGGGTTATATATACCAAAGTGATCAGGGTGAAGAGTGGAGTTCAAATCCGAATGTCTGTCTGTCCGTCCGTCCGTCTGTGCAAGCTGTAACTTGAGTAAAAATTAAGATATCTTGATGAAACTTGGAACACTTATTTCTTGGCACCATTTGCTTGCTTTCGAAAGTAAGCAAAATCGGACCACTGCCACGCCCACAAAATGGCGAAAACCGAAAACACATAAAGTGCCATAACTAAGCCATAAATAAAGCTATGGAAATAAAATTTGGTATAAAGGATCACACTATGATGGGGCATATTTGGATGTAATTTTTTTGGGGAGGTGGGCGTGGCCCTGCCCCCAAATAGGTTTTTTGTACATATCTCGGAAACCAATAGAGACCATAGACCAATATATAAACCAAACTTTCTGCAGTCTTTTTTTTAGTCAATTCTTAATACAGTCCAAAAATGAAAGAAATCGGATCATAACCACGCCCACCTCCCATACAAAGGTTCGGTTGAAAAGTACTAACAGTGGGTTAACTCACCAACGAATAACGTCAGAAACACTAAATTTCACATAAGAATTGGCAGATGGAAGCTGCACTCAGAGTTTTTTACAAAATGGAAAATGGGCGTGGCGTCGCCCACTTATGGGTCAAAAATCATATCTCAGGATCTACTCGACCGATTTCAATGAAACTTGGTTTATAATAGTTTCCTTACATCTCAATGATATGTTGTGAAAATAGGCCAAATCGCTTCACAACCACGCCTACTTCCCATATACCAGAACTTTGAAGACGATCTGAATCGGTTACTTTACAATATATAAAGTAAGCACTAGTGAAGATATCGGTGCAGAACTTTGCACAAATACTATGTTTATAGTGTGGCAGCCCCATTCTAAAAATCTCCGAAATCGGCCCATAGGTTTTTAAGGCCCCATATATCGAACATGAGGACCTCGGTGCTTCTAACCTAATATTGTGGTTTTTCCAACTTTCAATAGACTTTATACAATATATACGAATATGTGGGTCAAATTGTGTATTATATAATATAAATAAAGTTAAATAAATAAATTGCGAGAGTATAAAATGTTCGGTTACACCCGAACTTAGCCCTTCCTTACTTGTTTTTTATTATTTTGTGTGAATATATTACGAATTTTAAACAAAAAGGAGTCTATGCACGTGAAAAGTATTATAGACAGTTTTTTATCGAAGAATAAAAATGTACTAAATTTATGAATATTTTGTGCAATTAAATTGAAAACATTCTAATAAGGAATTTTTTATGAATAAATTATTGATTGTACGTGCGATTTTGTTGAAAAAAAATGTGTACTAAAATTTTAGTACTACTTTTTTTTTTGCATATTTTGGCCAAATAAATTCGAAGCATCTTTAAAAGTCAATATTTAAGTATAAAATGTAGATTGTGGTTGTAATTTTCTGGAAAAAATATGTACTAAAATTTTAGTACTAAATATTTTTTTGTTTTATTAAGAATTTTATAAGTTTTATAAAGAGTACTAAACTCTATGCATGAAAATAAAGCAGTTTCTATTAAATTTTATAATTTTTGAGAGCTACATTAATGAAAAATAATTACAGAAATTTAGTACAAAATTTAGACTGTATAAATATGGTGAAATCAGTTAATATTTATTTTATTTCAAGTTGAATACCAAAAATTGCATATGTTCTCTTTCAAAACGCGCATTATGTGCTACAGCATTTTGCGCTATTGCTCAGTCAAATACCGCAATGTTTGCTTAGTACTACTTTAGTATATTTTATTTATTTATTTTGACAATTACAAATTGACACTGCAGCAATTTATTATGTAAATATTAAGTTGCATTTAAGCAATTAACTAACAAATTTGACTTTGAAGTATTTATAAATGGTAGAAGGCACATACGTAGGTACATCTAGACATTACACACACATACATACATACGTATATAAGTAAATGCTGAGGATTATTTGAGCCTGCCCACAAACATAGTTGCTCTAAGCAAACATATGAAGGGGAAAATGGCAAACTTTTCAACAAGACTTTGTTGCATGCAATACATATGCATTGTCTAAGCACATATTGAGTGTTTGCATGTGTGTATGTGGGCCCTATTTCTCAGTAAAACATACTATTAGTTTGTCTACGAACCGCTCTGTTTAGTTTCAATTAAAACTTGCGTCATGCAGGCGTACAATTTGTTGCTTGCTTAGTGGCTAGGTATATACATTCCCATGTATAAATCATGCGAATCGCTGCAAATTCTTTTTCTGTCGTAAGAATGCATGCCAGGCAGTGTTGCAATGCCACGCGTAGACTGAGTGTGCAAAAGTACAAAATTATTTATTTCATAATGTTAGTTGTTGAAACTTTAATATTTCTGTTAAATGTTGCCATTCAAATTGCAGCTAATGTTTACTAATTGTTAATAAAATATATTGCACAATTTCCTTTGAAGCTGGTTCCTGGTAATAAATTGTAAGTTTGTAATTTTCTTCATAAATAATTTTAATGACATTTATACTTTCAACACTTAAAATCGTATTACTGGCGTAATAGAAATTAATGGTAATTATTATTAGTTTTATTAGGAAGTTTATGAAAATAATTGTGATATTAATTTTAATTTCCTATTGGGTGCTTGCTTTGATTTAAATGTTGCTACAAAGGAAAGTGAAATAAATTACGGTGTTTATAAGAAACAGTTATAACTAAGTGATGAAAAAATTGTGTGGGATAGCAGCGTATTTTTTTTTAATTTTTCGTAGAAAATATATCTTGAAGACTTTGTTTTTAGTTTTTAGTACTAATATTTCTGTAGTTTTAATGAATTTAATCAATGACTTAAAGCAGAAATGCTGCTCATATACATATGAACATCCATATTTAAGTTAAACGTATAAGAAGGATATAAATAACAAATAAAAAATATGTACTAAAAATTTAGTACTAAATTAAAAAGTACTAAAAAATTATTTTATAAGTTCAAAACATTTAAGAAACTATTTTTAGCAAAAAAGCAACCAGAATAAAAAAATACTAAAAAATAGAGTAATATAACTTTAGCACTAAATTCAAATGTACTAAAAAATTCTTTATCATTTTAATTGGAAATTCGCAGACATTTTTAGAAAATTTTATGAGAAAGCGGAAAAATGTAAAAATATAAAGAACTAAATTTTTACTACTAAAATAAAAAGTACTAAAAATCAATATTTGAATAGCTTAGAAAGTTACAGACTCAGAAGGAAATTGCACCCAATAAGCAACAAAATGTTAAAAAAATATTTAAACAACTATGTACTAAAAATTTACAAAAATATCTACGTAAATTGTGCCGAAAAAGCAACAAGAATTAAAAAAAATTGGAAAAAATTCTGTGTACTAAAAATTTAGTACTGAATAAGAAGTACTAAAAAGTATTTTAATAACGTAGATATGCCTGCGGAGAAGCAAATTAAAAATAAAACAAGTAAGGAAAGGCTAAGTTCGGGTGCAACCGAACATTTTATACTCTCGCAATTTATTTAGAGATTTACCTACATTTTCGATGAAAAATTACCCTTAGGCACTGAGTTCTTCATGTTTGATATCAGGGGCCTTGAAAAGTCATGGTCCGATTTTGACAATTTTTCCACAAGTGATGTCACAGCTCAAATACAGTATTTGTGTAAAGTTTTATTTCGCTATCTTTATCGGTTCCTTATATATTCATTATAAAGTGAAAGAATCAGAAGGATTCAAAATTGAGTTATATGGGAAGTAGGCGTAGTTGTGAACCGATTTCGCCCACATTCAACCAGTGCCATCAGGGTGTCAAGAACGTGTTATATACCGAATTTCATTGAAATCGGTAGAGTAGTGCAATTTCCATTTTGTAAAAAAAAACTTAGTGCAGCTTCCTTCTGCCATTTCTTATGTAAAATTTAGTGTTTCTGGTGTTTTCCCTTACTGAATTAAAGCATTTTTAGTTTTCAACATAACCTTTGAATGGGAGGGGGGCGTGGTTATTATCCGATTTCTGTAATTTTTGGACTGTATTAGGAAGTGGCTAAAAAAAACGACTGCAGAAAGTTTGGTTTATATAGCTGTATTGGTTTGCGAGATATGTACAAAAAACTTAGTAGGGGGCGGGGTCACGCCCACTTCCCCAAAAAAATTACATCCAAATATGCCCCTTCATAGTGCGATCCTTCATACCAAATTTTATTTCCATAGCTTTATTTATGGCTTAGTTATGGCACTTTATGTGTTTGGTTTTCGCCATTTTGTGGGCGTGGCAGTGGTCCGATTTTGCTCATTTTCGAAAGCAACCTTCCTATGGTGCCATGAAATAAGTGTGTCAAGTTTCATCAATATATCTTAATTCTTACACAAGTTAGAGCTTGCACAGACGGACAGACGGACGGACAGACAAACTCCACTCTTCACCCTGATCACTTTGGTATATATAACCCTATATCTAACTCGTTTAGTTTTGGGTGTTACAAACTACCGTTATGTGAACAAAACTATAATACTCTCTTTAGCAACTTTTGTTGCGAGAGTATAACAAAAGAAATTGCGAAAAATGTACAAAATTAGAAGACTAAAAATTTAGTACTAAAACAGTAATTTAAGTAAAGAAGTAAGAGTGAGCAATTTTGTACGAAATTTTACTTAACTTTTACTTAATTAATTCCACATTTGGACTAAAGTGTTGAGTACTAAAATTTTAGTACTAAAAAATTTTTGTAAATACAATAGAGAGTCAAGCGCAGGCATTCCAAACGATGACTTTTCCTCATAAACTACGTCTATCTGGTATCGCAAAGGACCACAACTGGTCTATGTGTGGCTTCCTAGCCTACCAGACTAACCTAACCTAACCTAACCTAATGTAGATCTTCTTAACTCATGCCTAATATTGAAGCTACTGCCTGTTTTCTTAGTACTGGTTAAAGCAATTGGTCTAACTTCCAAAAAGTTTGACTGAAACAGCAGTGGCTACTTCCCTTACAAGTTCTTTTATAAATATTCAAATTGAGTCACATAAATTGCTAAAAAATATACCGAAAATTAACCAGCATCTTTCTCTCAACACCCCTGTCTAAAATAGCTAATAAACCCCGCTTTGCGGCCACCTTAATGTACTCGCTGCATGCAACAAATATGTGTGTGCAGCAGCAGCTGCATTGAATGCCACTAAAATTTAACTACTCTCCAACCACAGCAACAAACCATATTTAAGTGCGTTGCATGCCACACGTTTTGGTTGCTGCCACACGTTTTGGTTGCTGCCACACTAATAGCTACTTCCGCCCGCCTATCCTTCCTGTTAGCGCTTCCTTTCGCGCTTCCTTCCTAGCTTCCTTAACGCCTATTTAAATGCCGCATTTCCTTCATGCTTGTTGTTTTTCCTTGCATTTGATTTGCCTCTGCACCGAGTGCTTGGCGTGGCGCTGGTGTTTCTCGCGCTAACTCAGTTAAGCCACCACTTCCTGTACTGTCGCATATTCGCGCGTATATTTTAGAGTTCCAAAGTCTTGCTTGCTTTTCTCCTTACTGAATATGAAAATATTCACTCGCCATTGTTATTTTTGTTTGCTTAGTCTTTTACTTAACAGTGTAGTTGGTGTAAGCACTTCTTAGTGCGTGTTGCACGTCAGTCTCATTGATTAAGTTAGAAAACATTAAGTTAACAAGCTGGTGGCTCATAATCAGTTTGCTGGCCACATTGTTAATTCTATTGAGACCGTAATGGGATTTCAAAAGAATTAGAGTCTCGCTTTTAGCATTGCTGTGAATTACCAACGGTTTAATAGAGATCGGGTTTCAGCTTTCTTTCCACTATATGCTAGGAGTCTAAACAGTTCCCATCCTTACTTCTTATAAGCCCCGAACGAGGTATCCGCTTCTTCTTACTCGAAGCATCAGAGTGTTTCAAACCGGTTCCTAAACGATGTTCTAAGTACTCTTATCTCACGTGTATCTGGAATTAAGACCTCGATTTAATATGGGCAGCGAACATATCTCAAATCTATCCAAATCTACTGGTATTCCGTTTGCGAAAATCTGTGGACCACATCCGAAGTACTCTCGGTTCTGGTTGTACCAGTAATCTCCGAACGAGGTATCCGGTTTGGCGATATACTCGAAGTTGTTACAAATCAAAGCATCAGAGGGCTCCAAAACGGTTCCTAAACTAGGTTCTAAGTACTCTTAGTTTCTTTCATTCTGAAGATCTATCCATACCTTACACCATTCTTCTATATCCTAGGTACAGTAAACCAGCTCCCAAGAATTCCTCTTGTGGAACCGGTATTTCTTTTCTTTCCTCTGTAAACCATATATCGTTCGTACTCTAAGTTCCGGTGGTACCGGAGTCAGGTTCTCTCCGTAGTCGAAGATGTTATAAATCGTTTTGAAGTGGTTGTTACACCACCAGAGTATATAAAATTGTGGAAACTGGTAATATATTGTTTTCCAACGGCCAGCGGATTTTTATGGAAAGAAAGAATATAGTAGAGGTCTTACTGGAACAAAAATGTTCTCAAAGGTATCCAAACGCCAATTCAGAACTATTCGTCTGTCCCACAACACCGGGACTATCCATAAAATTATCCGTAAATCAAGAGTGTCGAACACATTCAAAAATTTGTTGTTACCACCCTGTATTCACAAACCTAGAGAGTCCACTGCCCAACCAACAACCGAAAAATGCTTTTAACTCGCTCATAAATTATTTCCGTTTCTCCACTTTGTAGCCTGCAAGCTGCTTTGTTAATTTGCTGCTTACAATCTGTTGAAGTACTTAAGTGTTTGGGGCGTAGAATGGAGGGCGAAAGCGCACAGATTGTTGCGGCAATGAAGTCTATTTTGAGCGTTGTTGTTTTTTCGCTATTTGCTACCTGTGTTGCACATAAGCTGGCCTTCTTACGTTCATGTGCACTCTTCCGCTTGGCCAATGTGCTTCAGTCAGCGTAGATCTCACAGGGTCCAGTTGCATTGTGGCAAGTCAAGCGAGAGAGAAGGAGAGAGAGAAGGCGAGAGAGAAGGGGAAAGAGAGGGTGAATATTTTTCCGAAAAATCCAGAAACACTAAAATACACTATTGGGATTGCTCTTTGCATGAAATACACCTAAAAGTATGCAAATATCCGGTAGAATTAAGAAAACCGCCGAAAAGTATGCAATACAGTATTGAGAATTCATTATCGTAGCAGTTACTGCATTTTCGCTGTATCGGTTTCATTTGCCAAACCATAAATACATATTTTCTGCAATTTCTTTTAAGAAAAGAGCTGTTCACTTTAGCAAGACCTTCGAGGAAAACTCAAAAATATAATTTCGCGACAACTTCGCCAACAGCCACTACAAAGAGCCTTTAATATTGAGACCAATTTCGAATTGAGCCTTGAAAGCTTGCCTTCACACTAAGTGCGTTTTGCCACAGCAACTGGTATTTAATATTAATATACACAGGTGCGCCTTGAGATATGCAACGATTGAGCGCAATAGCTCAGATTTTCACAGCAAAGCATGTAAGAAAGTGTTTTTTTCGATGCATATTTGGTGAGAAAAGTGAAATGAATATTAAGGGAATATATTTACAAAAGATTTTTTGGATATACAGATAACTATATATATATGTCACATATATGTCTCTATATATATTTATATAAATTTGCGTCTGTATTGTTGCTTTTAATAAAAATATGCTTGCAGCAGCGTGAATAAGTTTATATATACTTAACGTACAGTCACTCATTATATGCATTCATTTCTGCGTTTCAATGCGAATGTGAGCACACCGCTGGGAATATTTCTATGTACACTCACATATATTTGTATGCGGAAAAGAAATAAAAATGCTGGAAAAATACCGCAAAACTTCATCTTCAAGCTATATTTGTATATTAAAAATCGCATATCTATGGGGAAAACATAAATGAATGGCATAAAGAGGAAGCGTATAAATGAAGAGTATAGCGTAAAAAAATAAAAAAATATATGAAAAGAAAAATTGCAATGAAACTACATAAAAAGTCCAAACAAAAATTAAAAATATTTTTATTTTTTATTAAAAAAAAAGTAAATTGAAATGCCTGCTTTTTTATGCGCCACTCGCATATCTGTTTTTTGAGGCTATGTTTAATTTCGCAGGCCGAAATGAGAGTGAGTGAAAATTTGTTTCTGTGTTTTTTGCGCTGAAAGAAAACATGCATCAGATTGCAGCGCATGAAGCCTTCAACTCGTTATTTTAACGGTTTTTAGGACACGCTACTGGCATTTTGTTGTAACTACATATACATTATACATTATACACATACACACCCGCCAACTGATACCCAACTGATATCCGCAGATTAGTTTATAATGTGTATTGCATATTTAATGCGGCATATAAATATACTCACAATATTTGCATGGGTTTTAGATGCAAACAGGATTAAATGAGCGCACACAAACACATAAACACACTACATACATTCAGACACTCCAATCGATGGCAATCTGCATGCGCCGTATTTATCTCCAAATTTATGTGCGTTTGTATGTTGCTCATGTGTATCTCTATGCTAATTCAACCGCGATTACTTCTCGTAATATCGTGTTTGCTGCAAAAACTAATCCTTATTAACAAGCAAACAATGGCGAGGAGGGCTCACGCAAATCACCATAAATTGTGCCACAACAAAAATGAAGCTCATATTAGTGTGGGTATATGCTAGGGCAAATATTATTGTTCATGAAGAGTGGTAAGCGGCAATTTAATATTTCGAAGAATATATAACGGTATTTCGATATATAAAGATAATTGGTGGTAAATGTATAGTAGAGACAAAGAAATTTCGGCACAAGGTCAGAGTACTCGTATGAGTGGAAATTTTTGAACATTTATGGGAAATAATATTCAAAAACTACACTAAAAAAAAATTATTTAATATTCAAATATGAAAAAAAAAACATTAAAAATAAATTAATAACATATGTAACAAAATTTATATCAAAACAGAAAAATTAATAAATTAAAAAAATTAAAACAAAGAAATAAATTGACAATAAAAAAAATATATTAATTAAGCAAAAAGAAAGTTAAAAATATAAAAAAAAAAAATTTAATCAATATTTTTAAAACGAGAAATAATAAAAAATTGGCAATATGCGAACTAAAACATAAAAAAATATCATTTGAAAAGATTCACATTAAGAAATATTAATTTTCAAAATTAAAAAAAAAAACATTTTTGGAAAATGTTTAAAAAAAAAAATTTTAAATATTATTTTAATATGTGAACTAAAAGATAGAATAAAATTAATATTATCATTTGAAAAGAAAATAATAATTATAAATTAAAAAAAATTAAGAAAAAAATATTTCAATAAATATTTCAATAAATATTTTTTTTTTTATAAATATGTATAATAATTTTAGAAACAATATTTTTCTAAAATAGTAATATTAGATCTACAACTTTGCTTCCGCCGTTTGTTTTGTAAATTTAAGTTTTTTTTGTATAAAAACGGTTACAAATGTCGATGAGCCTTCAACCGCACTTTTCCTGGAATTAAAAAAGATAAGCAAAATTTCCCGCAAATGTCAAAAATTCGGCTCAAAAAGTGCTATTTTCAGTTGAGAATAAATTTGGGAAGCAAACAGATCTCTACAAAAATATTTTGTTGGGTTAATGTTGACACACATGTCCAAGATCGATATAAAACGATTTAATCGACCAGTGCTTCACCCGAGAGACATTCCCGCAAATGCCAAAAAATCGGCTCAAAAAGTGCTATTTTCAGTTGAGAATAAATTTGGGAAGCAAACAGATCTCTACAAAAATATTTTGTTGGGTTAATGTTGACACACATGTCCAAGATCGATATAAAACGATTTAATCGATTTAATCGACCAGTGCTTGACCCTAGAGACATCTATTGGAAAACGGCGGAAGCAAAGATGTAGACCTAATAAATAAACACAACAATTTTTTAAAGAATATGTTTTCAAAATAAAAATGAATTTATAGCTTTTTAAATAAAAAATATTACAAATAATTGTAACAAAAAAAAAATATCGAAAAAAATCTAAAATTTTAAGATTCAACCTTACCAGCACCATTCAAACAAATTACAATAACTTGCTCAATTTTGCGAATATCTTTATGAAATTTTCAGTTTTAAAAAGCTTATCGCTTGTTATTTTCCAAAATTAATATTTAAGCATTTGCTCCCTTTCACGAAAATAGTCAAAAGTACACTAATATGAAATTTAAATAAATTCAAACTCAACGCTTCATTGCCCATAACTCTGTAGAAATTAAAGCTACGAGGCTTAAAATAGCAGCAAACAATAGGTGATAGAATCTACTATAGAAATAAACAAAATTTTATTTTTGGTGAATTTTTTGGAAAATTTGAAATTTTTTTTAATACATTTTAGAAAATTAAAAAAAATTATAATATTTAATTTTTGTAACCAGTAAAAAGCAAGCTTGAGCTCTCTTGATCACCTAAAAAATTTAAACGATCGAGCTTGACCGCACCTGACAATTACACTTCACTTGATATCCTGAAAAACTTAATTAATTCAGCATAGCCTCACGTAATCCCAATCTTGACCCTTTACTTATTTCTAGTATTCAACTTCACGAGACTGTTCGAAATACATATAACTCTGATCTAAACTGTCGCTATAAACAAAATATAAACCCACAAAATATAAGCAAACCTGACCGATAAAATGCAAATCAGACAAAGACAATGACCCCACAAATTATAAACACATCACGAGACCTCTTAAAATCTGAACAAACCTTGGACAAAAACCATTAGCCTGAACCCAAAATGTAAACAAACCCCTGTCAAAGGTCAATGACCTCGGCCAAAATGTAAACATACCCCAGCCAAAGGTCAATGACCTCGACCCAAAATGTAAACAAACCCCGACCAAAGGTCAATGACTTCGACCCAAAACGTATACAAACCCCAGCTCCGGTCAAATGCTCCGGTCAATGACCTCAACCCAAATGTAAACAAACCCCGACCAAAGGTCAATGACCTCGGCCAAAATGTAAACAAACCCCGGCCAAAGGTTAATGACCTCGGCCAAAATGTAAACAAACCGCTGTCAAAGGTTAATGTCCTCGGCCAAAATGTAAACAAACCCCGCCAAGTACTTACATTAGTCCTCATCTCTGGTATTTTAGGTGCTATATTGACAGTCCTGGCATTGTGAGTACTTTTTCAATTTTCGAAAAAGCTTCTAAATTATAATTCTTCATAACTTTTAGGATAAATTTTGTTCGAACAAACTTTGTTTGTTTCCGCTTTGGCTACAAATACTGATATACTGTGATAACTTAGGAAAAACTTTCGCTTTGCTTATCCTTGAGTTCGATATGAAAGCACACATCGGTTTGAACACTCACACCTTCGCAAAGAATTTTTTCTTCGTATCTACTATTCAAAAATATTACTTTCTAGTTATATATAATTTAGTATGTCTGTATGTATGTATGTAAGAATGTGTGTTTGTGTCTCTCCAAAAAACGTGTTTACCCACGAAATCGCACAAATTATGCAAATCATAGCGCATATCCTTGAAATGACAGAGAAGAAAGGTTTGTAGCGAGAGTGGGTGGATGGTCTTTAATACAACGGAGACTCGATGGCGTCCATTTTTTTATGGCGAAATAGCAATCATGCTCTCAACTAGTGTGCGAGTGTTTGTAAAAAAGTCCGTATTTACTTTTAGTGGAATCAAAAATTACAATAAATAGATTTTGCGCTCTCTACTTCTATTTTTTGATTAACAATGACCTCAATAAAATTTTATATTTTTTATATACCCTACACACACGAATACACGCATTTCGTTTATTAGATTTGTTTGCGTTTGATAAACGTATTTGTATTCAAATTTCATGCGCCTGCAGGCAGACAACGACAACGACAATGAAATGCCAAGCAGTTTACACACACGCGCACACACGAACAGAGGAAAGCTTCGCATTTGAATGAAAAATGAATATAAAAGCATTTGCTGTTATTGCTGTTAGCCATTTGCTCTGCAATATCAAATACTCATATTGGCAATAGCAACAACAATCAGCAAAATACAATAATAATATAATATAATATTAAAGTAGTGTGCGTGACTATGATTTTTAATACATTGTTTATTGATAAGCATGAAGGGACGCAAAGACAAAATGGACAACACAAATTGAATAGCGTATTGATTGGTGATTGGAGATTGGAAGGGAATGAAATTCTAGATTACAGTTATTGTTAGATACTCTATGCATTGCATGTGTCATGTATGCACGGAAATCAATGGCATTATCTGAATTGAAGAGATCCGCCAATGACCAAATCCTTAGACATTTAAGCAACAATATGTATGTGAGAATGCTAAGATTACAACTAAAAAATCTCAGAAAAAATATTGAAAATTAAATTAGAAAAAAAATTTTTGAATAAATATTGAAAAAAAATTTTTGAATAAATATTGAAAATTTTTTTAGGAAAAAATATTGAAAATTTTTAGAAAAAAATATAGATAATTAAAAAAAAATATTGGAATAAAATTAAAAAAAGTATCTTTGAAAAATATTGAAAATTTGGTACAAATTGAAAAAATATTTAAAAAAATCTCAGAAAAAATATTGAAAATTAAATTAAAAAAAAAATTTTGAATAAATATTGAAAATTTTTTTAGGAAAAAATATTGAAAATTAAATAAAATATTTTTCTAATATTTAAAAAATGAGAAAAAGAGATTGTAAATTTTTTTAGGAAAAAAAGGAATTTCAAAAAAATTTAATGCAAACTAAAAAAAGTAATCTGTTGAAAAATATGTTTTTTTTTAATTCCGAAATTTATAGTTTTTTAGAATCTAATATTGAAAAATTAAAAAAAATATATATATACAAATTTTAGAAAATTTATACTTTTGAATAATAATAAAATTATAAATTTAAAAGTTGAAAGGTAAAAACATTTAAAGAAAAGCAAATGAAAAATTATTTCTAAAAAATAATACATCGGAAAATTAAGTAATATAGATATATATTCTTTTAGACATATTGTTTTTTTATTTAAAAATTGGAAATATTAAAAATATTTAAATTTTTTTTAAAATATTAAAAAAAATTTGAAACTGCTTTTTTAACAATATTAAATATTTAAAAAAATTTGGAAATTACAATTATTTAAACATTTTAATCATCATTCATTTAAAAATAAAAATTTAAATCTTTTGAAATATATTTTGAAAATTAAAAGTAGAAAACAATTGGAGATTCGAAAAAGTTAGTAAAAAATTTATTTTATTTGTTTAACAACTTTGTATACAAATTTTAGATTAAAAATAATAAAAAAAAATAATAATTAAAAGATTTTGAACATATTTAGGAAAAAATTTTAAATTAGAAAATAAATAGTAGATTCGGAAAAGTGAGTAAAAAAATTACTTTTTCAGGAAATAATTTGTAAATTGAAAACAAAATAATATTTAACAAATTTTCGAAATATATTTTTGAAAATGAAGTTTAGATCAAAAAAAAAAAAATTTAAAAAATTGAATATGTTTTGAACATATTTTAAAATGTTTTTTTTTTTAATTTTTGAGGTTATTATTAAATTTAAAAAAATTATGTTTTAAGAAAAAATTTGAAGTTCGAAAAAAATAGTAGATTCAAAACAGTTATTAAAAAAACGCCTTTATTCAGAAATGTCAAAATAAATAATTTAAAATTATATTTAGAACATATTTTATATATAAACAATTAAGAAATTAATATCGATTTTTTCAACATAATTTATAAAAGAAATAAATGTTTTTTAATGCACATTTTTATACTCTCGCAACAAATGTTGCTAAAGAGAGTATTATAGTTTTGTTCACATAACGGTTGTTTGTAACACCCAAAACTAAACGATTTAGATATAGGGTTATATATACCAAAGTGATCAGGGTGAATAGTGGAGTTCAAATCCGAATGTCTGTCTGTCCGTCCGTCTGTCCGTCCGTCCGTGCAAGCTGTAACTTGAGGAAAAATTGAGATATCTTGAGTTCGAAAATCAGCAAAATCGGACCACTACCACGCCCACAAAATGGCGAAAACCGAAAACACATAAAGTGCCATAACTAAGCCATAAATAAAGCTATGGAAATAAAATTTGGTATGAAGGATCGCACTATGAAGGGGCATATTTGGATGTAATTTGGGGAAGTGGGCGTGGCCCCGCCCCCTACTAAGTTTTTTGTACATATCTCGCAAACCAATAGAGATATATAAACCAAACTTTCTGCAGTCGTTTTGTTT
Organism: Zeugodacus cucurbitae; assembly: GCF_028554725.1. NCBI lineage: Eukaryota > Metazoa > Arthropoda > Insecta > Diptera > Tephritidae > Zeugodacus > Zeugodacus cucurbitae. Next base: position 6,891,474 of record NC_071670.1, read on the forward strand.
AGCCACATCCTAATACAGTCCAAAAATGAAAGAAATCGGATCATAACCACGCCTACCTCCCATACAAAAGTTAGCTTGAAAATGACTAAAAGTCGGTTTACTCACTAACGAAAAACGTCAGCAACACTAAATTTCACATAAGAAATGGCAGATGAAAGCTGCACTCAGATTTTTTTACAAAATGGAAAATGGGCGTGTCGTCGCCCACTTATGGGTCAAAAACCATATCTCAGGAAGTACTCGACCGATTTCAATGAAACTTGGTTTGTAATAGTTTCCCAATGATCTGTTGTGAAAATCGCTTCACAACCGCGCCTACTTCCTATATACCAGAACTTTGAAGACAATCTGAATCGTTTACTTTACAATATATAAAGTAAGTACTAGTGAAGATACCGGGGCAGAACTTTGCACAAATACTATGTTAATAGTGTGGCAGCCCCATTCTAAAAATCACCGAAATCGGACAATAGGTTTTCAAGGCCCCATATATCGAACATGAGGACCTCGGTGCTTCTAACCTTATATTAGGGTTTCCAACTTTCAATGGACTTTATACAATATATATGACGAATATGTGGGTCAAATTGTGTATTATATAATATAAAAAATAAAGTTAAATAAATAAATTGCTGTTCGGTTACACCCGAACTTAGCCCTTCCTTACTTGTTTTAATATAATTTAAATACATGTTTTAAATATTTTTTCAATCTTAAGAAATGTATAATATTTTTTTTTTTAATATTTTAAAAGCTTATTTTTCAAGATATTAAATAATTTTTTATAAATATTTTCCCAATTATAAGAAATTTACAGCCGGTTTCACGAAACAAATTTAAGTGAAAAATAATTAATTTCAGTTCCACCATTTGACTTAATTTTTATTTAAATGGTCACGCTTTGCCATTTAAATATTATTTAAATACTGTCATATGTAACCATGGTTACGCTTTTCTATCAGCTGAATTCCCATTTGTTTACCATTTTGACAAAGAAATACAATTTATTTGTTTACATAAATCAGCTGTTATTCTTACTAACATCCCTGCCTTTTAATTTTTTTGATGCCAAATGTCAATAATGGTGAAACGCAAGAAATTTAAGTGCAAAGTTAAATAAAAATTAAAATTAAAATTAAATGGAACTTAATTTTCAATTAAAAACTTTCGTGAAACCGGCTGTTAGACATATTTTTTAAATATTTGTAAAGCTTTTTTTCAAGTTTTTATTTCGGTATCAAAAATTGCTTTTATTTAAGTAAATTTTTTAAAATTTTAGGGGCTAACAAATTCAAACTTTTAAAAACTATTTTGTATAAATTGGCGGAAATTAAGAAGTCAAGAAAAATATTTGTTAAATATTTAAAAATTATATTTTTAATTAAATTATATAAAAATTTCCTTGTATTCCTTTTCCTCTTTTCCCTGCAATATTGAAAATTTTAACAATTAAATTTTTTTACGTCACTCGACTTTCACCCCTATCATTTTTTATGCAGGAAGTGCAATACTTAAATTTCCACTCAAAAATTTACAGCCAATCGCTTGCAAATTGTCTGACAAATCATCAATTAAGAACTTGGCAAGGAATGCTAAAATTCTTTTATGTTGTTATTGGCAAGGGTAACCGTATAAAAACTCAATTTAACTTGCTGATGAGGAAATGTGTATGTAAGAATGTAAGCTGACAGTGAATTGGCAAGAAGAAGAGCAGCAGCGGTGATGGCACAATTAAAATTATATGCGCTGTTATAAGTGGTATGTCAAAAAGGGTAGCGAGCGGCGAGTACTAGGGAATATTTTTAGGGGAGCTTATTGTGGGGGAAAGCGAGATGTTGGAAGTAGTGTTAAGTGAGTGGAAACAATGGTAAATTTAAAGCTATTCCTAAAGATGGTTTCAAACTTGTTTGCTGATGTGATTTTTGTAAAAATTTGAATTCTTTTTCGAAAGGAGAAAATTAATTTTTTTATAAAAAAATATAAGGAAATTCGAAAAAATATGTATTTTTTTTTAAATTATTAAAATTATAATTTAAAAATATAATTTTTTTTTTTGCTTGAAATATTATAATAAACGTTTGTTTCATATAAAATGATTAAAAAATTTAAGAAATTAAAATAAAAATTCAAAAAAAAAAATCATAAAAAATTTGGAAATAAATAAATATTTAAAAAATGTAGAAATATGTATTTTAATAGAAAAATGTTGTATGAAATTTTTCCATTAATTTTTTTAATTGTTTAAAATATTTAAACAAATGTTTTTTGTTTTTAAATGAAAAAAATGTTTTTTTTTATTAAAAAAACGAAAAATTTAAAAAAATTTTAATTTTTATAATAAAAAAATATCGATTACATATACAATTTTTTAATATTGATTTTTTTTAATTGCTTCAAATTAATTTTTTTTTTTAATTTTTAAAATTTAAATATATCAAAAAAGTTAAAAAAAAAATTTTAGGTTTATCAATATTTTTTTTAAGTTTAAATTTAAAGTTTTTTATCAAAGAAAATTAATAAAAAATGCGGAAACCTTGAACCACATATAATGATTTAAACCCTTGTATACCCTTTCACTTTGCTATCACCCGCACACATTCATTATTCATGCAGGTATTAAATTTCAGTACATTTCCTATCTAATGAAGCTAATGAATTAGGTTATGTAACACTCAAATGCATGTTCATTTAGCCATTCAATATTCAATATACATAATTATTGAAAATGTGTGGGTGTAATAAACATTGATAAGTGTATAAAAGTTAAATGAAAACATATCCATCAAAGCATGCAAGCAATCACGCCACACAAACACACACACACCCATACGTATACAAACACACAAGCATACTTTCGGGGTGAGAATGGCGAGAGTGCAAATAATTACTAATACAAACGCACATATTTATTTAATGCCAACCCATCATCACCGTATCTTTATAAACACATCAAACCAAATCGAACCACAACGACGTATGTACAATGATCTCCAGCCCTCATCGACCATCCATAAGCCGTACGCAAATATTTTATTAATTAAAATAAAACCAACTGAGCAGCCATGCTAACGCTTCAACAGCTATTAGCTATTATTTGTTGTTGTTGCTGATGTTTTTTGTTACGTTTGTTTTTGTTTTAATCAGCCTATGGCAATTTATCAATTTTCGCAACGTCATTGAGCGCATGGGTAAAAAGGAAAATAAATATATATAGACATATGTACATATATGCTTATGTGTGTGTGTGAATGGTAGCATTTGTATATTCAGACCCAGTAGGAAATTGATGGAAATGCATTTTCGCTCTCATTTATGTTGAAGTAGGCAGGGCATAAGAGTAAACTTTGTCAATAAGAAGTTTAATTATGGGCAAGTGGTGTAGGGGGTGTATAAACCACTTTTTAAAAGTACTAAAATTTCAAGTGTACTAAAATTAAGAGAGTACTAAAATTTTTTTTATGGTGTATGAGAACCGTTTCCGTTAAGAAATGCGTCAATGGTACTTGGATTTGCAGGAGCTCACTTTGTTAAAGTGATAAAACTTCAGGTGGACTAAATTTAAGCGAGTACTAAAAAGTTGTGAGTAACATTTTTCGTTAAGAAACTTAATATTACGTCAAAAGCCCCTGAAGGGGGGGGATTTAAATTACTTTTTTTTGGTCTAAAATGGTAGATGTACTAAATTTAAGTGAGTACTAAAAATTTGATCTTTTAAATTTTTTGTTAAAAAATTCATTAAAAATGCTTGGAAGGTTTCAAAAACTTATTCAAAATGTCAAGTGTACTAAATTTGAGTGAGTACTAAACATTTTTCTGAAATGAGAAATGTCTGAAGGCAGCCAAATGTGCTAAATCTATAATATTTACTGAAATATTACAAAACTATGTACTAAAAACGAATAATGTACCAAGAGTTATAGAAAATGTGTTGTTCTACACTGAATAGTACTGTGAATAATTCACTTTTTTGTACTAAGAAGTGTACTAAAATTTTGTACTAAAAAATTGTATGTTCCAAAGTGTGTTTTCATACAATAATAATATGAAAAATATGAGAATAATTATAGAAAATTGTTGTGCCAAAAACTGTACTAAAATTTTGTACTAAAAATTTGCATATTCTAAAAAGTATTTTTTGGAAAAACAATATCAAAAAAATATAATCAAACAATAATGATAAATTTTTTATTAAAAAGTATTGAGTATTTTTTTAATAAAAAGTACTAAAGTAAAAGTACTATTGTGTACTAAAAAAATCTTTCTGTACTAAAAAAATGTCTGCAATAATAATATGAAAAGATAACATAATATGAAATAATTTGTTAAAACAATTTTTTTTTTACTTCATTATTATTTACAATCTATCTACATTAAGATATTCAGTAAATTAGATCTAGTAGGTAATGACAGAAGTAGATTTGTCCTTGAGCAAATCTACATAAAGGATTCATTTTTTTTTGTTTTACATATACATAAGTAAAATATAATTAACTTAGGTTATTAAATACATCCATCAAAAATTCATTTTCATTTACATTTTAATTAAATTTTTTTTTTTGTTTTTTTTTTTTTTGCCAGACTTAAATCTAAGAGAGTTTTAGAGAAGTGGTAAATCTAAGATATGAGAACGTTTTAGTCGTATAGTTTCATAAGTTGTATCTAACAGACAAACAACAATCGGGTTTATATGGTTTGAGAGACGTGCAAGATATCTAGCACTGTATTTTGGGATCTCATTTTTTATAAAGGCAATCCCTAGGTCGTTATGGATAGCTTCATTGGTAACAAACCATGGGGCGTTAATAAGTAACCGCAATGTTTTTGATTGATAACGTTGCAAAATCTCTACATTGAACTTACTGGCAGTACCCTAAAGCTGTATGCCGTATGTCCATATGGGTTTGAGAATAGCTTTGTAGAGCCGTATTTTATTTTCTATGCTAAGTTGAGACTTTCGACCGAGCAACCAGTACCTGCGTTTAGTTTTGATTTTTAATTGTTGTTGTTTAGCCTGAATATGACTTTTCCATGTAAGACGTCGATCTAAATGCATCCCTAAATATTTAACTTTGTCCCTAGTAGGAATCTGCTTATTATTTAAAAATACAGCAGGACACTCCTCTTTTCTTAATGCAAATGTGACATGAGTAGACTTTTCGGAGTTAACCTTTATTTTCCATTTGTTGAGCCAAACTTCCAGCATATTCAGTTGGTTTTGAAGTAGAGACGAAGCTTCTATAGGGGTACCACTAGAAGCTATAAACGCTGTGTCATCAGCAAAAGTTGCTACCTCTATTTCTCTATTAAAACAATAGTAACAAAATTCCTTTTTACTAAAAAGTGTACTAAATTGTGTCCTAAAAATTTTATATTCCAAAAAAACAGTCTCTCAACAAAAATAAAATGAAGAAATTGAAATGAATTTTTTATACAAAAAAGTGTACTAATAATGTTTATAAACAAAAAAATTAAATTTATGAAAGTAGTGTTCTGAAATGTTGAAGTACTAAAGCATCTTATACAATATTGGAAGTAATAAATATTTAAAAAAATTAAATTAAAAATAAATACAGCTCAACATTTCTAACTCGAATCACCATAATCCACAAAAAAACTTCGAGTTAGAGAGACCTCGGAGTTACGGAAGGTACTTTGTATGAAATTTGACTTCCATTGACAATTCAAGAGTTCGAGCTATGGAGTATTAAAATTGTGTACTAAAACTTTTTTTATTCAAAAATATATATTTTTTAAAGTTACGATAATGAGTAAGTCCCACTCACTTCAACGTCATAATATTATATTACCTGCACTTCACTTCTCTTCACATGAAAATCATTTTCTTACTGACCTCGCTGCTCATTTTGCAACGGCACACATAACGTGTACCGTTAACTCGAGCAAATGCGAACATACACACAAAAACACCCGCACGCTACTAAAATTACTGCATCAATGGGTTCTAATCAAAACATGCACAACAGTGCTGCCGGAAGCATGTGCCGGAGATAGGATGGAACACGAGTGATATTTATGAAAACAAACACACACACACTGACATACGTATGTAATTTTTAAGTGTGTTTGTAGTTGGAAATATTATATAAGATGGCAGTAATAAGGGAAAATATTGCAAGTGGCGTTGATTTACTGCAGCAGCAGCAGCAGCAGCAGTAGGAAAGGTGGTAGAGCTGCTCGAATGTAGATATAAAATGAAATGAAAATGAAGCTGGAAAATCGCTAAGCCAACGTACGTATGTGGCATGCAGCATGCACGTTGCAAGTTAAACTAATTAAATAATTTGACATCTGATTATTAAGATAAATCCACTCAGCTGCATAGCTTGATTATTAATGTGGGTGTGTGTGTGAGAGTGTTCATATATGTGTGTCTATTTGGATTTATATACATACATATATGTCCGTGTGTTTGTAAGCTTCCATTTAAATATGCACATTTGTATATATTTGCTTGACTGCACTTGAGTGGCTGGCAATTGGATTGTGCATGTCTTTGCCAGCAGCTACTCAAAACATATATCCATATATTTGTAAGTGTATGCGTGTGTGCGTTGCAACAGTTAAACTCGACATTTCGACATGCCAAACACATTTCATAATAACGCGTCAAATGCGTACACATACAGGATGTACGTGTTCATACAAGTGGAGAGCATGGCAATATACGTGCATTTTTAAAGTGCTGCAAAGTAGCTGAAGTGTTGTTGCATGTGTGTACGAGGGTGACTGCAAAAGTTATAAAAATTAAGAAATTTTTTAAAAATTTATGAAATGTTGCGAGCTTATGGTATAAAAAATAAGTAGGTTAGGCAATGCGGAGAATCTCACTTGTACAGATTCGACTGTCATTTGTGATACCCGGATACTCCTGACGGATATCTAAAAGACTTCTGATACGATAAAGCGCTTGGACTCTATTATAAAGTACTTAAGTCGGCTAATGTCGTTTCCAGTCACTTCACCGCTTTCGCCGAAGATGTGCCACCTGAGGGGCTTTAACTTAAGTCTGGCGAATGCTGGACATTGAAGGAGGAATTGCTTGAATGATTTCTCTTCGCCTTCCTCTAAACAGCTTTGGTAACTATCGTCAGACTTGATTTCAAGCCTCACCGCGTGTGTGCCTATTGGACAATAACCAGTAAGCACAACAATGATTGCCGAGAGATGAGTCTTACTAAGCGACAGCAGCTGGTAGGACCGTTTTCTAGAAAGAGCTCGCTACTGCACAGTTGCTGGTTGTTCTCCAGCATTTGGCGAGTTCACTCGAAGTCAGTGAATACAGTGCTCTAACACAGCTGGACCACAGACCACCCACACGTTGCCACTCCGGCGTCAATGTTGTTAGGGTACCCTCCCTTGCAAACTGATCCGCTTTGCAGTTTCCAGCGAGTCCGCGGTTGTCGGGTACCCACACTAGTCTGATTACAAAATAGTTCGAAGCTACTGATAACGATGTTAGACAATCCATACTAGCCTAGAGCATACTGTCATCGAGTTCAAGGACACTATTGCCGCTCTGCTATCGGAGTGAATACACACAAAATAAGTAAGAGACTTCAATATTTTATGCTCTTAATAGTCGAAGATGCTCTTACGATTACACTTTCTTTGATTTTTAGTGTGGAAAGGCATATTTCGAAGGATTATTCAAAACTTTTAACACACAAAACATTGCCTGAAATAAAAAATCTATATAAGTTTTGATCCTTACATTCAAAATACATCAGATTTACTCTAAGCTCGCCCTTATAGCTGGTACTATTTATAATAAACACCCTAAGAACCTAACAAATATATTCAAGTTTGTTTCTTTTATCCAGTACTTATTAGTTATCTTACTAGTTATTAGTTATTACTACTTATCTACGCACTTATTTTCTTCTAATTTTGATATAAGGCCGAGTTAAGAAAAAATAACCCCATATAACTTCTCTTATTTTATAGTAAACTCTCTTCGCATCACACGATGTAGCAGATTACACAGGCCAACATTCAATTTGCTTCTTTGAATTTATCTACTGATTCTAGTTATTTTGGGCGCGCTTCAAATCTCTAATCAGTTTGCCTCTATCAGCTCTATGATGATAAAGCTTTTTTATACCCTCCACTTAACTTATGACCTGAAAAAATATCTTTTTTTTGAATTTTGTCGGGCTGTTATTCTTAATATACCTCTGTAATAAAAAAAATCGAAATTTTTGAAAAAGAAATTATGAGAACTTCGTTGAGCTTGAGGTTCCAAAAACAAGCTTGGGGAAAACCGACAATTAGAACTTTTTTTTTTACAAAATCTAACCTAAAATTAATATAAAGGGCATAAACTGAATATAGAATCAATGAAAGCCACTTCATTAGGGAAAATAATCTACTTTTAAACAGTAGAACATAATCAGAATATTCAATATTGCTTAATTTAAGCAATACGAACTCAAGGAATATATTTCTTAGTCGACCTAATCTTACTTAATCATTATTAAACCATATAAAATAGTTCAAAAGACAGTCTCTATAACTGAAACAGACACGAATTTATATAATATATGCACAGGAGCTGCCATCAATACCCCAAATAATTTATTTGAGGAAAACATAACCTAACTTAATTGTACCTAATCAGAGCTTATCCAAGCTACTCAACTGAAGATCACAATTTTCAGTAAAATCTTCAAAATTATAAAACAATCTAGTTAACCCTTGTATATTACCCATTATGCACAATGTCACGTCGCATCGCTCAGTTTGGCTGTCATGCCATTTATGTTTGGTTTATCTGTATGTAGTACATACACACTTATATGCAATTTAATGTGCCTGTCTGCCAGTTTTTTTTCAATTTTTCTACAACATTTTTGTATATATCTTTCAAATAAAGTATTCATATGGCATTTTATATGCAAAATTGCAGTTGAATGTATGCACGCTGAAGCATGCTGCCTTGAGTGACAATTTTTATTGCCGCGTTTTTATTATTTTTATTTTATGTGATGTTTGTATTTTTCCGTTTTTTAGGTTAGAATTTTTTTGGCTAAAAACTTTTTTTTGGCATTTTGAGTGGCAGCTTTGTGATATTTTTTTGCATTAGGCATAACTTTTCAGTATTATAAGTGTGTATTCATGCTTGCTGATGGGCTAATCTCGCTATTCATGCGAGAGTGCTCATTTTTGGAGAATCTGTAGGAAATTGAGGCTAATTTTAGGTTGAGTGGAGATTTTTTTGATGAAATACATAATGTGAAAATAATTTAACATTTTCTAGAGAAAAATCTCTATGAGAGCATTATATACTTAAAAAAAAGTCTTTTAACTATATTTTAAGACTTAGTACTAGTAAAAATATTTATTTGAAAAAGAGCTACAGCTGATCTCCAGGAGCTCCTCTCAAAAAAGACGTTTTGCGGTGACCACTATTTCTCGGAACTGGATCATCCGAAATTAAAAAACCAAACAGATTTCGTTAAAATAATGTTAAATCTAGTAATTAATCGAATGAATAAGCAAAATAAAATTTTTTGATAAAATGGCGGTTTTTCTAAAAAAAAATCGATTCTTCACCGAAATTTCGGCCTTAAATTGTTTATAAAAAAAAAATATTTATCGGAGAGAAAAAATCTTCGATTAATTACTAAAAAATATATTTAAGAAGACCGTGTTAAAATTTGAGACTAATCGGTCTTGACGTTTTCGAGTAATGTTGGTCACCGACTTTGAAAACACCATTTTGAGAAAAACGCGTTTAAAGTTTGGATCTTGTACTTCCAAGCACTCTGAAACGCCTTTTCAAATTTTTCATTTGCTTTTAACTTTGAAAATATTCACCGGAACGATACGAAATTTTCTGTGTGTATTCTTAAATATAGGTACATTAAGAAACTGAAATAAAAAAATCGATTTTTTGAAAATTCTAACTGTATATAACCCCTTAAGTGAAAAAAATATACACTGGTGGCCACATAATTAGGGACAAAATAAAGTTGAGTAAAACACGCGTTTCAGTTCAATATTTTTATCACTAAATTTTCGCCTAGAGACCCACTGTAAATTACAACGGTATATTATAACTGTGCTCAAAAATGTAGCACGTTTTTGAGTGACAAATTAAGACACTTTTACTAAAATTCGGCGGTTTGATGAATTGATTGTATTTTGAGTGTGCTGGTGCTTGGTCACATAATTAAGGACACCAATTTTTTTATTGGATTTTTTATTATTTTAACACAAAAACTTGCGGTAAGTTGTATAAATCATTTGTATATTAACTAAATATTCAATATCAAATAAAAAAACTGTTAGATATGGGTCGAAAAAAGAGTTGTACTCCAGAATTGAGGAAAATGATTAGTTACAAGTACGTGAAGGAAAAAATGTCCATTAGAGCCGTAGCGAAGGAACTTTTATGCTCAAAATCAATGGTTCACAATGCTTTGATTCATTACGGAGGACAGGGAGTAAAATAAGAAAAAAAAAAACGGCCCAGAAAAACTACTTCAAAGGACGATCTTGTAATTTGTAGAGTTTGCAAGGCGAATCCTTTTTTAACTTCCAGGCAAATCCTTGGCACGATAAAGGATCAACTGACCAACGATGTATCAACACGAACCATCAGATGTCGTCTTCTTGAATCGCAAGAAAAAACCCGCACGTATCAAACAAAAACTTAAAGAGTCGTATTAAATATGCAATGGAGTATATCGGAAAACCCTTAGATTTTTGGAAACAAATACTGTTGAGCGATGAATCCAAGTTTAATTTATTTGGTTCAGATGGGAAACAATTTGTTCGTTAAATTTTCAATAAATCTATAACTTCTGTATACTTAATTTTGGGAAAAATATCTTTTTATATACACTGGTGACAACATAATTAAGGACACTCCGTTTTCTTTTAAAATATTGGTTTATTTTATAATTTAAAAGCGACATATTTTTTTAAACTTCAGTTACCATATTGATAATCAATTGATAATTTTTTAATACAAAAATTACTTTCAACTGCTAACATTAACAGGCTTCTTTTGTAAAACCCCACATACAGAAAGCAGCTTAAAACTAAATGACTAAAACTCGGTATTTCAAGCCGAGATTGTCGGATTATGGGAAGGCGCTAAGTGGGCTTGCACCCTAACAAACAGCTCCATCCAATTTTTTATGGATAGCCAAGCGACATTTAAGGCTATCCGCTGCGACAACACGAAATCTCACTGCGTCAGATCACGCAAAGAGGCAATTAATAGACTAGCGGGAGAAAGGCGGTTGAGTTGGCCCACTCAGGGGCAGCTGGGGACGCAGTTCCTTTAAACTGCCCTAGACCTTTCAGTTCTCTCGAGCGCTGTCTATAGCATCAATGCTAGGGGAACATATCAAAACTAATATGGGGTTATGTTGACAATGGACAGACCAAACAACTTCTTATTCTGAGCAAAATAGAACTAAGCTGTATCACATGGCACTTACCCCTAAGAGTCCACCTGCAGAGACTTGGTATAGTAGAATTGGCAGAAGGCACGACGTGTGTGGAAGGTGACGAGACACTAGAACATTATCTTTGTGAATGTCCAGACTTCAGTCGGTTAAGAAGAGACAACTTCCATGGCTTCCAATACTCAAAACTAAGATAAATTGGACAGCTGGGGTGGGAAAAACTTGGAAGCTTCGTCAAATCGACCGAGATGTTTATGTGTTTCAAAAATTATATATTAATATTGTTCGATTGTTTTTGACGCCATTTTAGAAATTTTGTATCCAAAGACACTCCATAAACTTTCACACAAACAATTTCTCACTCTCTTACTTTTCAATTTAACTAAAATTTTTATGCGTTTTCATTTCACTTTGGATTCTATCTCATACTGCTGCATACTGCTCACCTCATCTTCTCTTTATAAATATGCATGTGTATGTATGTGTGTGCGCATGTTATTAGAGCGCAATATTGAAAATTTCATTGCGAAACTTTTTAATTACTTATGCTGTTTTAAGTACGCAGTTAAGTACTAGCGAAGGGGAGGCAACAACAGACCAAGTTATAAGAGTGTGTAAAATGGTTGACGAATCATCCAAATGACAACTACAAAAAAATTTAAAATTAAATTTATAAATTTAATAACAAAAACAAACATGAAAATAATAATATTTTCAGGATTTATATAATATATGAAAAAAAATTTAAAAATTATTTTAAAAAATTATTAATTTTTTTTTTGAAGAAATAAATTTATTTAAAATCAAAATTAAACGAAATTGTATGCAAAATTTTTAATTTCATTGGACTTTTGTATAAAAAAACAACAACAAATCAAATATACATATCTTTGAAATAGCAATTAATAAACATTACGGAAATAATTAAAAAAAATAAATAAAAAAGTTAAATTTTTTTATAGCGATTTTACACAAAAAAAATTAAAAAAAAATTATAAAAAATATATGATAAATATATAAATAATAATATTAAAAAAAAATAAACAGAAATTTGGTAAAAAAAATTTATAAAAATAAAAAAATATTTTTTTAAATGTTAAGAAAAAACTAGAATAATAAAAAATATAAAAAAAAAATTTCTAAATTTGTACATTTCTCTTTCAAAAATTAGTATTTTTTTTTTAATTTTAATAACAGTTGATTTTTTTCCTAATTTCTTGTTTCGTTTTCTAAGTGGTGTTTTAATTAAAAAATCCAAGTATTTTTTAAAAAATTTCAATTATATTTGAATTTTATTTTTTAAAAGATTTCCATTTTTGATTTTCAAAAAAATTAAATTTCAAATTTTTTTGTAAAAGATTATTAAATTCTGTGCATATGTTGATAGCCATTTCTTCTGCGAGGTCGGTAAAATTGATAACAAAAAACCCCTAGCTAACACTTTTCAATAATGTATTTCTTTTTGTTGTTTTTTTTTTTTTGTTTTGACCCTCTGAAATATGAGCTGTAGCAACAGCAGCTACAAAGTTCATAAATGCATTTTAGTACGCACAGCGTGTGTAGGCGTGGCAGTGCGAGTGACATTGAGTTGACAGTTGTCATGTCAGTGGCAAGTTTTTTGCAGTTTTACAACAGTTTTTGTTGTTTTTATTTTTTTTGCTACTACTTTCTGCAATGGCAGCCTACAACAGCCTATGAACTGGCAGGTTTTGGGTCGAGTGTGGTTTCAAGGTAAAGGTAAACTGTCGCAACAAAACATAGCGACAAAATAAAGTAAAGAAATACAAAAAATTAAAAAAAGAACAATAACAAAAACTACAAAAACAAAATATAGCTTATAAAAAAGCTTGCAATAAAGCAAGGTAGAAAACAAAAAACGCCAACAATGCCAATAAGCTGCGTAAGAAACTGCCAACTTTTGTTTATAACTTGTTCGCTAACTGCTAGACAGCAGCGTCGGCTTACGGCAGCAGCTGTGTTTGATTTGCCATTACAATACAACAAGAACAGCTATGAAGGTCAGCTGTCGTGTCTGCTGAATGAGTGCAAGGCCAGTACGCAAGTGCAATTGACATTATACATTTATACAAAAGAAACTACATAATATATTATGGAAAGTGTGGGTGTGTGTGTTTGTAATATGTACAGGTGTAATTGTGCAGTCAAAAATCGTAAGCTTTAAATGCCTACTTTTAGGCTTGTAAGCCGATTTAAATCGCACAAAACATTAGCAGCGTTAATTTAAGTGCTGATAGCTTAATTTTGCTGGGTGGCACATGGCGTATGAGTAACATGTTGTAGGCAATTAGTGTGACAGGGCGTATGAGTAATGTGGATTTGAGGAGGAGAAATGCATTTGTAATATAAAGAAGCAAATATGTCGATATTTTGTGATAATGAAAGGCATTAAAACTACTTATAGCTGTTATTACTATAGAAATGTTGAAAGTAAAAATGATAATGCTTAAAATCCATAAAAATTTATTTCGATATTACATATTTCAAGAGTCCCTCGAGTTTCGAATTAACGAGAGTCGACTGTATTTTGAAAATTGGAAGCATAATGTTTGTTAATAAATATGAAAATATTTTTTTATGGTTTTTATTATAAAAATTTTTAAATTTCCCGTTTTTTGTGTTTTTTACTTTTCGAATTATTTGTTGGTAAAATTTTTTCAAAATTAAATTTATTGTTAAAATTTTATTTTTTCAATATTGAGATGGACATAGTCTCGAAATATTTAGTATTTCTAAAAGCTCAATAATATGCTTATTTTAAAATATAACATTTTTGTTGCTTTTTTTTTAAATTAAATATCAAAATCAAAAAGTTTAAATTGTAGATTTCTTTAGCGTTTCCTACGTTCGGGATTATCTGTATTATTATATTAATATTGTACTTTTTTTTCAAATGTAAAAGTTTAAATTTTTGATATTTTTCCTATAATTTTAAATTTAAAAATGTTTATTATCAAATTTTCAGAATTTTTATTCTTTGTAACAAATTACTTTGTTGTATTATACGTATTTTCTTTTGTCCATCAGCAGGAAGTAGTTTAAAATATTTTGGAAATAAAATTTTTATATTTTCTAAATTCAAAGTAAACTTCTTAAATTACTATTGCTTAATTTTTTTTTATTTATTTTTTTTTTTTTAATTTTTTCAGCAGTTTTCTAACTTTTTATCCGGAATTTTTAAACTAAAATTTAGACATTTTTGAAAAAAATCGAAATTTATTTACTTACGTAAATATTTAGAAGTTTTAAATGAAATACTCTAAATACGCTAATTAATTTTTTTAACTGAATTTAAAAAATACAAAATTAAAGTACAAAATTATCCATAAAATATTTAACTTTTTTTTTAATTTCAAGTTTCTTTTTCAAAAAATTGTTTTTTTTTTAATTTTAATTTTTTTCTTCATAATTTCATATAGTATATCTTTTTAAAATAAAGTAATAAATTTAAAGCTATCGCAAGCGTGAGATAGGACGTATATTTTTTAATTTTTCATCAACGGAAAGAAACGCTTTATCATTAAGGACTTCTTTTCATATTGGTTTAAGTCAGAGAGTCATGGCGTATACGCAACATTTTAATATAAATAGTATTTATGTATTTATGGAATACATATGTATGTATAGACATATACCTATGTATACAAAAGTATATAAATTTGAGTAGTAAAATGATTATAACATAAAAATCATCAAACCTGTGATATCTGCCCGAAATAAGGTCATTCCAAGTCTTGAACATAATGCTGACCCAACTGAGCACCTCCATTAACTTTAGTATGCAAAAGTAATATGTATGAACAATGACAATATTCTTACCTGAAAAGAGAATAAAAAATATGAAATCAGTACTATTTTGTGCATTAATGAGCATTAAAAATTAAAACACGTTTTTGATAAAATATTTTTTTCGTTTTAATTTTTTTGCTGAATTTTAAAATTTAAAATGTTTCAGTTATTTTTTTTAATATACAAACACTCATACAAAAAAGCTGATATATTTCACACGTGCATTAATTTTTTTATACACGAAATGTGAATTGATTTCTAATGCCTTATACAAGCGCTTGACGCTGAAACACACACACACTCTCTACCAAAAAAAAGAGTAAAATTGCTATTCCCGGTAAATGTCACACGTTTGCCAAATAATAAGGCGGTGTGTAAGAATATGTGGCAGCTTTTTTCACCAGTTATCTCATGTATAAAGCATATGTGCAGTTGCGCAGCGTGCAAACGTGAGTGGCAGCCATAAGCGTCGCTGTATGTGGCAAGCGTATGTAGTACGCCACGTAATGTCACGGCGAGAATAATACGCCAAAGCACGTATGCGCACCACAACAATAACAACGACAAGTGCAATGATTAAAGCAGCAAAGGTAGAAACTATATAGGAATTTGCTGCTGAAAACGATGCGAGCAATATGCCAATAAAAAGCAGACAAGCTACCAAAAAAAATGGAAGAAAAACAGAATGAAACGTGCCGAACCAGTTGATTTGGCATTTATTTGTACGCTTCACGCTGCACACTGCTGTTGGTATTATTTTTTATCGTAATTTTTATTTGCTATCCTGCGGGTGTTGCAATTAGTGACACATCAATATTGAGTGGTCTATTGGTGGCACAAACGCAGACATATGCTTTTGTAGTATAAACGTGGGAGAGTAAGAGGGACTTTAAAATTCCCAAAAACAAAATTTCATAAAAAATGCATTAATTCGACAAAACTTGTAACGGGTGATTTTTTTGAGGTTAGGATTTTCATGCATTAGTATTTGACAGATCACGTGGGATTTCAGACATGGTGTCAAAGAGAAAGATGCTCAGTATGCTTTGACATTTCATCATGAATAGACTTACTAACGAGCAACGCTTGCAAATCATTGAATTTTATTACCAAAATCAGTGTTCGGTTCGAAATGTGTTTCGCGCTTTACGTCCGATTTATGGTCTACATAATCGACCAAGTGAGCAAACAATTAATGCGATTGTGACCAAGTTTCGCACTCAGTTTACTTTATTGGACATTAAACCAACCACACGAATGCGTACAGTGCGTACAGAAGAGAATATTGCGTCTGTTTCTGAGAGTGTGGCTGAAGACCGTGAAATGTCGATTCGTCGCCGTTCGCAGCAATTGGGTTTGTGTTATTCGACCACATGGAAGATTTTACGCAAAGATCTTGGTGTAAAACCGTATAAAATACAGCTCGTGCAAGAACTGAAGCCGAATGATCTGCCACAACGTCGAATTTTCAGTGAATGGGCCCTAGAAAAGTTGGCAGAAAATCCGCTTTTTTATCGACAAATTTTGTTCAGCGATGAGGCTCATTTCTGGTTGAATGGCTACGTAAATAAGCAAAATTGCCGCATTTGGGGTGAAGAGCAACCAGAAGCCGTTCAAGAACTGCCCATGCATCCCGAAAAATGCACTGTTTGGTGTGGTTTGTACGCTGGTGGAATCATTGGACCGTATTTTTTCAAAGATGCTGTTGGACGCAACGTTACGGTGAATGGCGATCGCTATCGTTCGATGCTAACAAACTTTTTGTTGCCAAAAATGGAAGAACTGAACTTGGTTGACATGTGGTTTCAACAAGATGGCGCTACATGCCACACAGCTCGCGATTCTATGGCCATTTTGAGGGAAAACTTCGGAGAACAATTCATCTCAAGAAATGGACCCGTAAGTTGGCCACCAAGATCATGCGATTTAACGCCTTTAGACTATTTTTTGTGGGGCTACGTCAAGTCTAAAGTCTACAGAAATAAGCCAGCAACTATTCCAGCTTTGGAAGACAACATTTCCGAAGAAATTCGGGCTATTCCGGCCGAAATGCTCGAAAAAGTTGCCCAAAATTGGACTTTCCGAATGGACCACCTAAGACGCAGCCGCGGTCAACATTTAAATGAAATTATCTTCAAAAAGTAAATGTCATGAACCAATCTAACGTTTCAAATAAAGAACCGATGAGATTTTGCAAATTTTATGCGTTTTTTTTTTTAAAAAAGTTATCAAGCTCTTAAAAAATCACCCTTTATTATATAAAAAGTAATCGGAAAATTAGTATAAACAATTAAAAAAAATGATTTTGTTCTAAAATTTCATAAAAAATTTAAATGATAAAAAAAAAATTAATTGTAAAAATTAAAAATTTTAGATCCTGAAATTTTTTTTAATTTTTTGTATTCTAAAATAAATTTATTGAAAACTAAAAACTAAAAAAATTTAAACACAAAAATATTAATTTAAATTTTTTAATTTGAAAATATTTAGTTTGTTCAATTATAATAATAAAAAACAATTTCTTATTAAATATATAGTTTTTTAATAAAAAAATATTTTTTTTTACTTTTTATTTAATTTGCACCATTTTCTGAAAGCCTGTAGAGATATGTTTCCCTTATTAATAGTATTCAAATTATTTTGATTTCGCATAACGTTTCAAATAAAGAACCGATGAGATTTTGCAAATTTTATGCGTTTTTTTTTTAAAAAAAGTTATCAAGCTCTTAAAAAATCACCCTTTATTATATAAAAAGTAATCGGAAAATTAGTATAAACAATTAAAAAAAATGATTTTGTTCTAAAATTTCATAAAAAATTTAAATGATAAAAAAAAAATTAATTGTAAAAATTAAAAATTTTAGATCCTGAAATTTTTTTTAATTTTTTGTATTCTAAAATAAATTTATTGAAAACTAAAAACTAAAAAAATTTAAACACAAAAATATTAATTTAAATTTTTTAATTTGAAAATATTTAGTTTGTTCAATTATAATAATAAAAAACAATTTCTTATTAAATATATAGTTTTTTAATAAAAAAATATTTTTTTTTACTTTTTATTTAATTTGCACCATTTTCTGAAAGCCTGTAGAGATATGTTTCCCTTATTAATAGTATTCAAATTATTTTGAAAATTAAGAAAACAAGTATGAGAAAAAGTTAGAAAATTTATACTTTTTTCAACTTTAAATTTAGGTAAAAATTTCTATGAAATTTTACAACAACAAAAAAAACCTTCTACAAATTTTAAAATTAAATTTTGATTTTTTTATGTTATTAGTATATATACATTAAGTTTCCTTAACATTTCTTATTTTTAATTTTCTTTGGTTTCGTCTTTTTTTTTTGTCTCAAAAAGTAGTATCCGAAATTACAAAAATGAATCTTAAAATTTTTCCTATAGTTGATTCCAATTGATTTGAGAATGAAAAAAAGCAACTATTCTGAATACCTTTCCGAGAAATTCAAACTGATTAAAAAAACTTATTTTATTTTTATCATTATTGTTGTATTTTTTTTTAATTTTTTTTCGTTCATTGAGTATAGCTGATCTGAAATTCTCAAACAGTTTATGTATTTATTTTAATAAATATTGAGCTTTTGCTTTAAATAGTATAAACCGAATACTATTCGCTCCATTTATAGCTGGTGAAGCTTAAATATTTTCCTTGAAAATAAAACAGTATTTGAAGAAGTCCTACTGAGGCAATTTGTTGAAGACAATTAAGCAAATGACTCAAATTTATAAAATAAAATATCCAAAAATAAAAATAATATAGATATGAATACTGCAACTTCACTGATTTATCATAATCCAAATAAATAATTATATAAGTATTTCATATATTTCATTGAGTATTTTTATGTTGCTATCACAGTTTATTGAACATATTTCTCATAAACTTTTCCTCTTTTTACATTCTTATTGCAGTTATTAAAACTACTGAAGCCACACTCAAAACTTATTAATGGCATACCCCAGCAAAAGTTATATGTACGAACACTTTTGAAAGGCACTGTAAAATCTACGAAAAAAAATTTCTAGACATTCGCACGAGTATACGAAACGAAAACAAAGCAAAAATCGTACCAGAACATTATCCGTTGCAAAAGGCGATCACATTTGAAGTTTTCCACACACTACTGCAGCACCTCCCGCACCAAAACACTGATCGCCTCACTGAATAGCTGCTCGCGGTAGACAAAGCAATTGCATACAATGTTTCACATCTCCGCACAGGAGTCGAGATTAAGCAATGCGAATAACAACAAAACTTCAACAATACCAACAGCAGTAGCAGCAGCAACTACCACAACAACAATAACAGCAACACCGCGCACGCATGGCAGCAACTCGAGCGGCGATCGGAACGCATGTCAAACCATCGATATACGCAAATTGGCAGCGACCGCCGCACAATTAGAGGCCGCCAGTAATGGGCAGCGCAGTGCTGTGGGAACAACAGAAGCAGCAGCAGCGACGACGTCGATGGGAGCGACGCATACAGCTACAGCAGCGTACAATAATTGCAACAACATCGGCAACAACATACACCGAAGTGGCAGCAAAGGCAGCAACAGCAGTGGCGGCTATGCAGCAGCAACACGATCAAGGTTAAAAGCAACATCAGCAGAGAATACCACAACAAACAGCACAGCAAAAACAACAACACCAAATAATCTAGCAACAATAACGACAACAACAAAACCAGCCAGTGATTCGAACAAGCCAGCGACAGCGTCACTACCTAAAATGCATTCCAACGCAACACCGACTACGGAGCATGTCATCGGCGGTGGCGGCGGCGGCAACAGCAATGGCAATGCGGGCGGCGCAGTTGTGCTCAATATTGGCAATGCCGCCGAGACGCTGCAACGCCACGGTAGCGCGCATAGCAAATGCAGCACGGGCAGCGACGGCGGTGGCCAGCCGCGCGTCGGACGCAACAGTGGGAGCGCGCGCAGTCGCAATAAGCAGCGAAAAACTAGTTCCTCAAGTGCCAAAGGTGCTGCGGGCGGTGACAGCACAACAAAAACTACAGCAACAACAATAACTAGCAACAATCCTACTAGCAATAAGTTAAGCGCTGCCACCACGAACCCCGAGCGTGGCGCCGCGTCGCCGCAATCAGCAACAAGTCAAGCGCACGGCGGCGCGCAAAACTCCAGAGTGCAACGTTCGAGTAGCAAGCGCAGCACCAGCAAAGCGGCTAAACAACAACAGTCGCAAAATGGTGACGCGGCGCAACCACAACAACAACGCGATGCGCGTCATTCGCAATCTTCGTCGTCGCGTGAACGCTCACGATCACGTTCGCGCTCACGTTCACAACAGCGCAGCGATGAGGAGCGCGCCGCGCGCACCGACGAACGCGATGCCGGTGCAGTTAGCGCCACAAGGCAACGCCATCGCCATGGCAGTCGTAATTCGTTGGCGAGTTTGGAGCGTGGACGCGCCACCGCGGCGGAGCGCAGTAAGAAACAACGCGTCGATGAGGAGGCCGATGACGATTCCTATACTTCATCGTCGGGCGTGAGCTGCAATGGTTCGTGCAGTTCGGATGATGGCGACTCGAATAGTACGACGTCGAGTGGTGAACCGA
Source organism: Zeugodacus cucurbitae (assembly GCF_028554725.1). Lineage (NCBI taxonomy): Eukaryota > Metazoa > Arthropoda > Insecta > Diptera > Tephritidae > Zeugodacus > Zeugodacus cucurbitae. Next base: position 6,912,325 of record NC_071670.1, read on the forward strand.
ATTTGCCATATCCTGGCTTTCCGGAGACCTCTTTCAGATGGTTCACGCAAGACTCGAGTTTGCGCAACTTTTGTCTGCGGCTCATCACCAATCCATATCCTTTTCAATAAAAAATTAAATTTTTTACAGCAAATCACATTTGGTGCGGCTTTGAACAGTGAGTAATTGTGTTAGTGACTAAAAGTATGCAATGCTTTTTTATATCATAGATTAAGTATAACCCCATCAATGAAAAGATATTCTTTTCAAGGCCATAAAACTCGGCCTTTTCGACTATTTAATTGAAAAAATACTTTGCAAGGACCTGCAAGAAGTTGCGTTAACCACTTTGCGCCTGAAAGTATGCAAATAAATAACAAAAACACAAAAATTTCTATTTGAAAATCATTTATTTTCCCTCAATTATCTGCTAAGTGAAACTAAGAAAACGAAAACAGTTTGAAAAAAAAAAATCAAAGGCAGATGCTTCATCCAATTTAGTTGATATGCCAAAGCAAATCTTTGTCTTTTTTGTTGTTGTGCGTTTTCAGCAACGAAGTAGTGGCACAAAGAGCGCGCACATAAATCAAATAAATTAAAAGTTAATCAAATGCGATTTTAGACAAGTGGCTGAGGTAGAGCAAACAAGTTTTTGGAGTTTGAGGATAAGCGAAATTCGAAAGATAATGGAAAGAAAGCTACGCGCTCTTGTGGTTGTGAGGCGATTTGTGATAATATAAGAACACAATGAGGATTTAAAATCAGTAAAATTGTATGAAACCAAGGGAAACTTCTTCAAAACCGCATTGATTTTGACCTCTATAATATTTTTTTTATTTTAAGGTAGGTTTAAAGGTTACCAGTCATTGGTGTTCCGAAGAAAATTTGTTTGTACCGAATATACACCACATATTCGACAGATTCTATCTCTGCTTCTTTTATAGAAACCACCTAACCGAACTAGGTTATTAGTGTCATTATAAGTCTCAAGACGTGAGCTATGTAGCTTTGACATAAATATTATGTTACTTGGGTGCATTTTAGTACATCCCAAACAACTTCTCCCAGACTTTATCTTCTTCAGGATACAAAGAAAGGTTGTGGAATGACATTAGTTATTCAAAAGGACATATATTTCGTGATTCCAGATTACCTCTAAAGTTCTTCACAAAGTCCGTTATGTTCTTCTAAATAAAATAAAATAAAATAAAATAAAATAGAATAAAATAAAATAAAATAAAATGAAATAAAATAAAACAAAAAAAAAATAAAGTCGAGACTTAACATATTTTTCAGTCTAACTTCACAGTTATTCAGTCATGTAATAAGATATACATCGATAACTTTGTTTTACCTTGCCGCAACCTTAAGACTTCAGTCCTGAGCCATAAGTTCTTGGTTTAGTTGCTTTTAAGGTTCCCTCTCATTTACTTGAGGCGAATGGTTCAGGAATTGTGTATATAGAAATCTGACTGGACACTGAAAACAAACTGGACTGTAATAAAGGCAATAAATCTATTACATCTCTCAGAAACTCTTAGATGTTAGGTTAGATTTGGTTAGATTCTATGGCGAAACTGTAGAAAGGACAGTTCTTTAACAACTCAGTAAACTTTATTTAAATGTATACTAAGTCTTTGGAGATCCTTATTTGAATAGTTCTGTCACTCCAAGTGAGAATATAGATTCTTCTTTTGAAGGATCTACTTGCTTATGCTGATACAAAGCTTTTTCGTTAGTAAGGCATTTAAACTATAAGTTATAGACTAATATGAGACAAAATCTGATACTTAGTCATTGGAGAATCTGCTTTCGAGCTCAGAAGAGCCTCGTGGATGCCAAAATAGTATTTTTTCGCAGTATTTTTTCATTATACCGTCATTTTGTTAATATATCTTCTACCTAATGATCGACTATTCTTCTCGGGTGTTTTTGCTTCTTAATCATAGTATATTAAATGGCTTAAAATGTAGCTTAGAAAGCCTAAAGGTTGAAAAAATGTAAATTGTAACCAGAAAGAAGCATGTCAAGAGTGAAAATTGCCAAAAAATTAAGGAGTTGGGAAGTTATTTACATACAGGAATGCAAAAACTTCTGATTTACAAAAAAAAGTTGTTGGTATGAAAATGCAAGAAATTTGCAAGCACAGCGCAAAAAATAACAACAACACCGGAGCATTTCAATAGAGTAAACAAATATTCTTACTACGTCGCACACATACAAATAAAGTATTTTTTACCGCTGCATACGAAAAAACTGAAGTCACCTGCAATTTGTATGGACAAACTGCTCGACGGCAAGGAGAAGAGCACAAACCCATGTCTATATGTATAAATCTTTATATGCATGCATGTGTAAGCATGAGTGTGTGAGCGAGCATATGCTTTTTTCAATAAATGCCAACGACGATTTTCTCTTTGTTGTTACTTTGTTGCTGTTTTCATTGACTTGACTGCTTTTTCAGCTTCACTGCCAACTACATGTAAGCAACAAAAACAAGTATATCAACAACAACTATAAAATAAAATTGTGTCGCAGCGACAAACTCCAGTTGGCTGCAGCGCATGAACTGTTGCTGGCTGCTTCGTTGCGCTTTGTTACAGGTAACTGCGCGAGTTTTTTATGTAGCGGAAGCGGAAATAAAAATCAACCATAGTGAAATATGTTTACTTATTTTTTTCTATATTTTTTTCATCGAGTGCACAGCGATTTTTCAATGCAACCCCATGACCGACAATATAAACAAGCATGCCTGCAAATAGTCGTGTGCATTTGCCGTAGCATACTTTTAGGGTACGAAATAGTTTAACGTATTTTTCACTGCGCTCATTTTATTTGCCTTATTTATTGCATTTTCCAGTATTTTTAGTTTACGCTTTTCAATTTTTTATTTTTATTTTATTTTTTCTTATTCTCCTTTTACATTTTTCTGCTTTCTGCTCACATTTTCAGGTTTATTTAATTCCAACCGTTTCATGCCAAGGCCACTGCGTTAATTGGAGAATCTGTTGGGCATATTTGTTTACGCTTTGCCATCTTTTCATTTTATTTATGACTTGGCTCGTACATTTATTTAACTCTGTTTTATCTGTGGCAGTGCAGTGATTTTAAATTGAAAATAATTTCAAGTAAGAAAAATTCTCACTTTCTGTACGACGGGAATGCTGAGCTTAAATGGCTGGAAGTTGTTTTTATGAATAAATATAATTAAAAAACCAAATAAAGGAGAAAATAAGGAAACATAAAATAAAATAAATAAATAAATAAAAATAAAAATAAAATAAAATAAAATAAAATAAAATAAATAAATAAATAAATAAAAATAAAATAAAATAAAATAAAAAAAAATAAAATAAAATAAATAAATAAATAAAAATAAAATAAAATAAAATAAAATAAAATAAAATAAAATAAAATAAATAAATAAATAAATAAAAATAAAAGAAAATAAAATAAATAAATAAATAAATAAAAATAAAATAAAATAAATAAATAAATAAATAAAAATAAAATAAAATAAATAAATAAATAAAAATAAAATAAAATAAAATAAATAAATAAAAATAAAATAAAATGAAATAAAATAAATAAATAAATAAATAAAAATAAAATAAAATAAAATAAAATAAAATAAATAAATAAAAATAAAATAAAATAAAATAAATAAATAAATAAATAAATAAAAATAAAATAAAATAAAATAAAATAAATAAATAAATAAATAAAAATAAAATAAAATAAAATAAATAAATAAATAAAAATAAAATAAAATAAAAAAAAATAAAAAATAAAATAAAATAAAATAAAATAAAATAAAATAAAATAAATAAATAAATAAATAAAAATAAAATAAAATAAAATAAAATAAAATAAAATAAATAAATAAATAAATAAATAAAAATAAAATAAAATAAAATAAAATAAAATAAATAAATAAATAAAAATAAAATAAATAAATAAATAAAATAAAATAAAATAAATAAATAAAATTAAATAAATAAAAAATAAAATCAAATAAAATAAAATAAATAAAAAAATAAAAGAAATAAATAAAATAAAATAAAATAAAATAAATAAAAAATAAAATAAATAAATAAAATAAAATAAAATTAAATTAAATTAAATTAAATAAATTAAAAATAAAATAAATAAATAAAATAAAATAAAATAAGAAATTAACGAGAGTTTTGCACCGGCCATATGTAATACAGTCGAATTTCCATAACTCGAACTCCTATATCTCGAAAATCTCCACAACTCGAACTCTTGAACTGGCAATAGCGTTTAGAAATAAATGCCATAGAAAATTTCTTCCATAACTCAAATTTCTTTAACTCGAATCCATAACTCAAACTCTTGACTTGGCAATAGAAGTCAAATTTCATACAAATTTCCTTCCATAAATCGAACTTTCGAATTTCCCTATAGTCCATATATCATATGGAGGCGAATAGAAAATATGATATAACACTTATGGACTGCATAAATCATGTAAAAACGAGCCAAACAATAGCAAACTGCAACTATTTACCTTTCTATTTTTACCTTTCTAGTCTTACTCGTATTGCAGTGTGAGTAGTTTTGAGCAATTTTGAGCAGTTTTGAGCAATAATATTATTATTAAATATAATATTGTTAGCAAGTTTGTTTGCGAAGTACTTCTCGATTAACATTTAATATACGAAATCATTCATCTAACTATTTAACCACAAGCAATTCTCAAACGGTTTATATTATCTGTACTTCCTATATTTGAAGAAATTTTGAGCGCCTTTATAAACATAAAAAAACCAATTTTGTATTTATTAGAACATATTGCATGTTGGAGTATAGATCATACTTCAAAATATCGATAAAAGTTTGGAAAAATTACCGAAATCGGTGTGTATTGTCATGAATAGTCTGAAGAAGCAAAATACAAACAGTAACATTTCTAGTACTTACATAAATGAGGAACGAGATTGTTATTATTAACTTTCGGGAGCTTTCAGGAGCTTACAAGAGCTTGAACTTTCAAAAGCTTTTTTGAGCTATCTTTCTAGTTTTCATTCAATTGAAAGCTATTATAAAATTGATCTTTGAAGCTTTAAAAGAATTATTTCGAAAGTAACGAGCACTCTTTCATTGACTATAATGGACAATTACTCAACCAAAACGAGCTTCAAAGCTTTGTAGTGGTCACGAAAGCTCATAAGACTCACTACTGTAGTTGAAAAGCTTTTGAAAATGTTCATGGTTTTATCAAATGTACTTCAACTCTAAATTTATATCTTATTAGTACCAAAAATTCACATAAAACAAAATTTTCGTACATCTGGCAACACCATGCAGCCAATTCGACATCATTATACTACCAACCTTGTAATATACCGTTATTACTACGAAATGTTGCAAGTCGTGAGTAGCGCATGTAAATAGTTTCCAACTTAATGCACTTGAAGACACACTAAGTACGTGTACACACACACATAGAGCAGCTTAATACGCTTGTATGCGTGTGCTGCCTTACAAATTGCTCTCATCCAACACACACACACATGTAATGCGTAAAATTTCAATTTGCCTGCACCAGCTGTGTCACACACATGTCGTCGTCGTCGTCGTCGCAGCGTGCCGCATATTTAACAACCACAACATAAATACATATTAACGCTAAGCGTAACAACAACAATAACAACAACTTAAGCATCTAGTAAGAAGCGTGTGTTGAAGATTTATACGTGGACAATGGTGGCATGCGCAAACGGTGTAATATGTGTAACTAAGCATGTGCTTATAGACAACAACATAAGCACAGCAACAACAACAATAACGCAACATGTAGCTTACTAAGCGTTAGCGCTAAGCAAAACAAATCAAGTGAAACCTTGTCACGCACACAGACACACTCATGCACTCGCAGAGATAACAATAACAAACTAGAAGCTGAATGGAAATTTCTAAGTAGTGCTACAACAATAACAACAACAACAACAATAGCGTGCCAAAATAGCTCGCAAGCCACTTGTGCCATCGCAAGAAAACCACACAAATGAGCTAAACGAAGTGCAACGAATTTGTTGCATTGTTGTTGTTGTAGCTGTTATTGTTGTAAACTTATTCCCATCATGCATGCATAGCATTTACAACAGTATTGTCACTTTTTCTGCAGCTAGCTTGCTTTGTTATTTCCTAACAATTCACGCAATTTTCTATTATTATTTATATTTGCTTTGTTGTTGTTGTTGTTGTTGATTAAATTAAATTGTACGTCCGTGTTTGTTGTTGGCGCATTGTACAAATATCAATTTAATAGTGGCTATTATTGTAAGAAATGTCCTGGAAATAAGTGAAGTTAAGTTGGATCAGCTGAGGTTAGGTTATGTTAAATTAAGTCAGATTATGTTAAGTTAGGGTAAGTTAAAATTATAACGAATAAAGTTATTTCGAATAAGTGAGATTAAGTTAAGTTAAGTTAGGTTAAATTAAATTAAGTTAAGTTAAGTTAAGTTAAGTTAAGTTAAGTTAAGTAATGATAAGTAAAGTTAATTTAAGTTAAGGTAAGTTAGGTTAAATTAAATTAAGTTAAGTTAAGTTATGTTAAGTTAATTTACGTTAACTGAAGTTAAGTCAAAAGTAAGTGAGACTATGTTGCATTAAGTTAAGTTATGTTAAGTTAAGTTAAGCTATGTTAAATTAAGTTAGGTTAAGTTAAAAGTAGGTCGAATAGAGTTATTCAGAGACTTCATATGTGTTAGATTCTAGTTCAGTTCAAATAAATTGAATCTAAACTAATTTATTCTAGAATTTTAGACGATCTAGAAAAAATAAGATAGGTTAGATTTTATGGGCTTATATTAGGATAAGTTAAATTAGGTGATGTTAAGTTAAGACAATATTAAGACGGATTCGAATTAACAAAATGATGTTTGAACGGATTTCTTTCAATGAGGTTAGGAAAGATTAAATGAGGCTATGTAAAGCTTTTTAAAATTCGTTAAGCTGTCTAAACCCATTCGATCACGTCGGATACCTCTAGAGGCGATAATAAAAAACGTAGTTCAGTAGAAAGTCAGGTACAATCAGAAAATGAAAACGAAGAAAAAAAACCAGAGTACAAAAATCAGAAAAAAGATAAAGAGGTAAAAGAAACAAAATACGAAGAGACCAAAGACGTCGAAAAAGTAGAATTCGAAGAATACGAAGATGATGAAATATTACAAGTGAGCATCAAAAATAGCTGTCTTCGTTTCACCCAAATCTAGAGAGGGTCGAATCAAACAAGCAACTTGTATAAATGCGCTAAACTTTCCTAATCAAATACAGAGAGAATTTTAAATCACATTGATGAAGCGTCATATATATATATATATATATATTTGGCGTAGGAACTGTTTTAAGCGATTCTTTTTCTGCATAGGCGAGTACTGCATCGAACACCTTCAGAGCTGGAGTGTTTTCATCCATTCGTACAACATGACCTAGCCAGCGTAGCCACTGTCTTTTTATTCGCTGAACTATGTCAATGTCGTCGTATAAATCGTGGAGCTCATCCATTCCACTCCATCGCCTGCGGTATTCGCCGTTGCCTATGTTAAGAGGACCATAAATTTTGCGCAGAACCTTTCTCTCGAAAACCCCAAGAATCGTCTCATCTTACGCAGACTTAGGTTAGGTTGGGTTAGGTTAAGTGGCTGTCAAACGACGCACCTAGGCCTTTGGGAGGCCCATTGTGATACCACTGGGACTGAGATCCCTCACACTATCGAGTCATCATTGAACCACCCTGTGGTCATGATAAAGTGAAAAAGTTCACACAATTTGGCATGAGCAACTTCGCCCACATCCTCGAGAAAACCTCGTCCATTAGTTGCGATTCTTTTTCTTGCAGAGCCTTGCATCCACAAAGAAGGTGTTTCGTTTCTTATTCTTCTTCTTGTTAGCTCCTGCAGTAATCATTGAAAGGTAGCCCCAGTCTGTTGGCGTGTCTCCCAATCAGACAGTGTCCCGTTAACACCCCAACAAGGGTTCTTGTTTCATTCCTCTTAAATTTCAATAAGCGACAAGCCGTCTCTTATTCCACTCTGGCCACGTAGGCTGCTTACGGAGCAAGTCGTTACTTGTTTCCATTGTGATTCAGCCGTATCTACTGCATGTTTATCGATTAAGTAGTTGCAGGTTGCCAGAGGTATATAGATTGCCTCTTTGTCGGCCTCCAACTGCAGTGTGGTGCCCAATCTAGCTAGTTCATCTGCCACACATTTCCCAGGGATGTCACTATGTCCTGGGAGTCATTGCAGGTGTATCGTGAAATATGACGCCATTGTCAATAATAAATCCAAGCATTCTTTCACTATCTTAGAAGATATTCTATGAGACTTTAATGATTTTAAAGCCGTTTGACTATCCGAGAATATGAATATTTGTCTGGTCGCTAACTCTCTTTTTGACAGAACGAGAAGGCTTTCTTTAATTGCAGTAATTTCTGATTGGAACACACTGCAATGATCCGGTCGCCGGAAGGCGATTCTGGTATCTAGTTTTTCTGAGAATACCCCACATCCAACTCGTTTGTCTAGTTTTGACCCGTCCGTGTAGATACTTAGCTTTCTAGAGAGGAGTGGGATATGGGAAAAGTGGGTTATTCAGTTATAAGTATATACTCAGACACAATTAACTATAAACAGCAGATGTTTTGTTCCGAAAAGTAGATACTGTCTTTAATATCGATTCCTACAGAAGATTGTCTCGGAATTGCAAACTTTTGACTTTTCAGTATACTCATCTAATACTGAAAGTATATACATTCAAGAGCAGATTATAAAAGGAACTATAATACCCTTTGATATTATTAGAGACTTCATCTAAGTACCTGTTTCTGATAATTTTTACACCCTGAGATTCAAATTGGTGGATTCTTCACTCTTCTATTTAGGAGCTTCAGTTCAAAGATGGACTATTTAAAATCAATTTATATCACAGAGTTCAACAGCTAAGATCCTAGATCTATAGCTTGTGGTTCAAAAATTTAAGTTTATATCACTAAAAAGTGGCTATTTATTGAATATTCGAGAAGTAAATTTATTTAATTTTACTCTCAGCTGGCAATAAAATTAAATAGTAAACAATTATTTTTTTTTTCATTATTTTTTTTTCATTATTCATTTCATTCTTTTTTTTCATGGGTCAGCATGAAAAATCTATATGACAATTTCACACAGCTTAAGGTAGTAAATAAAATAATTGTATTTAAGCTGCTGGAAATATTTAAAATTTTAAATATTTTTGCAAAAAAAAATTTGCTCTCATAAAACTTTTTTGCTGGCAACCGCTAATATACGCATCAATAAACAATAGTTGACCACAAAATGCTTTTTGAATTGACCTAAAATTGGCTTAAGTGCTTAATTGTTCGGGCGCGTTAAACCACATGAGTGGCGCAGAGAAATAGAAAGAGAGATATAGAGATAGAGATGGAAAAGGGAGGCATAAGCAACTAACGGTAAAAGGAGGTATGCAATAATTGAGATGCATGCACACGGCATGCAATGAAAGCAAGGGATTTATCATTTAATTATAATTGAAGACCAACAAAGAGAGGGTGTGTAGGAGAATATAGTAGTAACATGAGAAAACAAACAAAAAAATAGCACAGCAATAAAGTGGGGTTATGTGCGAATGGGAACAAATTGACATTGTCAGTCTAACCCTTGCGTTGAGCCGGACAACAGCAAAAGTAATAAAATATCGATTTGCAAGTGCATGCAGAAAGCGATTTTTGTTGGTTACAATCTAGAAACATATATGCTGCTAACTCGATTGTATCGTATCCGTATTGGTTATAGAAAAAAACAACAACTGCTGCATTTTAAATGAGCTCTGTCCAGCTTGTGCGGGGTAGATATATATATTGGTGTTTATAGCTGTGCGTATGTGATACTCTACTCACAACGATGACTATATTCACTGGCGCCATTGAGGCGATGAAAAATTTTATCGATACGTACAGTGTTAATAAGCTGTCAGGGGCGAGCATGTATTCAAGCAGGTTGCAATATAGAATTTTTAAGCAGGATATTGTTATTTTAAATTGAAATAATAAATGCAGATCAAAATACTAAAATAAAATAAATATAGAAAATAAAAATACAAAATATTAATATTTAAGATTATAAAATAAATCAATCATAAATGCAGCGACTTCATCTTCTCTCAGGTATTTAAAGATATTGGCATATCTTGCCTTAGATTCTGGACTTGCCTTAGACTGGACAGTAGTACTAAATGTGTACCAAATAATATTGATCATATTGAATATAATTCTAACATTAGGATCTTATTTTCTTTCATCTAATCAAGAATACTGACGTTCTCTCCCTCGCTCTCTCTCTTGTGAGAACAATATCCGGAGTTATAAAGTTAACATCCATATAAGCGATGTCGGAGACCATCCGGATCTTTTAGTGCTGTTTTAACATACTTTAAGATTATTTGTAGCATGTTTTCTCCCACTACAACAACAGCAACAACAACTACTGAGAAAATAATTGCCTTTTTCTTTACTCTCGTGATATTTAAGGGGTTTAGGTGTAGTCAGGATTTTCAAAAAATCTGTTTTTTTTTTGGATTTTCGTTAAGATTCTTAAAAATATACTTTTCGAGTTATTCGACAAATAACAAAGAGCGCTCAGGCACTCCCACACGCTAGTGTCAAACTTTAAATGCACTATGTTTTTTGAACTGGTGACAACTGAAACTCGATAACCGCTCAGTAGATTTTAATGAAATTCATACAGCTTTTAGAATACATAATAAACTCAGGCCTGATCCGAATGATTTTTACTGAAAATTCGTGTCTCTGACTACCCCTAACTCCTTAAGAGCCACAGTTTTCGATTCATAGGCAAATAATCGCTAGACGTTGGCGAAAGAGTCTCGTTGAGAGCTGAATCTATGTATATAGGCAGAACTAATATGAGAAAAGAACTAAGGCTAAGATATTAAGCAATAGCAATGCTCATCGATAAGGTCTCTAAAACTTCTAGTGTTGAAAAATCTTTCAGTTGGCCAGTGTGGATCGAAGTATTTCAGTATACGTTGGGCTAAATCTTATGCGATGGTAGTTTAAGCGGGAAGAATTTGAAAACATAGTGAAAGACTCATTAGTTCAGGGCCTTTAACATAGGTCTCTCCACATTTAGTCGTTGGATCGCTGAACAAAACAGTTCTATCCCGCTAGAGCCTACTTGTACTTTTGTAATTTAAATGTTCAGCCAACTGATACCCAGTAAATTCAAATATGAACGATCCAAATGTATCTCGTCAACAGTATTGAATGTTTTATGGACACTATTTATGACCTCTTGGCAGATTGGCAGAGCTCCCTAAAGCCTACTCCAGACTATTTTTGCTGGTGCTTACAGACATCGTATATGGAACAAAGGAGGATTTCGAATATTTTAGCTCTTCCCTCACCTGTGAATTTAAACCTTGGTTTTGAGATTATATCGATATAGAAAGAGTGTTCTGTATAAAGAAAGGAATCAGCTATTAGAATTAACCCCAAAACAAAGAATAAATACGGTTCCTGCCATCCGAAGGTACCTTATTATGTTTATAAGACAAGCACATAGTGTTAACCCAAAGGATTTAGAATAACATCGAGGCTAATGGATCGGTAGGACCTTTAGTCATATCTGGTAAACGAATTTCATTATTTTTCAATACTACGACCTCTTAGAATAACTGTAGGGTCAAGTATCGAAAATATTCATATTTCATTCATCGCTAAAAATATTGTTCGAATTCTCAACCGAATTATGAAAACAACAATTTTAAATAAATTAAATTAAAGAAAAATTTAAAGTCATAGATTAGCTTAAGTTCTCAGCCGATTTTTTTAACGTATGATAATATTTTAGGTATGCACTGCGATCTATGGTCTATTGTAGCCCGATAGATAGATAATAGTTTATTAAAAACTGCTAATTTCATTCGTAGTAGCGTTAGTTCATATAATTCTCAACCGTCTGTTTTTTTTTTTTTTGGTGCAGTTTAAATTATTGAAGATTTGAATAAACATATGTATACATAATAAAAAAAAACAAAATTTGTAAAAAATATTTCTGTTTAAAAAAAATTATTATAAGAAAATGAATTTTTGAAACAAAATTTTTTTATACTTTTGTAATTTTTTTTTTCAATTTTTAATTTAGCTCTACTGACATTTTCATAATTCTTAGCATGACAAATATGATTGGATACGGTTGGAAATACCCCAGAATATTTTCTCATGCTATTATTAACTCCGTTACCATAAAACCAAAAACAAGCATAACTACCGGCATATTTATGCCCGAACAATCACTACACAGCTACCAAAAACAAGCAGGAAAGCTGGTTAAAATTGTACTTTTAATGCCTCATGAAGTTATATACATATGTATATGTGTGTAGTCTAAATATGTTTGACTTCAATATTTTCCCTATCGCAATAACCAACAACAACAACATTACAATTTTATGAGTTTGCAGAATGGTTAGGGCTACGTAATCAATGTGTGTAATTATTGGCAGGGCAAAAGTCGATTCCATATATGTATGTATATATGTATGTAGAATCGCACATTTGAATAGACACCAGCTAGAGCGTGTGTGTGACGTGCATAATATAGCCGTTGGGAACAAGCGCAAGCAGCAGCATATGTAATGATAAGTAATAAGGCTGATGAAGGCAGTTGCAATGAACAGAGACCGGGAGGGTAGTTGATATTTGAATGCAGACAAGGACGTTAATTTGTATGGGCAATGTCAACGGTGGCTTGTGGGCGTAAAACATAAAGAACACACACCCACGAATATAGAAAAGCCAACAATGCATACGGTTTTTTCTCCAAACAGCATACGCACAAGTTAGCATTGAAATGAAATGACGGCAAAAATCAATGGCATTTCGATGTTGAATGTGGCGGCAGGCAATCGAGTGGTCACATGGGAACTGCTAATGGATGGCTGGCGGTTTTTTGAATGCCGAAATAATGGTATTTGTATGGCGTACAACGCTGTGTGCGCATTGCTCAGCAATTAATTGGCCGCCTAGGCGTAACGTCAACTCGATATGTATGCAGGCAGGTTAATAATGGAAAATATATGATGGGAAGCACGTGATATATATTTAAAAGCAAATATAAATAAGTAGAGTTGTGGTTATAAGCCGTTCCGCATTGCTATGTCGTAAAAAAATTGCTCAGAAAATATGTCGCTTGACCGTTAAGCACTTCGTATGATGACACAACAACAAATAAGCTACAAGTATTCATATATATGTACATTTGTACTTGTTATTGTTAAAATGCGTACAACGCGCTGACATGCCACGCACGCACAATTCTCATACAAATTGCCACAAACTTCACTACAATCAATATCACCGACTGCCCTGCCGCACACACACACAACTTAACCGCACAAGTGTGTGCTTTAATCACCGTCTCCATCCCTGCCAGCCAAAGGTGGTGAAAAAGCTGGTTAAACAGAAGTTTTTTAAACCCACAAAAGTGGTAAAAAAGTGGTGAGTTTGCCATAGGCCAGCATAGCTGCTTGTGAGTTTTTTAACCACTATTCCCCTCACACGTACGAATACAAAAACAAAACAACCCAAACGTGTGCGTTGGTGTTAGTAATTGAAGAGACATGAGGGGAAAGTGGTTAGGCCTGGCTGGCAGGGATGCGCGCTAGGTATAACCGTATGTGTGTGTGAGTGGTTGTGGCAGCTATAAAAATGCAATAAATTCATATCGTATTGATGAATTCGTGCGCATTAATGCGCACAAGTTGCGTTTGGCTGCAATTGAATGTGGATTAATTTTTTTTTTTTGGGTGATAAAATAATATTTTTCGCGGAAATATTTTCAGTAGAAGACATATGTAAGTTGGTTAAAGCTTTTATGTGGAATTAATTTGAGCTGCTATAACATATGTCTGTGAATACTAAAGTATGTGAAATAGATATAATTTTGGCAGAAAAGTACACTTTTTACTAGGAAAAGCTACAGTCGTAAGATTATAAAAAATATATTGAATACATATTAAAATTTTTGAAATTTTTTACAAAATGAAAAAAAATATTAGAAATTTTGAAACAGTGCAATTCTTTAATAGAAAAATATGAAAAATTGTATACAAGATTATTAATATTCAATTTGTATACATTCCGTAACATTTTTAGTGCACTATAGTCTAGTAAAAAAAATTTAGTACATTTTAGTACTTAAATATTTCACACTATTTCAGCTATATTCTAATAAACAACTCAGACCGACCATTTAGTTTATAAATAGTTTTTTCTAAAAGTTTGCTTTGTTTCCACCATTTGAAATGAATTTGCCGATTTAGTACTAATTTAGTACTTCATTTTATTCAACATATGCTGGCTTAGTACAACTTCTGTTAATAAAATTTCATGTATATATGCTATTGCTATATGAATTTATAATATTTACGAGTTTTAAAGATGAAACCAAAAAAATATAAAAAACTATATAATAATAATAATAATAAATAAAAATAAAAAAAATTACTAAAATTAAAAAAAAAATAGGTTGCCAGGGTGCCAAATAATTAATATTACAGTATACTCCCGAAAAGTAAATTCTCAGAAAGTAAATAATCACGGAAAAGTTAATCACCTTTAAGATTACACATGCACCTTGAAAAAATAAATTTTTTAATTTACTTTTCAGAGAGTGTGATAAAAAATTCGAAACGAAGCAAGCAGCGCTTTTTACGATGTTGCAAAAACACTTACTCTCTTTTGTTAGGGGTTATATACAGTTAGAATTTTCAAAAAATCGATTTTTTTTTATTTCATTTTCTTAATGTACATATATTTAAGAATACACACAGATAATTTCATATCGTTCTGGTGAATATTTTCAAAGTTACAAGCAAATTTGAAAAGGCGTTTCAGAGTGCTTGGAAGTACAAGGTCCGAACGGCAGCGCCTCAAAATGGTGTTTTCAAAGTCGGTGACCAACATTACTCGAAAACGGCTAGACCGATTAGTCTCAAATTTTAACACGACCTTCTTAAATATATTTTTTAGTAATTAATCGTAGATTTTTTCTCTCCGATAAATATTTTTTTTATAAACAATTTAAGACCGAAATTTCGGTGAAGAATCGATTTTTTTTTTTTTTTGAGAAACCGCCATTTTGTCAAAAAATTTTATTTTGCTTATTCCTCCGATTAATTACTAGATTTAACATTATTTCAACGAAATCTGTTTGGTTTTTTAATTTCAAATGATCCAGTTCCGAGATATAGTGGTCTCCGCAAAACGGCTTTTTTGAGAGGAGCTCCTGGAGATCAGTTGTAGCTCTTTTTCAAATAAATATTTTTACTAGTACTAAGTCTTAAAACAGTTGAAAGATACCATAATATGTGTATAAATTTTTGGATCAATAAATTAAAAAGTTTTCTCAGAAAAAATTCCGGAAAATTCACTTTTTTTCGGCCGTCTAACTGTATATAACCCCTTTATCGCGTCTTTTTAGTAAATAAACTCTCCTACTTGATCCACTGGTTTAAATATGAAAACGATGCAAATCAGGTGTCAGACTTTTTGAATTATCGTACAAAAATGGTCAGAAAATATATTGCAAAAGAAAAAAAAAAACAAAAGAATATTCAAGATTTTTTCTCTTCATAGTAAATACATATGTACATATATTTCATTGAAGCAAATAAATTAATGAATTTTTTAAGTTTAAAAATGCATTTAATATTAAAAAAACATATAATTTATGTATATATTTGGAAAAGTAAATTATTCGAAAAAGTAAATTACCCAAAATACCAATCGATTTACTTTTCGAGAGTATACTGTGCATGTTCCATTAATATTCCATTTCGACAATAATGTAAGAACATCAACTTAAGACAAAAATAACACATTGTTTTAATATATATTACTAATATATAAATAAATGAGTTTATAAAAACTAAAAAACGACATTAAAATTGACTTTTTACTTAACAGAAACAGCGCATAGCCAGATATCCCACCCGTACTTTACACACTACATACGCATATACATATACACTGACTTTGCGCGACTTGGATATATTTATTTGATCATGTACAACTTTCCTATTTATCCATGGATTTTGTTTGTTGGTAGCTTAATTTTTTATAAAGAAACAGGACTTCATATAAAATAAAAAAAAATTAAAAAATATCTTTTGTTTTAAAATTTTTTTCTTGCCAAAGTTTATTTTTTTTTTTAATTTTTCATAAAAAAATTTAAAAGCTCGAAGTGATTCATCAATTTCTCAGAAATTATAAGGCCTATGGAAAAATGGAGTAGGCAATATTTTTATGAAATTTCATTCACTTTTATTTTCTATAATTTGCAGTAAGATTGCTCAACTGGTCAGTGAGATATACATGATTAAATGAAGACACCTTTTTTTTTTGGTCGAATAACGGTAAATTGCAAATATCTCAAAAACGTATTTATAAAAAAAAATTAACTCGATTTTCGAAATCAGCGAGCAATTTCACATATAAATTGGATAGTGGCGTTCATGGAACATTTTTGCTCTAAACCAGTGTTATTAATTTAAAAAAAAAAATCTTTAATAAAAAATATTAATATTTGTACTAAAATAATTATATCGCTTTTAGTACAACCCAAAATAAATTGATTTTTCCAGATGTATGTACATTCGCAAGAAAAATGTTGTGAAGAAACTGATTGAAAAGCGCAAAAAAACATTTAATACAATTTAGTACAATTAGTACACTTTTTGGTATACCACTTTGCATGCGCATTTAGTAAAAAAAATTTCAAATATTACGTGCGATTTTTTAGAAAAAATTGGAAATCGTTTTTACATTTGGTAGAACATTTTTAGTACGCAATTTTAGTAAATTTAGCACAAATTTTTAGAAGAAAACCATGAAATTTTTTGAACAAAACGTTTAATAACAAGTAAGGAAGGGTTAAGTTCGGGTGTAGCCGAACACTTTATACTCTCGCGATTTATTTATTTAACTTTATTTATATTATATAATACACAATTTGACTCACATATTCGGCATATGTATGGTATAAAGTCCATTGAAAGTTTGAAAACCTTAATAATATCATTTTTGCACGGAGACATATTATTAGACGAAATATATTTCTTCTGAATTTCTTCAAAATATATGAGAGGCGTACCTATATTGTCAGTAAAAAATTGATTCGAAGCTCTGAGGTCCTCATGTTCGATATATGGGACTTTGAATGCTCATGGTCCGATGTCGGCGCTTTATATATTTATATTAAAGTAAACGATTCAGATCGACTTCAAGGTCTGGTATATGGGAAGTAGGCGTAGTTGTGAACCGATTTGGACTGCTTTCATAATATGGAAGGTGGGCGTGGTTATAATACGATTTTCTCCATTTTTAGACTGTAGAAGGAAGTGCTTAAAGAATACGACTATTGAGAGTTTCGTTGTTAGTTTTAGTATTTCAACTCTACTCGTCACCTTGATGACTTTGGACATGACATGACCCAATATCTCACTCGTTTAGTCTTCTGGCTGACAAACAACCGTTATGTGAACAGAACTATTATACTCTCTTTAGAAACTTTGTTGCGAGAGTATAATAAAATTTTTATAACATTTGGTACGACTTACAATTTAGGACTTTTTAGTACAAAAACTTTGAATTTAATTTTTAGTATTTATTTTTAATACATTTTCGAAACATTTGATGCAAAAATATGAAAATTGAGTACATTTCGTACAAAAGATGTTTTTCGAAGCTTTCAGTACATTTTTTTTTTTAACTTTTTGGTAAATTTTTAGTACACACACATGAAATTTGAATATAGTAAGTACATATTTCTTTTAATCTTCTGGTCACATTTGAAAGAAAAAAAAATTATTTAAAATTTTTATAAATTTTTATTATAAAACATTTTAAATCAAAATTTATTACAAAAAATATCACTTTATATTAAATTTGTTTCTTACAATAGAGGTGAACTGCCGTAACTCGAAATCTTGAGTTGACAAGTTGTAAGTAAAATTTCATACAAATTACCATCCATAACTCGAAGTTTCTCTAACTCGAAGTTTTTTTGTGGATTATGGTAATACGAGTTAGAGAAGTTCAACTGTAGTAAGCTCAATAAATATTTTTTTTAAATATTAAAAAAAAATTTGAAAACCTCAATATTAAAATATTGCTGCACATTTCAGGCGTACAATTACTGTCAGTCAGTATATAATTTTTTAAACATAAAAATTCAACATTAATAACTCCAACGACTGCATTAAAACCCAAATGCATTACCGCAATTAACCAAACACCGTAAAATGGGTGAGTGCCTTAAAAATTATTACCACACCGCACTATTACGCCTTCGTTCGTTTGGCATTTACTTTATAACGTGGCGTCATAAAAATTTGCATTTACGTAGCAATTCAAATGTTAATAACTGACAATGTGACTCTTTGCAAGTGACCATTAATGTCACTCATACGCCCTGGCGGACGCACCACTGCATTTCTCCACTTATATACATATATGTATGTATGAGCATATGTGTCTGTGCGGTAGAAGCAATGAAATACGAGTGTGTAAACATAAAATCGCCGCTTTTAATTTGTACTGTTGAATTACGAGCACTGCTATTTGCATGCGGTGAACGGTAGGCGGTGGGTGGCGGTGTCGAGCAAACTATTAAAACGAGCGAAATTTGGTTTGTGCAACAGCTGTGGCGAATTACGACTTCATTGCAGGCGAGGCAATATTGAATGTGTGCGTTTATATGTATGCATGCATGCATGGAGTTCAAGCGTTAAAATGCTTTGTTGTTATAAATACATGTATATGCTAGCGCCTGTGAACCAGCTAGCAAGCAAGCAGTCGCTAGCTACATATAAAATCAATATAAGCAAATAAATGTTATAGATGATTGATAGCGTTGGTTAGTTGCGCGCACACACACACACACACACACACCAACACACTAACACATATACATATGTATACTCGACATGCTGTTATTGCTTCGCTTTTGTTTTGTCAGCCACTTGTTTGTTACTGTGTCATGTTATGACATGTACCGTCTGCAGCTGCTGCCACTATTGGTGGCGGTAATTTGTGTTGCATTTGCATATTAGTTATTGTCGCTAGCAACAGTGACGCGCATATGCACACATACACGTGTATGTATATATGTATGTTTGTATGTTTATACAAAAACAAAGTGCACGACACTGTGGGTAACGTAATTTGTGTAAGCAAATTTAATGCATTTAAAATGGTGCATAAGTAATTTGGTGACATAAACCTATAGTTAGAGACATCAAATGCAGCTGTCAAGGCAATTAAATGTAATTTGAATGAATAAAAGCTTGAATTAATAATAAATTACAGTAATATGGAAAATTAAATTTGAGACTTTGAATAAAAATAATAAAAAAATAATAAAATATTTTAAATTGAAAAATTAAAAAATAAAATTTTAAATAAATAAATAAAATATATAATACTATAAACCAAATAATTAAATGTGAAAATTTCAATTCAACTAAAAAATTATAATTATATTAATAAATTATTTTTGTGTTTTAGGAAAATATAAAATAAATATTCTAAAAAATATTAAAAAATAAAATTAAAAATTAAAAAAATATATTTTTTTTTTATTTAAAAAGAGAAAAATAAATGAATAATAAAAAAATAAAGTTGTTAAAAAAATATACGAAAATATTTTCAAAGTATATAGAACTGATATGTGCACATATATTTCAAGAAAAAATAAACTAAAATTAAAAATTATGATCAAAAAAATTTACAAGAGATATATTATTAGGTCTACAACTTTGCTTCCGCCGTTTTTTGTAAATTTAAAGCTTTATTGTTAAAAACGGTTACAAAAATGTTATTCAAAAATTGGCCGTCGCTAGCTACTACTTTTGACCATCTTTCTGGCAGCATGCGTATTCCGTGACGAAAGAACTCCTCATCTTTCGAGTCGATCCAAGTATCAAACCAATTTTTGACTTGTTCATAAGAACTGAAGTGCTCGTTAGCTAGACCGTGTGCCATCGATCGGAACAAGTGGTAGTCAGATGGATCAAGGTCTGGAGAATACGGCGGTTGGGGTAAGATCTCCAATTTCAGCGTCTCCAAATATTTTTTGTCCACCTTTGCGACGTGAGGCCGAGCATTATCATGCTGGAGAATGACTTTATCGTATCTCTCCTCGTACTGTGGTCGTTTTTCTTTTAGTGCTCGGCTCAAACGCATCAATTGCGTTCGGTATCGATCTTCTGTGATGGTTTCATTTGGCTTTGGCGAGTAATGCTTCCAATTCAGCATCTTCCTTCCACCACCATGCCGGTCTTCGACTTCATAATCACCATTCTTAAAACGTTGAAACCATTCGCGACATTTTCTTTCACTTAGTACAGCTTCACCGTACGTATCCGAAAGCATTCGATGAGCCTCAGCAGCACTTTTCTTGGAATTAAAAAAATAAAAGCAAAATTTCCCGCAAATGTCGAGAATTCGGCTCAAAAAGTGACATTTTCAGTTGAGAATAAATTTGGGATGCAAACAGATCTCTACAAAGTATTTTGTTGGGTTAATGTTGACACAAATGTTCAAGATCGATATAAAATGATTTAATCGACCAGTGCTTGACCCTAGAGACATCTATTGGAAAACGGCGGCAGCAAAGTTGTATTTTTTTTTAATTTCCTGATATTAATTTTTAATTTTAATTTATTTATAAATTAATTTTGTAGTATTTAATAATAATAAAAATTGAAATAAAAACTAATAATTAACGAAAATTAAATTAATAAAAAATTAAAGGAGAAGTTTCAAAAAATGTTCTATATATTTGAAGAAATGAAAAAACATTATTTAAAAATATTTTAATAAACATTATGCGAAGTTATTTCGAAATTTCAAATCAAAAATACATAATATAAGATAGTATACAAAAAAATTTTAAATTCAGACAATTGAAGAATATATTGATTAGTCTCAATGGAGAATAATCAATCCTGTCACTATTACTGTATTTAAAAATACAGCTGATTGTCAACTGACAGATTGCAAATAAAATTTATATTATAACAAAAAAAAAAAAAATTCAGACAGAAATTACATTTTTGTTTTTCGAAAAAAAAATGTTGATTTTAGAAATGAACATATATAAAATTAGAATTAGGAAAATTTTTGTTAGTACAAAATTTAACAATAAATTTTAAAATGCGTCAAAACATAAAAATCCAGAAAAAAAATAAATTAATAAGTTTAATAACATCAAAGAAATATTTAGAAAATTTCAAGTGCATAATAAACGAAAATATTTTCAAATTATAAACAAGAATTAATATACGATTTTATAAAAAAATAGATTAGAAAAATTAAAAAAAAATATTTATTGAAAAAAAGTTAAAAATCGTAAATAGTAGTTCACACATTTTTAAATTTTTTTAAAATTTATTAAAATAATTATAATGTTTTTCTTATTCTAAAATATATTTATTCTAAATAATATTTTTAATATTTAACGTTTATTTATTAAAAAAGAAAAAATAATATTTAACATATTTTTTAATTTTTTTTACTTTATTAATATAATTATATAAGTTTTTTTATTATATTGCTTCAATTATTTTTTTTTTTTTGAAAAACTCTAAGTAATATTTTTAATATTTCAAATTTCAATAAATTTCTAACTTTGCAACAAATATTTTTTGCTAATAAAAGTGTTCAAAATAATAAAACTTAGCAACATTTCCATAAAAAGGTTTGTTCTGTTTAAAATAAGATTTAAAAAAATAATCGTCGAAGTCTTGTACTAAAAATTGTTGATTCAAAAATACTGAATCATACTTGGTTTTGTAAATTGTTCGGATTTCAAAAATTTGCTTACAATTTGCAGACAGCTTAAGACTTTTAGTACAATTTTACTACTCAAATTTTTAGTACTTAATTGAGGTTATGAACATATGCTGAATATTTTTTTTTTCGAGACAATATATGCTTATGAGTTTTTTGATTCAAATTCTGTCCAAATTTCAAATTTCAATATTTTCTTCTTTCTTTTATTCATTAACTAGCTTTATCCATGTACTATCGTAATATTTTTGGTTTGTTGTTGTATGAGTTATGATATCCACCGCAATTCCTTTTTTTGGAAAAGTCATGGGTGAGGTTTAGGAATTATATAGGAATAATTATACTCTCGCAACAAATGTTGCTAAAGAGAGTATTATAGTTTTGTTCACATAACGGTTGTTTGTAACACCCAAAACAAAATGAGTTAGATATAGGGTTATATATACCAAAGTGATCAGGGTGAAGAGTGGAGTTCAAATCCGACTTTCCGTCCGTCCGTCCGTCTGTGCAAGCTGTAACTTGAGTAAAAATTAAGATATCTTGATGAAACTTGGCACACTTATTTCTTGGCACCATAGGAAGGTTGCTTTCGGTCCACTGCCACGCCCACAAAATGGCGAAAACCGAAAACACATAAAGTGCCATAGCTAAGCCATAAATAAAGCTATGGAAATAAAATTTGGTATGAAGGATCGCACTATGAAGGGGCATATTTGGATGTAATTTTTTTGGAGAAGTGGGCGTGGCCCCGCCCCCTACTAAGTTTTTTGTACATATCTCGCAAACCAATGGAGCTATATAATTCAAACTTTTTGCAGTCGTTTATTTAGCCACTTCCTAATACAGTCCAAAAATGAAAGAAATCGGATCATAACCACGCCCACCTCCCATACCAAAGTTAGCTTGAAAATTACTAAAAGTCGGTTTACTCACTAACGAAAAGCGTTAGAAACACTAAATTTCACATAAGAAATGACAGATGAAAGCTGCACTCAGATTTTTTTACAAAGTAAAAAATGGGCGTGGCGTCGCCCACTTATGGGTCAAAAACCATATCTCAGGAACTACTCGACCGATTTCAATGAAACTTGGTTTGTAATAGTTTCCTTACATCCCAATGATATGTTGTGAAAATAGGCCAAATCGCTTCACAACCACGCCTACTTCCTATATATCAGAACTTTGAAGACAATCTGGATCGTTTACTTTACAATATATAAAGTAAGCACTAGTGAAGATATCGGTGCAGAACTTTACACAAATACTATGCTTATAGTGTGGCAGCCCCATTCTAAAAATCGCCGAAATTGGACCATAGGTTTTCAAGGCCCCATATATCGAACACGAGGACCTCGGTGCTTCTAACCTAATATTATGGTTTCCAACTTTCAATGGACTTTATGCAATATATATGACGAATATGTGGGTCAAATTGTGTATTATATAATATAAATAAAGTTAAATAAATAAATTGCGAGAGTATAAAATGTTCGGTTACACCCGAACTTAG
Source organism: Zeugodacus cucurbitae (assembly GCF_028554725.1). NCBI lineage: Eukaryota > Metazoa > Arthropoda > Insecta > Diptera > Tephritidae > Zeugodacus > Zeugodacus cucurbitae. The sequence goes on from NC_071670.1 coordinate 6,935,718, forward strand.
CCCTTCCTTACTTGTTTTTTAATTATATATGAATCTTTGAATGCAACAGCTTTCTGATTTTTAGTTACACAAATTAAACTTTTTAGTACTGCTTTTGTACTAAAAAATTTTGGTAAAAAAAAAATTAGTTAAATTAGCACAAATTTGGCCCCAGTTTTTATGCAAACACTAGTTGAATTTATTATGCCATGCTATTTGCTTTAATGAAAGTGTGTAAACCCACCAATTTCATAAATATTTGTCACCAAAAATTTGAATATTTTTCTCAAAAGAAAACTCTCCAAAGAAATATCACAAATAAATTTCGTAAAACGAGGGTCATGCAAATAACCGACTGCTTCATTAAAGCGCTTTGTAATTGCACGCCTCAACCGCACAAAATGTGCCGTCTGCAGACAGAATAGACTAGCTACTTGCCTGCGGTTAGCCATGTCGTATGCGCAACAAACAGTCATTACTTATATTATATGAGACTGAATTTTCTTATCGCAACACAAAGCAAAACGACCTTTACAACAAGCTAGCAACCAATGTGGCTGTTGGCGTTGACGACAAACACATTGACGTAAACACACACACACACAAACATGTGTATGAGCATGAACATGTCAGTCAATTAAATGAGATTAAACTGTTGCTAACAGCGCCCAAACTGAGTATGACTATCTACCGACCGATTACATCGTCTGCGTCATTTTAAGCGTAATTTATTAGGTGCAAGTGGGTTGGCAGCGTATATATTTCTGCATAAAGAGAGATATATGTAGGTATGCACTGCTAGTTAACTCATATTTCAAGCTGAGGGATGCCACCTTTTTAAGCGGTTTATTAGTGGCAGCAATTTTTATTGCTGTAAGAAATATATGTATTCGACCCACAGGGTTTGAGGTCAATAATTTGATGTCTTACAATAGGCTAATGCGCAAGTACTTGCAAACTGTCGCACGCTGCTCGCCTAAATGTAGACTACATAAAAACCGCACATAAAATTTAAGCAAATTTACCCAAAGTCTAGGGTGTTGAACTATAAGATTAGTAAGCTTGTAATGCCACAGCACACATAAAAATTGTTATTGTGGCAGCAAGCAGAAAGGGCGCATGGCAAGCAGCTGAGGGTTAGAGGAGGTTAAAGGAGAGCATCATAGCATTCAAGTAGCATGTAAGCAGCACAATAACGGTAAACGTACAAACTTTGTGATAAAAGCAAGCAAAGAGAAGGCAATAACTACAACAACAGCGAGTATACTGTGACCCTAAATGATTTTAATGGTGGTTTAATGTTTGCCACTGACAGGCAGCAGAAAGAAAATACATTTTTTCCTACAAATAAAATGAGTTTAAAGCAACTGCGGGAGAAAGAAAATTTTTGAAATATTGATGCTTATGTTAAAGTCGAAAAAAACAACATTTGTGGCAAGTAAAAGCGTGCAACTATGCTTCGGCAAACATATTTACAAGGACCTTAACGATGAATGCGCATATTAATGGACCAATTAAGATGCTGATATATTTTACAAGATGACTATGCTAACGAGGCACAACAACAAGAACAAAGCAATAATAACAATAATAGCAACAATAAGAAGGCAATAACAAAAAAATTAACAACAAAATTTAAAAATGTGAATCAAACTCAATTTGAGGGCATGACTGACATGAAAGTCAACATACAAATGTACTACATAATACACCGTTATTTGTGTGTAAAGCGTGTCTAGATGACTTCTAAAGCATTTGATTGGACACTCAAACTGATATAAACTGGTATAAAAGTGAATATAAAAATACAAAACTGTCTGTAGTTGTTAAATATGCATAAAACTGAAACTGGTATAAACTGGTATAAATATTTTGAAAACGATTTATGTCGCATTAACAGCAGAAGAAGGCATTTTACAAAAAATTTGGTGAAAAATACCAACTGATATAAACTGGTATAAATATTTTGAAAACTATTTATGCCATATTAAGAGAAAAATACGCCGTTATACCAAATATTTAGTAAAAATAACACAATTTGACAACTGGTATAAACTAATATGAACTGGTATAAATTGAATTTTCAATTTCGAAGTTCTCTTTACTTTTCAAACTATTATTCAATCTTCACAAAATATTTTCGTGCTGTTTTTCTATTATCCACTTCATTCCATTAGAATTTCTTCCTAAATAGTCGCAATTTTATTTTCAACAGTTTTTCCTAATTTAGTTGTTATGACATTAGCTTTGCTGCTAGTTTTGTAGCGTGCGAGCATAAAAGTGAATGTAAAGTTACAAAAAGGTCAGCAGTTGCTAAATATTCATAAAACTGAAACTGGTATAAACTGGTATAAATATTTTGAAAACGATTTATGTCATTTTAAGAATAAAATACGGCATTAAACCAAATATTTGGTAAAAAATAACAGAAATTGGTAACTGGTATAAACTAATATCAACTGGTATAAATTGTATTTTCGAAATTTCGAAATTCTCTTTAATTTTCAAACTTCACAAAATATTTTCTTGCTGCCTTTCTATTACCCACTTCATTCCATTAGAATATCTTGTTAAACATTCGCAATTTTATTTCCAACAGCTAATCTTAATTTTGTTCTTATGACATTAGCTTTGCTGCCATATGAACAGCATTATTTTGCTCATTATATCAAATATTTACCAAAATACCAAATATATAGTATAACTAACTAATTTGTTGTCAGCTGGTATAAACTGGTATAAATTGCAATTTCATGATTGAAGATAAATTTAAGTTGATTTCAATACAGTTAATACATTTCAGCATAATTGTAATGTAAATATGTTAAGAAGATTGCTACATATCAGACTAAATCCCCCAAAAAAGGCGTATGAACAAGCAAATGACGAAATAACTAACTTGAATTAGAATTCTTTGATGTCTGCGCTAAACAAGCAACAAAACACACGTAATTATAGAGTCCCAAAAAAATAACAAAGACACAGTATAACCGAATAAAACATTCAAACAGCCATTACACAATTGTTAAAGTTACCATTTAACGACAGTCAAAAGACCAAAAGAACATGAACCTGCTCAGTTTGAGCAAATTTTGCGTTTGCCTACGATTTTTTTTTGCGCTGCGTCTTTTACGACCGCTTACTTATTGTCATTATTGCTTCTTTAATTTGCTTGATAAATAGCGCCGTTATTATTGTTGCTTTATCGCTACCGCCCCGTTGTACTGTTAATGCGTTAATTAAGCGTGCGCCGAGACCTACTTTCTTGATTACATAGTATTATTGAGGGTGTTTCTTATGCAATCAACATTGCGTATGCGCAACTAATAGACTGTTATCTAGACTAAGTAAAGTAGGTACATACAGACAATTTTTATTTGGCTAAGCTGCTTAGTGAGTTGATTAAGCAATTTCTGCTTCAGTGTGGTGTAAATAAGTATTTGCGCGGTGACAAATTGAGTGTGGAAGAATGCAGGCAGAAATTTCGAGAAGTAATTACATAGAAGACGTTCGTAATGGTTGTGTGGATATTGAGTGCTTTTCTGCATGGTTTGAGGTTTGTTCAAGAAAACTGTAAGGAGAATAAAACTTTCAACAAATTTCTTAAAACCAAAAAATAGTATACTAATTTGTTCTTCTAAAAAAAAATTGACCTTAAGTGTTCGCTCAACAAACTTGACTTGATTTGCCTCATGATGACAACAAACCTGACTTTATGTAACCTCTCCAATATAGTTGACCTCACGTCACCTCTCCTAATGTAAACAAGCTTTTGGATGGGCTCTGGCTGGTCTTAATAATTTCATGTTGGGCTCAATAATCTCTAGCTGGGCTCAATAATCTCTAGCTGTATCAATAAGCTCATCCCATTGAGCTCAATAATCTCTGACTGAGCTAATCAACCTCTGGCTGAGTTCAATATCATCGGATTGGGTTCAATAACCTCTGGTTAAGCTCAATAAATGGGCTCAACGATCTCTAGCTATAACCTCTAGCTGGACTCAATAATCTCTGACTGGGCTCAGTAACTTCTGGCTAGACTCAATATCCTCGGATTGGGTTCAAAAACCTCTGGTTGAGCTCAATTACCTCTGGCTGTGATAAATAAACTCTGGCTAAGCTCAATAACCTCTGGCTGGGCTCAATTATCTCTGGCTGAGCTCAATAACTTTTAGCTGGACTCAATAGCCTCTAGCTCGCCTGAATAACATCTGGCTGGGCTCAATAACCTCTAACTGGACTTAATAACCTATGTTTGGGCTCAATAATCTCTAGCTGGGGTCAACGACCTTTGGTTGAGCTCTAAAACCTCTGGCTGTGATAAATAATTAATGGCTGAGCTCAATAATCTGACTGGGTTCTATAATCTCTCGCTAAGCTCATTAATCTGGCTGAGCTCAATAATCTGACTGGGTTCTATAATCTCTCGCTAAGCTCATTAATCTGACTGAGCTCAATAATCTCTGGGGCTGAGCTCAATAACCTCTAGCTGGACTCAATAATCTCTGACTGGGCTCAGTAACTTCTGGCTAGGCTCAATTTCCTCGGATTAGGTTCAATAACCTCTGGTTGAGCTCAATAACTTCTGCCTGGGCTAAATAATCTTTAAATGGGCTCAATAACATCTGGCTGGGCTCAATAACCTCTCACTGGATTCAATAATTTCATGGTTTTTCCGTTCAATAACCTCCGCCTGGGCTCAATAAACTCTGAATGAAGTTATTGACATTCTGGCTAGATCATTTTAAGGATTTATTTTACAGATTGCCCAATATTTTCTGAAAGAAGTCATTCTAAGGTATTGAGTTCTTTATATTCTATATATTGGGGCACGAAAAGTTATAGTCTCTCAGTTTTATCTCAGAAGAGAAGTATATTTCGTATGTTTCTTACATTCGACTTCCCTTTTGCTTCACGTAGCAACTTTGTGATTCCCTTAGTGGCAATAACGATACTTTAAATCTACTTTTCGAACTTCACAAAATAATTTTCGTGCAGCTTTTCTATTATCCACTTCATTCCATTACAATTTCTTCCGAAACTTTTGCAATATTTTTTTTTTTTCACTCACCATTGTTGCTGTTGTGGCATTAGGTTTGTTGCAACAAACAGCAAGTTTCGTAGCGCGTACAAAACAACTTAAAAGCGTGTGTAAGAAAAGAAACAAAAGCACTGTTTTTTTTAGAAAACTTTTATAATACAAACAAACAGATTTTAATGCTGCCACTTGTTGTTGCCAGCGTTACAACGCTACAAGGTTGGCTAGCCTTAACTATTTCTGTTACTACTAACTTCTTTGCAAATAGCGTAAAACTTTTTAGTACAGGTGTTAGGGTTGGGCGGGCGTGGGGTGTGTGTAATTGAAAACTTGTTGCGTCGCTGCAGAGACTTTGAAGCAGTTTGTAATTTAAGGAAATGGAAACAAAGCAAGTTAAGTGAAGAGAAAAGAGCAAGTAATGTGATAGCAAATGAGATTGGCACTCAAGCAAAGTGGTATTGAAGGAAGAAATCGAAAGAGCATGGCACTTAAATTCGACTAGTTTACTGAACAGAGAAACGTTTGCGTGTGGCGCTGAAACTAACTGAAAAAAATATAAAAATACACACAAAGTGACAATTTTATGTGGTTTATGCCATAATAATAACAATTATATTAGTAATAACATGCCAGCGGGCAATTAGTGACAATAAATGACGCATATTGCTGACTAAGTGGCGTACGTGGCGTATGAGTAACGACGCAGTCAGAGGCGAAAATATGAAAAATCATATAGATCAACAACAAAAACAGCTATATAGAAAGTATATAACATGTCAACAACAACAAAAACACACTTTTCCACTTCCGCATATACTCCCACCCTCATCTATATACATACATATGTAGGTACATTCCTTTGCGCCGACGTCATTGCTTGCACTGGCTAGTCAAATAATTTGTTTAAGCTTTTGGTGAAAGTATAAAGAAATCAAAGGCGATAAAATCAAATTTATGTCATACGAAAAAAGCATTGTAGGCGTGTAAAAATAACGCTACGTTAGCATATGGCTGGGGTTACATATAAATATGCATACATACATATGGTGATAGTACCATGTATATTCTATATGCATATGTATCTGTACGTACATATTGATTGTTTGTAAATAATTTCCGTTGAGGTCAACAAATATGTTGACGACATTGTTGTAGCTGTCATTGTCAACATGAGCAGTATTACTTGTATGGCAAGTAATAAAAATAAAGTGGTGAAACGCCTAAAAGTAGACAATGAAATGGCAATTAAGCTAGGAAAAGTGTACAACAAAACGCTTTAATGTTTAATATATGATGGAATTATTGCCTAAAAGTGCTAAAACAAAAACAACAGTATTCATATTTTTTTACAAGATCTACAGAGAATGCTTAAAAGAGCGGACAAAATAACTAAAATTGTAAAAATTTTTGAACTTTTCTTGAATATTAAATTTTCATATTTTCATGGAATTTTTCATGTTACGGAATTACAATAAAATTCAATGGACAATATTATATAACATTAAAAATCCAAAAAATAAAAAAAAAAATATATAAAAAATAAAAATAAAAAATAAATATAAAAAATATTTCTTTTCTTAAATTTTTGTAGAAAAATATTCACTAGAAATTTTTGTTTAAAATTCGTTTCCCTTTTTATAGTCTCGCAACAAAAGTTGCTAAGAGAGTATTATAGTTTTGTTTACATAACGGTTGTTTGTAACTCATAAAACTAAACGAGTTGGTTATATATATCAAAATGAGCAGGGTGACGAGACGAGTCAAAATCCGAATGTCTGTCTGTCCGTCCGTCCGTGCAAGCTGTAACTTGAGTAAAACTGGGGATATCCTAATGAAACTTGGAACACATGTTCCTTGGCACCCTGAGGAGGTTGCTTTCGAAAATGGGCAAAATCGGTCCACTGCCACGCCCACAAAATGGTGGAAACCGAAAACCTATACAGTGACATAGGTTAGGTTAGTAGGCAGATCTCTGTAAAAAAACAGAAGATCTCACTTATACAGCCTTGGAGCTGTCCATTGTGGTACCAATAAAACTCCCTGTGGATCAAAGACCTTTAGGATTCAGCAAAACGCTTGGAATCCGATACAAATTTCTTAAGACGGCTAATATCGATTCTAGCCAGTTCGCTAGGATCGCCGAAAAAGGGCCTCCCGAGGTGTTTCAACCTCAGTATGGCAAAAGCTGGACAATGAAGAAGGAAATGCTTAGATGATTCCATCTCACCTTCCTCCATACAGCTTTGGCAACTTGCATCTGTCACGATCCCAAGTCTCACCGCATGGGTACCCATTGGACAATGTCCAGTAAGCACACCCATGATGACGCTAAGATGGACCCTGTCCAGAGAAAGCAGTTGAAAGGACCGCTTACGTTCAACAGAGGGCCAAAAGGACCTCGCCACTGCACAAGTACTGGTAGTAGACCAGCGTTTGACGAGCTCATGCGTAGTCTGCATGTCCAGCGCTCCTGCGCAGGTGGACCATGGACTACCAATACGCTCCCATTCCGACGTCAATGTAGCTAGGGTACCCTCCCTTGCAAGCTTGTCCGCTATACAGTTACCATCGAATCCAATGCCAGTATTGCCGCCCTGCTGTCGGAGTGAATACATACCTCTCTAAAAGAGGTCACCAGACGGAGCAGTGCGTCCACTGCCACTTTAATCGCAGCGACCTCTGCTTGGAAGACACTACAGTAGTCAGGTAGCCTAAAGCTGGTATTGATAGAGAGCTTTCTGCAGAAAACTCCCCCACCCACCTTTCCCCTTAGCCTCGATCCATCCGTGAAAAATCTGACTGCACTTCTCCTCCATTGACTTCTTCCTTCCCACATATCCCTCGTAAGTAAATGTGCAGAGAAGAAACCTCTCGGGGACGGTTCCGCGGTGCAGTGGTCCAAGTAGTCAGGGATGCAATCGAACCGACGGAGAATTTCAGAATGTCCCTGCTTGGGACCGATCATGTACCCAGCGTCTCTGAGTCTGACAGCGACCTTTGCCGCAGTGCATCTACCGGCGATATCCACAGGTGCGACGTGTAAGATAGCATTCAAAGCCATAGTTGGTGTTATTCTTAGCGCTCCACTGATTCCAATGAGAGCTGCTCTTTGGACACGCTCCAGCTTCTTAGCTAGTGTGACTTTCTCGAGTGCCCTCCACCAGACGACAACGCCATAGAGCATTATAGGTTTAATAATGGTCTCATACAACCATAAAACCACTTTCGGTGAGAGGCCCCACCATTTTCCAATAACCCCTCTACAGCAGTAAAGAGCTACCGAAGCCTTTCTTACCCTCTCCTCAATGTTCGGCTTCCATGAGAGCTTCCTATCAAGAATAAGCCACAGGTATTTAACCTTGTCCGCAGGTTGCAGACTGGAGCCTCCCAATGAGGGGAGAGTTGCATTAGGAATTTTATATCTTCTAGTGAATAAGACGAGTTCCGTTTTACTCGGGTTTATGGCCAAGCCACTTCTATGCATGTGTCATAACTATGTTACAGTGTCATAACTAAGCCATAAATAAAGTTATGAAAATGAAATTTGGAACATAGGATCCCATTAGGGAGAGGCACATTTGGATGTATTTTTTTTGGAAAAGTGGGCGTGACTCCACCCCAAATAGGTTTTTTGTAAATAACTCGCAAACCAATAAAGCTATATAAACCAAACTTTCTGCAGCCGTTTATTTTAGCCATTTCCTTATACAGTCCAAAAATGAAATGAAATGAAATCGGATAATAACCACGCCCACCTCCCATACAAAGGTTAGGTTGAAAATTACTAAAAGTGCGTTAATTCACTAACGAAAAACGTCAGAAACACCAAATTTTACATAAGAAATGGCAGATGAAAGCTGCACTCAGATTTTTTTAAAAATGGAAAATGGGCGTGGCGTCGTCTACTTATGGGTCAAAAACCATATCTCAGGAACTACTCGACCGATTTCAATGAAATTCGATATATAATATTTTCTTGACACCCTGATGACACGTGTGAAAAATGGACGAAATTGGTTCACAACCACGACAACTTCCCATATAATTCATTTTTGAATTTCATCTTATTCCTTCACTTTATAATATATACATTAGGAACCAATGAAGATAGCGAAATAAAACTTTACACAAACACTATATATGATCAGTTGCATCACTTGTGAAAAAATTGACAAAATCGAACCATGACTTTTCAAGGCCCCTGATATCGAACATGTAGAACTCAGTGCCTAGGGGTAAGTTTTCCCCGAAAATATATTTAGGTAAATCCATCAGATATTTTAATGTAATTCATTCCCTCTGAATTTTTTTCTTATAACAGTTTCTCTCTGTACCTGAAATGGTAAAAATCGGGTCATAACTTCCCCCAGATCCCATATACCTAATTATAAGCAAAATTAAATTAAGTATAGTCTTCGATACATTGTATCTTGGTGGTGAAAACGAGTGAAATCGGTTTAGGAATTACCTCAGTCCCCATATACTATTTATGATAATTTTCGTTATTCTATTGAACTTTATACCCAATATATGGGTCGACTTGTGTTATCTTTATAAAATTACATTAATAAATTGCGAGAGTATAAAAAGATCGGTTACACCCGAACTTAGCTCTTCCTTACTTGTTTTTGGTTATATTTTTTAGTCAACTGTAATCAATATTACGCTTGAAAATATTTTCTTGTATTTAAAAGGAGTTTTCAGTTATATTTTGACAATTTCCATTTTTCCGGATCTTCCGACATTAATTTAAAATACATATATATTTACAAACATAAAGCATCCACGCACTTCAATTTCTCATTTAATTTCGCTAAAAGCTTTCATAACTCAGCGTTCAATGAACTGCTAAGAGCCGCATATGTAGCACAAAAACTCCGCTAGCATATTTGCATACATTGGCGCAAACCAAAGTGACATGCATGAATTTAAACACACACACACACACATACATACATATTGATATGTAAATCAAATATATTTTTTTATGAGTGTAAGCATATCACATACATACATACACACAAACAACAAATCTGATATGTGAATTTATGCGGGGTATCATATTTATTTGCTGTGCGACAACTTTATGAGGCATAAATTGCCAATGCAAACCAAAAAAAAAACGAAAAAAAGCAGAATTACATAACATGAAATGCTCGTAAATAAATAAATCGCGATGCTGATATGTTGGCCAGGAAAGCCATAAAAGATATGAACAAGGAAAGTGAGCAATAAATTACCAATACACATATAGACGCACATGCCCAAACAGCCCTTAATATATAACAAAAACAACAAAAAAACCAAAACTCACATTGACAAGATAAAAGCGTCAATGACACAAAGGTAGCGCCGGAAGTGGGAGGGGGGGGGGGGGGGGGGGGGGGGGCGGTGAAGCATATATGAATGTATGCTAGAAGTAAGAGGTCTGTTGCGCTGCTGCTAATAAGCACTCGTTGGCATAGCTAATGTGTGATTTTAGCATTTGTTGCGCGTTTCGGTTTCATGTCTATCTTTGTCGTTATGCTTGCGGTTTTGTTGCTCGCTGATGCCTGACTTTTTGTGGCTTGATGGATGGTTGGGTGAGCGCCTGAGGGAATTTCGCCTTTTAATGGTTTACCGTTTTACATTTTCATCAAAACCTACCCTCCCCGCCGGTTATTGCCGCCGTTTGTCATTTTGTTGTGTGATAGCTGTGCTTATGTTATGTGACAGTCAGCAGCTTAATTAAGTGGGTGCGTCAATGTTATTGATACTTTTATTAAAAGCGGCGCACAACAGTGGGTATAACTGGGCGATTTGAGTGGTGAATGTTAAGTACAAAAAAAATAATAATTAAATAAGGGTTGATATGTGGTAAAATTGTGGTAAATGAAACGTTAAAATTTCGGCTAAAATTACAAATAAATTTTAGTAGAAAAATTTTAGTACTTAATTTTTAGTGCTAATACAATTTGTATAATTCTGTTAAAAATATATGAAGAAAATTTTTTAGTACTAATTTTTTTTGGTACTAATCAAATTTCCATAAAAATGCTAAAAATGTAATGTGATTGTGGTTACTGTCATAATTGGTAAACAAAATTTTAGTACAACACTTTTAGTACTAATTTTTTTAATACATTTTAGTACTAAAAACTTATATTTTCATAATTTCAATAAAATTTCTAAACAGTTCTAACAAAAAATTTTTTGAGTACTAAGAACCAAAATTTTTAGTACTAAACATTCTTTCTACTTTTTAGAACTAAGAACGTACAGTTATCCACAAAATAATAGTAGTGCCAATATGAAAAATGTATTTGAATGCAAAACTCTTTATGATCTCAAGAAATTGATGGGATAAAAAAACGGTATATATATCGGGATACTGGCTTCAATTTACTGGCTCAAATTTTTCGTTAACCGTAATTTTAATACAGTTTTGCAAGTTACCGCGAAACGTATCTCTTTGCATTAGCTAGGAGCATCCAGGACCAAATCTGTAAATTATTACTTAAATTGTTCGTATTCTGTTACCACAGAACAAAAAATCCGAGAATAGCATCACCACGAAAAAAAACACAGCAGCCCGTACACAATTTGCAAAAAAAACGACTCCTAGCCAGTGAGCAAATGGTGACACATATTGTATTAATTATTTGTGCTGTAACCTGTACTAAGGTTCAAGAAACATTGTTAGAGCTCCATATAACACGAAATAATATCCCTAATTTACAGCAAACGTGGTGACGCCAAAATAATTATATCGAGTAGCTTTTAAAATAGCGGAGATTGTATAATTCTCTTGATGGACGGCATCATGGATCACATATATCACAATATACCTAAATATTAGAAAAAGTATTGCTACCATGTCCCTCATGTAATATACCAATGATATGGGTACACCAACATTATAAATTAGCCTAAATATACCAGAGAGTGGGCAGATAAGTGGTTAGGTGTCCACGCAGTTGAATTTACGGCCTGGACTATTTACTCTCCTAACCTCAACTTCATTCAAAACATGAGGTCCAATATCAAAAACTGTGTTACTTAAAGGAACCCAATCAATTTGAGAGACTTGTCGATGATAGTGAAGGAGTTTGGGGAGGACGATAATTCCAACTTTGGCAGGATCTTATCGACTCTATGCCCCGGACGGGTGGACCTCTATTAAAAATATTACTTATCTTATTATTCTATAAAAGTGTTTTACCTTAAAATTTTTAAATTATCTCGTATTACATGGAATACTCCTATTTTTTTGTGGAACTAGTTTTTGAGTTTATTTAACAAAAGTAGCGATAAAAAAAATTTATTACTTTTAATAGCAACAAATGGACTGTGGAAATATTAGTACATCATTAGTGATTATATTGTGTAAAAAATGTTTAACAAAAATCATTTTTATTATGGAAAATATAAAGATTCGATTTTTCCATGAGCGCACTACCATTTTTTTGTGGACAACTGTACATTTTTATAACTTCCATGTCATTTCTAAAATGATTTTAGTACACACATTTTATAATACCAAAAATTATTACTAAATCTTTTTGTGGTTGCAGTCGGAAATGTTTAGGTAAAAAATTTTAGTACAAATCTTTTTTAGTACAAAACTGTTGGTACTAAAACTGCTTAAAAATTTTAGGTTTTGTGGTTCCAGTGAAATTTTTTACAAAGCAACTTTGTACTAAAAACCTACACTTTCTATGTGATACAGTTAAAAATCGTCTACATAAAAGAATTTTTTCTATAAAAGAATATGTACTAAGCTATTTGCCCTGTAATTTAGTAGTAAAAATTGGACTAAGTTGTACTAAATTTTTTTAAAAAATATTAGTTTGAAAATGTTTAACTTTATTTTTTTTACTTTAATAGTTTTTTCTTTCATAAAATGTAGTACTAAAATTAGAGAGTGATAAAGAATCCTAAATTAAAAAAATACCTTACCACATTGGTTTTAGAAAATAAATTACTAAAATAAATAATTTGTACTAAAATATTTTCACTATCCAAATTGACTTGCAATAATAATAAAAATTTGGTACTGCAAATCTTTTCAGGATTCTTATATTCAATACATATTTCGCAAAAAAATTTTTACTAAAATTTTGTACTAAAATTTGTACCAAAATTATTGTATTCAAAATTTTGTCACTATATTTAATATTTACATTTTGCAAAAAAAATGTGTACTAAAAATTGTGTAATAAAAAATTTTGTTGTACTAAAAACTTTAAATTTTTTATTAACAATTTTCTTCAATAAAAATTTCATAATTTTTTAAATATTTCAGTAGCGTAAGGGTTAAATTCTAATGAAGATTAATATGAAATTTAGGTATGTGAAAGCACACTGTATGCCTCTAAGGCTTTAAAACACGTGCAATAATTAATACAAAATTAAAGCTTTAGTTTAAATTCGCTATCTAGCATACTTAAAGCGAACTTAGCGAATATAAAAAAGATAAAAATACTTGGAAACTAATTGTCGGCTTGCCAAAAGCTTCCTTTTATACTTTGTTTCTTACAAATTAAAGTTTTTCTCAAAAAATTTGCGCCTTCACCAAAACACAAAAAGCAACTAAGCATAGCAGTAAGACAACCGCGGCATTGCATGAAAACCGCCTTGAGCCAAACGCAGCAGACCAGCGAGCGCAGCAACCTTAGGCGCCAAGCATAGATTAATGGGAAGCTGTAAAGAGGAATTTGCGGCAACAAAGTGAAAAATTTGTTACGAAAAAACATGCTGCTACACGCAACAAAGCCGAGCATGCAACACATTGCAATGAGCCGCAGGTGATGCATGTGCAGCAAACTTCTGGCAGAAGATAGATGTAGCAACGTGAGAGGCGAGAGTTGAGCAACTGACGTGAGAACAAAAACATATGCGAAGCAAGCAAACAAATACAAGAGGCGAGTAGTGCAAGCAAGGCAAGGGTGGGTGGCTGTTGTGAAAATGTGGCAACATTTGTAGCGAAGCGTAGAAAATCGAAAACAACAAAAGCAACAAAAAGAAACAACAAAAAAGAGAAAAAGAAAATCAATGAAAAATCAGTGAAAATCACTGGCATTGTTCACAAGTTGCTGTTGTTGTTGCTACTTTCCACTTTTGCGTTATCGCCTTGCTTGTTTTTGTTTTCTTTTTGTTGTTGTATTGTACCTTCATTGTGCACCTGCATCGCCAGCAAGTACATAGTTTTTCGAAAATGCATTAACCACAACGGAAGGAAACATGTTGAAGGTTGTGTATTGCACACAGGCACTTGAAGAGCGCTGCATACCGCACACGCCCCGCACTTTCCCACCCATGTACTAACCTACACAATGCAGTTCACAAGTTTCGCTTTTTTTGTGAGTTGTTGTTGTAGTTGTATTTTACGCTATTTTGCGGTTATGTTGCTGGCATCCGTTGTTGCCATTAGCGGTCGAGAGCACAAGACCGGGCGCGCGCGCAAAAAAAAAGTAGAAAATGTACCAGTCAGCCTGTAAATCTTGATTATTTGTACGCCAGTGTAGCCTATAAGTAGGCGCAGGCACAAGTACTTGCTGGAGCGCCGCCTGTTTGGTGCAATGGTGTGGTGAGGTGCGCTGTAAGCGCACTTTTAGGCGCACAACGCATTAGTAATGGCTCAAGACGATAATTACGGCCAACGCTGGTGCTGCTGACGTCGAGTGCATTGATGGAGTGGGCGTGCACTTAGGTACCATACATATAGGCTGGTTTCAGCTTGAAAAAATCAATACAAAAGTAGCAAATCAAAATGTTGCATTGCATACTTTCAAGCGTGTAAGCTTTGAAGATTGTGAAATGTATGAAGGTGAATTATACAGGAAGAACAGAAAAAATCTTGGAACTGACAGGCATTTTATATATATTTTGCCACCAAAGCTTTCTATAAATCGGACAGATTATAGATTTTTTCGAGAATAATATTAAAAAAAATAAAAATAAAATAAATAAAATTCAATTTATTAATTTAATTCCTTTTTAAACGTAAAATTCTAATTATTAAAAAAGCTTATTACTAAATTTTTAGTACAAATATTTTTTAGTACTTTTGGTGTAAACTATTATTATAAACCTAGTGAAGTTTTAGACCCAGAAAAAATATTTTTTGTATATTATTTTTAAGTACTAAATTTTTTTGTAACTCATTGGAAGTACTAAAATATGAAAAAATACCGAAAATGTGTGTTTGTCTGAAAGATTTTAGCACTCTATTTATCTCAAAGTTTTATTCCAGATCTGAATTTTAGAGTTTGAAAAAAATTTTAGTACAAAGTTGTCATTAATATTTTAGTACTAAAAATGAAAATTAGCATAAAATGAGTAGACATGAGTTTTAAACAAGCAGAATAACTATATTCCAGTTTACTAAGCTTGGTATGTGTTAAACATATTTTAGTACTCAATGCTAAAAACATTTTTAGTACTAAAATTTTAGATTTGATCAAAATTTCGAATATGAAGTTTAAGCCGACAGATTTATGTTTATAAAAGTAACTAAATAAGTTTTGGGCGTACTAAATAGAGTTTGGTACTCATTTTTTGAAAAATATTAGTACTAAAATCGGTTTTAGTGCAATAGTAGTAAAAACCATAACATAAATTTATAAATTTTTGGATAAAGAGTTAATGTTTTACAAAGTTTTTACTAATTGTTACAAACAAAATTTAGTACTAGAATTATTATCTTTATAGAATTAGAAATGAGTTGAGTATATTTTAGTACTAATTGCTCCTTAAATTTGTTTTTTAGTACTATATTTTTAAATCAGAAGTTTAAAACGCAGCTTAATTATACAATAAAATATTTACATAGTTTTCAGAATTTAAAAAATATTCTAGTACTAATTTTCTTTACTAAATTTTTAGTACTAAATTTTTTGTTTGAAAAACTACTTTTGTATTAATATTTCAAGCGCACATCTATACTACTATTATGAAGAAAAAAGATTTGTATGTATTTCAAAAATTCTTTCACCATTCAAAAGCTACATTCACCCCGAGTAACATAGCATATTTTTTGCAAAAATCTCAACTTTCTGGAAATAGTTCCCTGGTGAGGGTATCAAAACGACTCCGTGATGGAGATCCTAATTTGAAACTGAAAATCTTCTTGCAAGGCATTCTCTTCGCATCGCAATCGCGTGCCAGAGAGTCGAGTAAAGGGCGCACGCAGTTGCTTGCTGAACAAAATTTCGAAACCTCTCAAGTACGCGCTTGAGAGTCGAGTACGGAGCGTATGCAGCGGCTTGAAGAACAAAATATTAAAAATATACAAGCTCACACTAGGGCGTCGAATTCTGTGCGTTCCCAACGCCTTGATAATCTGAGAGAAAGAAATCGGACACCAAAGACTACAGGCGCAATCTAGTTTTAGCAAATAAAATATAATTTCATGTTCGAATTTTCCTCATTTTACTTTTTTTTAAACGAACCCACGCAGGAAACGGCAAAGTACATACATAAGTATGTAACAACTACATAGCTTAATATGTAGTATGAAATGTAGTACTAAAATATTTTTTGAGAATTTCTTACTATTTCTGTAAATAAAAGGCCAATGTTAACGAAAATTTTGATACAGTAAAAACTGTAAAGTTGGACACCCTTATAATTTGGACACTTGCTCAATTTGGACAAAAAGTGCTGTACCGCAGGTGTCTAGCTTAGACAGGTTTTACGGTATTTGTTTACAATTCATGCTTGAAGCAGATAAAAATCTAACAAATAGTTCTTATTTTATAAATACTTATCTCTAGTATTGCATATCTTAAGGCGTTAACACTACTTTTTAAGAAATATATATTATTTAATGGAATTTTATTGCAGTATTGCATACTTTTGGGCGTTCACGCTTAAAAGCTGTGAATTTTAAATATAGTTTTGCATAATTTTAGAAGCTTAGACTCAGAAATAACTATAATTATTAAGATATGAATTTCAAGTACACCATTGCATATTTTTAGGGATTAAAAAAATAAATAATACTGTTCAAACGCACCAACTATGTTTATTCAAATAATTATAATAACTCCATCAACAAATATTTTTCATAGATAACGTGTTTTCCTTAACTAAGCGAATTGCAATATCTCTGCGCTGTCTGCGCAACTTTTTATTATTTTATTTTTTCTGCAACTTTCTTGGCATTTCTTTCGAATTATGCATTCCTGGCGCCACAACACATGGTTCGAGCGCGTCTCCATACTGGTGATACTCTTCAACTGCGTCACACTGGGCATGTATCAGCCGTGCGAGGATGAGAAATGCGTGAAGCTGCGCTGTCGTGTACTGCAGGTAAGCTACAACAATTACACTATTTACAACTATTTATAACGCTTTAAACAAAAGACAAATTAATTATGTTAATCAAAAATGTTTTTGCCTCCTCGTCATTTGCTTATGGCTTTGATTAAGACTAATTGAAAAATGCCATAAATAATGCGACACATT
This sequence comes from Zeugodacus cucurbitae, assembly GCF_028554725.1. Classification (NCBI taxonomy): domain Eukaryota; kingdom Metazoa; phylum Arthropoda; class Insecta; order Diptera; family Tephritidae; genus Zeugodacus; species Zeugodacus cucurbitae. Next base: position 6,953,185 of record NC_071670.1, read on the forward strand.
TGTGCAATTAATTGCAGAATTTGCTATTTATTAGCAAACAACAACAAATGCGGTGGTTGATGTTGTTGTTATTATTGTATGCATATTGCCATAATCAATGTGGCTAATTTAATTGAAATATTTACAAAGGTTCATTATGCATACAATTCGCATTGAATTATTACCGAAAACCAACAACAACAAGTATTTTAAGCAAATTTGCTGTATTTGCTGGTGTGCATTTGAATTTTATGCAAATGCAAATAGAAATGCAGCTGACACACAATTGCTGAAATGTGTGGCATGAAATGCTTTGAAAATTACAGAAATACACAAACACACTCATAGAGTTCGAGTTAGAAGTGCACTTGTGTGTGTTTGCGCATGCCATTGATGAGCATTTGGCTTGCATTGCAAATTAAATAACACTCATACGCCATGTGGTCAGTTATTATTTATTGAACTTGTTGCTTTCGCACATTGCATGCATGTGACTCGGTATGAAAGAGAGAGAGGGAGGAGATGATGATTAGGTAATGACGTATTTAGATTTAAATTTGAATCTTGCGCGGGCGAAGATCACAACGAGTCAAAAAAATATTTTGTGTTAATAAATCAAGGCTTTGGAGTCAGGATTTTTTTAAAACGATTATTTTAAAAAAATAGGATCTAAAAAAATATATTATTTAAAAAAAAAGTTGAAAAATTTAGGAAATAAAAAAATATAGGGAAATGAAAATTTAAAAAGAAAATACTTTTTACACAGATTTTAGTAAATTAAAATACACTACTAGATATTACTTAGAAAATTAATGAATTTGAATTTTTTCATAAAAAGACATTGTTTCTTAATAAATTTGGAACAAATATTCTTATTTGAAGTATTTCAAAAATTCATGAATAGACTGAGAATGTTTTTCAATCGCCTATTTGTCGACAAAAATTGTTCAGTCGTTAAAAAATTTCGATTTTCTTTTGAAAAAGTTACACAATATCAAAATAACATATAATCGCCTCAAATCGACTGGAGTCCATTCTACCACCAGTCGACACTCGCAATAGGAAGTACTTGCTGTACTGTACTTTTAAAAAATAACAAGATAAAATTAATTTATAGATAATATGTAAATAAACATATAATTTTTCCAAATTTCACAGCTTTCAAAATAGGGAAAAAATATAATTTTGTTGATGATGATTATGAATTTTTAGAATAACATTTTTTCAAAATTTAAAATATAGTTTCTTTTTTAATTTGTTTCGTGAAAATTCATTATATTTAATTTGCTTAGAAAATCCAAGAATTAGATTTTTACATCTAAAATATTTTTTAATATATATTTTTTTGAGAAATATTGTTTTTAGAATATTTCAAAAAATTCAAGAATTATAAATAATTAAAAATAAATGTATGGACAATAAACATATACCGAAATTTTTAAAATTTGTTTGGATCTTTTTGGAATAAGGAAAATTTTTTGAAATTTATAAAATTTAACAAAAAATAAGTTATTATTATTTTTTTTCGTAGAAGTTCCTTATTTTAAATCTATTGAACAAATTCAAGAATAAATTTTTTAAATGATTAAAATTTAATTTTTTTTATTTTGCTTTATTTGAAGATATATATATATTTTTTTTAAATATTTTAAGAATTACAATTTTAGATTGATTTATAAATTATTATTCTTTTTTAAATATTTTAAATTAATAAAAATATATATATGTAAAAAAAATAATTATTAAAATACAATTTAACAGACCTTTTTTTAATATTTGAAATTACCTATACATTTTAAGATATTTAAGTTTTTATTCCACAAAACGTTGTTTTTATTGTAATAACTTTAACAAGTGTTTAAATATTTTTTGTTTGTAATTTCAAAAAGTTACTAAAATAATTTAATTCTTTAAAATGTGAAATAAAATATAACAAAATTAATAAATAATATTTAATAAGAAGTAGAATTATTTTTATATTACAAAAAAAAATATTTTTCTTATATATTCTTTTCAACTTTTTAAAAAATTATCAAATATTTGTAAACAGTTGTAAAGAAAAAGCTTTAAGAGATGTACTTCAACATTTCCATCATTAATTTAAGCAAAATATATATTTTTTTTTTCACTTCGTATAGCAGACAATAAAACATTCTAAACACACGCCCAGACAATTGTAGGAAAACAAAGGAAGACCCACAAAAACCATAAAATTAATGACACATAAGCAATAGTTTGTAAAAAACACAAACAACAATCATAAGAAGATACACATATTACAATATACGAGTACACATATATACATACATATACATGTATATGTACATATATATTTACATGTGAATGACACTTCCGCCTGTCTGGCGCTAATGCCACATAAAAGCACTTCAGCTCATTAGACACAACAGAAACAAACAACAAACAAAGCAGTTAAGATGGATATGATAAATGTGTAGAAAAGACGAGTGAAAGTGAAAGGACACACCTACCAGTACAGAGATTTACTAAAACGAATACAAAATAGATTTGAAAGGCACTATTATGAGATTTAGAATCGTGGACTTCAACTAATATTCTTGTTTACAAGTATTTACCAAAAAGAGCAAGAATTCTCTTTGAGAAAGATCTCAAGTGGAAAACGTTGTGCATTAGATGACTCCTTAAATTATTTTATCAAGCAAAATTTAATCAAGACTGAGCACAATGCAGCATTGGGGAATTGAGAGAAACATCCGTTGGTTCTACTGTATACAAAATTATTTTTCACCACTTAATCGTCAGAACGTCGCGTCTTCAATAGTTCAAAGACCGAAATCTGTTTCATTTATTTACTAAGGGATCCATTTTTATAAGATGAAAGCAGACGGATCTCACTATTAAGATCTAGAAACAAGGTTTCGTACAAGAGATCCCATTAATAAAATATTTCTTAAGAAACTGTCGAGATTATTTGCTATAGACGGGTCAAAGGTCACGTCAAGGGACTTCCATTCTAATTAAATATTGACCAGTGTGAAGCTAAAAGAAGTGATTATCGTGAGAAACGTGATTGTGAACCCTGTTTTACAGCCATATCCAGAGGTTTTTGTCTTCGGAAAAATTTTATTGATCCTAGTATGATTTTTTTTTTTTTTTGGCAAGCTCAGAGTCAAAAAACGAGGCGTAAAAGGCCAAATTATTTTAAAATCAGAATTACTACTATTTATATTCTAAGATATACAACTATGTACCATAAGACTCAGCACGCTCTAGGTTCTATACCTATAGTTAATCACCTTTCAGTAACCATTATCAAACCTTTGAGCTTATTTCTAACATAAAACGTAAAATTTTATAATACAAAACTCACCATTTTTGGGTTAACATAAATATATACGCCACAAATCGGTACAAAACTCAGCCAAATATCTAGTGAAGGTGACAGCATTAGAACATATTACAAACACACACACATTCGGTACACAATGTCAGTGCCATAAAATGTATATAAAATTACGTTTTCAACGCTTAATTGTAATTTAAATTACAAAAAACACGGAAAAAAACGACCCAACGAGTCATATTTTAGCCATTTTGAGCGTAGCACCCAGCTCAAGTTCAGCAACAGACTTGCCTTTCCAACGAAATATGGAGTTACGCAAAATAAACAACAAATAATAATTATGTAACTAAATATATGTATAATATACCGTTTTAGCGCCATAAGTAAGCGAAGCTATGCGAAGTAATTAGTGGAGTTGAGGTAGTGGCAGTAGATTAAGTAGGCTGTCGTTGGCGTAGGAGTGGAAGCGTTCGGACGGAGTTGAGTTATAAGGTAAAGGAAGAGGGAGACCGGGTGAGATTTACAGCATGTATGTAGTTTTTGTAGAAAAAATATTTTGTACTCATGTGTGTATTAAAGAAGACTGCCTGTCACTCATTACATTGACACGTGGGTGTGCGTCTGACAGCTGTTGCCTACGTTATGGTGCAGGGATGTTGTTCGTCGCAGAGGAAACATATTTTTTTAAAAACTATGTATAATATAAAATGTAACAAGTAAGGAAGGGCTAAGTTCGGGTGTAACCGAACATTTTATACTCTCGCAATTTATTTATATAACTTTATTAATATTATATAATACACAATTTGACCCACATATTCGTCATATATATTGTATAAAGTCCATTGAAAGTTGGAAACCCTAATATTAGGTTAGAAGTACCGAGGTCCTCATGTTCGATATATGGGGCCTTGACAACCTATGGTCCGATTTCGGTGATTTTTAGAATGGGGCTGCCACACTATACACGTAGTATTTGTGCAAAGTTCTGCACCGATATCTTCACTAGTGCTTACATTATATATTGTAAAGTTAACGATTCAGATCGTCTTCAAAGTTCTGGTATATAGGAAGTAGGCGTGGTTGTGAAGCGATTTGGCCTATTTTCACAACATATCATTGGGATGTAAGGAAACTATTATAAACCAAGTTTCATTGAAATCGGTCGAGTAGTTCCTGAGATATGGTTTTTGACCCGACGCCACGCCCATTTTCCATTTTCTAAAAAAATCTGAGTGTAGCTTCTATCTGCCATTTCCTCTGTGAAATTTAGTGTTTCTGACGTTTTTCGTTAGTGAGATAATCCACTTTTAGTAATTTTTAACCTAACCTTTGTATGGGAAGTGGGCGAGGTTATTATCCGATTTCTTTCATTTTTGGACTGTAAGATATATACAAAAAACCTATTTGAGGGCAGGGCCACACCCACTTCTCCAAAAAAATTACATTCAAATATGCCCCTTCATAGTGCGATCCTTGTAACAAATTTTATTTCCGGACGGACAGACAGACATTCGGATTTGAACTCCATCCTTCGGGAAATAGGCTATATCCAATTACTTCTACAGCGCTTCCTATTACTACTAAATTGACCGATGGAGTAGCTAGATGGCGCTGTTATCAAATTATAAAAGAATTTAACTATTTCGAACATTACGCTCGAATTGATGATCTTTTTAAGAAATTTAGATTTATTTTGAGTGTTAATGAACTTCTCAAAACCATAAATTGGCAAAATATGGTGCTGATGTCAATTTCTTTATTATCGAGAATATATGGAATTTGAAAGAATTATTTTATGCTGCAGATGGCGCTGCTGTCAATTTCTTTATGCAAAAGAATATATATATCTACATAACAGCTACAAGTATACATATTTTTAGAATTTAAAATATCTACAGAAATTCATTGAAGAAAGAAGGTTTTAGTCAGATAATATTGGAGATGGCAAACATGATTTATTAGTAAAATTTTCACCGTAGAATAAGTAGAAACCAAGCTTGTACTCTGCTTTTTACGTTACCAATCAAGTTCGTTAGTCTCCAATGTCAAATAATCCCTCTTCACTTTTATGGCACTTCCACCACATCCTTACAACCAGATTGCATGCACTCACTTGATAATTACTCAAACAATGACACGTTATTGTGTCTGTCAGACGCTTGTCTGTTACTGGCATTTTTGCTACCAACTTATCACTTGAACCAACTGCTCATTTATCTCATCAGAAGCACATAGTTGCTTAAAAAAGTACCCAACACACACGCATGTAAGCTTAATGCGTTGGCACTCGCAACACTATTACAGCTAATTGTCTGACTGACAGTGTTGTTGACAGGCATCAAAGCAAATGCTTGTTATCCTGCTGATCCTTGTTGTGTGTGTGTGTGTGTTGTGGAAAAAATCATATTAAACACTTGGACGCTTCTATGATATATTATACAGAAGTTTTCGAACAACTGCTCAGCATAAATTAGACTATTTTTTGTTATTCACTGTAATAAGCCGAGACGGATAAGTTAGATGAGTATGACATTGATGATTTGCTGGTCATTTCTGCTGTTGGGACTAATATGGTGGCTGGGATATCACTTGGATAATTGCTTAATAGCATTAAAATGATACGCTAGAGCTAAAGAAACCTTTTTTATAAGTTGAGCTCCTAAATGTAGGCAACAAATATGCTAAGTAAATTAATATGACAAATTCTGAAAGACTCACTGTCGCATTTCTCTTAGTTGCTGAAGTGTTTTCAAGTCATCAAACAAGCCTCGATTCGTATGCGTCTTCTAAGGTCCTTTCTAATACGCTGAACTCCCAAATGTAGGCAACAAATTTGTCAAATAAACTATTCTAAAACACTTAAAGACTTTCTGATGAATTACTCATTATTTAAATTGTGATTACAAAGTCATACGGCTCACTTATGTGTCCTACATGCTTCTAATGAATTTTCCGATCAGCTACGCTCCCAAATGTAGGCAGCAAATATAAGTAAGTTTATGCTGCTACATTTATTAAGCGTTTAAATTGGTTTTCCTAAGCAGCAATAGTATAACTATTGGTTCTATGCTTCTAATAGCCTTTCTTAGATATTGAACTCCCATATGTAGGCAACAAACTTTTGAAGTAAACTATTCTGAAATCCTAATTGACTTTCTGTTGCATTCTTCAATGTTTAAATTGTCGATAAGAAGGCATACACGTTACTTATGTATCTCATATGTTTCGAATGAGCTTGGCAATGAGCTACGCTCCCAAATGTAGGCAATGAATTTAAGCAATTATATTCAGCTTCATCTATTTAGCGTCTAAATTGGTTATCCTATCCATAACAATTGGAACCATTTACTTAATATAATAATGAGTTACTCAGTCTTATAAGTAGAAATAGCTTGAAATTGTTAGAAAGAGTTTCTTTTGACACAAAATAGAGTCTCAAGTCAATCAAGCAACTAAATATGAACAACAAGCTGAATTTAAAATGATATTTTTGGAAAGAAAAATAACCAAAATAACTCTCCGAAATGTATATAGAAAACTTGCACTCTACATTATGACTTCCAACCCTAAAAGTATGCAAACGATTTTGCTAAACGTTTATCTTTGCATAATTTTGCATACCTTTAGGTAGAAAGCCGTCACAACGCTTGTCATACAAATCGCCCACTAAACAATGGAATAGTCAAAATTGTAGACAAGGAAAAGCAACAACAACAGTAGCGCATATTCAAATGCATTGACAACAATTGCAATCAAAAAGGGAGAGTGAAAAGGGAAAAACACTTAAAAATATGAAACAACAACACAGAGGGGTAAGAAACAGCAAATACTGACAAGGAAGTAACAATACAACAACAACAAGAACAAAAACAACTTGAGCGGCACACACACACACAGAGAGCACGGCAGCATATAAAATCAACTAGGGAAAGAAGCACTCGAAAAACCACAAATGACTATTAGCAGAAGCACTTAAAATACAAGCAGACACACATACAAACAACAACAACAAACAGTAGCTACTATTTACAAAGAAACAACGAAGAGTGTACAGCAGCACAAAGAACACACGGGCGAGTATGCCGAAGACAAGGCAAAAGCTCAGTCGTGTGTGCCAGTGCGGAACTGTGGAAAGAAGACGAAGAAGCCGAGGGCGTGCGCAAGTAGAACTCAAGCTGCATTTGAGTGTAACAACGACAACAACAAACTCAAAGAAATGCTACGTACGCCAAACAATGGCAATGGCAATGACAAGGACAATTCAATTGCAATTTCAATGACTGTGTCGGAAGACGCGTTGCGGTGTGGCGACCAAGCGTGAAGGGAGGGCGCGAAGCAACTTTGTAGGTATTGCAAGGCTAAGTGATGTGAGGAATCGCTGTTCAGATCTTATCCGCTCAACTGAGGTGTAGAAACCCTGTTAAATAAATCGTTTAAGTCTAAAGATCATAACAAAATCTCTGGACCACTAGTAATAACGTCTCAAGAATGACCGAAAGAAAGAAAGTGTATTTTTTAGTAGAACGTTTTGGATTCTTCCCGCATCCAAAGAAAATGATCTCGGGTCCATAGTGATGGCTTAAGAAAGACAGTAAGAAAAAATGTTGTCTTTTCTCTAAATCGGAGATCAAATTTAATTTCATCGAAACAGTTCTGATTCAAGAGATCCGCTGGTCCCTATTAATCGTCCTTTCTTGAAAAATATGGAAAACTCGACATGGACGTGAATTTCAAATACGCTGAAAATGTCTATAAATCCGTTTCAATATCTAGTACAAATATCGAAATACCTTGGCTATAAGTCTTAGAACTCGATTCTCGGAATATCCATACAGACCAAAACTGGAATCCCGAGACTTTAGGTCTTTAGGCCACGGACAGGTTTCTTCCATGAAGTACGAGATCAAGAGATCCCATAGTCTCTGTTAACCGTTGTTTCTCGAGAAAATAGGAACTCGACTTGACGGGGAGGTCACAGTCGTTGAAAACTTCTATAAATTCATTACACTCCAATTACAAATACTTATAAAGCTTGACCCAATGCCTTAGAACTCGAATCTCGGAATATACACACAGACCAAAACTGGAATCCCGAGACTTTAGGTCTTTAGAACAAGTCCAAGTTTTTTAATATAGTAATGAGAATAATACATTTTGAATTTTTTATGGCTCAAGAGATCCCTTAGTCCCTCGATCCCTTGTTTCTCGATAAAATGGGAAATTAACTTGACGGGGAGCTCACAATCGTGGAAAACTTATTAAAATTCAATACACTCTAATTACAAATGTCTAATGTCTTAGAACTCGAATCTCGTAACATCCATACAGAATAGAACTGGAATCTCGAGACTATTCAGAAATATAGATGAAATCCTGCTGCCTTCCATATAGTAAAGACGATAATCCTATGGTTTTCGGGTAAATATTCCTAGAAAGTTCAGACATACTTGGCAATTATACGGATTATAGAATTCTAAAGAGAAGTCCAATAATTATGAGGCTCTCAAATATGAGAGTTTAGCTATCGAGACTTCATTGGTATAGATCACGTGATTCATGGGATTACAGCGTCGATTTCATCAACTTATTCAAAAGGTTCCACGGTTCCAAGACTACTAAAACAGTGCGTCGATATAAAAATTGTTCTGACTTCAAAGAGGGTGTCTTCTTTGTACTTTAAGAAGGAACAAAATTGTTAGCAATTCAACACTAATTCCAGAATCTTTCGATAGCTTAAAGAATATATATTTTGAGAACAGACTGATCACCAGAGAAAATACTAGCGAATCTAAGACGGGTGCTGAAGGTGAAGTGTTGAATTGGTCTGAAGATAATTTTTTTTTTTTTTTGGGATTCAAAATTTAAATCTGTAGAAAAACTAACAACAGATTAATGGTAAAGCCCTCAATTTCCTACAGGGATGCTATGACTACTAGACCCACTAAAATCGCACAATTTTTACGATATATCTTATTCACTCGCATAACTTGAAATTTTTTGCATTTTCACTTGGCAATCGCGCAAGTACAAATGCATTTATCCAAGCGCACACACTTTTATATAGACATTTGAAGTATTTGTATATTAGAAAGTTAATGGTATATGAAATACATTTTATCTACAAGTGGAAAGGCATGTGAATGGTGAATGGTTACGTTTGCGGTTAAGCTAAACAATCAAAAGTGCAGTTTTAAAACAACACAGCAACAAGAGGAGGATAGTACAATGCATTTAAGTGCATATTCTCTTTCTTCTGTATTATTATAAGATGCATTTCATTTCAATGTGGATGTACACTAGTCTGAGTGTGTGTGTCTGGCTCATGGCACAATTGAGTTTTTGAATTATTTAGAAAATGTTGAATTTATCTCTTATGTTTATTGTAGAAAATGCACTATTGAATTGGCAAAGAATTTCTATGAAAACCAATTGACATTGTGGCGTCTTTTTTGAGAGTCTTTCAAGTATGTTTTTGTTAGTGAAATGGCAGAAAAATGTTAAATAAACTTTTGTAAACATTTTTGTATATTTAACTGTAAAATGCTATGTGCGCTTTTATTAAAATGCACATAATGGATACTCAAAGAGCCAGAGACAATTTATTATAAAAATAATGAAATTGTTTCATTGGTGAATAAATACGGTATACATCAAAAATTTATTCAATGATCATTAAATGCGTGTAATGAAAAGTAATTTTCAAAAATAAACAAAATTATACTTTTTTTTAGAAAAAATTGGTTTTGATAAATTAAAAAAAAAATGTTGTAGAAAATTCTAAAAAAAAAATGTTTTATAAAAATCTGATTTACAAATTTCTAAAATATTTATTTTCAAAGAGAGATTTTGAATGAACCCTAAAAAATTGTGTACTGAAAATAAATTTTCAAAAATAAACAAAATTATACTTTTTTTAGAGAAATTTGGTTTTGATATATTAAAAAAAAATGTTGTAAAAAATTAAAAAAAAAAGTTTTATAAAAATCTTTTTTAGAAATTTCTGCAATATTTATTTTCCAAAAATAAATTTTTAAATGTTTTTGAATGTATGAAAAAACTAATAATTCAAGACCTGAAAAATCTGAAAAAATGTTGCAGAAAATTCAAAAAAAAAAGTTTTATAAAAATCTTTTTTAGAAATTTCAACAACATTTATTTTCAAAAAATAAATTTTTTTGAATGTATGAAAAAATTAATAATTCAAAACTTGAAAAATCTGAAAAAAACCAATAAACTTTTTTTATAGAAAAAATTGGTAACACGGTTTTCGAAATCTCAAATGTTAAAAAAAATTTTCTAAAATATTTTTTCCCAAAAAATAAAAATCAAATAAAAAATATTTAATTATATATTAGAAGAAAATAAATAATATGTGATAACTGAAGCTTTTTAAAATTGAAAACATACTTCTGTTTTCGAAATCATTGACATTTTCGAAAAAACAAATCTAAAAATTTCTAAAAAAAAATTAAAAAAGAAATCGCAATTTTCGAAATCACAAATATTAAAAATATAAAATGTCTAAAAAATCTAAAATGATAGAGTAACTTCGGGTATTATGGTACAGGCGGCTATTATAGTACACCTGCTTTTCTCCTAAACTAGGTGCTCTGACAACAAAACAAAAGCTGTGAAATTTGGAAAGAGTAAAGGAAAGTTGGTGACACTTCTGAAAGTTGTCAAGTTTTCTTTCAATGCAATTTTTATGGGGACACAATAATAATTAATTTTTTTTAGGTTATAACGGATTTTCCTATGTATCTTAGTTATTTAAAAGTGAAGTGAAGTGAAAAGTGTATCTTAGTTATGAAAGTGAGCTTATGAATTAAAAATAACAAAATGAAATGACTAGTGTCGGGCTAATTAAAAATAGGCTCCATGACTTCCGCAGAACGTGCATTGCTTATAAGGGTTATAACATATAAGAGTGCTGTCGGATCTTTTGTGCCTCCATATTTGATTTTCCCAAGAAAGAATTGCAATTCACTCCTTATGAAGAAGGAGTGAAATCGTCGTGCCATCTGTCTGGATGGGTACAAATTCCAATTCACCAATTGGTATAAACATTTCCTAGATTTCACATAACCATCTAAAGAAGATCCGGTTCTTTTAACCTATAGTCACAAGCAAAAAAATTCTAAATCGTTCATATTGTGTTGTTAATATGGTATACCATATTGAACGAACCATGTATACCACATTACCCGCATACTTTTCAAAGTACTACTTTTTGACTTTTTGTAAATTTTTCTTAAAAAAATCTTTATCATTTATTGTAAACAATTTTTTGCATGGTATTATTTTATCCAATATTTCAGTGATGATGTGTATCAAATTTCGAAAGTCTCGGAATCATACCTTCTTAGTTATGATTGAAAAAAATAGGTATTCCATATTACCCGAACTTACTCTATATCCCAAAAAATCTAATTAAAAAAAATCTAAAAAAATGTTTATAGAAAATAATTCCCATTTTCGAAATAACAAATATTAAACATTTTTGTTCTAAAAAATCTAAAATGATATATCCTAAAAAATAGAAATTCCAATTCTAAATAATGAATTGTATCTTAGAATAATTAAAAAATATGTCATTACTTCAATTTTTTAATATAAAACATCATTTTCGAAAAAAAAAATCTAAAATATTTAACTTCAAAAAATAAAATTTTAATTTTTTTTATTTTAAAAATTTTGCTTTTCAAAAATTAAATTTTATGATCAATTTTTTAGAAAAGAACTTTTTTTAAAATCCAAAAAATCATTTTTAAATATATTTAAAAATTTAATTTTTCGCGCTTTATTTTGCTATCAACCAATAATAAATACAAAATTTACAGAACGTCAAACCGGATTAATTTCCAACCCGATTTATGCTTTGGAACACAGTTACTCTTTGTTTAAATTAAAAATATCCAAAAAAAATTTAAATTTATAAAATTAATATACTCTAATGTTAAAAAATGTCTTCTTATTATAATATTTTCCAATATTTCAAAATTAATTATTAACCAAATTAAATGTTGCTTACTACTTCCAGGTGTTTGACGACATAATTTTCGCTTTCTTCGCCATCGAAATGCTAATCAAAATGATAGCGATGGGCTTGTACGGCAAAAATACCTATATGGCTGATTCGTGGAATCGTTTGGATTCGTTTATAGTTTTTGCTGGACTCTTGGAATACGCAACGAATGTGGAAAATTTGAATTTAACAGCGATACGAACGATAAGAGTGTTGCGTCCATTGCGCGCAATCAATCGCATACCAAGTAAGTGGCAAAGACTAGTGACGACTGACAGCGCGTATACGTAACATTAAGAGTTTTACTTAATTTTCGAGCAATTTCAGGAAAATTTTTAATATTTCAATAATAAAATTTCATTTCAATTTGCCACAAGGTATGCGCATTTTGGTCATGTTGCTGCTGGACACGCTGCCTATGCTCGGCAATGTGCTGCTGCTCTGTTTCTTCGTCTTCTTCATATTCGGCATCATTGGCGTACAACTGTGGCAGGGCATATTGCGACAGCGTTGTTGGGTCGTGGAATTGCCGGTCGCTAATTTTCCGTAAGTACACACTTCTTAACGGTGCATTACAAAAATTTAGAAAATATTGAAAATTTTCCAATTTTTACTAAAAAAAAATAAATATTTTAAACAATAATAACTTTTCTCTTTCCGCATTGCTACTACTTATACTGCAACGTTTGTCTTTCTCTTTGGTTTTTAATGAGTTTTTCGTTTCACTTTCTCTATACTTAAGACGATGCTATGGTATTTGTTAAGCTTTTTTTGCTTAGTGTTATTTTTATTTTGGTTTTGTTTACAAAAAGCTTCTGAATGTGTAGCTTATGAATGGAGAGTATATTTTTTAGGGTCTATAGTGACTACATTGAAACAAAAAACATGAAATGCTGAGCAAATTAATTTTAGGAAGACAAATAATAAAAAAAATATTTTTTAGAATTGTTTTAGAAAATTTAGAATTAAAAAAATTGTTTAATCATATGAGAAGTATTATTTAAAAAAATATTATTGTATCTAATATTCTAAAGTTTTAATAATAAATATATATATTTATATTTTTAATTTTTAATTTTTTTTTTCATTTTTAAAAATTTTATTATTTTTTTATTTAAAAAAAATTTAAATAAAAAAAAATAATATTTTTTTAATTTTTAATATTTTGATTAAAAATTTTTTTAATTTAATATTTTTTTATTTTTATTGTTTTGTAAATTTAAAATTTAATTTTTATTTTTAAACATTTTTATGAATTTAATAAAATAAATATTTTTTTATTTAATTTAAAAAATTTCCTGCAATAATTTCCATACACCTTTTATTATTATAAAAAAGAGCTTTCGTGCAGCTTTCCTACCAACACAATTTGGCGCTCAATAAGCAACAAAGAAACAGTTTTGAGGTAGTAATTGTACAGACTCATATGTAAATAAACATAAATCAACATTTGTAAATACGAAGCATTGTATTGAAAATATAATAGCAAACGAGCTTTTTGTTAGAGCTTTTCTGAAAGATTTATTATAAAAAAGCATGCAAATTCCATAAGCATATTTATTTTATTAAATGCAATTACAATGTAATCTTAACGCAGCTAAGCTTAAAAAAGGTCTTTTTGTGAGCTTTTTTTATAACTATTGAGCTTTTGTGCTTTCTCTAACTTAGTTCTTATTTTGATTTGCAGTAATAGAAACTGAAACAAACTATAGTAAAACTTTAGGTAATACGAGCTTTAGCTTAGAGCTTTTTGCGTGAGCTTTTCAAGTTATTTTTATTTCTGGTCTATAACTTGCCAGAAGTAGGAATAGTTGTAAAGAAGATTTCTAACTTTTGTTTGCCATACAAAATACCAATGAAAATGCCATCAAAGCTTTACAAAAGTTTTAATCAAGAATTTGAGGAAGCTTTTAGTGTTTTTTTATACTAATATCTTTTAATATCTTTGTATTAATAAAACGCCTTAAAGAAGTTTTTATAGTACTACATATCCTATAGGAGTTCTAACAGAAGCTTTGTAAAAGCTTTTCGTGAGCTTTCATATATTTTCTTCACAAATACAATTTTCATTAACTCTTTAATAGCTATAAATTGAAGTAGAAACTTTTAGAGTGTTACATTATCTTATAGAAGTTCTAACAAAAGCTGTGTAGAAGCTTTTAGGAAGCTTCCATAAACATTTTTTCTCAAATACAAATTTCAGTATCTCTAAAATTGCTATAAATAGAAATAACAACTAAATATAGGCGGGAATCATTCAACTCATCAAGCTTTCACGAGCTTTTAAGAACTTTCTACACATTGTTATAGGTACATATATATTATAAGAAATTTTGTTTGTAATTTTTTTGCCTACAACCCACCAGTATTAAAGTAAAATTTTTACTTCAAAACACCAACAACAAACCTCAAGACTCAAAGCTACAGCTCTAACAGACATTAATATGCTCCTGAGTATTATTGACTGCAGCGTTTTATGCTGATTTCTACACTACAACTCCCAATTGAAATATCAGCTGTCTGACTGTCATTGGCACTAAGCTGTAGCAATTACATTGAGCAGACTACTGACTGCTGTACCATAGACGTTGGCTGACTCAATGCTGTAGCTGCTGGGCGCCATGTGTCTCAAGCTCACGTCTCACAGCAAGCACGTTTCATGCATTTAGCAGACGTGTTTGCAATCGATGAAATCCGATATACATATATTTGCGACAATAAATTTTCGATTTTTCATTTTCACGCGAGAAAAATAGTATTTTTTTAACTTGTTGCCTGCAGTCATAATAAAAATGACAAACGCGCCACGAAGCTAATCGCTATTGAAAGCCATATTTGCATCCACCCTGTCGCATTCCTGTGCGCTGTCGGTCGGTGTCTTTAAAATGCAAATTAATTGCTGACTGACTACTTTGCTGCTTACACCAGCCAGTCAACCGAGTCTAGTCTCCTTGCTATCAGCAAGCACTGCCGTCGAGCTGCCTGGCGCTTGCTGTCGCACACACGTGCCTCAACACACAGTCACACATACTCTGATAGATGTATATATATGTTAGTAAATTATGCCAACTCACTCATAGATCGTACGGTAAACATTGACTGTCTGAGCATTTGCAGATTTCAGGCGCCCAAGTAACTTTGTATCGGCGTCTTGTCGTCATACATGGCTTATGAGTGCCATGAGCATTTACTATATAAACTTACATACTTACATAACTAAATGTATGCGCATGTTTACTTAAGCGCTTCATTCGAGTAAACAAAGTGTTCAGGCAGGTGTCTGTTCAGTATATATAAATTTGGCAGTTCTGAAAACTGTAGTTGTCGGCCAAAGCAACGGTATGGAACTTTTACATATTGCCAAGTTGAGTAGATAAGTTTTAATTTGAGCAAGTGGCAAGGTATGAAGAAATTGAAATATGAAACTCGAAAAAAGAGGGATGTGAAACTGAAAGAATGACAAAAGGAAAATAGAATCGGACAGTTTTAAATTTTATAGAAAAACCAGGAAAAAATATTTTACAAAAATTTCAAAACTGAAAATTTGAAATATGAAATTTTTTATTTTAATTTTTTTTTCCAATTTTGAAAATATTTTCTCTTCGTTAAACTAAAAAAATATTTATTAAAAAACAAAAAAATTAAAAAAAAAAAAAATATTAAAAAATAAATATTTTTTTTTATATAAAATTGTTTTTTTTTGCTCAAAAAGTTTTAAATTTAGTTTAAAATTTTAGACGAACATTTAATTTCTATTGTACAATTTTATTAAAGAAGTACTAAATTTGGGTTTGGATCTCTACTAAATCAAACTGCACACCCTGAATGATGAAGAGTCAAAATTTTTATAAAATTTTATCTTTTATTTTATAAGAATCGACCGCAGTTCGTTCCTAGCAATATGAGAGTCAATTATATAAATTATTTCATTTACAATATTTCAATAATGGTTAAGGGGACCTCTCCAAAGACCGTGACTTCAATATTTTCATGCAGAACTACAGAAATCAGTACTTGCTGAGCTTTTTACAGATCCTCATTACAGTTAAGGAGCCAATTAAGGAGAATCAGTTGCATACTTGGAAAGAGGTTATATATAACTATTTTCAATTTCCCAAAAATTTGATTCTAGTACATCATATTCAGTACTAGTGTGAGCAAAAATTTTTGAAAATAATTTAAAAAATTGATATGCTTATCAAAGTTATTTGTAAGTGTTTTTAGAAACTTTTGTATTATTCGAAACTTTTCAGTAAAAAAATTAAAAACCATTTGAAATCAGTAATCGCAGTTTATTATGGTAGTTTAAAATTTTTAGAACATTTTTAAATAAAAAGCGTTCTTTCGACTTCAAAACCATTTAGAAATTTTTGTTAATTTAATTGTTCTTGTATTATCATGAAATTTTGAAATTTGTTAAATTTCCTTTTATTATTAATTTGTTTTTAAAATTTAAATAATCAAAATAATTTTCTTTTTTTAATATCTTATGATATTAATTTTTAAATTTTCTTTCATAAAAATATTTTTTTTGCTTTCTTATATTTTTTTTTATAAAATACATAATTTCAATAATAGAATTTTTAACTGTTTTAAAAAAATTTCAATTTCATCCTTAATATTTTGAGTAGGCATTTCTGCTTTGTTGTACATATGTAAATATTTGTTACATTATGATAAAAATAAAAAGCTTCAAAATTTTACTTTTTGACTTAGCTAGTCAATATTTGCTACTTTAATATAAATTTTAGCTTTCTTCAAAGTATTTTTTATTAAATATATTTTTTTTGCTTTGTTACGCCGGTTTAGCCTATATCAATTTTCAAAAATATAAATAATTCGAATATAGTTGACAATATTTGTACAAATATGTAAATACACAAAAAAAACATCGCTTATTTGCTTTAACTTTCAACGCGCTTATATACATCAATTTACATATGTAAATACAAGGACTCACACCGCAAATGTATATATTCTTGATTGACTAAGATATAAGCATAAAAGCTAGAAAGAATTGAAAATTACGCTTTTTAAGAGCACATTCAATAGGTAAAATATTATTTGAAAATATTTTATTAAAAAAAAAAAAAATTAAAAAAAAAAAATTTGGATACCAATTTATTTTAATATTAAATTAAAAAGTAGTAAAGTTAATAAAAAAAAATTAAATCGAGGAATTTAAAAATTTTTAAAAAAGATTTTGATAAATTTTGAAGAACTGTGGAAAACTTTGAAAAAAAAAAATTGAAAAATTTTGAAAAAACTTGAAAAATATTGTATGTGAAAAGCTTAAAGTATATTTTTCTTCATTTTTCAAACTAGACAAAAAATTTGAAAAATTTTGAAAAAACTTAGAAAAATATTGTATTTGGAAAGGTTAAAGTATATTTAGTTGTTTCAAAAAATATTTCTATTATTTCTGTTACCAAGTGTTATCAGTGTTTTATTTTACTTATTAAACAAAAAAAAGCAAATTAATTTTTCTCTCAAAACAAAAACCAGCGCTGTATATATGCATAAGTGTATGAAAAAAAATGTCTTATAACTATTTAAGTTGTGTTTGAAAGATTTAAGGATACGTTGAAAACCAAAACTCAATTGCAGATATGCTTTTGTATAGCAAATTGTCTTTTTAGCCCCTTTATTCACCAATTTCCAACACTTATTAACCTCTCCCCGAACACTGACTCTCCCTGTCTCCCACACTAGGCACTTTACCCATCTGTGCTGCTGTCAAATGTTAAAAATATATATACGTTTAAGCCCCTCTCACTTCAATTCCTCTCACTAGTGCTAGCTACTCAATGCGCTCTTGTGATGTCTGCCCCACGACTGCAGAATGTATCCATATGTTTTCACAACCATAGTTTTTTGCATATCTTATTTCATATACCATTGGAGTTAACATTTACATAAACTAACTCAATCTTTTCTTCTTATTACCTCACTCTCTCTGTCTCTTTCACACACACATATTTTTAATACAAACACCTATCCTTACACGTCCTTCTCGGTATGTTGCAGTACAGCCTCTCCCACTCTACCACTCACTAGCGTACGCTATCTTCCACTGTTTCTCTCTCGCTCTTGCGCTCCTAACTTTCTTGTAGTCAGATCTTTTTGAACCCCAACTCAATATCAACATTTGTACTCAAACGCCCAATTTCGGAAAACAAACAACAAAAAAAAAACCAAAATCTTAGCTAAAATCCCTCAATATTTCCCCCCTAAAATAAAGAAACATAAAACTACCAAAATACAACTACAATTACAAACATTGAACTACAAGAAATTCAAAAATCATACGGGTTTTTTTGTTTACAGGGACCTACCTAAAGAGTACAGAGTTCGAGTCCGTGTTAACTCGTAAGATAAAATCCATTTCTTTCTTTACTTGTATTTATGTTAAACAACAGATAAACATAAACGTAAATAATTATTAAAAAAATATCTATATATATATATATTTGCAAAAACAAATTTACAACAAAATATATATATATACTACATATATCTATAGTATACTAAAATACGAATAGTATGAAATATATTGCAGATGCCTCTTAGAATCAGCGTGTTTTCTCTAAATAGTACCTTTTTTGCTACTACTAATACTACTACTACTACTAAAATACTCCTAATACACCAGTACTTAACATACTAAATTTTAGTTGCTACTATATGAGCACCACTGTAATCTACTACTATTTAGTATCGTATGCGTGACCACACACTTAGTACACATTTTCACATACTACTAGTCTAGCTAGTTTCATGGACTCTTGGTAGACACTTTTCAAATGAAATTCAATAAAACACTGTAGCGCAGCATAAAAATACTACTATTTGACTCACCACTAAAAATTACTATATACTTAAATTCGCTAAAGTACCTTAGGTACTACTATTACTGGATAACTCTGTTGTTCTTATTTATAACTCACAGCACAAATTGTATTCAGTATCATATAGAAATAGAAGAGAGTTTTACATTTTCACTACTGTTTTTTTGGTTATAAATGTATGTATGTATTACAATTTGATTTAGTACTTGCGTATATATTCATTACTCTTTTCAATAACACTTAGTCAACTTGTAGGAACACTTGCTATAACCTCACCATACCTTTTCGATTAGAATTATGAACTAAAAATAATTGCTACTACTTTTCAATACTATTTATAGTACTATTTCTCACTATGACTCTAGAAAAATCTCTTAGTGAAATAACTGTACTTAACTAAGTTCAAAATTCATCAAATTACAAAACAAAATCGTGTTTACTTTCCTTTACAATGATATTAGTATTGCACTTAATACTGTAAGTGTTTCACAAGTTCATAAAAACTACAGTTTCTTTTATTTCTCCATCATTATTATTATTTTTTACCCAATTTTTTGCAGGAATAGCAGTTTCGAATGCACTTACTATTTTGCTTAACTTAAATAACTACTATCCTTACAATTGTTTACTCAAACAAAGTGTTTCACAAGTTCATAAAAACTACAGTTTCTTTTATTTCTCCATCATTATTATTATTTTGTTACCCAATTTTTGCAGGAATAGCAGTTTCGAATGCACTTACTATTTTGCTTAACTTAAATAACTACTATCCTTACAATTGTTTACTCAAACAAAGGTGTTCCACAAGTTAATTTCATATTTTGGACCTTCATTTATATTAGTTTTACCTTTCACTCTTCAAATATCTCTAAATAATGCTATTCTAATTGACATTTACTATTTGAAGCAAGTGTTCCACAAGTTCAAATCGCTTTATTTACCAAATTTCTATTGATTTAACTTCTCTTATTGAATTTTCTCTAAGGAATATTATTATAATTAACATTTTCGATTTCAATCAGGTATTCCACAAGTTCAATTTATATTTTAGACCTTCAACTATACTTATTTAACTCCCTCTTCTACTCATTTAATATTTCTAAAGAATGTTATGCTAATTGACACTTTTTATTTCAAGCAGTGATGTTCCACAAGTTCACATCACTTTATATTCTTCATATCTACTAGTTTTGCTTTCTAATCGTGAAATATCTCTAAAGAATGTCATGCTAATTATTACTAGCAGGTGTTCCACAAGCTCACTTCCTATATAAGACCTTTATTTCTCTTGCATTTTCTTTCTACTCTTTTAATATCTCTAAAGAATGTTATGCTAATTAATATTTTCGATTGCAAGCAGGTGTTCCACAAATTCATAGTACTTTTATATTCCTTTTTAATTACTTTCTTTGATATTTTTTCGAATGTTATTATTTTAAACGATAAAATGAATTTTTGTTTTAAAATAAATATGAAATATAGCTTTTAAAAAACACACATATATTAATTTAAAACATAATTACTATATGATGTAAGTATATCCATTACTTAGAAAAAAAAGAAAATTATTCCGCATACAGTAGATATACTTATATACTCGAAAAGATATAGTTTCTTGTAGTATCATATTCGAATTCCATATTAACAAATAGACTACTGGATTTTACTCCATTTCGATTTAAAAACTCAGTTAGTACTACCTAAATTGATAGTTAAAAACTAATTGTAAACACATTCCAACAAACCTCGTGTATTCCGAATGCTTTTCAAACCTCACCTTCGTCTCCTCAGTGTTGTTGACCCCGTAGCGTTATGCTGAAAATATTTCTCATTTCTGCTTAATGCCAAGAAGCACTCAAATGAATGCGATTGTTCTTTTTACAGGAAAAATCATCATTTTCTCTTGGGAAGGTATTTAAAGCTACCTTTGAATTTGAAAATATATAAGTAGTATGTTTTGGCACAAAATTTATACAATATTAAACAAATAAATAAACTCCAAAAGTAGTTGTGTTACAAGCACAAAGTTACTATAATAAATGGAATATATACTCGAAAAAATTCCCACAAAACTTTTAGTATTCATAAAATACCATTAATAATATGTGCGATATAAAATAAATATTTACTATTTTTACTCGATAAAACAAGATTTTAAACTCCCTAATCAATTAAACCCAGTGATAACCTAAGAAAAATTTCTTTAAATATTTACACACAAAAAATCAATCTTTATATTATGGAAATTCATAGCATATTTATCACATGCTTTTTGACTGGCCTGAAGATTGTGTTTCATAAGTTCATAAAATGCAAAGCCATAACAATACTTATATAAGACATAAATGGTAGTGTTCCACAAGTTCATAAAACTCAAAGCCATAAGAATACTTAAATAAGACATTTAGGGTAGTGTGCCACAAGTTCATAAAATGAAAACTCAAATTGACTAATTTCTCTGAGTATAGGATTACGTTTATCAAATTCACAATGAGAAATTCTTCAGATAGTAGGTAGTTTTGTCTAAGAAGTCTAGCATAATATTAATGATTTTAGGTAATAAACAAAGTTTTTAAAACTCAAGTTTAACAGTATATTGAACTGACTACTTTTCCAAAGAGTACTTTTTAACCTTTCGTAGGTATGTATATTACTGTAGTTGGCTTATTTTAACTGCTACTAATTATTTCTTGCCACCGAAAGCGGATAAAAATACATTTTCTTACTTGGTTAAAAACCTTGTGTTCCACAAGTTCAATATAGTTCGCTTCCTATTGATTGATTTGCTAAATTTGCAGTATTGCCTAGTTCCTAGTGGCTTTTAATGTTTATAATTTTCTTTAATAGTAATATTCTTCGCCGTTTTCCTGCTTTAAACTCTCTTCACCTAGACATTTTCCATTTACAAACGATGTTTTTAATGCTCTGAGTGTTGTACGTCTTTATGAAAGCTCTTGACGTAAATTCTACTGAAATGTTAGCGCTATATTCTTAATACAAATTTCTGTTGCTATTTCAAATAGGCTTCTTGAGATCGGTTCATTTAGTTTGCTCATTACAAATAATAATTTAATTTTTATTTTTACATTTTCTCACTGGAATCGATTTTTTTTTAACAATTCTTGCATTACTAACTAACAATCTACGCCTCTGAGTCTTCTGTCTTCAAACTATATACACAGTAGCTGCATAAAATTAGTTTGCTTACTAACTAACAACAATAACATACCGATAACTTAAACTCTGGATCAGACACTCACCAATCTACTCACACTCGACTCAACTATCACTCAAAAATAATTGCTTAAACAATTAATGTGTCTTATTCTTCACTCAAATATCTTAATTGCCTTAATAAAGATTATTATTTTTCAAAAACAAAGTTATTTAGTAATCTTCATATATTTGCTCAATAATAACTAATTTTAACTCAATTATTTTTACTCAAATTTGGCACATAATTTTAAAATATTTTTTTTTATTTTTTATGTTTACTTTTTTAATAAATTCACTTGGCATAGAAAATATTAAATGCTATTCATCATTCAGTAATGGTTTTTTTTTTAAGAAAACATTTGAATAAGAGGAAAAAAATTCCACTCAATTTTCACTCAAAAAATATTTTTCATCATTCTTCTCTTTTCTTTTTAATATTTCTTGCTATTACTTAATATATAATCACTCTTTTACTTTTGAATAGGAGCAAATAAGAATTCCACTCAATTTCCACTCAAATTTTTTTTCAAATTTTTTTGCTATTATTTAATAAATAATTAATATTTTTTACTTTTATTGTGGACAATCATTAGCAATCTACTTCTTATAGTTCTTCACTGCGTTTAATTTAGACTCAAACACCTTTGACAGCGCGCTCGAACGCATTTGAGCATTAAAGTAATTAATTCACTCCACTTCTTTTTGGCTCAAACTCAAATTGACACATATAGTTTTTACTTCACATAAGCTAACTCACGCAACTCAATTGAACTGAACTCAATTTAAAACAAGTAAAAAAAAAAAAAAACAAAAAAAAATTTCACTCAACAAACTCACTCAAGGGAAATTTCACTTTTACTGAAATGTTGAAAAAAAATCGCATTATTTCTATTTTTTCAACTTTTCAACTTTTTAAAAAAATTTGGAAAAAATAAAAAAAAAATTTAATTTAAAACAAATTATAAAAATTAAAATTTTAATTTTTTTATTCATTTTAATTTTTTTTTATTTTACCTATTACTTACAACTTCAGCTCGCTACTAATTTCAGTCTCAATTTTCAGCTACTAAATTTCTACTTCCACTCCATACTCAAAAATCAACTCAACATTTTCCACTCATTCATTCCAATTTCTACGTGTCTGAGTAAATGTTATGAAATGTCTTGATTATGTATATTTTTTATACATACATATATATTGTGATTTACTAAATGTCTCTTTTTTTGTATGTATTTTTCTCTTCTCTCATTCTGCTCTCGATAACACACACTGCATATACTATATGAAAAAAAACAATCGAAAAATTAATGCAATTGAATTGACGTACACTGTAACAAATAATGAAATTTTAAACAAAAAAATATTTTTGTTTTAACAAAATAATTTCTTAATAACAAAAATAATTATTTAAATAAAAATTATTAACCAAAAAAAAATCAAAAAAAAATTTAATATTAACAAAAAACAATTTTTTTTATTGTTTTTAATACAAAAATATTTTTTTTTTTATAAATTAACACTAATTTTTCACACTACAACAATAACGTAAAATTTATTACAACAACCAACAATTTGTTTAAATGCCGCGCAAACAACTCTACAACAACTCTACTCTTTACAAAAAACAAAATAAATCAAATCAACAACAACTACGGTGAAAAAAACACAACAAACAAACCATCACAACAACAACCAAAAAAATACTCTAGTTTCTCCAACTACTACGAATTCTCCAAGGAGCAGGACTACATTTGCTCGAAGCCCGAGGACTCTGGCATGCATTTATGCTCGGATTTGCCACCGTATCGTGTTGGCGACATGATTTGCACCGGTAAGTGAACAATATGCACAGCAAAAAATATAAACAACAACAACAAAAAAATAGGTTTATTGTTATAGCTGGTTAATTAAGCAATTAAGTGTAGGAAAAAAATAATTAAAAATTGTTAAGAGACGCGAGCGGAATGAGTGATGAAAGTAAAGCAATTTGTGCGCAACTCAATTTAAAGTGTGCTCAAAAACCGTTAGACCGACAGTTGTAACGGCTGAGAGGGAGGCGGGTGTGGTGGCCAACAAACTTGGCTGCTGCTGGTAAACGCTACGCAACTGACTATAGCAAACGCCAGTGTTGTTGCTGCTGCTCATTAAGCCGTCGCGCTAGCCGTAACAGTAAAATTAGCGCGAACGGTCGTAAGCGGAAATGGGCAATGGACAACAAACTTTAATTGCTACTTGAGTGATTTTGCATGCTGCCAATGTGTTGTGTTGTTGGCAGCGCAGCATATTGTTGTTGTAATTGTTGCTTATGTTAATGAGCATGATAGACGCACCGACCTTGTTGTTGCTTATTATTATGTAAGCGCGCCAATTTTTCATTATGATTATGCAATTATGCCACGGCAAGCAGGGTGGGAGCTCTGCTGTCGATACAATTTTTAATTAAAAATTTCCTGTTTATGCAACAACAAGCGGCGCAGGAGTATGCAGACAGTGAAAATTGTGAATAAATACTTACAAATGAAATCGACAGGAATAAAATGGTGAAAATTAAAAAATAAAATAAAATAAAATAAAATAAAATAAAATAAAATAAAATAAAATAAAATAAAATAAAATAAAATAAAATAAAATAAAATAAAATAAAATAAAATAAAATAAAATAAAATAAAATAAAATAAAATAAAGTAAAATAAAATTAAATTAAATTAAATTAAATTAAATTAAAATACAATAAAATAAAATAAAATAAAATAAAATAAAATAAAATAAAATAAAGTAAAGTAAAATAAAATAAAATAAAATAAAATAAAATAAAGTAAAATTAAATTAAATAAAATTAAATTAAATTAAATAAAATTAAATTAAATTAAATTAAATTAAAATAAAATTAAATTAAAATAAATTTAAATAAAATAATAAGAAAGTAATAAAAAAATCAAATTAAAATAAAATAAAATAAAACGAAAAAAATTAAGCTAATAAAAAATATTTAGGAAACAACATAACAAAATAAAAAAAAATAAAAATAATTATTAAATAAATAAAATAATAACAAAGTAATAAAAAAAATCAAATTAAAATAAAATAAAAAATAAATAAAAATAAAAATAAAACAACGAAGAAGAAATAAAACAACGAAGAAGAAATAAAATACCTAAAAATTATTAAAGAAAAACATTAAAATAAAATAAAAATGGAAAAAATTAGATAAATAAAAATCAGCTCATTTTGTTACAGAAACGAAAATCAGCGGGAAAATTTTATTCAAATGAAAGCAAGCTTGGCAACACGCCTCGCATTCGCGCGCATTTCATTATTAACGCTTGACTTGAGCGCTTCCGCAACCTTTATCGCGGCATAATTTAAGGCGGACAAAAAAATATTTTTTTAATAAATTCCCCAACATTATTATGAATTTCCACAATTATTATTAACCGTAATTTCACAGACCAGTGCGCAAGCAGTTGGCAGCAAAACGCTTTGAAAAATCGCCAAGTGAACGTCAATTCAGATTAATTATCGATAAATTTCCGAAACGCATTTCCACGAGAGAAAAAAACATTGTTAATGAAAATAAAGGATTTATTTTTTAGTAAAAATTTTAAAGCTACAAAGCCTACAAAAAGCTCAACAAAACCATTATTCCTTATACTCAAGGATTTTCGTGTATTGTAATTCCAAAATAGTTTATTTGTCGCCATAAATAATTTAATAAAATAATGTCTATATCGAATATTTTAATTATATAAAAAAATTAATGCAAATTAATTTTACAGAACCTGCATCCGTGTATGGTGACAATCTACCGACAAATACCTCTTGCGTCAATTGGAATCAATATTATAAGGATTGTCTGCAGATTGGCAATAATCCATTTCAAGGGACAATCTCGTTCGATAATATTGGCATGGCATGGGTGGCGATATTTTTGGTAAGTAAAGGAATGTGTGTGATCTGTGAAATGAGAATTGGAGCGGAAAGAGTAAGCTTCAAGAAGAGCTTCAAAACATATATTTCAAAATATATAAATAAAAAACATGAAAATGTGTCTGAAATGGTCTTGTTTCAAAATGTATATATATATGTATATGGATACAATTAATCGAAATAAGCATGAAAAGAGTAATCGAAACTAAAAAATGTAGGAAATTTAGGGTTTCTTGGCTAAAAATATTATTTCCTTTACCCTAAAGTAATCAAAAGTAATTAAAAGTAATGACAACAGAGAATGCCTGAAAGTATGTTATTCTCTAAAAAAAAATAATTCAGTGCTAATTAACATAATAAAACTAGCGTTCGAAGTTAATAAAATTAAAGCAATTTGGTGTTTTATGATTAAATTACTTTCGATTACATTTTAATTACTTCAAGAAATGTTAAATAATTAAAGAATCTGACAAGTGGCGCAAAAAAATATGATAGATAATAGGCATATAAGTAATCTAAGTTAATGAAATACCAGAAATTTTGTATTGCACGCCTAAAAGTATGCATTATTTTTTAATTACAATAATATTACACTCAAGTAATTATAAGATTGGCCAGACAATTTAAGTAGCCTCTCAAAGCGCATGCATAAAAGTAAGTTAAGTTAAGTATTCTTAGAATATTTCTCATTTCTAAATATTTTTCTTGTAATTAGAAACCACTTCAAGTAATTAAAACAATTTCATATTAATTTGACAATAAAAATTACGGGATTCACGTATGGTAGGAGGCGCTTGAAAAGACTTCACTAGCTAAGAAGCTAGTGAGTGTGCAACGGGCGGCTCTCATAGCCATGTGCGGTGCGCTACGGACCACACCGACTTTGGCACTGAATTCCCTAGTTCATATAGCACCCGTGGACATAGCCGGAAGGGAGGCTGGGTATATAACAGGGTGCGCGCCTGGACACTCTAGTATCCTCAGGCGCTTCGGCTTCATTCCGAGGTTACTGGACTACCATCATGTCGACGAGCCCTACCCTGGTGGTCTATTCTCTGCTCTCATACCTTCAAGAGAGGGTTGGGTGGGTAGAAGTCGCTGGAGGAGAGACGCGATAAGCTTCTTTACGGCCATAAAGGTTGCAGCAGCTTTCAGAAAGGTGACGATCCACTCTGATAGTAAGGCGGCAATATTAGCCTTAAGCTCAATATTAGCCTTAAGCGCTCCAGGCTCGTAAAGGATTGCCAGTGCTCGCTATCAGTTGCTATCATACTAGTTTGGGTACCTGGCCACAGCGGAATCGCAGGAAACTGCAAGGCTGATGAGCTTGTTAGGCTAGGCACTTCTGTTGCACTTACAGTGGAATGGGAACAAATAGAAGCGCCGCTGTCCTCTTGCAACTTGCTTCTGGATGAATGGGTCTCAGTCGAACTGAGCAGGCGCTGGACAGTCACTAGCACCTGTTCTGTCGCAAAATCATTCTGGCCCAAAGTAAATCGCAAGAGGTCAAGGGAACTCTTTGCCCTAAGCAAGATCAATCTTTCCCAAATTATAGGTGTTCTAACTGGCCATTGTCCCATTGGGACTCACACGGTCAAATTAAAAATTTTACCAGAGGCTAGCTGCAAAAGCTTCCTAGAAGAAGGTGAGGTAGAATCCTCCCAGCATTTCCCTTGGGCACCCCCGCGAATTAGCGGATACAGAAGTTAAAAACCTCTGCAGATTTGTGGTAGGTCCCACGCGCTTTGTCGATTCACAATTAAATGAGGGCGTTAATTTTTACATCATCACACAGTACTGCTCTCGATAGTCTAAGTGGGTTTCCCTCTTTGTAGGGGAACAGCCTTCGTACCCAACCTAACCTAACCTGACTATAAAAATGGTTGCCTTATCAGCATTAATCATTAAAAAGATATTTCCATTGTTATAAAAATATTTAAAGACAAATTTTAGTCTAGTTGTATGAAGAAAGGAAATAGGCACACCTCAAAGTATGCAATATTTTTCAAAGAATATAGAAAATTATAAAATTGTCATACAGAATGTAAGCATGAATATATTATAAAAAAGTAGGCATCTTAACGCCTAAAAGTATGCTATGAAATAAAGGCAACCCCAGAATTTAGTACATTTTGAGAGGTTTGAAAAAGCAAAACTAACGAAAAATAGCCTAATCAACGTTAATCGTTTCTAAGATTTTTTATTACAGATCTTATGCTATGGAAAATACAATTTTGAGGCCTAAAAGTATGCAATCTTTAAAAAAAAAAGTAGAATGCTATAAAGTTGTCATACAGCATACATTATAAGGTTGAATATATTCGACGTAGTACAAGAAGTAGGCACATAAACGCCTAAGGGTATGCTACGCAATACAGATAAATAGCAACTATAGAATTTAGTACATTTAGTACAGTTCTCAATTGTGAAACTTTTGAAAGCGAAAATATCGAAAAATAGTATTATAATTAGTTGCTTCAAATAGATATCTCAGCAGTATATGCAGTAAATGTGTTATTATATTTTTTAAATCTAATTTCAAACCCTAAAAATATGCTAACCTAAGCAAATTTTAATATAAATGCGATTTTTCTACCTTGTAATGCTCAATATTATTAATGTTTCAAGAAAAGCTCGACAATACCTTGCTAAACTCCATTTCAGAATTCTGTTTGCACCCTAAAAGTATGCAATGTTATAAAAATTTATATAAATTATACACACAATTATACTTTCATTAAACATATCTCTTTCAAACCGCTCGCTCCCCACTATACCACCACCACCACAACATTTCCATAACCCAAAGAGCAGCTCAATTAATTTGCTACACCTAAAAGGCTGCTACATGCGCGTGGCCTACACAACCAGTACACAGTATCGGTTACGTATCTACTATATGTACATAATTATAGGCGTCCCAATTTCCGCGTATACGCTACGTGACACTTTTCATCCTTGTTGTTGTTGGTTTTTTGGGGACTTCCACAAAACACACACATACACACTCAGCCTTACTGAATGTACATATTTGTCCTGACACACTTATTTGCATAATTTGCGCCAGTCATCTGCTGTGTGTGTGTCGTATACCTTTTATGTGGCACCAACATTTCGGCGGCGCGTGCATTGAGGCGCGCACTCGAATTTCGTATTGGTCGCACTTTAATTTCACATTTCCCATTCGCATTTGCATTTGTACGCCTAAAAGCACATAACACCAAACGCAAACACACTGCGCAGAGCGCAGAGCGCACAGCCTGACTAACAGCAACGAAAGGTTCGCGAGCGAAAAGGATATTGGTGTGACACGTTTGGGAGTGTGGCAGCCAAAAGCAAATAACAAACAGCGGCATGAAAAGGATACACTACAACAACTATAACAAAAATAACAACGGCAAAGTAACAATAATTAGAAATGCGTTATTTGAGCAACCACAACAAAAGCAGCTGTTTTGGATATAAAAAAACAGGCAAGCCGCCTAACAGTAGGCAGGGGTGCCACTGTTTATATATATGCTTTGTATGGCCGTTTGTTCGCTGTTTATTTGAAGTTGAATTTGCTGTTTTATGTTTTTACAGCTTAAATTTCAGTAGCAATGCATTAAATGTTAATTTTAGACACTTTACAATTGCCAATGTGGCGTGGCCTTGCTGCTGGCATAGCTGGCGAAACGGTTGCGACCTAAATAAATAAAAACGCCTTATATAACCTGGCATTAAGACAGGTTACGAGAGTTGCAGACCTTTCTTAAAAATGGTGAATATACAGCAAATCGAAAAAAATATATGTACATATATATATAAATATTGGAAAACTTGAAATCAAAAATTTTCTCACGAACCTTTATATAATGAAGAAGCGCTTGAGCGGCGAATCTGAAAGTAAAGAAACACAAAAAAAAAAAATATTTAAAAAAAGTAACGGATAAAAATAAAAATATTATATAAACAAAATTTGAAAATTTAAAAATTTATGCGCCTTAAAATATGTCACGTTTTTTGGAGCGTGACTACTAAAAATGGGAAAAATACATAAGATATGAATGCATTTCATAGTTTTCGTGTAGAATCGTATAAAAATGCGTATAACGTATGTATATTTAAAATATTTCATAATAATAATAGGTAGCTCCCAAAAAGTATGCAATAATTATTTTAAAAAATTGTTAGCTACATCACAAAATAATTTAAAGCGCATTACAAAATATTTAAAGCGCATGAAAAATAAGCAGAAAGCTTAAAAAAATCAGATATATTAAATAATCACAATAAAATCCTAAAAGTATGCAACATAATTTTTATGACTGTTGGTAATTTAATGATTTTAAAAGTTGAAATCTTCCAATCGTTTATGGGTTTTACATGGTATCACAATATTTATATTTCCTCAGCATTTTTAATACAATGTCTGAATCCTAAATGTATGCTATAAAGATACATGTCAAATAGTTGTCATAATAATATATGAGAAATAAAGTGAAACAAAGAAGAACACCGCTATTATCTACTATTTTACACAAAACGACATTAAACATACCCTTAACATGCCATAATGAACTTTAAAAATCAATATATTTCACATTCTTCACCACTCTTCTTTCATGGGGTTTACGCTGTTATATAGTCTAAAATTGAATTTTTATTATGAAATTGTTTGGAAGAGAATATTTCTTAAAAATACATTACTTGAAAATTTACTTATAAAATTGTACTCCTAAAAGTATGCAATTGAACAAACTATGTTAATTTTTATTTAAATTTTATATAGAAACTGTCAAGTAGGTAAAAATATATTCTTTCATGTATGTCTAACTTTATTTCAAGAAACAAATTTTTTCTAGTTTTTTCTGTTTTTTCTAAAAAAAAACTTCAGTTGTTGAAATACTCCTCGATGTATGCCACAAAACTTCTTCTCAATTTATAAGTACCACTTCTATATTTAACTTGGCATCGTGATGATTAGGCACATGATTACCGACAGTAACTTCTTATTGACATAAAGAAAAAAATGAAAATTTAAAAGCATACATTTAGGTGTCAGATCTGAAATGTAATATTTTCATACAATAAATGTCTAAAATAATGATTTTATTTATACTGTAAAACCATGTACATATACTTGTCGAACGGTACCTAAAAAATGCTCCTAAATGTAGGCAACAATACTGAATTAATTATTTTAGAGCTGGTTCCAAACTCAGATTTGTACATTTATAAATCAAAAACATTTCATAACGCAAAAGCATTTAAGCTAAAGAATATTATCAGAAATTTTGCAGAAATGACATTCCAAACAATATTTGCGCCTAAATGTAGGCAATAACATACAATTAAATTAATTTAAACATATTTTTTGACTACGGAACGAAACCCGGAACTTAATTTTACAATTCAAAAGCATTTCATAACAAAAAAGCTAAAGAAAATTGTCCAACATTTCATTGAAATGGACTTCAAACTATATTTGCCTCTAAATGTATACTTTTAAATACAGAAAAGGTGTACATTATCACTAATAAAGAAGCACTTAAAAAGGCCTGGCTCCCTACCCTTACAGTTTCCATTTTTAAAATACTTTAATTGTTCCAATATCTACCATCACCATACTAAGTACCGCCGACCCCATCGACATGTACGAAATTACAATTAATTTAAATTGCACAAAAACAGATTTTCTCACATTTACACCACCACCAAGTCGACAAATTTATTTAATAGGCTTCACGGCAAACACCTACAACTGCACTAGGCATTGTGTGCGACTCACTCTGTTTCATTTAATTGCGGCGCGTCGACGCCTAAAACTATGCAACTACATTACATTAAGTATACAATTTACCACATTGCCGCAAGTACGCCAGTTTACGTGCACACACATACACAATTGCCGACAACGATACTGCCGACAATGGCAACGGCGACAGTGACTATGACGCCGGGCGACCTTATCGATGTGCTATTATCTGTACGCAAATTCAATTAACATTGACGGGGTGACGACGGAAATGAGGCTGCTGAGTGCCAGTCTCAATGAGATAGCGCGACAGACAGACAGACAGACAGCAACAACTGACTGCTAGTACAGTAATATACAGCAAAATTATAGGCGGCTGAAGAGCGAGCGCGACTGAATGACAAACAGTCAGGTGTGCATATGATGCGGGGTAAGTCAGAGGGTTAAACAAGGACGAGTGTTCGATTAGCGGCTAGTTAAAATTTACCTTGACGCTGTCAAGCGCCTGGAGGGAGCACCCTTAATACAAGGCTCGGTTGAATATTGCCAGTGTAAACAGCACCTACATATGTATGTACGCAGGAAGGTTAAAAGCTTTGGCAGGTCCTTGTACCTGTACCGCTTCAATTTAAGCTCTCTTGCTAATGTATGCAAATTGACAGTTACAAACAGACAAGCGAACACATATACATGACATAGTGGGTGTGCGGTGTCACATTCAACGCGTTAAAACACTTTTGCGCCTTACTGTATGTTAAGTTTTTTATTTATTTTCCATTTGGCGTCCGAAATATACACACAACTACGTCTGTAGCTTGATATTCAGCATATAAAAGACCAGTTCAATAGCAAAATATATATTCAAATCATATCAACAACAAATTGTTAAAAAAAACGCCATGAAGTATGCAACAGCTGTACAAGAAAACAAGAAGTCAAATAAATATGTAATATAAAGTCGCTCCCCATATCTTTTTATATATGTATGTAGACATTTTCACAGTCTCATTTTAACTTTCGCAAATATGCTAAGTTACATGTGTAATAAAATTTTTATTGCATACCTTTTGGCGTTGGCGTTGGCGTTCGTTGAAATTAAATTTCGCTCACGTTTGTTAGTTCGTTTGCGCTTTATTACATTGTTATTTTTAATAGACAACTTTGTTGCTTGTTAGCGCGAGTGCTAGACGCATGTGTCAAACGAGTGCGCGCGTGTATGTGCGCCTAAAAGTATGCAAATAAAACGAAAGCTATTATATTGTATCATCACGCGACACAATTCGTTAAGACATTCATACGTGTCTCTTAAACGAAATCGCCTTAAGCACATGCGTTGGAAAAAGTTTTCTCATCTTCGTCGTACACAAAAACAGCGCCAGAAAATATGCTACGTTCCTTAAGAATATTAGCTTTACTTTTCGTGTAGTAAACTTTTATGTTGAATTGACTTACATCAAAGTAGTAAAATAGAGTATATGCTTTGTTTGTGAAATTAACTACAGTTGTTGTTGGTGTCAACTAACTTCGCTTTTGAACTAAAATTTACCTCTCAAGTGAAATTGTTGCAACTAAAACCAATAATTTGGCAAAATATATATAATTTAGACAGAATATAATATGTTTTAAAGTCTAAATATTTGTCTAAATTTTGAGAACTGTTATATTTAACTGGTACTTTATTACTACTGACGCCTTAATGTATGCTTACATCAAATAAAATATTAAAATTCACCGATTGCCTTAATTATTCAATTTGTTATATTAAATTACAAAATTTGTTCGAGCTGGGTACACTCATTACTTAGGTATATATTTTAATGAGCCGAAAAGTATGCTAAAGAAAATTTTTAACAATATTTAAGCTGAAACTTTCAGTTTATAAACAAAAATTAATCTTTTTTGCATTAATGTATTAAAAAATAACAATTTTTAGTAGCGTAGTTAGTAGGGATCAAACAGAAATAATAGTTGTATATACGCCTAAAGGTATACTAATTAAAAATGTTGAGTATTTTAACCAACAAATCACTCATTTATCATATAAAAGATACAAAATTAAACATTATGAATGATGAGAACCATCATTAAAATTCAAATTTCACTAAGCGCCTAAAAGTATACCAACAAAAATCTAAATATTACAATTAAAGTATAAGGAAAAGTATGAAATGAATTAATAAAAATATGTATTGCATATTTCAGCTTATAAACGTATACAACGACATATATTTCGCAAACAATTTTAATATACGCCAAAAAGCATGCAACGCAAATATGGCATAATACAGGAAAGTATCTTTTTCACTTGGCATAACTCATTAAAACTTTTAGTTTGCTTACGCCATAATAGCAACATAGCATATGTACGCCCAAAAGTATGCTATTAAGAGTTTGGTAATTTATCAAGCATTTAATTACAAGTAAATTAATAAAATATAATAAAGTTCACTATTTAGAAAGTATCAACTCGCTCTCAACGCTACCACCAAATTCTGCAAAAACTTGTAAGCCTTGAACATAAATTTGGTAGCGCTTTCGCTACAATATTTTTATATTCGAAAAGAGTTGTGCTAAAGTTATCTTTATCTGCCGCCAAAAATCTGAGAAACTTTCGTTAAATTATGTGCACGAGAGCAGGCAACTTTTAAAGTATAGCTACACTGGATTTATAAACTCGAACTTAATAGTTATCGCTACATGCTAGGCTGCTCTAAGCTGCAGCGCCTAAAAATATGTCTCTTATAAATTGAATTTCGAAAAATTCG
The DNA here is from genome assembly GCF_028554725.1 of Zeugodacus cucurbitae. Classification (NCBI taxonomy): domain Eukaryota; kingdom Metazoa; phylum Arthropoda; class Insecta; order Diptera; family Tephritidae; genus Zeugodacus; species Zeugodacus cucurbitae. Next base: position 6,988,008 of record NC_071670.1, read on the forward strand.
AAAACTTTCGCAACACATAATCAAGAAACATATATTTAAACAAACTTTTACAGCGAGATCACTAGTTCCGCTAAATAATTACGCCAAAAAGTATGCAGCGGAAATTGTAATAAGCGCATAAATACTAAAAACGTACAACTCTAAATTACAAATTTTCCATTTCGAATATTTGCAAATCTTCCTAGCAAACCGCTAACTGTGCCGTGCAGCGTAACGCCCAAAAGTATGCAGCACAATTTATTAAACGCTAAATACCCTAAATATTGACGGTGGTTACCGACAATGCAAGCTTTGTGGCTATGCTGGAGCGCGAAATCTCGTTTAGATTGCACGAAACTTTACGTTTATATGTTGTATGTGTGGGTGCCACTGTAATGTGTAACAAAAACCAACAAGCCCGAAAGTATGCTACGCGCAAATAACTTTTCCCATCATGCCATTGAAAAACTGAGTAAAATTTAATTTTCCACGTGCTTTTGTTGGAATGACGGTACGGAGGGCGTAGACGGCAAACTGTTAGAAGTGAATATTTGTTGGTTTGTTTGTTTTGGTGAGAAAAGTCATCGCGAAATATGCTGCTTATTGAAAAGTTTGCGCTAAACGCCGAGCGGTACAAGAGGAGGAAGCAGGTTGGTGCGCATAAAAAGGTGAGCTCCGACTCAGCTCACAGACAGGGGTGGAAAAAGTTGGTCGTCATTTGAGTAAAATAAGTAAGCCATTGCATTGGTTAGAAGGGGTGTAGTGCAGAGCAAATGAAAATTAGTAAGTCGAGCACTTCTGTGACGGTGCGCGGCAACGCAGAAGTGCAGGCAAGTTTGTTGTCAACAAGTGGGGCGGCAAAAATGCGATTGAGCGTGCGAAGATGGAAACAAAGTTTTTTAAATTTATTTTTTTTTATTTTCTTTCCCGCAATTTTCGCGGCCACGTTCGACTAACGGAATCTGTGTGGCAGATGCTTTTTTTTACGCCACTCTCATTGGCACCCCCATTTTGAGGCACTGACAGCATTGTGCTAATGTTGCCACAACAGGTGAACTGGCAGGTATTGTCGTTGCATACCGTCAGGGGCCATAAAGTTTTTAAGCTTCATATTACATTTGTAGCAGGGTTGTGGCAACTTTTGGCGTTGAAACATAACAACAATAATATAGCCACACTCAACGGCTGTGCAACCCTACAATATGGCATCCAACAAACAAACCGCCATGAACCGGCTGCAAACAATTATTTGGAGCAGCAAACATTTTCAAAATAGCAACAACAACAACAGCAGCAAAGCATAGCTAATCAATTACAATTTGAAGCCAACAAAAACCCCTCAGCCAACCAGCCCAGCTCTAGCCGACGCACACATAAACAATGAAAATAACTTAATTATATAGCGATTGAAAATTGCAAGGCAGTCTACACACACGGCGATGCTGGCAACCTGGTGAAACCACTAATTTTCGTGCGCCACCAAAATTCCCATTCATCTCTTGTTGCGTTGCTGACGTAATGAAATTTATGAACCAACACAGAAACACACACACACAACCACAATCGGGGCTTGTCAGCACCAGCATGCTGCTGCTAATTCTAATTCACTTACCCCTTTTTGTTGTTGTTTGTGTTGTTGCTGTTTACCCGTCGCACCTCTATTTATATGCCTCAGCTCTTTGTAGGTCAATATAGTCGATTGCGCGCCCGCAGCTAAATTAATTAAAGGCCATCTCTGTACTAAAACCAGTAGCGTTGCATACTTTTAGGCTTGCACCAAGCTCATAGCTCGCTACACTAAGCGCGTGTGTACGTGTTAATACAGATTTAATGCCGTCGAGTTTTAATGACAAATACAAAAGTACTGCAATTTCCATAATAAATTGTGGGTATTACAATAATACAATAGGTAAATGTGTGATTATAGGCGCATGCATGCATACAGGCAGCACATTAGCGCTCGGGTGTTGTAGTATTATGCAATTAATGTGCGAGAACTGACCTTGGTGCAGGCAATTTGAAACGATTTGTGACTAGATAGTCGCGGAGGCTTATTAATAAAAGTAAAGTATTGCATACTTTTAGGTGCGTGTTAATGTATTTTTGCGCTAAGCATAAGTGCGTTACAAAACTGATATTATTTTAAGTAACAGTTTGAAAAAAAAAAAATTTTAATTTATTGGATGCATTAACAATACAACTGACATATGTAATTAAGGCGAAGTGAAATAAAAATAATAATATAGATGAAAATATTTCTAAAAAATATGCTCAATGTTGTGCCATAGAAATTCATCGCTTTAAACACTTCTCGCTACTATGAAGCTACTATACAAATCAGTAGCATACCTTTTGGCGCAATATTAATTTACACAATCTATCATAAAATTGAATATTTTTTTTTAATAATCACTTATTATAGTTATATAAATGGCTATAACACAATTAAACTTCATAATACTAACAATGTCAGTCAAATTAAACAATACTATATATTGTATTAGTATATAGTATACCTTTAGGCGTTGTATTATTTCTTAGAGCACAATATATGTAATAAATAGCAAATATTTTGCAATTATAATTAGTTTTTGTCATAAAACTAATAATATATTAAAAATATATAAAAATCACAGCATACTTTTAGGCGCACATTGCATTTGTACAACTTACGTGATTTAATTATAGTTAATCAAATATCAAAATCGTTTATGTTTTGTAGTAAAAAATAAAATATTAGTTTACTCTAGTATTTATTTGAGAATTACTCAAATTTGTTTAATTCATAGCATACTTTTGGGGTTCGAATTTTTTTTTAAGCAAAATATGTTAATAAGCTATAAGTTTATGAGATTGAAGTTAATGAAAATATGTATAAACTCGATCATTTAAAATGTTAAAGTCAAAACAATATTTATATATTAGAAAACTTAGCATATTTTTAGGGTGTAAACCTTACTATTTACATATAATTAAGCAAACAAATATATTTTCAACAGTGTTTTATGCAGCATGGATGCTATATAATTATATATAATTTTGTTAAAAGCCATAAATCAAAAATAAATATGACTAACAAACGTAATAGATTTTTTATTGGCGTCGCGTAAATGTATGCAGCCTTAAAATTATTTCAAATATTTTTTATTCTTTATATATTTTATATTTTTTCAGTTCTTGAAAATTCATTTCGTTATCGAAGATTTATATTATTGATTGTAAAATTTTATTTGACAAACAAATATATAAAATTGTGCTCTTTCATCTAAACAGGTCATATCACTCGAGGGCTGGACGGATATTATGTATTACGTACAAGATGCTGACAGCTTTTGGGATTGGATCTATTTCGTGCTGCTGATTGTGGTAAGTGAATGTAGAAAGTCATAAAGAAATATGAAGAATTGTTATTAAGCATTGAAACTTTCATTTTAAGAGTCTACATTTAGGCGTTATAATGCAATATTACCTAACATATAAATAAAGCATAGAGAATAGAAAAATCTATACGGTAAATAATGCCTATATACCTTCTGTTAATGTTATGCACATCAGATTTAGAGCATACTAATTTTCATAGTCTCCATTTCGGCGGTATTGTCAAATATTCATTAAATTCAGTTAATTCATTAATTAAAGTAAGATAATAAAAGCTGTCTATCTGTTATCGTCAATTCCACACATATATTTTTTATTTATATTTCCTCAGAATATGAGTAGTAATTATTTTGAAATTAAAATAGAAAACTTTTGTGATGTTATTATTGCAGAAATAGTCATGAATCATACGAGAGTACTCTATATGCTATTAAGCTGTGATAAAAAATTTTCTATAAAGCTTTTAAAAGCTTTTTATTGATTTTTGACTATTATTTTTGATAAAAAAAATTGTCTTTAAAGCTTTAAAACGCTTTTTATGGATTTTCAAAAAGCATTTGAAAGCTTTGGAAAAACACTTTTATCTCTTTTTTATATTTAATAATTAAAGCTTTTTTTATATTTAAAGCTTTACAAAGCTTTTTATGGATTTTTTTAAAGCTTTGAAGAAGCACTTTTATAATTTTTTAATATTTCAAATTTAAAACTATTTTTAAAGCTTTGAAAAAGCTAAATATTTAAAAGGCCTTTTAAAGCTTTGAAGAAACCCTTTCATCATTTTTGAATATTTAAAAAGCTTTAAATCTTTTTCATCAGATATACTGCTTTAAGTTCCTCCAAGCTTTTAAAATATATTCTATAATCTCAAACTTTTGGAAGAGCTTTACTTAAATTGATTACTTTCTAAAGAATTTAAACTAATCTCCCATGCTCACTTCACTTAATGCCGAGCTTCACTGTAGGCCGCATTAAGCTGATTGCTATCCGGAAAAATTTTAATGCAATGCTATTGTTAAATTCATACCACACTACTCTATATCGGTTGTATTAAAAGCTTCGTGCGGCCGCTTCAAACCATTTCATTTCAATTTAACTAAATGCTGCTAAATGAGACCACAAAATCGTGAATTTATTTTATTTATTTCCAAGCATTTTTCTACTACTTTATGTGGGCCCTTTTTTATTATGCGCTGGTGTATGTGTGTGGTTGTCGGTAAATTTATACACCAGAGCATATAAAATTGCCATAAAAAGTAGTGAGAAAAAGGTAAGCAGCAAAGCAAAAAAATCAATTTACGCATAGCTCAGCTGAGGGACTACAAGTGGTCCCACAGCGCTTTCGACACGCACCAAAAGCAAGGTCAGATAGGCTGCTGGCGCATACGTTTCTGGGATTTACACGATTTATTTCTGTTTTTTCTTTCTTTTATTCTTTTTCTTTTTCTATTATAGCGTATATGTAAGTGAGTGTGCATGAGAGCATACAGATTATTTGATATTCACTTTGTTTTAGGCGCACAAAACCCAAAAGGTATGAGCACAGTAAATTTATATGCACAGAAAGAAGAGAGCTTGTAGACTAGCGACTCGTTTCTGGCGACAAAAATCTGAAGCAGTAAGGTTGAATGCAACAACAACAAAAATTTAAAATATATTTTCCAAAAATTCAACAAAATTTACCTTCATCTAATTGTACGCCTTACGAATCACTAAAACTAGCAAAGTTTAACTTCAAAGCGCCTAAAAGTATGCTATAAAGACCGCAGCAAAAGCGTTTCAACGCCCAACATTTGAAAAGTCAAGTTTTTTGAACGTCCCAGCAGTCACGCAGTCAAACCTACCATGGCTGTGAGTTCACAAACAAACAACGCCTAAATGTATGCTAAGCTAAATATTATGCATTAAGGGATGTAAGCCCATCTACTATATAAGCAAAAAACGACCAAAGACCAACAAATGAAGCGTAAAAATTTAATATTTCATATGAATGAAAATTCAGCGATCCCAAAAAATTTGGGGGGCTGGTGGTTCAAAAAAGCCATTGGACACACTTATTGTTGGCAGGTGTGTATTCACAGGCATCGACTGATTAAATAACCGCTTTTCTTGTAGCGTTGACTCAGTCTGCTTCGATGATTTTGCGTGCCAGCAATTGTGTAGCATGCTTTTTTGGACACTCCCCCCCCCCCAAAACTCAACATTAAACACACACCTTTTCCCAACCCTTATTGCACACAGATTTATTTATACTTATTCAATATTTCCGCTTAGGTTTCAATTGATTTTTAACATTTTACTTGCCTACACTTCAGCGCACCGCAAATACCATTTAATTTAGCTTATGCATTGCATACTTTTCGGTGCGGACTAAGCAAAAACGACAAAAACATTTTTGTTATATATATATTTACAGGAAATGAGCAGGAAAAGCGAAATTGTCTACGTCAGCGGAAAACAGCGAAATTTATCTGCCAATTAGTGTGAACAATCGTTTGTGAGTGCTACGCCTGAATGTATGTTAGAATTCATATTTTTTGGTTATAGTATTGCATAGAATTTTCGTGAATAAACGAAAATATTACACTAAATATAAAATTAAGTCAACAAAAGTAAAATGCTTAAAATTTCGTGGTATAAAAATGCCTAAAAGTATGCTAAACGAATAAAAAAAATTGTAATATTAAAAAAATAAATTACAATTCAATTTATTTATTTATTTAAAAATAAGGCTTTATCACAAATTAATTGCATTTGCCAAAAGCAGTTAGGTATGAGCGCCTAAAATTATACTATATAAAAAAAATAAACCAACTTTAGTGTAGTAATAAGCGTTTTACTTCGTTCTATATCTACCTATTCGCAGTTCCTAGCAGCATCAACATCATGTGCCAACAGTATGAACTACAACTTGAGTATAGTTTACTTTACGAAAGCATACTTTTAGGCTTGAAATATATATTTGTCAAATATATGGGTAAATAGTAACAGCTGTGTTTTACACATAGGCATGCACTCATGTATGTGACATGTGAGGCATTCATGTGTTAAAATACTAGCCTGTAAGTATGCAAATTTATGTGACAACTATTTACCTTCTTACGGTAAATTAAATGGTGATTTATGTGGCGTAGTTTCTGCTTTGTATACTTTGTTAGAAATATATTTAGAAAATGTATGAAATGTCTACCTATGTTAGGCTGCCTTAACAGCTAATTAATTTGGTAGATTGTTTACAAATGTGTGACATATGTAGCATACATTTTTGGGCAAAAGCATGCAAATGTAAGCAAACTAGATACAATTAGGTAGAGCTTAAAGAAATCAGGTGTGTTTAAGTCAATTTTGTATTAGTAGAACTTCAAAGATGCTTATAATCATGTTTATATATCCGAAAAGTATGCAACAATAACACGAAAAATTGCTGTAAATTTCATTAAAGATATGATTACGTCCTATTTCGCCCAAAATTATGAATTTCTCATGGCAACATTAAAAAAAAATCTTTTAAGCAAATATTTGCCTAAAAGTATGCAATAAAGAATGAGTAGTATGCATTGAGATCGTTTTATATCAGCAATAGCTCTGTAAATCTTTCTCTTAACCTCATCAAATATATATATTTTTTCTTTGCTGTGAAAAGTCGCAACTTGATATTTGCAAAAAAAGGTAGTTACACCTAAAAGTATGCTACATAAATATGTAAAACTAAAGATATTGAATAAATTCTTCAAGTCAAGTCATGTTTTTAGAATATTTTGGTACTTATATCATCATACAAAATATTTTTAAATTGTTTTATAAATAAATAAACTTGAATTAGGTTTGAACCCACTTTCTTTAACACTATTCTACCACTTTTATAACAAAACATGCATATTTTTTCAACAACTATTGGTCTAAGGGCACTGTAATCCTCATTTCAAACATTTTAGAAATATTTTATTTGAACTTTATTTGTAGCAACACTTGTATATTTGCCAAGAGGTTTTGGTTAAGTGGTCATACCTTGTTCGCATTTACTTTTTCCACACACCTTTAAGGCTACACAACGCAGAAACCTTTTCGAAAGTTCACAACTACAATGCATAGTATACAAATCATATGTATTACACAAACATACATCCTCCTATAAGAGCACACATGTAACCAGGTAACCTCAGACATTCACTCAAGTACACGAAAACAAGTACTTGTTTTGGGATAACAAATTCAATTTGGTTGTTGCCACAGGACACGAGTGTCGAAAACCCAAAAAAAAGAGCAACAACAAAATTGGCAAAAGGACTTTCAAACAAAACTGTAAGCATATCTAAGCATAGAGAGCTTACATACATGGTTGGCTTAGAATGGATGATAGCCAAAACTATTGATTTCGTTTTGTAAAATATGGCAAATAAGGCTGAGATTGACATTTAATGGCAAACATATTTACTTGACATATCAATTGGAGTGTAAGTCAGTGTGCGAGGTACTATTGTTTTAGGATATCTGATGAACACGCTTTTTAATTCATTCAGCTTATACTTCGCCTGAAATTCTCATCATATTTAAGAAAAATCCGATATAGATCTCTGGCCTTCCTTTCCAAGATTTAATCTGAAAATTTTGAGCCTCCAAGCTCTTATAAAACAACACAATCAAAAGAAGGCACGCCTACCGAGACATTTTCCCTGCCTATCTCTACCTCAGATTTACAATGATCCTTTCCAACACCTAAATATTTAAATAATTGGCTATATTATGCCAACTTGAAATTTGAAATTCTGATTTGATAAAATAAAGACAATTTAGCATCACGTTCAGTCAAAATTAGTTCGTTACTCTATCGCTTCATTAGTTCTGTTCATTTCACTATTCCTACCTATTCCCGTTGTCGTTATCGTTTTAAAACGACTTAAGAACGCCTATTTGGCATTCCTGTTGGCGTTAACGACATTTATCGAAAATAAATTGAGATTCCCCAATTTGAAACGACTATAGAAACGACATAGAAACAGTCGTCGTTGCTATAATTGTGAGCGACATAGAAACGACGCGGTTGTTTGAAGGAATATTTGAGAGAGATGAAAATTCCAAATCGGAAACAGTTTGAAATTTTAATTTCTGAAATGGAAAAGTATCCTGCATATGCCAATGACTTTAGAGAAGGGATAAATCCTTAAAATTTCGATTTTTGGGAGGGATATTTTTTTCTCAAAAAAAAATAAAAAAAAATCCATTCCACCGCCATCTTGCGTCGGAAATTGTTGGCATTAATAAAATTGCATTCTTATATCTAAGAATATATTTAAGATATGAAAGATCTTAAAATTCAAAATGAAAAAAAAAAAAATACTCCAACAAGAGGAGGAAACAGATACCCATGTCTCCTTTGGCAGGACCACTAGATAGAGTAGTCGGATTAGCCAGAAGCAAGGAGCATGAGACGCTGGAAGTATAACATATTTTAGAAGAAAGTTTGGAGGACACAGATGTCACCACTACTTGTTTTAAAAATCAAATAAAGATGGAAGACTAACATTGTTGTACGTAAGTACAATAATTACAGTGATAACGTTGTTTAGAGTCAATATAGAATAGCATAAAATCCATTAACGACTGCTTTAAAAATGTGTCTCGTTGCATAAGAAAGAAATTTTTAAATGGGAAAAGAGCTCCTTAAAGTATACTATATAAAATATGTAGACAAATTTCGATAACTTTTCATAGGCGTTACGATATACTTCAAGAATACCAATTTAGGAACGAAACGACGATAAGAACGACAACGACTTAGAAATGACTATTAAAACGACAACGACAACGGGAATAGGGCCGATTATCTTTATCTTTCTCTTTCTCACTCTAATACTCCCTCTCTCTCTCTCTCTCTTTAGTACTATCTCTCTGTCTCTCGTCAATACTATCGCTCTCGCTTTTTTGCTCCTATTTCTCTTTTCCCTTCTCTATAATACCGCCCGTTTCGTTTTTTCTCTCAATAATTCACTTTACGTCTTTTTGCCTTCAATTATTACCATTCTACAACCTCGCCCTTGTATATTTATCTATCTCTATATTCTACTTATGTCTCGTTTTTTTGATTTTAATGGAGCGGTGTCAAGTATTTTCCAAGTTGAGAAATTTTAATAGCGTTTTTAGAATGCCAAATAAATTGATCAATTTAAATTTAAATCGAGAAACCCTTTTTTGCCGTTTATACTGCCGGCTACTCGATTTACGATCAGCTGTTATACATTTTTGTTTTTGATTTTCATAAGAAGTTGGTAATTTCATCAGCTGATTATTATTTTTCAGCAGCGCCATCTACCGTCTAGTAGTATTAATGCTATTTTATCAAAAAGTTTAGCCAATGGCAGACAAAGAACGTATATCGTACATCTTTGTCGCAGAGTTGCATTTGATTTTCAAGTCGATTTAAAGTCAATTTAAAATAAAAGGAAATTTTATTTTGTATGGTAAATCGATATTAATAAGCGTTTAAATCGAGCAGAGACCGATAAATTTATCAATTTGCTTCTGTCTAAAAACGCTATAAGATACAAATCTTAAATTGATCGACCCGACTATGATATGATGGGTACTTTGAGTCTTTTTTTATCATTGAGCTTTCTACCGTTGGGTTCTGTCTTCATCTTTGTCTTCATCTTCATTCTCTTTACCCCTCTCTCTCCATTAATATCGGTATATATTCATATATCCAACCTCTTTGTGTCTCCGTACCTCTCCCTCTCTCTTTCTCTCTCTCTCACTATCTATTGTCGATCTCTTACCCTGTAGCCATCTCTTTATCATCTATCCCTCTCCATTCCTTGTTGATTCTTTCTAACTTCCACTTCTTTTTTATTTTATTTGAAATTTTCATTCAACTTTTAACCATGCTGTCTGATTCCTCTCTACTCGCTCTGACTTTTTGTTTTTCTTTCTTAATTCCCATCTTTAAACTCAAATAAATTTGAATATGAAGTAAAAGAGAAACTATGAGCGAAAAAAATTCCACAAAAATTAGCCACTTTGCGCACACTGTGCAATCAGGCGAAGTAAAGCGAAATAGCAACGCAACCGAAACCACACGTGTGCCAACAAGCCGTGCTTGTGGTTAGAATTTGTAGGGATGTTTTTTCCACGCCAAGCAATACACATGTGTTTGACGAAAGAAAATGTATATACGACATTCTATATGTAACTGCGTTTGATATTAAGTCAACTTTTTACGCATTTCGAGCGTTTTTTTCCCAACTCACACTTGTGCTGTTGCTGTTACTGTCGTGTTCCAGCTGTCTGGCATGGCCTCAAACTGTCATAACCTGGCTAAGTTGCCACTCATTCATGGCAAGAGTGTGTAGAGCAACAAAAAAAAAAGCAATGTACCGTTATTTGTATTCTAACCAGTGCCTGCGCCTTAAAATATGCCACTGCTTTGTTTGCAACACCTTCTGCTCGTCGTCGTCGTCGGCTGCTGCGACTGACAATGCGCCAGCAACAGGCAGAGTTTGCAACTTTTCTTGTAGTTCTTTTCGCTTTCAAACTTCCTTTTTTATTATTGTTTTTTTTTTTAATTTTTTTTCGTTGCCTCTCCCACACTTTTTTGTATCCTCTGCTGGTGCTGATGTTTTTTCGTGCGGCAACAGCTGCCGACGCTGAATTTTCATTTCAAACTTTTACGCTTTTCACACAATGTGCCATAATAACTCATGCGAGCTTGTGGGTGCGTTGGTTCCTCTTATGTTGTGTTGTTGTTGTTTTTTAATTTTATGTGATTTCCTCCATTGTGTTGCTCGACGCCACATCCTGTTGCGCATTCAAAAAGCCATATCTGTCCTTCTACCTTTATGTTTGAGTGGGGTACAACAGCTGGAATCTCGCGCTCGACTGGAACTCGCTTGGAGTTAGGTGTCTGCTTTAGAGTTGCAGGTGCAACGTCCTTACTTATTTCGATTTATAGAATATTTGCCTGGGTCATACTCTAGTAGTAGTAGTATTCCTTTCCGGGTTTCTAAAGAAGATACCATATATATTAAAACATGAATGATCTTCCGAAGCTGAAACCGACTAATGATGCGAGTTAGCGAGTATTCCGAGAGAGCCATCTTACTGACTCGACTAAAGACTTAATTCGTCACCAGCTACCTAGCTAGCTATCACTACCGGGCTCGGCTGGGTCTGGGTGGAACTCGAGTGCTTATATTGCAGTCTTAGGTGCAAAGTCCAAACTTATTTCGATATATGGAAATGATTCGTGGGTCTTTTCCGGGGTTTTAAAATGTTTCTTAGAATTATTACATGAGGAATGATCTTCCGAAACTCAAACTAACTAATGACGCAGAAAAGATATTCGGATATAGCAAGTCTTCAGAGAGATCTGTGTAACTGAGGCGTCTAAAGGCTTAATACCCAGTCCATTCAGAAAATAATCGTAAAAAAACGATTGGCTTCAACCTTTTTACCCACAGAATCGCTGGAAGAAGTTACCTCTTTCGACGGTACTTTAGTTTTCAGTATTTAACTGGATTCATTCTCCGTTAAAACTTGAAAAACCCTTTCGAACTTTCAAAGAAACCGCGTTTATGCTTGGAAAATATATTATAACCTTACACTTTTCATTTGAAATATGGTACGCAGTGTTCTTAGTGGTCGATGACTCCGGTACGAGATCTTTTGAACAATCACGAACTCTACAACTGTCTGATCTTCTTTCTGTATTTAACCTTCGGTCTGAACGAAGACTCGCCCTACCCAAAGTAAGATTACACCCTTACCTCAGAAAAAGAACTAACTCTAAGAACATATCTTATTGTAATAAGTCGAATTCTTAGAGCGATTAAAGGTCTGTTGCTGATTCAATCATACTTCTGACAAAGCCGGAAGAGCAACATCTAACCGACACGAACATCACATCTGGGAAATTATACTTAGTTGAGACCTTTCAAGAACTGTGATAAGTTCTGAAAACTTTCAATATGATAGGGTTCCTATTTCCCTTTCTCTTCCTCCTAATGGTACATGTTTGACCATATTCCTTTTTTATCGAAGAACATATAGCTGGCCTCTGCAGTGTCCTTTGCAACCCACTTTCGAGCTCTATTTCTATTTCTATATTCCCACTATTTTCTATTATCCTCTCTCAACAGTAAAATCAGTTGTGTGGAGATGTTCTACTTAGTTGAGACCTTTTCAGAGCTTTGCTAAGTTCGGGATACATTGAATCTTCTGCTAAACCATATTTTGCACCACAAAAACGGTCCGTTCAACTTTTACCCTCTCTACTTTCAATTCTCGCATATCTTCACCTCTCGCTCTCTCTCACACTCTTAAATCAAATTCGATTTCTTCACACATTCTTCTGCATGAAAAGTTCTTGAAAAAACTTTTTTTTTGTTTTTGCTGCCATCACAGTGCTTATCTTACTCGGTCTCTTGCTGGGATTAAGCCACTTTTCGTTAATATTTTCGTTTTTATCGTTTTTTCATTAAATTTATGTTTGTTGTTTATACACTTTGCAATGTTTTTTATTGTTGTTGTTTATTTATTTTGGTTTTTGTCGTAGAAAAACCAGCGCAAAGTTTCTGCGGTTGTCCTTGCGCCAACACACATTTTTTTGCGTGTGTTGTCGTTTTAAAATATTTCTAAAGGGGATGTGCGCCTTAAAGTAGGCTATGAAAAGCATTGTTGTTGATTGCATTGCACGGGGGAGCAATGTTATTGTTTTAAGCTGCCGCTAAGAAGGTGCGCGTTTGATGGCATTTGCATGAGGTTACCGAATTTGGCATAACTTTGCGGTACTTTTTATAAGAGGGGCAGGCAATCTGTGGTATTATAAATAAATATATTTTAAATTTAAACTGCTTTGCGGTGAAATTAGGACGCAGCTAAAGCTGAATTGTTTTAACTTCTCAAAAGTTTATGAACTCAAAAAAAATTTTTGCTGTGTTCTGCAAAATATTAAAATAGGGTTGCCACCATAATTTTTAATGAGTACATTTCATATTTTTGTTCATATAAATATTACAGCTTATGCAACTATCTTAGAATAAATATAAACAACATTTTAGTTGTTTGAAAGAACTATTTTACTAATCGCAAACATTAAAATAGTAAATAGGGTTGCCACCAAAATTTTTTCTACAGTTTAAAATAGTGATTTTTGACCTTAGAAATTTATAAAAAAAAGCTGCAGAGTGAATAAAAAAGATAAAAATAGATTCATTAAATAAACCCGCTAGGGTTGCCATCAATATTTTTTAAAATGAAAAATATTATTTCACCCACATGTTTTGAATGTCAATAAAATCAGTTTAAAATATATTACAATTGTCCGGATTGCTCAAAATCTATTATTTCCGAAATAAATACTAATGGGGTTGCCAACATTATAGAAATTTTATTACATACTTATACATTTTATGGCTAAGAAATTTCATGATCTGGTATTTGATTGGCTAGAATTCGTCCAGAAACCTTGTTAGACCTCTACAAACATTTGAAAACGTGTTGTTGTATGATGAAAATATTCATAATATTTTTGGAGGGTTGCCAGAAGTTTGTTTGGACCCCAAAAAAGTGTTGTCACATGAATATTTATTAAAAAACAAATACTATTGTTACACTCAAAAATAGGAAATATAAAATTATTTTTACAAATTTTGATGACAATATTGATAAAAAATTTAGTAGGGTTGCCACCAGTTTATTTTTATTTTCCAGAAAAAAATTTGCAAACAGTATATTAGCAAAAAATTTTAAATAGGCATCTAACAAAGTAATTTAAAAAATTTAGTAAGAAAAATTTACACAGAGTTGCCACATATTTTTTTTAATAAAAAAAATTGTAAGTATTTTAGGTGTATTTAATAGTTGATAGTTTTTTACACGTATCAACACACAAGGTTGCCACATACAATTTTTTTTTAGAAAATTAATAATTTTTTTAGGGTTGCCGCAATTTTGTTTATACATATATACCAGGCAGAAAATGTGTAAACTTTACATTAGCAAAAAATTTTAAATAGGCACCTAACAAAGTAACTCAAAAAATTGAGTATGAAAAATGTACACAGAGTTGCCACATATTTTTTTTAATAAAAAAATTTGTAAGGAAAAAAAGTATTTTAGGTGTATTAAATAGTTGAGAAATTGTCAAAAAGCAAAGAGTACTGACACGTTTTTACACGTATCAACACACAAAGTTGCCATATACAATTTGTTTTGGAGAAAATTAATATTTTTTTAGGGTTGCCACAATTTTTTTTTATATGTACCCGATAGAAAATGGGTAAACTTTACATTAGCAAAAAATTTTTAAGGCATCTAACAAAGTAATTTAAAACATTTTAATATGAAAAATGTACACAGAGTTGCCACATAATTTTTGAATACAAAAATTGTAAGGGAAAAAATATATAATGTGTGTTAAATAGTTAAGAAATTGTCAACAAGCAGAGAGAATTGGCAATTTTTTAGTTGTATCAACACACAAGGTTGCCATATAATATTCTTTTGGAGAAAATTAATAATTTTTAAGGAAAAAAAAATATTTTTGATGTGTCAAATAGTTGCGAAATTGTCAGTAAGCAAAGAGTATTGGCACGTTTTTACACGTAACAACACATAACGTTGCCATATATATATTTTTTTTTTTTTTGAGAAAGTTAATAATTTGTAATCTTCAAATTGATCACTTTAAAGGTACAAATGTTAATTAATTGAATATTAGTTTTAAATACAAAAAAATTTGAACAACTTTTGTATGTTAAGTCGATGCAGTGCTGCCCATAATTTTTAATTTTGGAGAAACATTTTTTTTTCACTATGGAACACATTTTTATTAATTTTTGAAAAACTTTTGTATATTTAGTCGATACAGTGTTGCCACATAATTTTTAAGAAAGATTTTAAGTTTTTGTGAGAAAATATCTTTTCTCTTTGATACACATTTTCGTTGCATTTTTTTCGAGAAAACCCCATTTTCTTATTTTACCAGTACCACGATAACACCCTACAAATGGTATGGCAATATTCTAACTTCTTTGAAGAATATCACGAAAATATGGCTTTCACAAAAGTACCTTCCTCAGCTGTAATTTCTACGCTTAAATATGAAATACTTTTATGAAATTGCAAAATTTGTATATGAAATTTCGTTTCATTTAACAATTTTCGGCAATCACGGCAACTTCTTCATCATAAATTTCCATGAATTCGTGCACTGACGTGCCAACTTTTGAACGTAAGGCAGTTATGTCGACACAAAGTTAAATAAAAATAAATTAAAATAATCCAAGCAATCTGCAATTGTCAGCAACAGACTTTGCAGTTGGAAATGCTTGACAGAAAAAATAAAATAAAATAAATGAAATCAAACAACAACAATATACATACAATGTAAAATAAAATATTGCGTATACGACGTGTAGTACGCCAGCAAACCAAACCCGACACACAGCCGACAAACTATGTAACAAAAATACAGTTTGAGAATACAAACACATGTATGCGCATGTTAAATGGTAGCAGAAACTTTCTGCGAGTAGGTGTGTGTAAGTGTGACTGACTGACTGACTGTCTGAATATTTCGACTGTTGTAAATTGTAAATTAAAAAGTTTTTGAAGCTTGAGCAACTCATTGCCAACATGGGTCACAAATTGCAATTGCCCATAATTCCTCAGCATGTCAACAAGTTACGCGTGCACACACACACACATGTCATATATGTATGTATGTGTGTAAATCTAAGATAAAATATAAATTTAATAACTACAAGAGTAGAGAATTTGGAAATCTGTTGCAATTTCTCGGCCAGCAACCGAGTGAAGGACAAAGTTTTCGCATTATAAATGCGTTATGCAATATACATGTATGTGGGTTAAATGCATATATGCGCTTCAAGCACCAGAAAGCTTCGATAGTCTTCAAATATCACATAGAAACTGACATGCCGACTCTTCCTCCCCGCCTAAACTGAGAGTAAAGCGCTCTTAATCTGCTTGCATGTGTGTTGTGGCTTTTACTGACCACTGCAAGTTGAAAAGCAAAATTTTATTACAACAATTTTGGACAACTACAATGTATAGGATAACAACAATGTATATATATGATCACAATAAGAAAAATGTATACAATCACAACAACCACATTGTACTTTCATACAACAAAAACAGTAGTTACAACAACAGCAACAACTGCAACTTCTGTCCTCAACTACTGTCCAACCCAAACAGTTGTCGAAAGCAAACATACCAATTGCAGATTGCAGCTATTAAAAGTTTGTAGATTGCAACATGCATTACAAAAGCAACAATAACACAGTTTACATATGTGCTAATGTGTGGCGAAAAGTTTGTTGAATGCAGCATATATACATATGCATATAGAAATCATGTGTAGAAAGTTGCAGAGTATAGTAAAATGCATGCATAAGGCAGTGCGCCTAAAAGTAAGCATGTATATATGCACTCACAAATTCGAAGCACCTGCAGATAACATGCAAGATATGTATTATTTAAAAGTTATCGAAATGTAACAAGTTTGCTACAAAAATGCAGTGATTTGATAGAATAAACAGTGAAGCGCCTAAAAGTATGCAGCATAAAAGTGTGTATTAGTAAATATATAGTAATATTTGTGAATTAAATAAAGATAAACAAAAGTAAAAAAAAAATATTTTTCTTGAAATAGTACAAAATTTCTCGTATAGCGCCTAAAGGCATGCAATGTATTTATTTGAAACAAGGCTATATCTAAAAATTAATTTGTTTAATAATTTTTGCTTCTTAATTTTGCTATAAACATGGTAAGAAGTTTCCACATAGAATTAAAATGATATTTGCGCCAAAAAGTATGCAGTATTTTTTAACCACTTTTAAAAGGGAAGACCTAATGCTGTAAAAACTATTTTTAATGATTTTTGCAATAAAATTTAGTATATATATAATAAGCCATAAAATTCATCTTAGACATTTTATATAATTTAGTAAATTTTTTTGACACCTAAAAGTATGCAATACTTTTTGAGAGAATTTTTAACCAATTTCCAATTTTAAAAGTAAAGACCTAATGCTGTAAAAACTATTTTTAACGATTTTTAATATATATATAATATAAAACATTAAATTCATCTTAGGTATTTTGTATAATTTAGTAATTCTTTTCACACCTAAAAGTATGCAATACATTTTTTAGAGAATTTCACTAAAATAAACTTCAGTAAGGTGCTCTGCAAATATTTAAGTCCAAAGTTATTAAACAGTTCATTGTATCATATTTTCAACCCTAAAGGTATGCTAAACATTTCGTTATTTATTAATTTTTTGAGAATAATCCACTTAGTAATTTTTTATACAATACCAAAGCTACTTTTTTTCAATATCTCAATTAAAAACAAACTTGAATTGTATATAATTAAAGGTAAAATGATGATTTGAACAGTGTACACGCCTAAATGTATGCTAATACTCACAATTCTTTTCCATTGTCGTATTAATTATTTTATTACCTTCTCCACAGATCGGCTCCTTCTTCATGATCAACCTCTGCCTGGTCGTCATTGCTACACAATTTTCGGAAACGAAAAAACGCGAAATGGAACGTATGCGACAGGAGCGTGCACGCTATACATCCACCTCGACACTGGCGTCCAGCACGAACAACTCAGAGCCGGCCACATGCTATGCGGAGATTGTCAAATATATTGCGCATCTTTGGCGGCGTTTCAAGCGACGCATGTTAAAGAAGTACAGATTATATAAGTATGATAATTAATGTTTTGATTTGATTATATTTGTTTCGTGATACTTTCAGTTACAGTAAAGCCCCCCCTGTTACCCAGTTTAAGAAACTATCAGCAGAAACTATAGTTCATATGTATTTGCGTTCAATTGATTTCGTTTAATGCGTGAGCATACAAGTAGATAGCCTACTAACCCCCAAGTAATATCGTAGTGCGTTACTAACATGTATGATAAAAAATAATAATCCCTTATTTTGTGCAAAGGGTTTATGAATCTATCTTTAATTATAATTAAATAAAAGACTTTAGGGTATAAAAGAGTTACAGCTGTTTGAGAATAGGTTTGTATTATGCAAGGCGCCTAAAAGTTGTCTTCGCAAATCTCACGTATATTATAAAAATCAACCCAAACCGTCACCAACCGCTGAAAAGGCGATATTTCGAAACATTTCATGCTACTAAAACACCGCACATGCATTACTGCAAATAAATTTAAGAAAGAACTATTAAAAATAATCACATGCGCCTAAAAGTATGCACCATTTGTGGTTCTGAAGCAAAGTAAAACCAGTTCACATCAAGAATTTCACAATATATCTCTTTCAGACTCACATTTAATATCAAAGCAAACATAATTATTTAATGCGCCTAAAAGTATACCACAAAATTTATCACAATAGTGTTGAAAAAATTGTTATATGTCAAATAGCACAAATTTCACCAACTTTTATATAAAAAAACAACTATCAAAAAAAAATTTTAAAATGTAAAAATTACTAATTAATGAAATTACGCCTAAAAGATCGCTTAATTTTTTGCTTTATTTGCTACATATTGCGCATAATGAAATTATGTCTAACAAACAAGCAATAAATTCATTAAACTTCAATAATATAGCAAAATTAAGCAAGTACGCCTAAAAGTATATCACAATTTGTTCACAAATACATCATACGTCACAATATTCACAAAATCGTGTTTGTTGTTTGATTAATTAACGTTAAAAAATAGTCCAGAGCAGTTGTAACGTATTTAATAATAAGTTTTTATTTTACCCCTAAAAGTATGCTATGCATAAAATAATACTAGATATACGCTCAGCAGCGGTACATATTATTTATACAATATTTTTGAGAATACAATTTCGAATATTACAGCTTATAGAATTTTAGGTTTCTAAAATCATAAGAGGCTTTAAGTCGTTCATTAAGAGACAGCTCTAAGAAATATAAAAAAATTCAAAATCTTGAAGGCATCAAAATATAGTAAATTGCATTGGCTGTAATAATTAAAAAAATTATCCAATAGTCCCCAACAGGCTGAAATAAGGCCAATAACACTTGATACGCCTCAAAGTAGGCAACATAATATTTACACGGTGGTTTAATCCGTACCTAATTTCTATTAAATCAAAAATCTTAAAGCAAAACATGCGTAGTACATTTCGTTATATTAGTTTTCCCCCTACAAACCCTTTGTAGCGCCTAAATATATGCAATACATTTTTTTAAACGCTAAAACAACACTATTAAGTGTTAGAAACAGAAAAATGTTGTCCCGTATCAAAATTGTGGCTGGAAACAACATCGAATGCTATACCATAGCCATATTTTCTATTTAAACCCTAAATGTAGGCAATATTTACTACAAACTGTGCAGTCATATGAAAAAATCTTCATATTTTCAAGTGCTGCGTTATTTACTGCGTTAATTTCATGATTAAAAATCTCCACCAGCAACAAATTATCGCATTTTATTATCCCAACGCCCAAAAGTATGCCACAAAAAATATGAATAACCACTAAATATGCGCTCCAAACAGTGTGGCACAACGTAAATACAAAATAAATAAAAACTACCGACTCTACGCCATTTTAATTAGTTAGTATTACAGTTTTTATTTTTATTAATATTTTCTATATTATTTTGTTTTTAATAAAAAGAAATTGATTTCGCTTATATTGCAAATATTACTTGCTTTGTGTTGCGTTCACTTGTTAAGTTGCAGTTAATTAAAGTTATTTGCCTTTTTCGCTTATTTAAGCATTTTTATTTTTATATTTCACCAATAATGTATGTACATACAAGTTGCAATATGTACTTACGTATGTATTGAAGAGCACTTTGCATGCATTTTGCATTTGTTTAGTTATTTGTGGTCCTTAGTTAGTGAGTTAGTTAATAATAAAATATTGATTTAGTGAAATATTGAAAGCAAACATTTTTTGAATACAAAGTAAATATGTATTTTGCATAGGATTTTTGTAAACACGCACAGAGACATACAAACAAACACATTTACACCAACAACTATACAAACTCATCCATTTTTTTTGCAATTCAGCACTTGTTGTTGTTTTTTGTGTGAGTAGTAGAGTGTGTTTTGTTGAATAAAAGCAATTTGTAAGTGTGCAACAGCAACGACAAGAGAGTTTCAATTATTATTTATTAATTAGAAAAGTTGTTTGCTGCACAGATAAGCAATTAGAAAATATAATTTTTTAATAAAACTGAAAAAATATGAAAAAAATTTATTTTCAAAAAAAATAAAAATAAAACATTTTCAATTAAAATGTCTAATTAAATTTTTATTATTTTTTTTAAATTAAAACATTTTTTATTGAATTTAAATTTTTAATAAAAAAAAATAAATTAAATTTAAAAAAAAAAATAAATTAAATTTTAAATAAAAAAAAAAACTTAATAAAAAAATAATGAAAGAATTACTAAAAAAAATTTAAAAAGCTTGCAACATTTGCTTACAACTGCTTTTATTCATTCACATAGAACAGATAATAGAGATTTGGACCTCACAAATTTTAAGAAATTTTTGAAAAATTGCGCATAAAAATCCATAATTTCGAATTTTCATAAGAAAATACTTCAGCTTTCCTCCTTCATACACAATACATGAGCTTCAATCATTAGATCGGCTCCGCGGATTTCTATTCCCCTGTAAATTGAGATGTTCCACAAGTTCATAAAAACATTGGATACTGGAAATTTCTGGTGGTATTCATGTTTTACATTGATTTTGAGACTTCTAAGGCTCCTCAAAACTATTCTTCAAGAAACGTTAGTTTCTAGTTCTACACAAGTCTATGGCAATTTCAAAAATTTTATTTCAGAAAATGTTGCCATTCAAGTCATTATGAATAGCTTGGGGTTATTTAAGATAGATCGATACTTTTAGATTCTTTTGTTGTTGTTCTAGTAGTGTAATAACAAAATACTCAAACGTTTCTGAAGAATTCAGTCTGGTTGGCAGTTCCAGTTCAGCCGGATTCGCACAACGAGATTTCAGATCTTGCTCAAGTTGTCATAGATCATATTTTACATATACTCATATAAGGAACCCAAAATGCATTTTAAATGCTCTCGAAAGGAATTTTGCTTCAAAAAGTATTTTGAGTCCTATTAGAAAAATTCTATAGTTGATCTCGGTGTTTACACATGAACAACTTGGACAAAATTCAATACACATATATTCCGATGACTTCTAAACTGGGTGTACTATAATAGTTAGGGGTGCCTACTGTAACTCCAAAGGCTATGAGTTCAATAGAAGACCGTCCCTAGGCAAATATATTGAGATTCGAGGTTATATTTTGTTTACAGTTTGTATAACCTATATTTGTCGCATAATATCATGACAATCATAATCAATGTAACGAGATAGTCCCTTAAGCATCTAGCAAAGGTTTAAAGACCTATTAGTTATATAATATATTATATATAGAGTCAGTACCCTTAATTTAAAATTTACAGTTTGGAACCGATATGACTTCTTCCAGTTTTCTGACACGTTTTCTGAGCTTTCCCTCGACACTGATAAGTTGTAGTTCCACGTAAAGTTAAGTCATGGTTCCTGTACTCAAATTTCTTTATTTTAGTTGAGTTTATATGCCTCCATCACACTCTAAATAACTCCTGATATCGGTTAATTCTCAACATATTATATATCCTCAAAACACACTCTTTTTCTATACGAAATTGAATTGTGATTTCAAATTTAATGCCGTCTTCGGACCCGTAGCTTTAACACATTTTTAATGTTTCTTAGCTAGTCTAGAGGATTCTTCAACTACTAAAAATCACATTTCATTACAAAACTTTACACATTTCACAAAAAAACCACTCATACTCCACCGCTTTTGTGTGCTTGTATGTGTGTGAAATCAGCAAATAGAAATCACAAAATCGCAAAACCAAACCGACACTTGCTACATATACACTAAAAAAAAAAACAAAAACAAACAAAAGTAGACAAACAGTCAAGTCAGTCAGCCAGTCAGTCAATCAGTCAGGCATGTTGAGTCTATACTCAAACAAAAGAGAGGAGAAAAACACATTTTTGAAATAAATACTCAAATGCAATTTGACACTAATATTTACACTCTGCTCTCTATTTATGCTTCTTTCATACGAATAAACAAACAAAAATAAAAAAAAATCCACTATCAACAACAACAACAATGCAACATGAAATGCCATGCAAATGGCGCGCGACGCACACAATGCACAATGAAATGGCGATAAACTGACGCGGAAATTTGCACAACTGACAAATATGTGTGTCAAATGTCAACAAATTGCTGCGCGTGTGCGGCACATCGGAAATACAAACGAACATACACACGGACTTCATCACATGTCAACTGTCAACTGTCAACTATCATAAATCAACGACAAAATAATTAACAACAACAATGTGTACAAAAAATACAAATACAATGGAAACAACAACAACTTGTCACACATGCCACACATGCAACAGATACCAAAAACAACAACGCAACGAAGGTCTCCTACCGAACGCCGACAATTTGACATTCTCACCGTCGCGCATCAAATGCCATCACCCGAAGTGCCCCAAATATGGACATCGCAAGCCGTCGAGCATACAGGATCAGATGATCACCGTTATGGTGCCGTTGAATTCCAACAATAATAATGTAAGCAACAGCAGCAACAACAACAATAATGGTGGCGCTGGTGGCAGCGCTGCCGCAGTGGCGAATGGCACGCGCAATCATCAACAGGCGACAACAACAGCAGCAACACCTAGCACAATATTAGCGCCACCACCAACGGCAACAGCTGCAACAACAACAGCAGCACTTGCTTTGCCTGCAAGTGGCACCGCAACAACAGCAACAACACCGCTTATAAATGGCACTGCCAATACGGGTTTACCGCACAATATCAATAACAACAATATAAGTGTGGTCGGCCAACAGCAACAACAACAACAGCAACAAGCACAACAACCGCAACAACATTCATCTTCGGAGAATTCTGTACAATCATTGGAGCCTGCGACACGCAATTCAAATTTGAAGAAATCATCGAATCATTTGACACCGGATGCGGCTAAGCAGCAGACGCTGAGCGGACAGGGCCAACAGCCGGCGGGACAGCAGAAAACAATTTTGCTGAAATTTCCCTCCAATGCTGATTCGGAGCAATTAATTGTGAGTTTTGTTCAGTAGAAAAAATATTTTATTTTACTCTTTTGTTAAATACTTGCTTGATTGGAGGCACGTTGATTCAATTGTGGTAGCAACAACAAATTACAACTTAATTAAGGATTTTGAATAATTATCGGAGGTTGGAGAGTGTCTTTTTAATAAAAAATCCGCATAGCTATTTTAAATTCAAAATTTATAAATTCTGTATATTTATCGATATTTAAAAAATCGATAACAAAAAATTTCGATTATAGTTATCGATATTTTCAGTTTTAGGTCTAGACCGCATAAAAATGCAGGTTTCTTACCAAATATCGACTTTTAATTTTATCGATAAATGAAAAAGTCGATTAATTGAATAATGAACTAGTAGTAATGGATATAAACTATTTTTAGGAACGTTTATTGTTATTTATTTAGTGTTATACTATTATAAGTACTTTCACCGATCCACAAAATATATTTCAATCTCGATAACAAAAAATATCGATTATACTTAACTCGAACTGCGAAGGAGAGAGAGAGGTGGCGCACTATCGTCGATTCGGCTATAACCAGCTAAACGGTTGCAACGCCAATCACATACATCACATACCTAAAGATAATCGTAGTTTTCTATGTCTAGACTGCATAAAACTGCTAAGATATGCATATATAAAACAGGTTTCTTCAAAAACTTCGACTTTTAAATTTATCGATAAATCAAAAATTCGATTAACTGAATAATAAACTATAGTGATGGATATTAACTGTTTTTAATGACGTTCATTGTTATTAATTTAACGTTATAAATATTTTTACACATCGGCAAAATAAATTTTAATCCACAAGAGAACTTACTGTAAATATTGAAAATACAAAATATAAAAAAATATTTTTAATAGTGATCATTGCTGATAAATCAAAGATATTTTATTTGAGAAAAAAATAAATATATAATATTTAACCACAAGTATTATTTACATATCTTATTTTGTCCATCAACAATATTGTACACACTTTTTTTATTTTTAGCATTAAATAAAATCTGTATTAAATATTTCTCTAAGACAATTATGCATATACAATTTTTTTCGCTTTTCTCACAGCTTTACAGTTTAATGGAAAATAATCGATATATTTCGAAATAGTTATGATATTAATGACATTTATTTCGTTTAGATTTAGTAATAATAAATCTCCAAAAGATGTAACAATTTTACTCGGGTACTGCCGATATCGAAATCGATAACATTTAACGATAATTATCGGTTTAAATATATGCAGTTATTGAAAATTTTTAATGCCGACTGATAAAACGCCATATTTAAGGGGGGGGTATGGGATAACGGCCCAAAAAAAAAGCGTTTTTGAAGATTCTTTTTGAGAAAACTACTGAATATTTTTGAATAGTTTTATTATCATATTACTCAGTGACATTTCAAATATTTTTTACAAAAAATCAGTTTTACAAAATGTCGAAAATCAACGAAGTTGCAGCCACTTGAAGTAGGCACTCAACGGAATTCCGCACATTGCGGTGTCCCGGATATAAGATCATAGAATCATCTGAAACACATGGGATAAAAAAAAATTAGTTCTTTAGAAGTATATCTCCCAGCCAACGGTGCCCTTTTAAAAGAAACATTTTTTTTTTCATTTTTTCAACGGCCGGTGAAGGTAAAAAGTACGTTTTTAGCCCTAAAAATGCGCCATTTTGTGGCTGTAAAATCGAATAGAAGCAAAAAATAAATAAAATCGGACCGTTGGCTGGGAGTCAATTCTATGTTGCACAAGTGTGCAAAATTTCAATACGATCGGTGCATAACTTTTTGAGTTATCGTGGACACCGACTTCAGAAAAGGCGTTTCGAGAAAAACGCGTTCAAAGTTTTGGGATTCGTCAAATCTTTTCACATATTCGTGAGCACTTTGGCCGGTGGTGACTTCCATCTTTCTCCGAATGAGCTGAAATTTTGAGACAACATTCTTCAATAGTTGTACATTCCATTTAACAAATAAAAAAAAATGATTTTTTAAAAAAATTTATCCCATACCGCCCCTTAAATAACTTTATAAGTATCGATATGAAACAACATACATTTTTTCAGAAATTAACGAAATAAAATTTATAATTATCGATAATTTATGACAGAAAAATTAATGTATCGGTAACTTTTTATCGATATTTAATTTTTTTCTGTCATTATTGTGATAAAGCAACATACATTTATCATAATTTATCGAATATAAAATCGATAATTATCGATAATTTATGATACAAAAATTAATTATCGATAACTTTGTATCGATATTTTATTTCTATAATTTGAGAGGTCTTACGTTTGCCCCAGTCTCCTAATCTCTCCTGTCTTCCTCAGCGGTAATAAAGGGCTCAGCGCTTCCTTTGAATCAACGTGCCTTCAAACTATTTTTTATTTAAAAATTTGTATAAAAAAAAATATATATATATATAAGAAAACACACCAAAACATAATAAAACTAAACAGCAGCACCCGAATTTGTATATACTATAAAAATACACATAACCTTAAAATTCTGAAAAGCAACTCCAAAACAGATATTATCAAAAAAATGGGTCCCAACATACTTTTTCATAAATATTAAGCGGAAATGAGTCTTACAAAACTCAAAACAGTTACCTCTACACGAGAAAATTTCTACACGCACACACAACTAGAAAAAAGAAACGCTACACAACCAACAGACTTTATGCCATTTATTTACATATTAGAAGTCGCCGATTCTAAATATTTTTCATAAACTACTTGTATCGATTACGTAACAATTTAGCTGCAGTTGGGAAACTTGGGCAAGGTATAGATATAGATATATATTAAGTAAATTGTAAATTTTGGTATTTCTAATTTTTACCGTTAAAATTTTTACGCAAATTTTGAAACGTTTTGTACCACTGTAAATATACAACTTGCTGCTTTTTGTATTATTTAAATGCTTTGTTTTATATTTTCTAAATATTTTTATGAACACGTATTGACATGTTTTACGCTAACACCAAAAGTCAGTCAGTCACACCAAAAGTCCCAACAAAGTTTGATGAACAAAAATTGTAAATAGTAAAAACACTACACGAAAAATAGTCCCTGTTCTTTGGCTGCCGTCAACTCTATGTAAATTATAACCTAAAAATATAATTATTTACCGTTAAAATTATTTATTCTAAACACACACAAAAATATGTATTTAGTAAAAAGCTCAAAGTTTAAAAGCTTACATTTTTTATTCATATGCTATGGTATCTTGAAAATTATAGTAAAAAAGTTTTCTCTTAAAAATGTTAAAAAAAAAATATTAAAAGTAATTAATCCACATTTTCTTCTTACATATTTAACCCACATTCTTCACCATTTTTCCGCGTACATTTTTTAATTTCTCATTTTATTCTTTACTTGTGTTTTTTTGCTGTTTTTTTCTCTTTCTCCTCTCCCACCTTCCCTCCGCAGAGTAATCCCTGCACGTCGGGCTTCCTCAGTCCACCCACATCGGCTAGCCGTCGTCCGTCGGTGATGTTCAACGAATATGTGCTGCTGCATACACCGCCTGCAATTAGCGAACCGTTAACTATACCAAGCACAACGACAACCAATGTGGCTGAGAAGAGCGGCGGAGTGTGCTCATCGGAGAAAATGACGCAGGCCGGTGATGGCAGCATATGGCAGGTGAGTCGCTAACAAATGGAAGGTGGGAAATACGCATTTCCAACTCTTTTCCATAACTCTATTGCTGATTTTTTTTTGTTGATTTTACGCGCATTTTATTAACGCAAGCTTTCACTGCTTAAGCTTTTTCAGACTTCTTTTTTAATGCATTTTTCTTACTCTCATTAAATTCATAGTTATTTCATGCCTCAAGCGGAATTGCTTTAAATATATAATATTGCATAATTTGCTAAATTTTATTCATAATTGTCGTTGTAGATTTTGTGTTCTGCTTTTTCCTCCATTTTCGTTTATTATAGTTGAAATAAAATAGTTTTCTCTGATCTTTAACTAATAAAAATTACGAAAGATAATACAAATTTAAACTTTTCTTAATGCATTTTATATGAATTTGCATAAATTCGCGTTATTTAATATCGTTTGATATTAAATCACATCGTATTGTAACATATGACGTCACATCACTTGAGATCACTTCCATAAAAATCACATAATTTTTATTTTAACGCAGGTTTAATATGTTTCCCGTTAAATTTGATTTTTTTTTTTTTTGACATCACATCATTATAACATCACATGATTCTCACATCACATATCACATGACATCACTTAGTATATTAATTTTAATAATTCCACTTTCTCAACCACTATACATATATAGTATACCTATTTTACATGTTTTTAAAGACATCTCTTCACTTAGTCAGATATCATATAATGACATAATATAAAAATATAAACAGTACATATCAGACCTTATCACGTAAAGTCTATATCATATCGCGGCATTCCGAAAATTTAATAATCGTCATTTTTATTTTATTTAATGTCATTCCTTTTTCCTTCAATTTTCGTTTTCTGTCCAAAATTTTTTTAGATCACATCACATCATACCACATGACGTGACGTCACATTATTTCATCCAACATCAAATCACATAAATTTACATTACAAACGTAGTACTAATTATAATACATTGAATCATTTGACATCAAATCGCATCTCAGCACACCTTATCAAGTCATGACGTATTCTTTCCATCACATCATACCCTTAGCCAAGCACAATATAAGAATTTCTCGCGTTTAATTTTATTTCTAAGAGAATTAGGACATATCACACTTTTATTACATTTCTGTTTTCTGTGTAAAATTTTTGTTGATCACATATCATTTTGGCACATCACGTGATGTCACATCATATATTCCAACATCACATCATATAAATTTGGTTTACAAACGTAGTACTCATCAAAATACAAGTAATCATATGATAACAAATCGCATCACGCCTCGCAAGACGTCTTATCGCATCCATCCCTTTACATCATAACCTTAGCCAAGCACAGTATATGAATTTTCCTCTAAAGGCAACAGATCATATTGTATTATACCAAATCATAACATATTCCGACGCACCATATGATACCTACCCGCTTTATTTCAATTACTAGCACATCACATCGCATCATGCCACACCAACAGACATCACATGCTCACTTAATTTAATTCCATTTCAATAAAATGAGTACTATCTCAACCTTTTTGCGCTGCTATTACGTAAATTAGTGCTTGACCCACTAAATTTGTACAGATTTTTGCTCAAAATAAATCATTACAACATTTCGCTGCTATTTTTTCATATTTCATCCTCTCTCTCTCTCTCTCCCCCCCCGGCAGGTTAATCTCCCCCAAACGCTCAATAGCGGCGGCAGCACCATCGCCAATCCCTACGCCGATTGCTCCGAACTCGGTATACACGACGCGATGACATGTCAAGAGCTTTTAGCATTTTCTGTGGCCTTTTCAGCGGCCCTACCCACCGGCCAGAGTACGTTGGAATCGTTTTACAACTCATTGGCGCGCTGTGATCCGCACACCGCTGAGGCGCTCAAAAATCAACACAATCGCCAGCAGACCCAACTCATCAAACAACAACAAACGAATTCACTGGTTATTGGTGATCGTCAATGCAAGCGTTTGGATAACAACAGCACCGCTTTGGCGGCAGTCACCAGCAGCGCCGGCAACAACACCGCCGGCAACACAACAACAGGCAACTACATTGAAGACTACTCGTGCTGCTATGATTTATATCAGAATGTGCTGTCACCGTTGGGCGAGAAGAAGCAACACTCGAAGCCGATTAAGGTGGTGATTAGTATTTATCGTTGTTTGATGCGCGTTTGCGGTGTGATGCGTCGCTATATAAAACTGCTGGTGGATCATAAATACTTTCAGCAGGGCATACTGTTGGCCATTCTCATTAACACACTCTCCATGGGTATTGAGTACCACAAGCAGCCCGACTACTTGACCGCCATTGTGGAGAAGAGTAATATTGTTTTCTCGGCGATATTCGCTGTGGAGATGTTGCTGAAGGTGGTGGCGGAGGGTTCTTTCCGTTATATTGCGAATGGTTTCAATGTGTTCGATGGTGTTATTGTGATACTCAGGTGAGTGACTAGAGGCTATAAATTTTTAGTTTTAGATTTGAGAAGTATGAGAGCTTGTTTCACAAGTTTTCTTCGTGAAACCCGTTTAAGTAAGGCTTTATTACATCCTCTCGATCTTTCGAGCACTCGGCAATATCCCTCATTTTAGACAGTTATCACTATAACTTAACCTCAAATAAAAGTATAGGGGTTCCCTTCCATTCTCCAAGTTCCGTCAAAGTACCAATAATGAAATTTCTCTCGACTTCGCGTGCTCTGCCTAGGAGAGGCACTTCAATGCGAAATCTCTCATATTTGTGAGTTATCAGCATAAATTCCCCTAAAATACCCCAAATGGAGATTCCTTCTGTTCTCCAGGTTCCATCCAATTACAAATTAATAAATTTAGTCTATGTTAAAAAAGAGGCTTTTCTACACTAACGTTGTTTCTTTCTGTTGGAACCCTTCAGCTAAGAATCTCCATAGACTGGTTCTCTTGTGGAGCAATGTCTATTCTACTTCAGAGCTGACGCTAGACTTCCGCTCATAGATATTGTGGGTGCAAAATTAATCATTTGAGAATAACCTAGTTAAATAGTCCTTTTGGTAGACAGCTGAGTCTGAAGTCTAAAATGGGCCATGACAAAACCGGGCGATCAAATTCATGAGACGAGCTCGGACACATGTTTTCCACTATTTTTAAACCGATTCGAAAGTGTAGATGATGTAAGGATGCAGAGAAATAAACTAGGCATCACAAAATTTAAAATTAATGCGCTCTTTTTGACAAATGAACGATAATAAAGAGATCCCGTAGACTAGTTCCACACGAAACTTACTGGTTTTTGTCACTGCAACTATCTACTATATCTTAAACAGAAGACGTGTCAGGGTAGTGGATTTTTGTATGATATATAAAGGAAAGAAACCATCAGGTTATCAAAAAATCACTTAGAAATCGACTTAAGAATGTTCTAAAAGTAATTTTTCAATGATATGAGAAGGAAAGGACCTTTAGAATACCAAATAATTCTTTTGAAATTTACATAAAATGTTTTATTAAATTAAATTAATATGAATATATTATTACTGCATCAAAATAGACTAAAATATAATATTTGAAGAACGTATGAATATAGTATACCTTGAAATACTTTAAACAATCCTTAAAAACTACAACTAAACTGATTTTAGTGCCAATATTGAACTAAAAGTACTCCATTTAGGGCCATACAGCTCTTAATTATCAAAAGCCATAACTGTCACTCAAGACGCCGCCACTGCCTTGTTAAAAGTCACTCATATATTTTTAGCAGCAAAATTTATTAGCATATCACTCATATGCCATGTCCGGCCAACAAAATACGCATACAAACGACTAAATAATGTGAATAGCCCGTACTACAAACGTGCCACTTATAATGTTACTCATACGCCATGTGCGGCCAACCGTATAACTTGCAATGCGGCTGAACTTTATGCAAACAATTTGCACAAAGTTAATTTGAAATGTGAAAAATTCGAGCTATTTAACAGTAAAGCACACACAAACAAATGTAGAAAGTAGACGAAAGTAATTTACACAAATACATAGAGACACACATACATATAGACATATAGATATATTTTGGGCACCACAAAACCACTGCTTGCTAACCATTAAATGTGGCATGCAAAAAGTAGAAAAAAATACAACAACAAAAAACACAACGCTTGGTCACTTGAATGTCATCGCCTGCGCCTCAAGCGTCCAGCCAGTTCGCATGCTGCTGCGCCTTGCCGCAAAGCTTCGGTCTCCTCTGAATGCTGGCAACGCGGCAATTTATTACTGGCGCGACGTTAACATATTCTCAACTTGTTGACTGCTGCAGCGACACTAAGCGCACACACACATAGCAAGCATTTTATATGTACATATGTATGTGTGTGTGTGGCACGCCTCCCGCAGCAAGAGCAATTTTCACATTCGGCAACGCTTCAATGCTTACGTTTGCCGCCATTTTCACATTTCTCTTTTTTTTGTTGGTTTTTGGTAGATTCTTCTAGTTTTTGGTGACTACTTTGCGCCTGTTGCACACACACACACAGAAAACCAACAACAACAACGCCAACAACAAAGTAGTGTAACTTTAGCCAAACATTTGACAGCGAGGCGCAAATTACTGTGTGATTGTACGGGTTTACCTCCCCTCTAACCCTACCGATCACCGCCACCGCTGGCTGCATGTGTCGCTTCACGCCGCTGCAATCTAAATCTTCGGCAATCGTATGTCAACAGTGAAATTATCACTGCTTCAACACGCCAAAGTAGC
Source organism: Zeugodacus cucurbitae (assembly GCF_028554725.1). Lineage (NCBI taxonomy): Eukaryota > Metazoa > Arthropoda > Insecta > Diptera > Tephritidae > Zeugodacus > Zeugodacus cucurbitae. The sequence continues at coordinate 7,019,984 of NC_071670.1, forward strand.
AGGGATTTGCATGAGCAGCGGCAGCACCATGCATTGTGGTGTTTGGGGAAAAATCGTGCGCTTTTCCGCCAGTCAGCGTGGCGACATACACACAGATTTATATATATAGTATAGAAGAAGGCGTGCATTGCAAGCAAATACGCGTGTTACTTGTGTGAGTAAGGGACTGTACGACTGTGTGTGTCAGTAGGAATTTTACAAAATTTGCATAGTCATGAAATTTATTGCTTAGCATAGAAAACGAAATGTATATATGTATATATTTTTCGATGGAAAACTCATTCACTAGCTTTGCAGTTGATTCATGCTCGAGACTCGTAAAGCAAAAATAGTATTTCAATACAAATGCGAAGAGTTGGTGTGTTCTTGAGAGTCTGCTTTATAAGATAAGGTAAACATTTTAAGAAATGTATTAAAATGTGTGATTATAGAGGCTCAATTGAGAGCACACCCCATTCCGTAAGTAAAAAAAATCATAACTTTTCAACGAAGTAACATTAGGTTATACCAAACTCCCGACATTTTGCGGCTCAGTGACTAACAAAACTTCAAACTTCTTTACATATGTTATACTAAACTCTAGACTTTTGCAACTGAGAGTCTCACAAAGCTCCGATCTGATTTCGAGAATGCGTAATTTCAACAACCCTACCCGGATATACCTGGTGGCCAATTCAAAAACAATTTACTAATATTACCTAGAGACCCAACAAAAACACTTCCTACCTCCGGAACTGAGTATATCCATAACACTACAGTGATGTAAGCTTAGTCTACAAACGCCTCTGATATACCCGAAACCCGCTCCTGAAGCAGAGTTTCGAGTTAATCCAAACTCTAACTGAAACCATAGTCTTATACCTCTTATTTGGGCACTAAAAGCAATTGCTACAACTCAACACCGTGTAGAACTCTTGAAACAGATGACAAGGTCTTTACAACATGTAATGATCTCAGGATAAAATATTCCACAACCCGATTCAGATGAATCTTTTAGCTATATTATCATTTCCAACAACTTAAATCCAGAGTTCACAAATAAATATTTGCCAATTTGTCTCCAGAAAGGAGGATTTTCTACCAAAAATGAAATCAAAACAAGAGTTCAGTTTTTCTCTAAAAATATGAAGTTCTCTTTAGGCAGATTATATCAGATCCAGAGAGATCCCACTTTGGGCAATTACAGTAAAGTTCCTTGGCCCGTTGGGCTCGTTAAAAATGTGATAAGTTAATTCGCTAGGACCTCGAGATTGTAAAATAATCAGTGGGACACTCGAAAAGCTTCAAATTTAGCAGCACGCTGAGCTCAGTTGAGTCTTAGCTCTTCAAAGAAAACAACGGAACTCTCACTACCAACAATCTGGTAAAACTGAGTAGCTCTTAGAATCATTAGAATCTTACTCATGTACTTGATGTATCTGTTTTGATTACCCAGACTACGCCAAACTCGAGTATTAGTTGTAATAGTAGGAGAATTCGAATCACTCCCTCAATAAAAAGAAAAATAATACTATGAATTCCTTTTTTAAACAGTTTTAAGTGTCTCTAATACTACTTTCCTAAAAAATTCTAAAAAAATCTCTCCCCCCTTACAGCGTCATAGAGATCTTTCAACAATTCCACAGTGGCAATGGCAGCGGTGGTGGCGGCTCTGGCCTCTCAGTGCTGCGCACATTCCGCCTACTGCGCATACTCAAACTGGTGCGCTTCATGCCCAATTTGCGACGACAACTATTCGTTATGCTGCGCACGATGGACAATGTAGCGGTATTCTTCTCACTACTCGTACTCTTCATATTCATATTCAGGTAAGTGTTCGTTTACACTTTGAATACACAACCAATTTAATTAAAACTTATATTAGCGTTAAGTAATGAAAGTATTGAAAAAAATATATATATATACTTAGTTACTAAAACATATAACAAAATAGAGGTGAAAAAAACACAAAAAAAATTTTAATTAAAAAAAACATATTTGAAAAAAATATTTAGAACTAAACAGTTATGTGAGGCGGTGTTTAGTGCAAAGCAGACGAATGCAAATGATTTAAAAAATACACAAATAAGAGATAACACTTCTAACACAGATCAAAACTAAAAACCTACACTAACTCAGTATATTTAAAGAAAAAAAATATACAAAAAAATTAGTTCAAATCATACAAATTTTTTTTTATAAAAATTTCAACGAACATTTTTTTACAAAAATTTTGTCGATTATTTATCTATATAAATTTCATCGAGTCTTTATTTTAAAAAAATTAGTAAGAAGAAAATTATTTAGTTTTTACGTTTTTCAGCATAAAAGAACATTCATAAGACTCTTGAATATTCAAAACAAATTCGTAACCATACAACTCTGTTATAAAAAATTTAGTATTTTTCGAAAATTTTAATTTATTTTTAAGTTTCCTCATGTTATTAAGCGCGTCTAATATCGGCGCCTTAGCGCTTTTCTACTTTTAATTATAAAAAGTACAAAAGAATAAGCCTTTAAGCTTCTTTTTTCTGCCTACTAATATTCTTACTACTTTCTTAGCCTTTAAAAAAAATTTAATTTTACCCCAAGCTTCAAAAATAAACCCTAGCAACTTTCCATCCCCTTTGCTAATATTAAAAGCAATTTTCTTCTCAAAAGTTCCTTAGTATGTAGCCCCACCTAAGCACTTTTACTCGTTAAAGCTCACTCCCTCTTGCTCACATTCTTTCTCTCTTGGTAAGCTTTTATTCTGCTCTCTTTTGCCAAACTTTTTCTCAATATGCAAATTCTTTTTTCCCATGTCTTACATTTTTATCATAAATCATCCGTTCAAAAAAAATTTAAATTTAAATTTTATTTGAATTTAAAGAAAAAATATTAATATTATTAAAAAAAAATTCTTAAAATTAGTATATTTAAATTTTAGCTAAAATATTATATTACTTGCTATATAGATTTTTTCTATTATAGTTAGCATACTTACTGTTCGTTTAATAGTCAATGGAAAATAATTAAAGTCTATTTATATAAAAATTAATTAATAAATAAAGAAGTATTAAAAAAAAATATTTTAAAAAATATTGATCTAAATAATTCTTAGCTAATAATAAGACCCATACAACGAATAATTATTTTTGGAAAGCCTCTCCCTCATATCCATATTATATTTATTAGAATAATGATTTGTAGTAAAAGAATTTCTAATAGACTTTCTTTCAATTCTTTCGATTTCGATAATTAACTATTTTCATAGTTCATCTCATGAATTAGGATAGTAAAACATCAAGATAAACCAATATGAAATGTATCTGCTCATATTAATTAAATACCCTCACAGAGCGATATTTCTACATCTGAAGAATTTAAAACTCGTAAGTCAAGAGCTCGATCTGGCCACAAAGAAACTCCCTTCGCTCTAAGTGCTTCTAAATATTTGCAACGTTGCCAATTTTCAACAGCAGACTTTTGAATAAACAGCAAAAAATATTTATCTGAATATCGAATATTAACCGTAGTAGCACAATATCGGCCCAAAAATAGCAAATATATATACATTAAATGGACAAAAAATAGTATTCAACTGTTGCCAAATTTCCCCAAACAGGTTTTTATTTATACAATATAATTATGATGAGCGATTTTCATATTTTATTCCACACAATTTTTCCAAAGCAAGGCTATACATTTCCTTTAGTGACCGACAGCCCATCGTTGCCAAATTTCATCACAAAATATTTTTAGAAATAATCCATAATATTCAAAATTTAATATTTTTGTTTATAAATTTTGTGGTTCAAGATTATAATCGCTAAACCTAACTTTATTTAATGAAAAATGTGCTACAAATTCAAAAAAATTATGTAAATTTCCATTAAAAATACAGAAGTTGGACCAATGATGATTCAATATTCAAATCCACAACGTTGCCAATTTTCATATAGAATAATTTTTTTCAATCCAGCGTCGCCAAAATATTTACACATCTGTTCATTCAGTAGCCTATAACAATGACTGATTTCTACTTTTTTATAACCAATTTGAATTATTTAAATATGTGCAAAATTATGCAATGTTGCCAATTTTCCCTGACTTTTCAAAATCACTTTTGGGCGAAAATTTTAAGAAAACTTAGTTACTTTTCTCACCAAACAACTAATAGCTTCTGTATATAGATACATAGTTACAGTTTTGACTATAGTTTCCCTATTATATCTTCTAAATTGTATAGTCTTTTCTGAAGAAATTATTGCTCTCAAAACTTAAACCTTGCTTATTACTCTTAAAGACCTATTTAGCAATCTCTTTTCACTCACAAAAACATAAATGTAGTAAGTGAATATTAACAACCTACTCATTTTAAAGAAAAAGCGTTTTATTAATGAAAAAAATTGTGTTATAATTTAATAAAAATTAATTCATTTCTTTTTTGTTAGTGTTTTATATACGAATTACCTGTAAGAAATAATTTTCTATAAAATACAGAAATTTTTCAGTTATTTTATATTTAAAAGTTCAAAAATTCTGCGTAAAAGCTTAGTCAGTTCGAAAAATTTAAATTATTTTCTTTTCTTTTTGTTTTACAATCAGCTTAAGCTTAAAAAACACACACAAATTTCTCTCACTTGCCATTCCACGAGTGTTCGTAAATTGCTCACAGCTTAAAGCAAAAACAACAAACGCTCACTTCAACTATTCTTTCGCTCACTCTAGCTATTTCACTCGTACAAACGCTTAACAAACAATCAATTCTTTGAAAAAAAGAAATGTCTCACAAAACACAAATCCGATTTAGTGCTACAGTATTTAGTATGACATTTTATCATGGTAAAACCGTTAGTTAGCTTAGTAATTGATGTGCGTATTTAGACGATTTAGAATTTAGTGTAACACGGGATATGTTTTGGTCATATAGTTAGTGAACAGTACAAAAAAAAAAAAACAATAATTTAAACAACAATTGAAAGTATTAAAAAATTAAATAATATTTAAAAAAAACTCAAAGTCTCAGTTTTACTTAGAACACAAATCTACAAAACGCTCATAAATATTTGTAAACCCATTTATTTCTTTATTCATTTATTTATTAGTACTACTACTCATGCTAGAATTTTGCGCATTACTATATTATTTACACATACAATCTCTCTAAACACACATATATATTCATGTACGTACATATAAATTTAAATTACTATTGCAGTAAAATTTACGCCTAATTGTGTAGTTAGTGAAAAGTATTATTCTTCAATTTCGCCAGTTAGTTAGTTTCATTGTTGCCTAAAGTAGTTAGTAAAACAAACAAAAAATCAACAACAAGTCGTATTTTTCGAAAAAAAAACTACAACTGTTTGATATAAATGTTATAATTTATTTTTTCATTAAACTACTTATAAAACTATCCGAAAATACTCATTATGAAAGAAAGAAAAATATTTTTAAAATTATAAAATTAAAACTACAATTTAAATAATTTTATTAAAAACAACACAATTTCGTAGCAACATACGCATAGCACCACATATTTACATACAAATACATGAAAATGAAATGGCAAATTGCGCTCACATATTCGCATACATACATATTTACTCAATCACTTACATAAATATATACTCGCCACATACATATTTTTGATAAAAAATACAACATTTTTTTGTATTAATATTTAAACCAGAAATGTCTAAAACTATTATATAATTATAATGAATGACTTATAATAAATAAGTCATATAAAATATTGACTAGTTTTAAGCTTTCCATATGTCTTTTTCGTTTTCGAAAAATATTCAGCTATTTTTCAACTTTCTACTAGCGGTTTCTATATACTTTCGTTTTTACTACCACTACCCTTTCACAAAGACTTCCAAGCAGCTATGTTGCCAATTTTCTTAAACAAAAATTAATAAAAAAAAGTGTTGAAATAAAAGAAGCTACGACGAATTAATATGCTTTGTCTATATACATATGTATATTATATGACATACTGTATTTTAAAAATGTTTATCAAAACAAATTTGGTTACTTTTTCCAAAAAAAAAAAAATAATTTACACTGTTGCCAATTTTCCATGAAACTCTCAGATATATTAATAATAGTAAAAAATATATAAGATTTGGAGTAAACTAATCAAAATATTGCTAAGTATTTATAATCATATTTTTTTTCTAAATGTTTACCAGTCAATAAGCATACACTGTTGACAAATTTCATTAGCAAAAAGCTTAAGCTGAAATTTTACTCAAAATGTGTGGATAATTATTCAAAATTTCCTGTTAACTTAAAACTGTACTATTGCCTCAATTGATCAGTATTTATCATATTTTTTTTCGAAATGTTTACCAACCAATAAGCATACAATGTTGCCAAATTTCATTAGCAATGAGTTTAGGCTTAGGCTCAAAATCTATAGTTAATTAATTATTCGAAATATTCCGCTTCACTTAAAGCTCTACTATTACCTAAATTTAAACGAGTCAAAAATTATACACTGTTGCCAAATTTCATAAACATAGTGCAGAGGACGTATTTTAATATAAAATCATTAGTCAAACTACTGAAAATCTTTCACAAACTTTGGAGATCTTCGATTTTCTCCGAATTTCGAATTAAATCTGTTAATCAATTTAAAGAACATCTGCTTGACATTTGCAATAGTGAAAATAGTGAAAATAGACCAACATGCTGCTTGGAATGACTTTATTCTGCCTTAGCTTTATCGATTTTTTCGACAATTCTACTTAATTGCTATATTTTTTTGCTTGAACTTAGAATAATTTTTGTAGCCGAGTATCAGTTCCCTTCGTCTCTTAAAATTTCAATCACGTTCGCACAAACGCGACAGTCGTTTGCTTTTTTCTGTGAAGAAGCTAGTAAGTGACTTTCTTATTACCATTTTTAAAGTAATAGAAATTTAGTTCACTAACTGATCGCCCATTTCAAGATTTCTCAATTCTATTGACCACAATTGATTTGTTAAGATTCAAAATCTTCTCCGGCTCTGATTACCTCCAAAGGTGTAAATCAACTGATGGAAGAAAGCTCTCTCATTAACTTCAGACTTCTCAGTGACGTTCTATTCACATCAAATTATAGATTACCATGCAGAAAAATATAATTTCGTGGAATAAAGGACGTTATACAAAGTTTCAATTGATTGTCTGACTTTTAGAGATCGGCCCAGCCGAAATACTACAATCATAAGAGCTTTACGATCAGTTGATATAGTCGAATGCTAAGAAAGTAACTCTTAACGGTAAACCTGTAAAAACTGTTTATGAGCCGTCGCAATTTTAAAATTCGGTTCATATTTCTGTCACGTAAAAAGCTTCCAAAACATTTCAGCAATCATTCAGAAGGAAGTTTAAATTTTATTTGAGGCTTGTCGGAATCTCAAAAATAAGTTGCTTATCTTTTTACCATAAATATTTGCATTATTTGATCCAAATACTTCCTCTAACTGCCCTGTTCATGTTCCGATATTATTTGCTGATATTTTCTTTTGATCAATCTTCTTATTATTATTCCACTATCCTTCTTTTCTAACACTTCTACCCCGTTCACTCGTAATTTTCACTCGTTTGCCGCTATGCTACGTTCTCTGTTCTGCTCTTCACACTGCGCGCAATAAAAAATTTCTCTCTCTCTCTCTCGTTTGCTCTTACTCTCTCTCTTTCTCTTTTTCACGCTCTCTATTTACATATATATATCTCTTGCTCTCTTTTCTAACACTAATATATGCGCTATTTCACTCTCTCCAATGCGTTTCCTTAAATTCTAAAAAAAAATATTAAAAAATTGAAATAAAATATTGCTAAAAATCAATATTAAATATTTCAAATATGCTATCAATTATTTATAAATATACATTCATATTACTTAATAACGCTATACACTATGATATGATATGAACATATATATACATATACTTATTTAAAAATATAACTCAACTCGTCACAAAACTCAATTTAACAATTTAAATAAATATATATACATATATGATATATATAAAAAAAATCAATCAAACCAATCGAACATCAATCAATTTAGTATACTCGGCATGAATCTATTCGGATGTAAATTCTGCGAGAACGTTAACGATGAAAAAGTATGCGATCGTAAGAATTTCGACAGCCTGCTGTGGGCGCTCGTCACTGTGTTTCAGGTAGAATTTGCTAGAAATCTAGCATTATAACTTATACAACTTTAACTACTACTACTACTACTATAACTATTACTATAACTATTGCTATATTTTGTTCGACTAACTAATAACTAATCTTATTCGCATTTCTTTACGAATATGTATAAAAATTTAGTAAGGAAATAAAATCGTATTTTATATAAAATGTTTATTTAAAAAAAAAAAAAAAAAAAATATTTCAAATGTGAGTTGCTGTGTTATTTTGTGTTGTGCCCAAATAGCGTAAAATGTAAAAAACAAATTTGTAATAATTTCCAGTGCATACCAAATACTACAATTTATATTTTCATTAACTTTTTTTGCGTAAATTTATTTTTCATTTATTTACCGCTATTTTGCTGTTTAGTTTTTTGTTTAATATTTTTTTTAATTTAGAGTTTTTGTCGACATTTAAACATAGTTACTAAATATAGAATTATTAAAAAAATAGAAAAAATAGCTGTATAGCTGTATATAAATTTTTGCACATAATTTTAACACTAGTGAATTTTTGCTTCTATTTTTATTTATAAAAGAATTTAAAAATTTTTATGAATATAATATTTTCGAAAAATATTTTTTTATCCATTTTATTGGCTGTAAACTATATATATATTTTTTTTTTTAATTAAAAAAAATTAAAAAAATAGTAAAAAGTAAAAAAAAAAAAATATAAAAAAAATTAATAAAATAAATAAATTTTTTTTCTAAGCATAAAAAAATTATCAAAAAAGTAAATAATTTTTTCGCTTACAAAAAGTAAAAAAAAATAATTTTTGTATACAAAAAATTTAAAAGAAAATTATTTTTTTTAATAATTAAAAAAAAATGTGAAAAAAATAATTTTATTTCTTAAAAAATTAAAAAAAAATATTTCCTAAAAAATTTGTAAATAAAAATAAAACTAATTAATAACAAATAAAAAAAATTTACTAAATTAGAAAAAAATAATTTTTTTTATTAATTTAAAAAAAATTTAAAAAAATTATTTTTTGTTTAAAAAATTAAACAAAAAATGTTTCTTAAAATATTTGTAAATAAAAATATAAAAAGTTTTAAATAAATAAATTATAAAAAAAAATTACATATATTTTTTTTTAATTAGAAAAAATTCTTTTATAAAAAAATTTTTTAAACACATTTTTCATTTTTATATTTATAATTTAATAGAAACAAAATTATTGCCTGCGCTGCGCTATTTTCTGCATTATTAATATTTTTTCTGGAAAAAAAAATTTATTTTGTGGTGTGTTGCGTATAAAAAATTATAAAAAAAAAACAAAAATTTAAAAATAATAAACACAAATTTTATTTATTTTTTTTAATGCAAATTTTTTTAACTAAAAATTTGTCTGTGAGTATATAAATATAGCTATTTGAGTAGTGAAAGTCATGCTAGTAAAATAGTAATTTGTAGAAATTTAAGAGTACTTAGTAAATAGTATAGTTCTATAGTAATTTTATATATACGATTAATACCTTAGGCATACAAAAAAAACTTTTGAAATACAAAAATTGTAGTACATATTCCGCGCATGTTTTACATAGTTAGTGCGTATGTTTTAGTTTTTTTTTTTCTAAGACAGCTGTTAGTTGTTAAGAAAGAATGTGCCGCAGAAAGGCTAAATTTACCACTCAAACAACAGGTAAGCCTTTTAACATTTCACAATTTGTTGACTAGCTTGCTTAAAATTTCATTCTCAACTCACTCAATATGTTTTGCATGACTGCTTGTGCCTGTGTGAATAACTTAAGTATGCTCACATAGACACTCTCTGAAAATAACTCATTTAAGAAAATGATAGTCATTTATTCAACTCAAAAGTTCACTCAAAAAAACGCACAAATTGAATTTCACTCAAGGATTTTTTAATTCAACTCAAAAGTGCTACGTTCAAATCAAAAAAATTACTCAATTCTGAAAACAAATTTAAAAATATTTGAAAGTCCATTAAAATAAACGCCCGCATTTACACTCAATAATATATTATATTTTTGATCCCCAAACTAAATATATTTCATATGCCTGCTCAAAATAAAATATTAAAATCACTGGCCCTAGAACTCACTCACTATTTCTACATTCTGTAGACAACAAAGCTCTAAGAATTTCACTCAAATATTTTAACGATTACAAAGTAATCAGTTGAGTTTACTCAAACACACTGCCATAAGAAATAAATCAAAACATTTGAAAAGAGATAATAAAAAGTGAAAAAAAATACTCATACTTGGTTTCACTCAAAATTTTAACTCGAATTTCAGTTTTCACTCAATTTTTAACTAAATATATATAAGTTGTTTATCTACTGCGCTCTTTCGTTTTAATTAAATATTAACCAATCAGCTTTGAGCACTCATTATAACCACCAATCAGCGCAAAGCACTTCATCGTCACTCACTCAATCGCTAAAACACTCAAACTCACTGCTTGCCAGTTGTTTGTATGCACGCTCTTATAATCGTTCTTCAAGCAGCACGTTTTGAATATAAATTAATTATAAAAGCACAATAACATTTTGTAAATCACTCGCTTACTCATGGCACACAATTTACAGACATTTTATTTTCAACTTGTGTCTTACAAAACTCACTCTCACACCATGCTTAAAACATGCTCTAAAAACTTTAAAACTAAAATCCAAAATACAACTAAAACTACGCTCTATAAAACATCAGTGTGTTTATCTTAAAATTTTTATTACTTTAAATTCTCTCTGTTGTGTCTCTAACTGTATCTTTTTTGATTGACTTTCTAATGCGCTCAGACAATTTTGAAATTTTTTAACTAAATTATTTTTCTAATACCCTCTTTACCTATATGTCTAAGTACTAAGTTTTATGATCACTCTCTTACTTATGCTCTTGCACACAAATGCCCCACAAAGAACAATGTTACTCTCTCTCTCTCTCTGAAACAAATTACAATGCTCTCTTACTAACTTTTAACCTACTACCTCACTTCCTTACAAATGCTTCGCTCTCACCCAAACCACCCACCGTCCACAATCTACTCTTCTAAACCACATATGTACTCACTGATACACGCGTTCACACACTCTCTCTCTCTCTCTCTTTTAACTACTAACGCGCTCTGTGCCCACTCTAACTTGTTTTCACTCGAAAAATAAACTTTTGAAACTGAGAAAAAATTAAAAAAAAAAAATAAAAATAAACTGCTAACTTTTTGCGCTCTTTCAAATTTTATTTTTGAGTTTCTTTTAAAATTTTATTTTTCTCAAAAAAAAATGAATAAGGACACACAAATTATATCATACATACATTTGTAAATTCGACGCCAAAGAAGTATAGCTTTTTGTAAATAACTCGCAAACAAAATTTTAGGAAATTTTTTAACTCAAATCATTGAATTTGAATTTTTCGCTTAAGTTTTTTTTTGATATTAATGTTTCGAAAAACGTTTAAACATGTACAGAAGCGTATATATATCTGCAATATAGCTGTAAATTAATTTATACATATAACTGTATTAAAAATTACGCCAAAACAAAAACAATACAAACAAGCATACACAATTAGAATTTTCAAAACAACAACAACGAAAAACAAAAATCATTTAAACATTTGAATATTAAACACAAAATATTCGAAATTTCTACAAAAACAGAAAGTAGGGAGCAGAATACAACAGAGATTCCCACCACTTCCCAAACCTAATTCCCAAGAAATTATAATTATTTTAAAAAAATAAAAAAATTTAAAATAAAATATTGAAAAATAACGATAAATAATTAAAAAAACGTCAAAAATAATAACAAATACAACAACTTCCTATCAAATGTTCCAAATTTTTAAAACGAAAGGTTTTCAAAAATGGAAACAAACCAAAAAAATATTAAAATAACGACTCCAAAAGAAAAAAACAAATATGTCCGTCTACACTCAAGGAAAGGTTTGCCAAAAATAGAATAATTAATAATATTTAAAATTAAAATTTAAATAACTTTTTTTTTTTAATAATAATAATAAATATTAGAAAAATCTGATACAGCTGAAAAAAAGCAAGAAATACTTATTTTTAATGACAAAAAATATAAAAAGATTTTAATAAAAAAAAATTATGAAATAATATTTTTTATAAAAAATAACTCTAAAATGTTAATAAAATAATAAAATACTAACAAATTGTTAGCGCTAAAAATAAAATTACGAAAGAAAAATATTCTACGACAGTAGAAAAAACAGAAATAATTGATGTTATAAAAATTATAAAAAAATTTAAATTTTAATAATATGTTTTTATCTTCCAAAATACCAATAAATGTAAAAAAAATCGGACAATGAAAAAAGGAAAAACTCTTAGAACAGCATAAAAAAATTTAAAAGAATCGAAGACTCTTTGCAAACTTTCGAAAACAAATTTTGAAATATATTTTTTTTTTGTTTAAAAAAACGTATAAAAATACTGTCAAAAATTATAATAAAACAAAAAAAATATGGAAGAAAGCAAAAAAAATATTTAATAAAAAAATTCAAATAAAAAATTAAAAAATAACAAAAATTACAAAAACAAAATAAAAATAAAAAATTAAAATTTTAAAAGCAAATTCCTAAAATATCCTCATATTCCCACTCCCTCCGCAATATTATTTATTTACCTACCACCCAATTTCATTTAATTTTGCTGTGCAGTCAGCATAAACAAACCAAGCAAATACAAAAACAAATACGCAGCATATACCCTTTATATACGATATAGATATAAATATATATGTATACAGCGAACATTACTTTATATAACATAGATATACATATATATATATATATATATATATATATATATATATATATATAATTGACTAGCTATGATTATGATACATAAACTACTTACTCTTACAACTACTTTTAAACTCTTACTCATATAAATATATACAGTTATACATATATACTTTATATATATATATATATACCTTACACAATTTAAAGAACAAAATCAAAAACAAAACCTTATATTTATATAAATACTATATAAATATATACATATATATGCATATACTCGTATGTGAACCAACAGCATATTGGGCATGTATCTATTTGGCGGTAAGTTTTGTAAATTTGTGGACGATACTGGACTCGAACGTGAATGTCTGTGTACCGAAATAATCAACAAACATCCACAATGTGAATGTGATCGCAAACACTTCAACAACATTTTATGGGCCACTGTTACAGTCTTTCAAGTAAGAACAACACACCAAAACGTTTAATACTTAATTACTAAAACAAAAACAACAAAAAACACTTTTGAAAATATTAAAGAAACTTCATACACCTACCAACCTATGCACTCAAAAAAAATTGCATTACTTCAAAAACAAAGCGAAACTTTACTGCTCACTAAACAAAATCAAAAACAAAAAAAAAAAAAAACAAAAAGAAATATATTTACACATCTACAAAAAATATATATATTACTTAGCATATAACCATATCACTAAGTAGTGAAACTTTCAAATTTTTTTTCCATTTTTAAATAATTTTCGTAGTTAAGTAGTTGTATTTAGTCCCCGAACTGATTTGTAGTTTTTATACGTACTTCTTAATTGAAATATTTACACACATATATACATAAATATATAAGGCAAAAGTAATAAATTTTGATTTTGATTAATTTTTTATGCGAGCTTTGCTCTCAATAAATTATTTTAAATTAATTGAATTATACAAAATAACTAATTTTCATGAATATTTCGTGTAAAATGACAACGTATTGCCTACTTGTAGGCGCAGAAGTAATTAATTCTTCTTACATAAATCATACAATATGATAGACGACAGCAAAAGTCGCATAAAAATATTTTTTAGTTATGTTATGTAAAATTTAATATGTTTAGTTGCGTACATTGAAAATAACTTAACTTCATTTAACTTGACTTAACATAACTTAGCTTTTAATTTTATTCAGTTAAATTTAATAAATGAAAGTGTAAGTTAAGTTACGCTAATTGATTTTTAATTTAATTTAATTTAATTTTTTTTTATTTTTTTTCCTCTTTTCTTTAATTTATTAAATTAAATTAAATTAAATTAAATAAAATTAAATAAAATTAAATTAAATTAATTTAATATTATTTTATTTTATTTTTTTTCCTCTTTTCTTTAATTTATTTAATTAAATTAAATTTAAATTTAATTTAATTTAATTTAATTTTATTTTATTTTATTTTATTTTATTTTATTTTATTTTATTTAATTTTATTTAATTTTATTTAATTTTTTTTATTTTTATTTAATTTAATTTAATTTTATTTTATTTTATTTTATTTTATTTTATTTTATTTTATTTTATTTTATTTTATTTTATTTTATTTTATTTTATTTTATTTTATTTTATTTTATTTTATTTTATTTTATTTTATTTTATTTTATTTTATTTTATTTTATTTTATTTTATTTTATTTTATTTTATTTTATTTTATTTTATTTTATTTTATTTTTTCCTCTTTGCTTTAAAATTACTTACTTAATTATGAGAATTATATTATAAAAATAATTAGCATTACGTTTACCTATAACTTTCAAGCACAATTTGATTATTTTGCAAAAAAAAGTTTCGAATAAATTTTTTTAGCATTATTAAACATATTTTAGTAGTATAATTAATTGTAAAGCAAAATTTTGAAAGTAGCACCTGTTTGTTTTATAAAGACGTCACAAAAAAGCGTTCACAAGTGTCAAAAAGAATACTATACATAACTACAAAATGACACACACATACAATTATTTTTAATTGGAAACTTAAAAGTAATTACAACTAAGTACATAATTAAAAACAAAACAAAAAAATGTATATAAAAATCAAAAGGAGCTAATGAAAAAGTTATATATTTACTACATGTAAAATATCACTTTATCAGTAACTCATTACTGCCCTTATTTACTAAAGTAATTGCGTTAATTGTAAAAAAGAGTATCACTACCTATTACTTTTCAATTACTATTTAAATTACCATTACTTATATCATACACTGGAAGCAATAACTACTAAGAATATTACTTTAACAATTACATAGCTTTTTACGAATTCCATTACCAGTACCATTACAAATACAAGTGAAATTAGTATTGTCATAATCATTACCCACAATTATCAGTATTCTTATATGTCCATTATTTATAACTCCCTAATTTAATTATTTCAACGCATTATCAGGATTATGACTTTTATAATTACATAGATCAATACGAACCCCATTACCAGTACTCTTAACAGCACAAGTTGAATAAGTATCATGATGCTTATTGATATTTCGTTCGAAAAAGATAATCGACTGAGTTTTCAAGTCAACTTTACTTTCACAAACGGTTTAAAATATCGCAGAAAATTAAAAAAAAGTGAGAGATCTGTTTACCAGAGAGCCTATCTAGGATCAGAAAAGACACATAGTTTCTTAATATGTCCAAATCATAAAGCGTAAGACTCATCTATAGTTCACTAAATGAAAAAGAATGGATTACATATCGACATTTTATATTAGCACCACCATTAACCGTTAACCATTACCTAGTACCAATACTTTTAGTATTACCATCACCATTACCTTGCATTAACATCATTAATTACACGTACTATTGCCTTAATCACCGTCATTGCGATAACAGATCTTCAACATAGCAGTTATATAATTTACCAATTACCGTTATCATTACAATTATATTACCGTTACAGTTACAGTTAACAGTATAAGCACCAGTTTGTGCCTTAGCCAAATAAAAAAACCAAAAATATATTTATATATATAATCTGTATTTAACAATTTTAAACGTCACTACGTTCTCTTATCGTTATGCGGTTTTATACTTTTTACATTTACCGTTAACTAATGAATTTTGAAATTCAAAGTTGAAAGTTGAAAGTTACAACAATACTATCAAATTCTTACTGTCTGTATCTGTTATGCTCACAGTTTCACAAATAAATTGATTACAAAAAAGAAATAAATTCAACTGTTTTAAGCTTTTAAGGCAACTCACTCTCTCTCTCTCTCTAAGTTATGGAGGCTTTAAGGTAATGTTAGCTCGTTTAAGTTTATTTAATGTATGTAATCATATGATAAGACGAAAAAGTGAGTTTATAACGTATAAACTTGTTAAAAGCTCTCTACACTTAAAATAATTAAAATGAGCTTAAAAGCTTCGAAAAACCGAAGAGCTCGAAAAAGCTTTTTTTGAATAACAAAACAGCCTGATGCTAATTTTAGCGTTCTAACTTGTTTTTTACAGAAAAATAACGATTTTTGAGAAACATATACATATGTAGGCCTAACCAACAACACACTGACATATCCACTGAAAAGTGACATACAGTTAGAAATTGTGCGCTTTTTGCTGTTTACTTTGTTTTAAGCGCTCATTTATAAAATATTATTTCATTGAATAGGTTCTAAGTTTTTTGCATGCACTTTTATTAAATTAAAAAAGTTAAGCTATTTTTTATAAAAATATAAGTAGGTTTTGAAAACTTTCTTACGGTCTTCCGTTGCTCAGTAATACTTTTTAGGCGCTTAAATAACATTTAATTTAATTTAAGTACACTGAAAGAAATTTACACACACTTATGAAGAAATTTAAGCATTTTTTAGACAAAGCAAAAATAAAATAGACTAATTATCAATTAGTACTTAGTACTCGAAATAAAGGACTTTCATATTTTTGGAAATACTCTCACTAGCATTTAATATACTAGTAATGCTGCAGCAAACAAATATGGGCACGTTTTCAAATTCTCTAAATTATTACGCCTAGCGGAAATATAAAAAAATAAAAATATTTTAGCAAAAATTATGATTTTAAATATTTAGAAACAACACCACAAATGCTAGTCTCTTTATTTGCAATAAGAAATTATATAAAATAATTTGCCATTGCTTTTTGACTAACTTTGCATTTTGTTTTTCGCAGTGTATTTTACAATAATTTAGCGCTATTTTGAGTTTTTCAGGCTTTTTAATATTTAATTTTTGAATTTAGCTGATTATACATATATATAAGTAAAAAACTAAATGTGTGCTTTTTAAGCTTTTTAAGTAAACTTTCATTCAAAAATTTTAATTTCTTTTTTTTTGCGCTGAAAGCTTAAAAAATGCCTTTTAATTTTATTATTTTGCTTTGATCGTAATTTTGGCACTTTATTGTGACGTCTTTTCAGTTTTTGTTGAGGATAAAAGAACCTGCACAGAGAAAAATTAGTTCTTAATTTTCCTTCAATTTTTTTTTATTGTTTATTTTTAAAGAATTCTGCAAAATGCTGCATCTAAGGCCAGTAAATAGTTTGAAAAAAAATATATAATATAATAAAAAAAATATTTTCAAAAAATAAAACTAAATTTCAAAATATATTATATATTCTTCCGTGCAACAAGTATTTGCAGAAAAATAGCGAAATTTTTTAAATTATATTCAAAAATAATTCATGAGTTCTTTGATGTAAATAAATTGAAAGAAATATTTTTCTGATAAAAACAATTCGGGATTACGAAAAAATTACTAGAAAACTTTCAAAAAGTAAAATGAATATTTCAAAAATATGTATGCTTATATTCGTACAAAATGAACAGGTAACAAATTATCGAAACAAGAAATTTGCGGGTTTTCGAAAAAATTTTGACGATAAAAAAATAGTTGTCACCTTTCAGTCTATGTCAGTAATCGCCTATATTAAGCTTTGCAATTTAAAAAAAATAATATTAATATTTTAAAACTATGCTTATTTTCGTACACGACGAACAGATAACGAATTTTGAAAAAAAAAAATTTTCTGCGATACACTTAAAAAATTGTTGCCACATATCGGTCTACATCAGTAAACGCCAATAAAAAGTTATGATAGTATATTTATAACTTAATTTAAATCAATTTATCTTATAGCGTTTTTTGACAGGAGCTAATTGATCAATTAACCGGCCTCTGCTCGATTAAAACGCTTATTAAGATCGATTTACCATATAAAATAAAATCTACATTTGTTTTCAATTGAATTTTAATCGACTTGAAAATCAAATGCAACTCTGCGACAAAGACGTACGATACAGGTACTTTGTCTGTGATTGGCTGCATTTTTTTTTTAGACAAAAAACGCTACGATAGATGTCGCTGCTAAGTAATATTAATCAATTGATGAAACTTACCAACTTCTTATGAAAAGCAAAAACAAAAATATATAACAGCTGATCGGTTTTCGAGTAGGGGGCCTGCTACACTTTCAATATGTATCGTGATATTTGGATCGCGATCTATATTAAATATTGATGGATTACTTCGCGACAGCTAGACGTGCAATATATATTTTGTCAATATTTATACGATGTTGTTAGTGTTTTCATAAGAAAAAATATTTTAAAAATTTATTTGTTTAATTTTGCGTACATTTTTTCATAAAATTTCGGAAGAAAACCTAAGAAAATCATGTTTGGCTATTGTTTTTGGTCCCACAGCAATTCATTATATGTATCCAATATTTGGACGTTATCAAACAACCTTTGGCAGATGAGTTGCATAGCTCTGGCAAAGATTCTATTGTAAACAGTATAATTCATGTTCATTTATTAGAATAAAGTTAATTTTAAAATTTTGGCACTGTTGTAACTATTTCACCAATTCGGACTTGTAAATTACAAAATATGCTACACATTCAATATTTATCACGCGATCCACGATCTGCGATCTGGATTTCAAAATATTTAAATATTTTGTGATATGGATCGTGATCCATCAATATTGCATGCTAAACGTTCAATAAATATCGCGATACAGGAAATATAACAATAAATACTGTACACGTTCAGTATTCAGGCGCCTAGCCGGCAGTAGAAAAGGCAAAAAGGGTTTCTCAATAAAAATTTTAATTGATTAATGAATTTGGCTGTCTAAAAACGCTATTACTGATCCCGAAATTTCGAGACTGGTAAAGGGGATTTCGGAAAATTGTAAAAATATTCGTTAATTTCCATAAAAAAAAAATTTAAAAGATTTAGTGATGTTTCATAAATCACGAAAAATACTTTTAGCTGTTAATGAAATAATTATATTTGCTTTTAGAAATTAAAAAAAAATCTGTTTTAGACGCAAAAGCTTTGCAGAATTTTTTATACATTTAAAATTTATAACAGTTATTTATATGTACTCCATATTTTTAATGTCTGCATTATATGTATAACGGTATTATTTAATATTTTTTAATTCTATTTTTGTATATATTTACTTAAATACTTGTTTTTCGTTTGTATATTTATTGTAAATATTTATGTATGTAAATTATATTATATTTTTCAGTATTTCATATTAAAAAAAAATTATATTATTTTTGTATTTTTTTACGTTGTACAACACTATGCTCTATTTTCATTTCCTAGTCGTGTCTGTTAGTCTTTGTTCAATTAAATATACTAAACACTTGTTCTAAGTATATTTGCTAATACAAAAATTCTTTCATTTGTTTTTGTTTTTCTCCTCGACTACACCAAAACGTGCCTGTAGATTCTAACGCAGGAGGATTGGAATGTCGTACTATTCAATGGCATGGAAAAGACAAGTCATTGGGCCGCATTATATTTTGTGGCGCTGATGACATTCGGCAATTATGTGCTATTTAATTTGTTGGTCGCCATTTTAGTTGAGGGATTCAGTTCAGAGGTAGAGTTTTGCAATAACAAAAATATTTTTAAAAAATTTCCAAAAAAAAAATATATTTAAAAAATTTAAAGCAAGTTAGAAATAATTAAAAAAAAAATAGAAAAAACTTAAAAAAAAATTTAAAAATATTTGAAAAAAAGTTAAAGCTAGAAAATTTTACTTTCTCTGTAAGAAAATACATTTTTGTCAAATCGCCGGTGCTATAAATAATTTTCCACACAATTTTTTCTCGTACAACAAACAATGCATGGCTTTGGCAAATTTTCGCTTCAACAATTTATTTATTCAAAATATTTATGCAAATTATTTATGCACTTAAAATGTTAATGTAAATATACACATATATTATATAACTGTAAAAAATATATATATTTATAACTAGCAACCCGCTTTTGGTCCACCGTATGTACGTATATGTACGCCTTTTATCCTAGCGCACCCCAATTAATATTATAGCGAGTGAAAAATTGTTTTGTGGAAAATTATTTATGCCAGCCAAGGTTTTGTACGGATTTCACGTATTTCATACGTACGTAACGTCAACAACCCAACCGCCGCCGCGGTTTCGCGCGCCTGGTTTCAAGCCATGCCCACATAAAACGCACACACGCTCAAAAGCTAAAAAAAAGCTTGAAGCTTTACCTCCTTTAACTAGCTTACAATAATCATATAAATAAGTTTGTGTAATTGTAAGAAGCGTTAACACCCATCCCCCGACCACACCATAACAATATGTGCCTTCCGCCTCCCCGCTGAGCCGCGTTTACGCGTGTGTGCGTCTCAACTGTTTTTTGGCGGCGCGTCGCGTTTGCGTGCGGCTGGCGAAAATTCTAATTCTTTGAATTCTCTGATTCCCTCAGCGAAATGAACGTCGCGAACGTGAACAACGTGAGTTGGTGAAAAAGCTACGCGAAGAAACGTTGGCGGAGAATTTCAGCGATGCTATGTACGATGATTCGCGTAGCAGTGAAGCGGACTCAACATCGACTAATGAAAGTTACTATGAGGTACGAAATCGTTGGCATAGCGCCGAGGATGTGCGAAAAGTAAGTAGAGTTCAAAGTTCAAAACTAGCTAATAAACTGTGTATGAGAGAGAGCATGAATGAAAGCGATAGAGTGAGAGAGTTTGACTGTGAGCGAGTGCGAAAGTAAGAGTGGGTATGAAATATAAAATGTGAGTGCAAGAAAGGTCAGCGTAATTACTGTGAATACATGTTACAAGAAGTAATCATTACTTTACTCATACTTAATTACATATACTACTCACTCATTTATGTTTATGAATTTTGATTTTAAACCTTTTATTTTATAAAATTACTTAATTTTTTTCCGCTCATTGACTAATTTGTCTTTTTCACTCAATATATTCACTTTTTCAATCTATTACACTCAAATTTTCACTCATTTTATTTTACTCTAAAAACAAATTTCACACTGCTATTCTTCATTATTATCCTAACAACCAATTCAAAAATTGATTTCAAAATTTTCACTCAATCTAGTCAGCGCTGAAAGCAGATAAGCTCATCTATTCAAGTTAATCACTCAACTTATTTTACTCTAAAATCAAATTCTAAACTGCTATTCTTAATTTTTACTCTTACAGCAGCTCAGAAATCATTTTCACTCAAACTAGTCAGTGCTAAAAATAGAAAATCTCTCTAGTCAGGTTAATTCACTCAGATTTTCAGTGATTTTTTTACTATTAAATCTAATTTTACACTTCTATTCTTCATTTTTTACTTTTCTAACCTACTCAAAAGCCCTTTGCAACATTTTCACTCAAACTAGTCAGCGCTGAAACCAGTAAAACTGAGCTCAAATATTTATTTTCACTCATTCCCGCAATTCAATATACTAACTCACAGTAATTAAAAAAAAATTACTAAACCTATTTTATATTTTATATACACTCGTGTCACAGCTACAAGACGCAACTGAGTTAATGCTGGAAACAAAGAGTAATATGCAAAAGCAACAACATCAACGCATGCTACTGCAACCCACACAAGATTATCAAATCAATGAGAGTTATATGAGTGGTGTTGGTGGTGGAAGCAGTGGTTCGGGTAGCGGCAGTGGGCGTAAATCCAGCGATAAGGATGGCAGTAGCAAATTGTCAATGGAGGATGACAAGAATAAGAATTTAAAAAAGGTAAGTGAGGTAAACAGGTAATTTAAATATGGATATACACAAAAGCACTCAATTATCACTCTCTTTTCACTCAAGTTTCACTCAATTGTAAGTTATTATACTTTAAGTGTTTATAGTTTAATTTAAAATTAGATAATTTAATTGTGAATAAAAGCACTCAATTCTCAATTTTAACTCAAATTTCACTCAATTGTGAATTATTTCACTAATTGAATTATTTCTGTAATTTAAATGTGAATATACACAAAAGCACTAAAATTTCACTCAAGTTTCACTCAATTGCGAAACATATTTGGTGTTATTATAGCTCAAGTGAGTTTAAGAGTACAGCTATTTACGAATAATGGAATTTTCTGCCTTTAAACTATTTTATCTTCTTTCCCTCCACAGACATATTCTATAAGAGAGCGTCGCGGTGATGCACCACGCCTTTCACGTATACGCCCATTGCGTGAACCGCCCATAATTACTACGACCGCCGCAACGCCACAAGACTCACCCAACACCACACTCGATGGCGGCATGAGCTTTCGCAGTTGGAATCCTCAAGAAATGGAGCACACCGACGGTGGGGCTGGCAATCAGGTAAGCATGCAAGTGTGGGCGCCTGTTTGTTATGCAAACATTTTTTTTTATTTTGTGTTTAAATATCTCCTAACTATGTTATTTAAATGAAAATACGTCGTAGATGTGTAGCAATCAAAAGGTAAAGTAAAACAGAAAATACTTTCAAATCGCTTTTGCCGCACAAAACGCTTTTGAGTTCGAGTCTTTTGGTGCAAGCCTTTTGCATTTGTAATGATAATGATCATGCCATTTTGCTGGTTTGCGTATTTGCTAAATAAATTTCTCATATGACTTCATGTATGCTTATTGTTCATAGCTTTCTACTGAGCTTTCGCACTTATAATGCCATTTTTGTTCTATTCTTTCTTTGTCTCACATACAGTGTCCGAGCTCGCCGTCACTACTCAGACCACCGACCATCTTTAGCGGCGGCCAACGTTCACTCGACGAGGGCATACCGTCAATTGATCTTATACCACCATCACCCGTATTAACGCACAAACCGTTGAATATACTTAACGCCAGTCAACTACAAGGAAGCAATACTAATCTAAGCAACTGTAATTTAGTAACTAACAGTAGTAGTTTACTCCCTAGTGCCCTAAGTAGCAATAATAGTATGCATAGTGTTGTCATCGATGATATTTCGAAGAACTCCGATGCTAGCGCATCGGGCCCAATCTTTGTGCCAACAACAATTTCGACTGTGTCCACGCCCAGCATGCCGCAACCGACGGGCACAAACGGCACTGGCGCTAGTTCCGTTGGTGTCTCCCACACTAATAATGGCGGTGCTGGTGGTTGTGGTGGCGGCAACGCAGTGAGCAGCATCGAGATAACGCCACTGAATGCCGCTGTTGTTACCACAGGTGTGTCGTTGTCGTCGTCCACGTCGACAGCTACTACAGCGGCAGCGTTAGTAACGCCGCCGAATGCGTCACAAGCCAGCAGCATTGAAACGCCGCCCACACTGCCGTCTACCAACGCTTCAGCGACAATCAGCACATCGTTGTCCGGCATGCAACGTATACCGAGTTTAAAACGTTTCCGACGCAGCAGTTCGAAGCGTAAGAAGAAGCCCGCCGATGCCGGCAGTGGCGCCGAAGATGACGAACAGCAGCAGCTAAACAATGGCAGTGACAATTCTTGTCTACTTGCGCCACATAGTAATGGTGGCGGTGGCGGTACTATGCGTGCTGATGCGTTTCTCAGTCCATCACGTACGCCATCGGCTGGCGCAACACTAACAGCCAACAATCAGACGAATCAGCAAAAGACGAAAGATACCAATCGACTAAGTCCACAAAACTCTATACGCCGCTTATCTACAACACTTAGTATTGGCAGCATACCGCCGTTGGGTAGCCGTCGTGCCTCTGCGTGCATCTTTAACTCGCAACTCTATCAAAATCTCAACCAACCGCCCAAATTGTATGCACCCTCAGCGGCACATCGGCGCATGTCTTCATTTGAGTTGGCCTTCAGCAAGAGTTCACAGCTAAATTTGCATAATTTGGAAGCGAATCGCAAGTCAATGTCGTACACGAATTCCAAACTCGATTTGGATAAGTGGCAGAAATCGTATATGAATCTGCCCGAGCCGGATATGTTGCAACAGTACATACAGGAGCGTGAAAAGCGTAAGGGTTCTATTAGTCATTACTCGCGACAACAGCAATCGCAGCAGAAGCAACAAAAAGATAACGAGCTTGACGAACCACAATATTTGAGTGCAGACCTCAATTCACGTATGCAGAGCTCTGGACATATGAGTAAGCTAAAGATGCTCATCGAACGTTTAAAACCGACAAACCTCACCGAACAAAGAGAGTCATACTCGCTGTACATATTCGCGGAGGACAATAGGTAAGTACATGAGTTCAAGATCCGGTCCCAAAGATTTTTTTTTTTGAGCAAAGTACTTTCAGAGGCTCTATGAAATCCCCAATATCCTATTTTTTACAATTCTGAGCCTATCAAGCTGGTTAGTTGTTTTAGCTCAGTCCAAAAGTTAAGACACCAATATCTTCTCTTCTCTCTCTCCTCTTGTAATTTACTTCTGGACGGATGGGCCTCAGCTGATCTGAGCAAGCGCTGGACAGTCACTAGTACTTGTTCTGTTGCAAGAACTTTCCTTAGTCATAAGGGTTCTAACTGGCCATTGTTCCATCGGAATTCACGCCCAAAGCAAATCGTAAGAGGTCTAGGGAACTCTTCGCCCTAGTAAGGTCAATCTTTCATTAGTCGTAGGTAAGGTCAAACTTTCCTTAGTCATAAGGGTTCTAACTGGCCATTGTTCCACCGGAATTCACGCCCAAAGCAAATCGTAAGAAGTCTAGGGAACTCTTCGCCCTTAGTAAGGTCAATCTTTCATTAGTCGTAGGGGTTCTAACTGGCTATTACTCTCTCAGGATTCACGCGGTTAAAATAAAAAATTTACTATCGCTAACTGAAGATGCTGATTGGAGGAGGATGAGATAGAATATTTCAACATTTCATTTTAGAATGCACCAACTTTGCGAGAACGTTTCTTTCTTTCACTTTTTTGTACACCCGCGCTTATTAGGGGGATATAGAAGTAAAAAAAACCTCTGCAGATTTGTGGTAGGTTCTAGGCCCTTTGTCGATTCATAAGTTTAAGTGAGAGGATACGTTTTTAAGCATCACAATATACTGTCCGTTATAGTCTAAATGTGTTTCCTATGATGGGGAACTGCCATTGAACCTAACCTAACTTCCATTTCACTAAAAATAAAGTAAAATTTTACGCCACTAATTTGCCAAAATTTTCGTAGTGACATTTAAAATTCGTTGTAAAGCCATTTATTGCTACATTGTTGTGTGTTCTTTTCAACACTCGCATTGTGGAGTTTGGATCTTCGTAATACCAACTAGACACAATTACGAAAAGCTACTTCAACACTTGTAACTTGTAATCCGTGGCAAAAAATTACGTGGCGTAAGCCGTCAAGCCCTGCAAATACACTCGTACTTTTTTACGTGTTGCTTCTCTACGTATTCACCTGATACTTTTTTGCCGCTTCGTCGCTCTCTCGCATTTGTGTGAGCACAATACCATTGGGAGCTTCTTTTTTTCTTGTAGCGCACAATGTGTGCAGTCAAGCATTTAAATCAGCTGCTATTTTGTAACGGCTCATTGCTAGTAATACTATTATGTACGAGTACTATGACTACAATAAAAGCAACAACAAAAAACTCAAATGAAAATCGTAAGCCTTCTCAGCCACAATGAGAGCAATGAGATAGTTTTTTGGTAGGAAGTTTTGCATCCTGTTTGTGAAAAGCCAAACGAGCGTGTAGCTGCAGATAATACAAATACACACATGTGATATATATAGTGATTATTCGCTACGATAATCCCAGCAGTATCCAGCTGTGCATGCAACCGGTCAACAGTCAACTCAATGAGTTGTCCACCCAAGTGACCAGTCGCACACATATCCAAATAAAAAAAATCACCAGCAAGCTTTACCGTGCTGCAATTCAAACATTTATACAGTTACATGCTCAATGCCAACGTGGGAAAATCCATTTACAACCCGTCTTACCAGTCGGCAATGTAATTGGCCTCAAGTATACGAACAGCAGGTGGTCGGTCACAGGCATTTGTAATGCTTGATTGACCCTACAAGAAATACAATTACCGAGAAGGAGTTGAGAGTTGAGTTCCAAGTGGGACAATATATCTAAACAGACCTTTCCTAAACATAATCATTCCATTTAGAAATCCTTTAAATTCTACATAATCAAAGAACTGAAATCTGGATCTGAGATCTGAATCAATATATTATCTCATATTGATGACCTATCTCGCTTGTACTGCATGGAAACCCTCATCTCCCTTTTTCATCGCTCTAATACCTAATATTTGCTTGGATGGAACCCGAAAAACTAGCGAGCTTTTTCTTTGTCTCGATTCTCTTTTTATACTGTCGAAAGCATTCCCCGACACTTCGGAACTCTTAATCAAGCCTATCTTAGGACCTCCTCACTGTATTTGTTCAAAGGTTTCGTCCCATTTTCACGTTCTTAGATCATCTAAGCAGCACTTTTTCATCCAAGTACTAAAGATATCCAAGTTTAGTATTAATTTCCTTTATGGTAATCTAGGTTTTCTTAAGGTCTTTAGGTGTCCATTTATCGACAGTCCCCTTCGTGATTCAAACACATGTTCCCATGTTCCCGAGACGTTCATTAAGTTAGAATTTAGTCTCTGAGATCAGAGTTCTGTTATCACTTAAAGCTTGACATAGAAGTAGTCAGCTCTTGCATTTCTCTTGCAATTCCTGTCCACATTTCCTCCATAGTATTATCTGCTTGTTCTCTCCGTGTGCCCATTAAAATTTCTTTAAATTGTTGCATTTATATTTTATTTAATTTTATTTTTTATTTTATCTTTTTTTCTTTCCACACTCAACAGGTTCCGTGAGCTGTGTACGTGGTTTGTTGAACAAAAATGGTTCGACAATGTTGTCCTGCTGTTTATCGCACTCAATTGTATTACATTGGCTATGGAACGACCAAATATACCGCCAACGAGTACCGAACGTTTATTCCTTGCCACAGCCAACAACGTGTTCACAGCCATTTTTACCGTGGAAATGCTCATTAAGGTAAGTCCAGCTTTAATACCAACAGCAACAACAGTGATAATACGAAAAGCGCTCACTAAGAAGCAAAACAATCGGTTGACCAACTCACACATTTACATACATATGTATATCCAAGGGTATGTAGCTTCTCTGACCAACCGTATCACATAACCTCAAATTACGAAATCACCGCAACAGCAGTCTACATACTTTTGTTAAGCCTTACACTGTCGAATCCAGTGCCTTGCTTTAATAATATTACCGTTAACATTTTCGGTAACTAACAGTTGTTGTTGCCGGTATGGTACATACCTTGCACAGCGTGTGGATTTGACTCTCCAGCTGTGCTTTGTCCATTGTAACACTTGTCTTTGGTATTTGCCACGAGTGCTTTTGATCTTTGTGACTTTGCTTTTCGGGGAAAGTGTGTCGTTTTCGTCATGCCACTCGAATATAAACCTTTTCAATGTTGGGTAAACGTTTGACGAACGACAAAGCAATGGATCCGACAGTCGAAGAGGTAGTTAATTAGCCAAATTGTAGTGATGTTGCTTTAAACTTGATGAATTGAAAGGGATTCGTAGTGAAGAGGTAATTTCAAAATCAGTACGAAGGAGGAAATCGTGCGTTGGACAGGTAATGAGTTAAATGAACACTTGCGATTCGGAAGGCGATGACGACTTGGTGAATAAGAGAGAGGATGACATTTTTCTTGTTCAAATATTATGCTACAGATTTACGATGCTATAGATTTAAATAGTTCTCAACTTGTAGATGGTACTAATAACCGGATTTGGTACTAAAGGTGGGGCCTGGGCTCAATTTTCACTTGAAACAATTTCTAAGATCTAGAAACAAATCACCGAGCGCATTTCTTACATGAAAAAGCTACTTATGAAATATGGGCTTGGTACTAACAACCCGATTTGGTATTATGGGTGGGTCCTGGGCTCAACTTTCACTTGAAACAAGTTCTATGATCTAGAAACAAATCACCGAGCGCATTTCTTACAAGAAAAAGCTGCTATTTGAGTCGATCAAAAACGGTTTGTCTCAGAAGCTTAAAATCTGAAAATTGTCCTCGGTTTCTTTTTTTATCGCCAACAAATTCCAACTGAGTTTTTGAGTCACTCTGAAATGTCTTATATTACTGAAAACCATCTCAAATAGCATGAGTGTATACTATGTCAATAATTTCATTAATTTACTACACTCTTCTTCACTAGGTGGTATCGACAGGCATGTTTTATGGACCCGATGCATATTTCACATCCGGCTGGAATATTATGGATGGCTCATTGGTTACAATATCAATCATTGATCTATTAATGTCATTGTTTAGCCAATCGAGCTCGAAGATATTTGGGATTTTAAGGGTAAGTGGCGGACAATAAAATGATATAAATACTTAAACATTATAAATTAAATTAACATAAATAAAGGGGTTAAGTAGTGGCGTTTAATATACAGATGATACAGATTTAATATACAGATGGCATATAGTAGTGAATTTAACGAGCAACTGATATTGTAGAATGCTAGTTGGTAAATATAGAAACATAAATAAAATATTGCAATCGAGTTTTTAGTTAGGTTAGGGACGAATATTTTATTAAGAAGACAAAAGCTAAAAATTTTTACGGTTTGAAGAATATTTGGGGTTACTTAAAACATGAATTTAAAAAAATTAAGCTTTCCAAAGCTTGAAAAGAGCACCCTACTCTATTAGTATCTGCCAAAATCCACTGAAATTTCAGAATAATTTTGAAAAAAAAAAACTTTCAAAACAAAAAAGTTGGCTTGGATGCCAGAAATCTCTCAGAAAATATCCAAAAAGTGTTCTGAAAAGTTGTTAGAAGTTCCATCAAATTTTAAACAAAAATCAGCATATAGATAAGCTAACCAAAATATGTGAATAGATCATCTCCAGGGAACTCAATAAATAAGAAAAAATAGGTTTGAGGTTATGGCTAAAAATATTTGCCATAAATCATTGAAAATAAAAATACTAAAATTAATCGAAAAATATTTTTACAGCTACATATGATAATTTATAAAAAAATTGTATAGTTGTGTTGTAAATTAAATTGTGGTGTAAATTAATTTGATTTCAAAAAGTAGTTTTCTAGTTTCAACTATTTTTAAACGTTTTTTGCACGTTCTAATATTTTATTTCCCAAATTGACTTAACACAGCAAAACTTTGAACTTAACCCTAACCCCTAAACACAATGAGCTTAAATTTTTGTAAACCGCATTCTAGTAAATTCTCCACTTCACAAAAAATTTTATGTTCTATTATTTTCTATATATATTTTTTCATAATGTAGGTGCGTTCATTGTGCTTTCTCATTCAATATGTATTTGTATATGTGATGCATTGGGGGTTAATAGTAAATTATAAAATTATTGCGTTCCCTACTTTAACAATATCTAAATGTTCCAAAAAAAAATTTAAACCATTTTTTGCAAAAGATACTTGACCCGTTCTCGCATTTATTTTTAAATCCCAGCGCTTGTTAGTTTGTAGTTAATAATTCTAATTGTAAACAATTCTGAATAATTACTAATTTTTACAAACTTTTTTCTTCATACATATATCTCATGGACTGGCAACGATTGGTTATGAAATTTCCTTATTCCTACTACCAAATGAACCTTGAACACACCTCGAATTCCCCACCTTGTTAACTATACGCACATATTCCCAAAACTAAATCGCAACTATCTCGAAAATCCACTTATAAATCAACTAAACTTTATATATAATCCATTACAACAATTTCCTTATATTCACCACACTTTTTACAAAATTAAAAACCTACATTCCAACCCAACTTATCGCGCTATAAATGGCTGAACATAATATCTTCACAATAATATAACTTCCTTGTATTCAACACAACAATATTTACTTAATCTGCTCCTACCACAAAATTACAAATATTCACCACACTTTTCCTCATTTTGTCGAAATAATCGTGCCAACCATAAATCTCAAATAACCCTACATTTTCATGAACCAATGTAACAAAATTTCAACTTAATTAACTTCACCATATTCACCACACAAATTTTCACCACTAATCAAAACTCGATAATAAAAAACCGAAAATTCCACTTTAATTTTCACTACATAATTATTTCCACAAAAATTTGCCAAATATTATCCTTATTTTCTCCACACTAATACATACTAACCGAAAACGTCTCCTCACCAAAAACAAAATCCTAAATAAAACCACTGGAAACCCCACTCCTGCTCACGAACTCTCTCTGCACCAATCGCTCGTCCAACACCTTGCCCCATTATCTCATTGTAGGTGTTTCGACTACTTCGTTCCCTACGGCCGCTGCGTGTGATCAACCGCGCCCCGGGTCTGAAATTAGTCGTGCAAACGCTCTTATCGTCCCTACGACCCATCGGCAACATCGTGCTGATCTGCTGTACATTTTTCATCATATTCGGCATTTTGGGCGTGCAACTCTTCAAGGGCACATTCTACTATTGCGAGGGTGAGAATATCAAAACTGTACGCACGAAAATGGACTGCTACGAACAGGGGTACGAGTGGAAGAATCGCAAATACAATTTCGATGATCTTGGCAATGCGTTGATGTCGCTGTTCGTATTGAGCTCACGTGACGGTTGGGTGAATATCATGTATACCGGTTTGGATGCGGTGGGCGAGGATATGCAACCGATTGTCAATTACAATGAATGGCGTCTACTTTATTTCATTGCTTTCATCTTGCTCGTCGGTTTCTTCGTGCTCAACATGTTTGTCGGTGTGGTGGTAGAGAATTTCCATCGTTGTCGTGAGGAGCAAGAGAAGGAGGAGAAAATTCGACGCGCCGCTAAGCGCGCTTTACAAATGGAAAAGAAACGTAGACGTATGCATGAACCACCTTACTATATCAACTATTCACCGACTCGCATGTTCGTGCATAATGTTGTAACATCGAAATACTTTGATTTGGCTATAGCCGCTGTGATCGGTCTGAATGTGGTCACCATGGCGATGGAGTATTATGGTATGCGCGATGGACTAATCTACGCGCTGAAAGTTTTCAACTATTTCTTCACGGCTGTCTTCATATTGGAGGCGAGCATGAAAGTATTGGCGCTTGGTTGGTCACTCTACTTGAAGGATCGTTGGAATCAACTCGACGTGGGAATTGTGCTGTTATCGGTATTCGGTATAATACTTGAGGATGCGCATACACAGAAACTACCAATTAATCCGACGATAATACGCGTAATGCGTGTACTGCGTATTGCGCGTGTGCTGAAACTACTCAAAATGGCTAAGGGTATGCGTGCGCTGCTCGACACCGTTATGCAAGCATTGCCACAAGTCGGCAATTTGGGCCTGCTCTTCTTTTTGCTCTTCTTTATTTTCGCCGCCCTTGGTGTGGAACTGTTCGGTCGGCTTGAATGCTCCGAACGTAATCCATGTCAGGGCTTGGGCGAACATGCACATTTCGCCAATTTCGGGATGGCTTTCCTCACATTGTTTCGCGTAGCGACTGGCGACAACTGGAACGGCATCATGAAGGATACACTGCGAGAGGACTGTGATGATGCGGATGATTGCGTACGCGATTGTTGCGTTAGCCGGGTCATAGCTCCAATATTCTTTGTGATATTCGTTCTAATGGCGCAGTTCGTATTGGTGAATGTCGTCGTGGCTGTACTGATGAAACACCTCGAGGAGAGCCACAAACAGATGGAAGACGAAATGGACATGGAAGTAGAGCTAGAGCGTGAACTTGTGCGCGAGCAGGAGTTTGAGAGCGAACAGAAGCTGTGCCAGCAGTTGGAACAGCAACCGCAACCGCCGCCACCAGCACGCCAGCTGAACAAGATCAAATCGTTGCCGAAGAACTTTACCTACAGCACGCCATCGCTGGATAAGAAATTTCCAAGCGTGCTCAGCGGCAGCGGCATCGGCATTGGCATCGGTATTGGTGGTGTTAGAGCCGCCGGCATTGCCGGACGCCGTCAAACCGTACAATATATCAATCAACCGAATAGCATTGGTTTGGCCGAATTGGGACGTGGCACACAAATTGGCGCTGGTGTTGGTGCTGCTGTTGGCAGCAGTGGTACGGCTGGTGGTAGCGGTGGTGTTGGCGCAAGTGGTGCACTACTCGCACCACAAGCGCTCAATGCGCGTCTTAACACAACAGCTGCGGAGAACAGCTTCGATACAAAACTCCAACTTCAACCGACCGCAGGTGCGCTGGGACGGCGTGGCCGTCGCAGTTCGACCGCGTTTCGTAGTAAACGCGGCCTGCTCGCCAAAGAGCGCTCTCTTGATGAGCAGGCCATACGACGACGCACACTCGAATCGAAGCGCATGAGTTGCGATTCGCTGCCATGGGGCGGCGACATCAACGATTATCGGCGTGGCACCATATTCGAATCGCTTGAATCGGATGGCGGCGGTAGTCCCTCCTCAACATATGATGTGCGTAGCATACGCAGCGAAGATGTTGCGGCGACAGCAAATGCTGCAGCACGCAGTAGTGGCGCCCCCGATGCGTTGAGCATTGTGAGCGCCAGCGTAATCAGTGAAAAGATTACTACAACACCTATAACGACACCCTTAGCAGCAATAAATGCGGCTACGGCAACACTGCCGAACACTGGTGTACCACCGCCACCAGGAAGCGTAACGGCGCCACGTCGCACCTATGGACGTTCCCTCTCCACCGACCAAGCTTGTGCGTCTAGCGTGGGCGGTTCGAGTAGCGGACGCGGTGTCGGCTTATTGTCCGTGCCGCGTAGCATGCCACCACGCAGCCGTAGTGGCAGCACTAAACAATTATTCAAACAACAAGCGCTCGACGAAGATCCCGATATGGATGAGAATACCTTACTATTGCCCATTGTGGTCGAAGGCAGCTGTGATGGCAATGCGTCCAACAGCAGTAGCAATGCCATCACAACTGCTGCCAATGGTGGTAATGGTAATGGCAACAATATGCATAATAATAACGACAAACTGAACAATAATAGCTGTAGCGGTGGCGCTAATAATCGCCTGGCCGCCGCCACCAATGGTAATGGCGCTACAGCTGGGGTCGTGGAACAGATCGCTTTAAGCAAATCTGACTCGGCCGATATAATGCGCATCATATCGGAGCGCAGACGCATGGATCAGCGTGACAATAGCGGCAATGAGGATTCAGACTACAAAGAATTGCTGCTGGTGAAGTCACCGCACTCCTCCACTGATGGCTAAATGGAATTTAAAAATTTAAATACACTATAAGCTCTAGTATGTATGTGTGTAAGTAGTGTGCGTAGTTTAAGTTAATATTTATGTACTATGTGCTAAGTAAAGGAAATTTTAGTGGTTAGAGATTATGCGCAAGAATTGAAACATTTGAGTTCCAAATTGTACGAAGAAATGCAGCAGCTAGAAGAATCTTGCATTTTCATACAAAAATTACATTTGAGCACTCAATGTATGTTATAAAGATGTTAGTGTACTCTTCAAATACCACTTTCTGCCACAAAACAAGACACACGCTGTCTTATCCTACAATACAAATAATTTGCTTCCTAAAATATTTTTTCTTGCACCCCTGAGAAGTTCGCAAATTGCGTTGGTAGCTTCAATTTTTCACTAGACTTTACAAAAATAACAGAAAATATTAAATTTTCACCTCAACATCTTCAAATAGTATGTCACTAATGAATTATAAGCAAACCGTTAGCGCAAAGAAAATGTGTTTAATTTAGCAAAGTTCGCCACCAATTATACTTTGGTTACAGTATGCAACCTGCTATGCTTAGTTGGCTTAAAATCAGTGATTTAAAGATAAAATGCGACATTTTCACTCTCAGAAGCTCAGTTTTGACTACTGTATACTGCGGAAAAGAAAAGGGGTATATGTTGAGTTTAGCAAAGTTCACACCCAGTCATTAACAGTATATCTGTCTGATAACATTTAGCCGAGTTTTAAACCGGCAAGTCAGTTACTTTTCAAAAAGAAAAAAAGAAAATTATTTCTTAAATATTTATTAGCTACAAATTCGAATATCTTGCGATATGAACACTATCACTACTTTTTTTACTTTTTTCCTCTACAAAATACAACACTGTAGTTGTGTTAGTGAACTTGTGTCAACTTTTAGGGAATTTTCATAGCTATCCTACTATTTCTATGTACTTTTAGCACTACATTCGAAAAAAAATTTTTTTTCTGTATTAAAATTTCCAACGAAAAAACGTAAATAGAAAAGGTAAAAAATTATAGATTTAAGTAAAAGATGCAGAACAATGTATGTACAGATAAATAATGCAGTTATTAACAAGATTTTGTTTTTGAAAAAAAAACAACAAAAACAATTATTTCATATTAGAGTTATGTAAATGCAACACTGTAAATGTTGCAAATGTGTCTCTAAAAATCATCAACTCTGTGATTAGCTGTAAAAAATGTTGATTAGAAATCATAGCTCAAAGTTGTTGAGAAGAATTAGCATAATAATATATAGTATGTACGTACATACATATGTAGCAACAAATTAATATTAATTAATTACAGTTATATGTATATAAACGCAACTATTATTATAAAAGAGCCAATTAATGCAAATAAATTGCAAAGAATTAAACAAAAAAAAATAAAATATTTTAATTGAGCTAGAGCAAATGTTGCTGACAACCACAAAACTGAACAACTGTTGTTATATAACACTGCAGCAACACTTGTGCGCATAACTTTCCTAAACAAACAAACAACAAATGGTGCAGATTTTGCAGATATTGCATAAATTAATACAAAAACAAATATGTAAAATTAAATTAGAGAAATTATATGTTTAATAATTAAGTTTAGTTAGCGTTAAAAGCAAAAGTAGCATTAAAAATTGTTAAAAAGTTGAAAGAAATAACAAAAATCATGTAAAAACACAAAGCTGACGCGTAACTATAAAATATATTTAAATTTGTTTGAAATCTAACATAATTTAGCAACAATTATTGTGTAGTATTGAAAGCATGTGCGGTTGTTGTCAACGAAACACATTCAAATATTGTTTGTAAATAAATGCAATATTAGCGTTAAGCGATAAACGATAAACGATTAAGGAAAACGATATGTCACTCACACACAACTGTTATGAAGAATTAAAAAAAAAATAAACAAAAATTATGTACACTATGAAAACTTTCCTAAAAAAAATACATACAAATTTAAGAATGAAAAAAATAAAATTTAATAGAAAAGAAATAATTAAATATAATAATTCAAAAATAATAAAAATTATTTTAAAAAATAGTAAAAATGAAAATATATTTGTAAAAGAAATGAAAAACAACTTGTAGCGCATTTCTTCTCCCTGAAACGTCTTCCTCATCTTTAAGCAAAAGTGAAATACATATAACAAAAACAAATATATACAAATGTATTAATACAACGTAGAGCAAATACTATTAAAAATTTAGTAACTGTAAAAAATTTAAATTGTTTAAAAATTAGCGCATTTGTGTAACATTTAGGCGTAAGTTGTACTAGAATTTGTAAAATAGAAGTTGTTGTGCGCCAAAAAAAAAAACAAAAACAAAAAAATTAAGATTTAGTAATATTCGGTTGAAAAAATTAATAAATGAAAAATATTTGTAACCGCAATTAGTAAATGATATAATAACTAATGAAATTTATGTAAAAAAAAAAACAAATATGGAAAAATTACACTAAACACACTATTGTTATACGAAAAGGAATTTAATAAACACTGATTCTCGACAAATGACAATCCCAAAACACTGCATTTTGTTTTTGTTTTTATTGTTTCGTGGTTTGTTTGAGCGTTAGTATTCTTTAAACTATTTTATAACAATTTTTCATAAACTTCTTTAAAACTATTTTGCAAGCCATTTAATTCTTCTGAATTATTAAAAACATTTTATATAGAAAATTATTATTTTTAGTTAATCAAATGTTAACCACATGCACAACACAAGTCATTTGTTAATAAATAATTTAAATATTTATGACTGCTGGACAGACAATTTATTTTCAAAATTAAGTTTTATTAAAAATATTTTTTTTTTTCAATTGGAAAAAGTGTTCAAACATAGCTTTCACTAATTAATTTAATGATTATTAAAATATTCAGTATTCTTAAAAATATTGATAACTCAGTTAATCGATATATGTGCGCGTAATAAATCCAACAAGGAATAATGCATGTTATAGGATATCGTTTATCTCAAAAATTTTGACCGTACAGTGAATGAAAAACTACATGACTTTCAAAGTAAATTCTCTTAAAAAAATAAAAGTTTAGGAAACGGTACTCATACATATCTAAATAGCGCTTGCATTACCTTAGAAGAACTAGTGACGAAATCTTATAAAAAAAAAACATTTCAAAAGTGTTAAACAACACAAATATCGAAAACTTTAACTGGTTTTAGGGCATTACGCCTTATAAAGGGTGCGTACTAAGTAGCATGAATACATATAAATAAAAAAGCATGCGATTGCTTTACTAAAATATACAGAAGCGCAAAAAGTTAGGGAGCAGTTAGAGGCACAATGTGGTCTTTCTCAAAATTTCAGATTTCTTAAATACTAATAATATTATTTAAAAAATGTGCTTTAATAGTTTAATTAAGTTTGGAGACTTACCCTTCATGCTTCATTTGATATCCGCTGATGCTAGACGACGCGTGGTCCTTATTGCAGAGATTTATTATTATTTTTTATTAAATTTTTACGTCCTTCTTTTATAATATTTTTCGTCTTTTTTTGATTAAGTTTTTTTCATTTTAATTTTATTTTTTTGATTTCACATACAACTTTTTTTTAATTGCCCTTTTTTCGCGCACACAACTATTTTATATATATTTTTCACATTTTAATTTACTTTTTTAACTAACTTTTTTTATTTTGAACTTTTTTTTAATAAACCGGGAAATTTTAAATTTTCACCTTTTTTGAACACACATTTTTATTTTCAACAGACTGGGAAAATATAAATTTTCACCTTTCTTTTTTTATTTTTTACCTTTTTTTCTTAACTAATTTGGGAAAATTTCCTCTTTTTACACTTATTTACACTTACATTTATATTTAAACTTTTTTATTTTTTACATTTTTTTTACTTTTTTCCTCTTTTACTTTTTTATTTTTTCTTACTACCTAACTTGGGAAATTTTAAATTTTCACTTTTTTTGCACTTATTTACACACACATTAACCTTTTCACTATTTTCCTCTTTTACTTTTTTTAACACTAACTTAGGAAAATTGATATTTTCACATTTTTTTCACTTATTTGCTTTTATTGCTTTTTTCTTTTTTTTTTCTTGGGAAAATTTAAAATTTCACTTTATTTTTTTACTACTTTCGATATATTTTTTTAATTTTCTTATTTCCACATAGACCTACTTTTATATCACTTACATTTTTTTTCTTTTTTCTATATTACAACTTTTTGCATATTTTTTAATTAACACATGACCTACATTTTCACTATTTTCTATTTGGACACACACTTACTCACTATTTTATTTGATTTTTTATATATAGATATATTTTTTATTAACGATATTTTTGGGCTTTTCTTATTCCCACACACATTTTTTTATTTATACTTATTTAATATATTTATATTAACACAACACTTTCAATAAAGTCGAATTTTCGAATTGTTTCATTTTTTCTTCGTTTAATACGTTTTGTTTGCTCAAACTTCAGCAAATATGTTATGTCCAAACTTGCACAAACATTTTCCCGTTATTTTCACTGCAGTCTCTTACCAAGTTATATATTCAAACTTTTACGTTTACTATTTATACATAATACGCTTATTTCCGTCACAATTTTTACTCTTATCAATAGTTTATGTTTAATGTTACACAATTGTGGTATTTGTTTATAGTTTTCCGCGTTTTAAATTTATTTATTTCCACTTTAAATGCAAACAAGAGTTCACAAGAGTTTAAGCTTTTCGTTTTCCACATTCACACAACGGCGCTTTCGAACTGCACCTTGCCACAGTAACACACTGAAAAAAATTAAAGGAATAATTTAAAATGAAAATCTATTACAATTTTTGTATTAGCTATTTAGTTTCATATTATAGTAAAACAACTAACGTATAAGAAATACATAAATTAACTGGAAGCATCGAGAAAAAAGAAAACGATAGAAGTCCACGACAGTACAGGTGGACTTGTATCGTTCATTTTTCACACTGCTGCTAACACATAAACTAAAATATTTACTATTAAGCTATTTTAAGTATGTAGTTAAGGTATGAGATAAGTTTGCTTATAGCGAAATTGGCAAAACACACTAACAAACATAAATAAGTAATTAGTAGTGAGAAATTTGTGAACAAAAATTTAACGAATTTTCTGCATTCTTTAAAAAGAATTGATAAGTTATTTTCATAGAAGCTTTTAACAAATAAAAATTATTCAAAATTTAATACTTTATTATTTTTTTTTATGTTTTAAATTTATTATTTTTTTATTTTATTATTTTTTTTAATTTTATTATTTTTTTTAATTTTGTTATTTTTTTAATTTTATTTTTTTTTATTTTTTAATTTTATTTTTTTTTATTTTTTAATTTTATTTTATTTTTACTTTTTAATTTTATTATTTTAACTTTTTTAGCACACACTCATTTATTTATTTTTTTATTTTTATTTATTTATTTATTTCTATTAATTTAATTATTATTTATTTATTAATTAACTATTTATTAACACTTTCACATTTCGGCATTTACGCATCATTTTATTTCGCATAAACACACACAATTCGATTTTTTCATTTGTATTACCTTTGTTTGTCGCAAACTACTGCAAACATTTTATGTTCAAACTTGCACAAACATGATTATGCATTTGTCCGTTATTTTCACTGCAGCCTTTTCAGTGCGTTACAACAGCTTTTGTTATTGATTTTTATGCACAATTAAGTTAGTTTTACACACATTTAACACTTTTATTGATATTTATTGTTCTATTTTACACAATTGTGATATTTTTTTAATGTTTTGCGTCTTTTAAATTACTTTATTACGACTTTAAATGAAGAACAGCAGCTTCAACACTATAAGCTTCGTTTTCTACCATACACAAAGTCACCCCGAATTAAGCCTTGCCACAGAAACACACTGAAAGAAATTAAGAAAAAATATTTAAAATATAAATAATTTAAATTTTTTTGTAATTATAATATAGTTTATTGTTGAAATATAAACAAATATTGTATAATCATTGCATAACTACACTGGAAGCAATGAGAAAAAGGAAAACGATAGAAGTCCACGTCAGTACAGGTGGACTTGTATCGTACGTTTTTCTCACTGCTGCTGGCACATAAACTTAAAACTAAAATAAATAATTAATTAAGCTATTTTAAGTATTTAAGTGAGGTTATAAGTTTTATAATAGCGAATTTGTGCAAAACACACACTAACAAACATACCTACAAAGAGTTTCGTGTTACTGTAGATATTCATAAAATGTAGACAAACTAAATTGTATATTAGTTAAGTAAATAATAGCAGGAAATTTGAAAAAAAAAGAAATCTAGCGAATTTTCTGGATATATGTATGTATTAAAGCGTGTATGTATGTATTGAACCTTTATATACAACTTACTATTGCCTTTTTCTGAAAACTTTTTAAACAATGTAGCATAGTATGTGTTTAACACACTAAACAAAATCTAATGAAATGAAATATAACTAACAAAATACTTTTTACAGCAAGTTTGTAAAATTAAAAAAATAAAAATTTATAAAAACAAAAAAAAATTAATTGTAGCGCATGTGTAAAAAATATATATATACAACTGTACAACTTACAAAAATATACTGTCTATATAGTTATAGCGTGCTATTCAACGAATTAGAACTTGTAAATTTTGAAAAAAAACTATAAATGAAAAAAATTTCGAAATTAATAAAAGTGTGCAAAAAACGTGAAAATGTTAACAATTTTGCAAATTTACGACTATAAATAACTGTCAATTTCATGTTATGATTTTCGCTCAAACAACACAAAGTTTTAACTGAAAAATATTGAAAATTTCTGAAAAAAAAG
The DNA here is from genome assembly GCF_028554725.1 of Zeugodacus cucurbitae. Classification (NCBI taxonomy): domain Eukaryota; kingdom Metazoa; phylum Arthropoda; class Insecta; order Diptera; family Tephritidae; genus Zeugodacus; species Zeugodacus cucurbitae. The sequence goes on from NC_071670.1 coordinate 7,060,222, forward strand.
TATTAAAAAAAATGTATTGAAAAAAAAATATTTAAAAAAAAATTATTCTATAAAAATTATTTTTAAAAATTATTCTAAATATTTTTTACAAAAATTATTCTAAAAATATTATTTAAAAAAATTATTCTAAAAAAAATTATGCTATAAAAATTATTTTAAAAAAAATTATTCTATAAAAATTTATTCTAAAAAAAATTTTTAATTATTTTTTTTTATAAAATAAAATTTTTTTATATATTTTTCTTTCAACAATAAAAAAAAATAAATTTATTTACGCGCAATCTACTATACACTTACAATAAAATATTTTTCATTTTCATTTTCTATATAAAAAGCCATTCAACCTAACCTCACTTTCTCAAACATATAAACATGAAACACACAAATTTTAAGCTGTGACTGCGCACGTTGATCGTGTAGCCAAACCTTTTTCGTATGAAAAGTTTATAGTAAAACTAAATAAAAGTCTAAATAAAAACAATTACAAATACTTACAAATGAGCGTAACATAATTTCTTCTGTGCCTTTCTACGCAAAACAAAAATTTAAAAAACAAAATCTCTATACTCTACTACTATATACACTGTGAAAAATACACACACACACTTACACTTTCGAACTTAACAAAAAAAATTACCTTAAGTGACTTCACCTCACACACTCACTTCGTACTATATTTTGAACAACTAGAAAGAGAAGAGTAAATAGTATGGAAATTAGTAAATGTAGTTAAAACTAAAAAATAGTATATTAAAAAATAAAAATTAATTTTAGTTACAAAAAATTTGAAAACACCATATAAGAAGATTTAAGCAACATAATATTTAAGAAGAATATAGTAAAGTAAAAAATATGTAGAAATAATATTTAAGAATATATTAAATAATTTATAGTTGAAAAAAAATTTTGAGGTTATATAATTTTTTTTATTTTATTTTAATTTTTTTTATTAATGTTAAATTTAGTCTTTTGAGCTAAAAAAATTTATTATTTTAATTTTAATAATTATTTATTTAATATCAATAACATTGAGTTTAGGCGTTTTTTGTTCTAGTGGTGAATATAATCCCTTCAGAGTTGAGTTTAGCAATTTAGTCATTATAAATGCTATTAAATAGATTGTTATAAACTCGAAATCGTAATAAATTATCAGTTAGTAATTCAAAGGAGATTTTTTTATTGCAAACTTGTTTTTAAAAAATTTAATTTCTTTAAAAATTTTTTTTTAATTTTTATTTTTAATATTTTTTTAAATATTTTTTTTTTTATATTTTTATAAATATACATATATTAAATTTTTTTTATCTCCATTAATACCAAAAAATTAATTAACACCAAAAATTAATTAATACCAAAAACTCTAATATTCTTTATTAAAATATATTTTATTTATTTAAAAATCAATTTTCACACTAAATTTCAATTTATAATAATAAAAAAAAATAAAATAAATTAAAATATTAAATAAAATTAAACCAAAATAAAATTAGAATGAGTTAGAATTGGCAATTATAAGCTTATTAGAAAGCGAAAAAATATCAGTACCAAAAACAATAGATTAGAAATTTTGAAAATTTGATTGCTTGAAAAATAGTAATTTTATAAATATTGCAACAATGCATATATAAATTGATGAATGAAAAAAAAAAGCAAGCATTAGCATATTACAGTACTAAAACTTACAAAACAAAATTAGCGAAATTATATGGAAAACAACCGTTAAAAAGCAGTAAACCAAACGCAAAGCAAACAAACTGAAAACAATTTGAATATTACGTTGCAAATGTTACAAAAATATTAGTAAAATGCAAAAAATATTTTAATACAAAAACAAAAAGAAAACAGAAATTAAAAGAAAACAGAAAATAAGAACTAATAAAATGCAAGCGAAATAAAACAATAAATTGACAACAACAATACAATGAATTGAACACACTTTCACTGACAAGTATTTCGAATGCATTTAAGAAATAAAACAGAGAAAAAATATTAATTTATAAAAAAAAATAAAAATAATTACTTATAAAAAATTAAAAATTAAATTTAAAGAGTTGCCAAGTAAAATTATTAAAAAAAAACATTAATTGCAGTATTAAAAGTTACTAACAAAATAATTTACTAAATGCAAAAGTAAACTGCAAACTAATTGGCAACATCAAAACAAACTGCGCTGCAACAATTACAGAAACAAAATAAAATGTAAACAAACACAAATGTTAATTAAATATTTTCAACAATTATAAAAAATAGCAAACAAAAATTTAAAAACAAATGCAGCATATAGTATACACAAACAATATTTGTTAAAATAGCAGTGCGCATTGGTAAGAAAGTAAATTTGAAAAACCAAAACTGAAAAATTAAAGGAAACAAAAAAACTAAAAAAATATGCTAAGGCGTAAACTATATAAAATACAAAAGTACATTTACAAACATATATATATATATATACAATTAGTAACAATTTAATACAGCAGTGTGCAAGTGTAACCTTAATTATAATTAATATAAACAAAATGTCAACAAAGATATATTTATTTAGTTTTCAGTGCGAAAAATAGTGGTGAAAAAAATTATTATAAAGAGTGAATTATTAATAAAAATTAAAAAGAAAAAATACAAAATGTTGTTTTATTTCAAACGGAATTTATTAAAAAATTATATAAAAAAAATTAAAATAAATTTAAAAAAATATATAAAAAAAATTAAAAAAAGCAGAAAAAATTAAAAAAAAATATATTTAAAAAATTAAGAAAAAATTAAAAAAAAATTTAAAAAAATATTAAAAAAAAATTTAAATAAAAATATTAAAAAAAAAACATTTTTAATTAAAAAAAAAAAATTGTTTATAAAAAATATACAACGTTTAGCTTATTTTAAAAACTTGCTTTATTTTTGCAATAATACAGCGCAACAACTTTCAGAAATTTACTCAGTAATTTCTTTATTTATAAATATAATTTATTTACACTATACTAAGTAACTAATTTAAAAAACAATAATAAACGTCAAAAAAAATTCCTTGTCAGTTCTCCACGTTCAACAAATCAAAGTTGATGTACGCTGACTTTCACGGATCATTGCGGCAAATAATCGATATGCGACGATCCTTTTTAATATGCTGGCCTTGAAAGTGTGACATATCGTTGCCCAGTATTTCATGCGTAAAGTTATAGCGTGAAGTGTGACTAATGTTGTTTAAAAGAAAAAAATAATATTAATATTATACAACAGACGCTTTAATGCACGCACGCACCTCATTATGTACAAAGAGCGACGACGCAGCAGCACGTCAACATAGAAATTATTTTCCAATGTGGTTTTTGGACGATTGCGATAGGCATCGTCAGGCTCTGTTGGATTTTGTGCCGCGGTACTGTCACTGTTGTCAACCTCCGCGGGCGCCTCCACAGCCTTACCTTGTTGGTATTTACGCTCATCAACGCGCACCAAACGCATTACGCTGTCGCTCAATAAACTGATGCCGGCTATGGTGTTGCCGCAGTACTAAAATGCCATAAAAGTTGAAGGAACATTTATAAAAATGCATATTGCTTAAATTTATACAAAGCGCATACCCTTGTGCTATCCACATGTGGCTTGATGACACCCTCCTCCGCCAAATCCAGTATATGCACATAGGGCATAATCTCACCATCGAAGGCTGTGTGTCGCACACGTTCGAGCACCGCGCGATTGTGTGGATACCATTGCTTGCGCTCCGTTTCACGAAAGCCATGTATAGCCTAAGCGTTTAAATACATTTTAGTTAATGTTTATTACACATATTGCTACACATTACATCATCCCAGTGATCATACTCATAATGCAATCGTTTCATATAAGGCTCGATTTCTGACAGCAATTGTGTTTCCTCTTCAGCGCTTATGAAATCTGTATGCAAGCGCAGATCTTTGATAAAACGCTGTTGTTCCTCCGCTGGCCATTGTCCATGGAATTCAAAGTGCGTCGAGTCAACTAATGTATTTAAATGAATTATAGTTTTGTTTGTTGTATTTGTTGCAATACGTGCTGATATTCATGTAATCATTACTCGCCTTTCGTTGCGGTTTTATTTCGTTCCAGCACCGGCTCTAAGGAACGACGCAAGCAATTTGCGCTGCTTATATGCCTAATTTGTATTGCTTTATTGTTATTTAAACAAAGCAGAATACTTTTTGTGCACTGCTGCAGTTGGCGCAAATTCATTTTATATTTTTTTAGCTGCAATTGCTTTAAAATTAACTATTTGCACTATTTAATTTAACTTTTGCACATTTTTGAAAGCACTGTTGTTAACAGCTGCTATGAATTTGATAAGCGATGTAGGGTTGTCGTATCCAAGACATTATTAAATTGTTTGGAAGTATTTGCACACAAAATGTTATTAAATTCATATTTACACAACAAATACATATATTTACACACTTTTTAGTAATTTACTACATAAAATATATTTGCTAAACAAAACTTTTAATTCGCTTTCAATTTCTTATTTACTTAAACTGGCAACTCTGCTTGTTGCCGGCAACAAAACCGTTCGCTCTGTTTTTGTTATTTCTCTCTGTTATTGTTTTGGCTGTCAGAACTGTCTATTTCGCAGTCAGCTGTTTGCAGTTGTCTACTATTTTTAGTAACCATAACGAAAATAATTACAATTTTTTTCCATAAGCAATTAAAAATATATTTGCACTTTTCTAAAGCAAGAAAAAACGTATATAAGTTGTTTCGCTTCTAATAAAATAATAAAGTAACGAAAGTTTTACGTAAAATAAATATTTGCTAGCTTGCTGTTTATAAGCTACAAATGTACGCTGTTTATTTGCGTCGTGTCAATTAAGTGGAAAACCAAGAAAATCAGCACACAGCATGCTACATATACAAGCTGGCCGCAGCTTAGCCGCCAAAATATCCGTATCCTGGCGTTATCAACAGCTACTCGCTGCACGCACACCACGCTCCACCACAGTATGCGCGCTCCAACAGCAAGCCGACTCCGGTGATCCCACGCAAGCAAATGTGCTGCGAAAGCGTAAATTCAAGCCACACGAGCCGGATAGTGTTGCAACCATGATCAAGCTGCCGGAACAGGCGCGTGTCGTTATATGTGGCGGTGGCACTGTGGGTGCATCGCTAGCCTACCACCTGGCGCTGCTGGGCTGGGGCAAAGACACCATACTCATTGAACAGGATAAAGTGGGTGGTGGCAATCCATGGGCCGCTAGCGGTTTGGCTGGTCGCTTCGAGCCCAGCTACACGGAATTAAAGTTGGCCGAATACTCAATTGACTTGATTAAATCGCTAACGGAACAGGGACTGCAAACAGGTTGGCAGCCAGTCGGTAGCTTGAATTTGGCACGCACTTTCGATCGTATGACCGCTTTCCATCGCATGCGCTCGCAGGGACGTGCTTGGGGTATCAATTGTGAGATATTAACACCCGAGCAATGTAAGGAACGTTGTCCGCTCATTGAGACAAGCGATCTGGCTGGTGGTTTGTGGATACCCGAAGATGGTGTGTGTGATCCACATCAAGTTTGTCTCTCATTCGCTGAGGAGGCGCGTCGTTTGGGTGTGCAGGTGGTGGAGCAATGTGCAGTGCAGAAGATCAACAGTGCGCACGGTAAAGTGAGTCGTATCGAAACGTCGGCCGGTGATGTGCTGTGTGACTTCTTTGTCAATTGTACTGGGTTCTGGGCGCGCGGTGTGGGTACGCTATCAACGCCACAGGTGAAAGTGCCGCTGAAAGCAGTGGAACATCACTACTTGCATACGAAACCGATTGAGGGACTCGATCCAACGACGCCGTTCGTGCGCGATTACGATGGTGGTGTGTACTTCCGCGAGCGCAATGGACGCATACTAGCAGGTGTGTGTGTTAAAAAATAATAATTATTTTTTATTAAACTGTTATTTAACATAAATTTAGGCGGTTTTGAGCGCGAAGCAAAAATGCTGTACGAAGACGGCATCATACCGCTATCGCAGAAGGAACGCGAGCTACCGCCCGATTGGGATCACTTTCACAGCATGCTCGACGAGTTGCTGCATCGCGTGCCAATGCTAAAGTCATCGCTACTCGATCGCCTCACCAACTCGCTGGAAGCGTTTTCGCCCGATTGCAAATGGATTTTGGGTGAAGCGCCTGAAATACAAAATTACTATGTGTCGGCGGGCATGAAAACGATTGGCGTTTCAGCAGCTGGTGGCGTTGGACGTGCGCTCGCCGATTTAATAGTGACCGGCACGACATACTTGGATCTACATATATTGGATATCAGTCGCTTTTTGGGCCTACATAATAATCGTAAATTCCTACGTGATCGCTGCAAAGAGGTGCCGGGCAAACACTTTGAAATCAATTATCCATTTCATGAATTCAAGACGGGACGCAATCTACGCATGTCGCCCATTTACCCGGCGCTCAAAGAAGCAGGCGCTGTTTTTGGCCAAACCATGGGTTATGAGCGTCCAAACTTTTTCGATCCGAACGATAAGAAGGGTGTGTAGAAACTAAAAAATATTAAATTGTTTTCTTTTTTTTTTTAATTTAATATTTTTTTTTTTAACTTGCAGACGAGTTTGGCATAACACGCTTCCGCACCGCCGAAACGAAAACTTTCGGCAAACCGCCATGGTTCGATCATGTCGCCAACGAGTACAATGCCTGTCGCGAGCGTATCGGCATCGCCGACTATAGTTCGTTCACCAAATATGATCTATGGTCGAAGGGACACGAAGTTGTCGACTTGCTGCAATATCTCTGTTCCAATGATGTCGATGTGCCGGTGGGTGCAATTATACACACAGGCATGCAGAACCATTTGGGTGGCTATGAGAATGACTGTTCAATTGCGCGACTCTCAGAGCGACAGTGAGTAGAATATGCGACCATTTTAAATCTAATTCGTAGTAGCAGCTGTCAGCAAGTGAAAAATAAAATTGTTACTATTATTTTTAGCTACATGATGATTGCGCCAACAGTGCAGCAAACGCGCTCCATCACCTGGATACGCAAACACATGCCAAATCATTTGCGATCCGGCGTCAATGTGGCCGATGTGACCTCGATGTACACGGCAATTTGCATACTGGGACCATATACACGCATTCTGCTCTCCGAATTGACCGATACAGACTTGACACCAAAGAACTTTCCATTTTTCACCTATAAAGTGAGTACAGGGTGGTGTTAAAAATTGATGATTGTTAATTTTTGTATTTTTTGACAACACAGGAACTCGATGTTGGCTTAGCTAACGGTATACGCGTGCTAAATATAACACATACCGGCGAATTAGGTTATGTTTTGTATATACCAAATGAATTTGCGCTGCATGTGTACACGCGGCTGTATCAGGCGGGACAGAAATTCGGCATTCACCATGCAGGTAAATACAAATTTTGATTTTTTTTTTTGTTATAAACACACTAATGCATTGCTGTTAGGCTACTATGCCACACGCACATTGCGCATTGAGAAATTCTATGCGTTCTGGGGACAGGATTTGGACACATTCACCACACCGTTGGAGTGCGGACGCAGCTGGCGCGTCAAATTAAATGTCGGTATTTAAATTTAAATTTTCACATTTTTTAATTTTAAATTTTAACTTTTTCCCCACACAGAAACCCATAAATTTCATTGGACGCGATGCGCTGCTCAAGCAACGCGAAGAAGGCGTTAAACGCATGTATGTGCAGCTGCTACTGAACGATCACGATCATGAGGTCGATTTATGGTGCTGGGGTGGCGAACCGATTTATCGTGATGGCAAATATGTGGGCATGACCACTACCACAGGTTATGGCTTCACGTTCAAGAAACAAGTTTGTCTCGGTTTTGTGCGTAATTTCGCCGAAGATGGCACGGAGTTGCCAGTTACTAATGATTATATACTTTCTGGCCATTATGAAGTGGAAGTGGCGGGCATGCGTTTCGAGGCGAAGGTCAATTTGCATTCACCCAATTTGCCAACGAAATTCCCCGACAAGGAGCGTGAGGCATATCATGCGACACGCGACAAGCAAGGGCAGGCCGATTTGCTATCCTATGAGACGAAATACTGAGTAACCGTTACAACAACAAAAACGAAGTACTGAGCGTCGCGGTTTGCGCGTAGTTGCACTGTGTCTTTAGGTTTGACGTTTGTTTATTAATTTATTGCACTCATTATTTCACTAATTTCGTTGTTTTTTTTTGTTGCACATTTATTAAATATTGATTTTTTTGTTGCACTCTTATTAATTTTCGAGTTAACTGTAAATGTTACACTTTTATTGTTATTAGCTGACTTAGGCGCGTTTAATGATATTATGCGCTCCATTTAGTTTGTTATAATTATTATTTTATTAATGTGCTTAGTATGACATTCATCACAAATATATATTTATGTGTTGTAAAAATATTGGAAATATTTGTTGCGTAATAATATTGATATTTGGTAATCTCAAACACTGAGTTTATGCTCAAGAAATTAATTAATACAACGAACTAATCACTTATATATGTACATATGTATGTATGTATGTATTGTTTAATAACTGTTGTGCAACTCAAGCATTATTGGTATCAAAAAAAAGTCTGAAAAGAATACTGCATTTATAAAAAAAAGTAAATTTAAAAACTTTGTATAACAAAAAATGTAACAATCAGCACATATTTGATATAAACAATTAAATTTAAATCAATTAAAACAACACAATGCAATTAATTGGAAAAATATTTAAATAAATATTTAAGCATTTTGCTAAATAAATGTTTATAAAAGTCAACACATGTATATATGTATATGAAAATAAGTGTGCTTTGTTTGAAGCACGAAAAAGTTGTTTAAAAACCAAAAAAAAATGAACTGTATAATCAAAATTGTATAAAAAAATTATTTACTGGAATTATATACTTAAAAATGTCGAATAACTTAGCTGAGCCAAGCTATTAGCATTTGTATTGCTATTAGCATTTGATTTATAAAAAAAATAACATAAAAATGTTATTATAACCTAACTATTTGAAAATCCTTCCTTAGTTTAAATATATTAAAGCATTAAAATTGTAAAAAATTTAGATATTTATATAATTTGTTCCTAACCTCACATGTTTGCTCATATACATTTGTGAAAATAAATATAAAAATGTTTGTAAAAAAGTAGGAAAAGACTTTTTGACTTTTAAAATGGATATAAAAATTATTGTAAATGTGATTTTTGATTTTTGGTAGCTTGAAAAGGCTACTCATAAAACATGTCGACGTTCGGAGCTCGAAAAGAATACTTTTAAAAATTGTAACATTCTAAGAAGTCAGATGGATAAGAATAAGTATATATGTATAACTAATGTTTTTGTTACAACTATTTTTGTTATTGTTGTAATTATGCATGTATTTAAGGTCACAAAATGCCTGGGCAAAAGTTAGGTTAAACAATTTTTGTTTAGTCAGGCATATATGTATGTATGCATGCATGCATGCAAAAATGAAACTGCAGTTTATATTTTATGTATAACAGTACACCACTACATGCTTATTATGTAAAAACGCAGCATACAGCATATACACAAAAATATCCTTGTGCCACAAGTGCCCCTGTCCTATTTCGATGTGGCACTGCAGCTGAGTTGCGCGCAGCAACATCAAAGCATGCACCAAATATTGGTATACTAACAAGTTAGTAAAAACAACAACATCTATATGTATGTAAATGTATTTGAACTACGACACATTGCTCGTCAGACCCGGAAAAATTCTCTATACTCGAAACTATATATATACAAATGTGCATATAAAAACTGGCGCTCCCCCACCCAAATAGCAATGCGGCAGACAGTCACAGGTCAGCCATCTACATACATATATACACGCATATAGTATAAGCATACAAGTATATAGCGTGTTTAGTCAGCACAGCGACCTGAAGCCACATGCGTGCTACATGACTCAATTGTAAATAAACATTTACCTATTTGTTTATATTATGTAAAATGCAAAGCAATGAAAACGCGCCAAAAATCCTGGGTGTAATGAAAGTATGTATCCACTAAGATCTAGGTATGTGTATGCGCACCCACTTTGTACTCACATATAAGGAACACCCGCTGAATTAGTTGGTATACATAGCTGGAGCGCAGTCGCGCGCCATAAAAGTGTTGGAGTTCTGTTGGTTGAGGGTTTGGAAAGTCAGCAATATGTCGCGGAAATGTTTGCCTATAAATAGCGTACACTTTAAGGGAAGGCACGTAGGCAGCGCAAAAGTTACATACTTACATATATATGTACGTACATTTGTAGCTTATACACTCCCTCGAAGACTAATTGTAAATACTTTTGCGCATACATATGCACATTTGCTTATATACATATATCCAATAAATACTATTTGTAAGGTTTATTAACATTTTAAGCAGTTTTATGCAAATTTTGTGTAAATTGCGCAGGAACTAGAGTTTTAGAAAATTTCATGATCACTGAAAAATTATGTATACCATCGCCGCAGTGTTGTTGTAAAATTAGCGGTATTTGCAGATTTGCACGCCGGAAGTGTTGCCAAACAGTTCCGGTGTTTTATGAATTTAAAAAACCGGTTGTGCCGATTTTAATTTTTAAAATACTTTAAAATATTATAAAACAACACAATTTAACTATATTTTGTTATTGTTGTTGTAAATTATTTGAATATATACGAAATAGTTTTGTTGTATGCCACTTAAGTTGCAATATAAAGCGGAAATAAAACCGGGTTCTTCCGGTGCATACTAAAAAGTAACCACTTTAATTATTATTTGCTTCAATCAATGTGGCAACTTCTGAGCATTTCGAAAGTAGTTTATACAAGCGATATGGCAACTAATTGAAATGTCAAAATCGTAATGTCAAATTCAAATTGGATATGAAAAATTCGAAATTTTAAATTGAAGCCAGAGATAAATTGAAGCTTTTCATAAATTCAAGCAAAGTTTCTAAATTAAATTACAACTAACAAAAGAAAGTCGATATTATTGGAGAAAATATTCATAAAAATCTAAAAAGTCTTGCAATTAGCGTGCAGAGTAAGTATGAGCAATGGAACCAGGCTTTTGCAAATTACATGTTCCAATTAGCTTTATGCATTTAAGGTTCGAAGCTTGGTCCTTTTATAATTATGTGCACAGAAATTTTAAGGTAACTTTTGGACGGAAACAAAATGTGATCGTGCTTTGAAATTCAGCTCACCACGGTTGTAAAGGATCAACAGCTACGAAAATATAATTATAAAAAAATAGGCAATATTAGACGGGAACTATATGTGATCGTGCGTTAAAATTCAGTTCATTCCATATTCCATATGTAATTATAGTCAATAGAGCCAAACCTAAGGAATTTGTGGTATCCAGCTTGGATGTTTCGTTGCAAGTTGAAGAATTTGTTTCTAATAAGTTTAATGAACAATTTTCAAAGAGATTGCGACTAGTTTAATCGTGGCAAAGATATATTTTAATGCAAACCTAAGAAATTTCGTAAATTTTGATATGTACACTTCGAAAATTACTTTTATGTGCATCTGTAAAAGAAAATACTAATCTACACTTAAAAACAAAACGATTAAGCTCTACATAAACCCTATATATTCAATATACACAAATTTCAACATTCAGCCATGCGTGTAGCAGCACACTTGTATGCATTTGAGCTCATATAAAGTGTCCCAGACCATGGCCAACTTTTTACGCGTATACAAATGTGGAAAATATGTATGTATTGGATTAAGGACATGCGATCGATATTCCCAGCGCAGTCGAACGCAACGTATACATATGTGCTGCAGCACAACAATAGCAACGTAATAGCAAGAAATGGCATGCAAAAATGTATCTACTTGTCGTGTAAACCAGCTACATATATATACCTGCTCCAAGCAACCCCCGCTCTTTGTGCAGCGCATGCGCTTCATACATAGGACACTTCCGGTGCACAAATGGGGTTGCACTAGCAGTGGGTGCAATGGGTGGGCAGACTTTTTTATGTCTACAATATCAAAGTATATATGCGCGTGTGTTTTTGTCGTTTTTCACGTACACAACAAAAACAAAATATCAGAATGGGTGCCGACGAAGACAATAGGTGTAGTAAAAATAGTAAATCACGAATGGCAGTTAAGGTGGAAGGTAGAAGTTAACACTTCAAATTTCTATTCTTATGTACACACCTTCATTATTTAAGGGAATATCTGTATGTAGAAGAGGGAAACATCTACAGTGGGTATATTTTTCATTTTAAGCTATTTAAGTTATCTAAGTAAATACTGAGAAAATAGGACAAAATAAAGTAAATAACTCTACCAAGGCGCTCGGTTCTAACCTATATAATACCTTCCACATACTATTTTAGAAATCTTAATCTAAATATTGATATATTGGAAATATTTGAAGTCCTTTAATTATTTTATATTATGAGATTGGTTTTGAACTATAGTACTCTAAAAATCAAATCTTCCATTATTTAAAGTCTATGTTATGCTCAAATTGCAATCTAGAGCATGCAGTCCCAGTGTAAGCTCAGATTTTGGAGATGTTTTTGTTGTTTATTAAAACTAATTTACCGCAAGTCTGCAATATTTGTGTGTGTATGTATGTATCCTCTATTACTATTTTATTCTCTATATTTTCTAATCGATATCTCTCTCTCTTTCGTAGCTTCCTCAATGAAACACAAATCAATGCAAATTAAATTATTAATTAAAATTTAACAACAACAACATCAACAGCAATAACGAGTATGTATATGTGCATAAGAAGTAATATACAGAAAATTTACAACAACTAAGCTGGACAGTGCAATTGACTGCAGTCCACAAACATTATTAGTTGCAGTTGTTGGTACACTAGTTGCAGCTACACTTTCGCAGCCACGCAGTGCATTGCAGAGAATGCAGTGCAAATTATGTATAATTTAGTCTTTTCACACGTCTCTCGCGCCGCACGTTACCGCTGACATTCTAAGGTAGATGAACTTGTACTTGCCATTTGTGGGCTGGCATGGCAGCAGCAGCAACAACAATTGCAACAACTATAATACGCTGGCAAATGTTTGCGGTTATACGCAATTTTAACAACAATAACAACAGCAACTGGTTTGAAATGCTTGCAATTCATTGCTGATTGTTTTTGCTCGTTCATGCGTGCGCTCCAGCCATCCAACGTTCGTGGCTCTCACTGCGTCACTTTTCTTTGCATTTCGCACGATGTTGCTGACATTCTGCATGCAATGCATGCGCACACACATACATACATAGATAAGGGCTCATTTTGCAAGCAGCAATACTCTCACGCTCCGCATTGATGGCATAATATAACCACTGCTATGACTCGTTTTGTTGTTGGTTGCTCACTCATTAAGGCTGAATGCATTGGACATACCTTTTCTTTTGCATTTATGTTGTTATTGTAAATGCAACGGTTAACTTGAGTTTCATGGCTTCACTTAATGCCTTGGCTTCGCTTAACTGTTATTATTATAAGCTTAACATTGAAAAGTTTCAGTGGATTTGACATTACAAATCGATTTTGTTGAGCATTAAATGAGGAAATAATCATTAAATTGATTTTAAGAGCTCAAAAATTAATTATTGAAGTCTGTACGGAGAATTTTAAAATATAAAGTAGAGATAGACTTTAACAACTTAACCTAAAAATGGGACTGACTCTAGAATTCATATAAAAATGTTTGGATTACTTCGTAAGGCTTCAAAAGAATGTTAGCTGTTGAGAGAATTTATTAGTTCTGAAAAATTTTTGGTCATTAGAGTTGATATTGGACTATTTTTAACACAAAAAGCTCTTATGAGGTCTCTATGAATCCAACATTCTGCACCTATTTTTTGACTATTTTTAACACAAAAAGCTCTTATGAGGTCTCTATGAATCCAACATTCTGCACCCTAAGGCACAAATTCCCAAACCTTATTATTAATAACAGTCCCCCTCACTTTTTATATTCAACCAGTCCAGTGAGATCACTCACACAATCACCATATAATAAATACATATATATTAAAACTGAACTCTCGTCCACTGACGTCACTAAGCTGTTTGCGGATCTCGTGCCACTCTTTCGTCTTGTCTACGTTGTTTCAAAGAGTCGTCAATGAAAACTCGCTCCATTTACTCACTAGCTGACTGTTAGCCTAGCTATATTAAGCAAGCTAAGCGTACGCTAAGTATATTAAGCCGTTACGTATTCAAGGTCTACAAGCATGCATGTAGCTAAACGTGTTTATTGTTGTTTCTTTTTGTATATGTTTGCACAGGTGCAAATGGTTAGAGAACGATCTGTATGTATGAGTGAATGGTGCAGACGCACGAATTTGTAATTTTGAGTGGCGCATGAGATGAGAAGCATTAAACTTGTATATGACTGTGAGTCTTAGCGGTGTTGTTAGTTGTTAATTTGTTCAATAGTACACAATTTGGGGAATTTCAAGTAATGAAAGCAGGTGTCATTTATGCGGGTTGTCAGTAATAATTAGCATGTCAAGGTCGTCAAATATTTCAGTGTATCAAAAATTCTTTAGCTGGCACATTTTCTATATTTCAAGTTTGAGAGCTAACCTTAAAACCTTAGATCTTATCCTGCGTACTCCCGCAGTGCAATGAGTTCCATAAAAAAAAGTATTTTATTGATATAATAATAATGGAATTAATTATTCAGCCATGTTTTGAGGTTAGGTTAATGTTTTGCTATCAACTGTTTTAGCATTTTTTTGAGGTTAGGTTAAATTTTTTTTTTTGTACTGTCAATTTTATATATATACGGGTGGAAATTCGAAAATTGAGCATGGTTTTAAACTGCCTTCGAGTGACCAGAAACAATTCTTTTGCATGTGGCTCAGCAGCTCACGACTTCCGGCCTTAGACCATGTATCCTCTGGGTAGCCAACAGACATGCGTTTGGAGGCGAGGTAAAGTGAGAAGGCTCTGCGGCTGTGCGGGTGGGTTTGGGCCCCACCACATAAAAACGAAGTACAAATGAAAAATCGACGAAAGCCTCGGATGAGAAATCCCCCTTTTGATGACGACCCCGCAAACTACGATTTAGGGGAATGCACCTGGAATGTCCGAACCATTAATTGGGAAGGTGCCTCTGCTCAGATGGTTTGATGTCCTCGTAAGAGTAAAGGCTGACAACACCGCCATCCAAGAAATGCGATGGACGGGATAAGAACGGAAGAATGTAAATCCTTGTGGCATCTATTACAGCATCCATGTAAAGGAGCGCAAATTTGGTGTAGGAGTTGTGGTGGGAGACAGACTCCGTCGCCGAGTCCTGTCATTCACCCCGGTGGATGAACATCTAGCCACAATATGCATCAAAGCGAGATTATTCAACATATCGCTTATTTGCACCCACGCCCCGACAGAAGAGAAGGATGATGTGATCAAAGATACCCTCTATGAGTGCCTAGAACGTACCAATGATGGCTGCCTCGTCAATGTCTATCGTAATTTAAAACCAACTCTGTTTCTATAATCCTAGTTGGTTTATTCCGATATTTCTGATATATTTTTAAATTTCAACAGTAAATTTCCCAACCAATTTAGTGTTTATTGCTAAAGAGAACACGCGTTTACTATTTTTTTTTTATTATCGCTATATATGTATATTTGTGCTCATTGAATTCGCATTTCCGAAATTGCGGTAAAAATTATCGCAAAACCTCATTATTGGCGCTTGGATACAGAGAGTTCTGCATGTACTTATGTATATTTATGTATTTAATCTATTAATATATATATGTGTTTATATAGTCGGATTTCAAAAAGCTCCCAACAGCACCATCCGGGCTCAAATGTAAGGTTATGTTCGCATTGAATTATTTTTTTAATATACAAGTGATTTGTATTCCACAGCGCTGTTGGTCATAGCAAGCTGTGTGTTGGCAAATAGTAAAGAAAATCCCAACATATTTGCTTCCAATTCCAATCAGAATAGATATTTATCACGCTTAGCCACTTTCCGCTTAGCATTTGCTTGCCGCAACACGCCTCCTTTTCCGCTTGCAACATTTTTAACGTTCTTTTATTTAACGGCTGCCTGTAAGTAAGCGCCTGCAACATAATAACCTGCACGCGCTCTCCATAGAAAACACTCTCTATCTCCCATTTAACACCCTCTCTAAATTTAAGCCATTGCAGAGAGGCAACCAATTCCAGTTTGTGCTAGAATTATTTTTTAATGTTTTGTTTATTGTTTTCTTTGCAGTTCCACACACTTTTATCGATTTCTGCAGCATTCGCATTCGCATTCGTGTCCAGTCAATCGTTCATTGCCTCGCTGCTTACACATACACACGCAATTGGCTCCAAAAGCGATTATGACGCGCAGCGCCTCATATACTATGTGTCAGCTGGCGCTGTTATAAATACATATTTTTGATACATACATACACACATTCCCCCCAATAGCTAGCCAAACTAATACAGTGCGCGCGCATATGAAAACCAGTTCGCTACCCAGCATCATTTTGAATCAACTATTCGCCATCGTCATTGCCAAAAACATTTCATACACTTTAAGTTGTTGTTGTTTTTGTATTTTTTCATTTTTTTTCCCCAAAACCTGCATAGCTGTGCGCCCACCCAAACGCGCTGCAATAACCACTTTTGCTGCTTACACCTGCCCGCGGCAGCACTTCGCCTAGTGACGTCACAAAACTGGCTGGCAAAACTGGTTTTTGACACTACAGAAATGTGCGCATTGGCAATTGTTGTTGTACATACGTAGTGTGCGCGCTCTCATCAACACTCCCAATCGATAAAACAATAATCAAGCTGAACTTGACTGTTATTCGACTTGCTGGTGGTAGTGGTGTTGTTGTTGAAGCCGGTTTTGCTATAACTGGTTTCTCAAGCGCTAAATACACACACATTTTGTGACGTCACTGTATGTAGAGAATGCGCATGTCACAATCGTTTGAGCAGCACAATTCGAGCGCAGTGCGAACACAGTGGGACGAGGCGGGGTATTACTTAGATACACTGAATCTACGAAACCCAGAGAAAAATCAGGCTTAATTTCTGGCATAAAAGGAAACGCATATAAGTCATCTGCATCTCGGAGGGATCTTAGAGCACTTGCCATATATAAAATCTTCGAAACCTTAATAAAATTTGGGTGCGACTGACGACTTAATCGATCTACTATTGAATATTTGATATATCGAGTCTTTAATATCCAACATCTTGTATGTTGTAGAGCTCCGGCAAGGAAATTGAAGGGATTCTTGAAATTCTCAAAAATAAACGAGATAGCGATTCCGGAAACCTGAATGGCGCCTAACATCCTTATAGAAAGCTTCTTTACAACGGTTTTGCGTCCCTAAATGCTGATATTACGCGATCAACCGAGCCACAAGCTAAATTTTTCGAAAATATTTGAAAATTCCGAGAAAAATTTGCGGATCCTGTTTCAAATAAACGAATACTGAAGCTCCAACAGGTCCAACAGGTATTTTAGGTATTATTTTATTCACCCGCGATTATAAAATATCACTGACACATTTCTAATTGCAGTTTCGGCTATTTGAGGACCCGCGAACTTATAATACAATTAACGCACTATAGGAAGAAAAAGAGTTCCCAAGACAGTTGGAACTATGTAAGCGGAACGGACACGGATTTTTTTCAACCAAGTACTGCTACTTTCACAACGTAGGTGGGGGTGGACAATACAACGAGAAACTAAAGAACTGTCACTAAAGCAGTATTTTAAAATATTATTTACAGTGCAGAAGCGTCAACTATGTCAACACCCACTAGAAGTTTTCGATAGAGAGGTTTTGCGCAACACTTATGGTCCGCTGAACATTGGCAACGGCGAATACCGCAGATGATGAGCTGTACAAGTTATTCGACGACATTGACATAGTTCAGCGAATAAAAAGACAGCCGCTACTCTGGCTAGGTCATGTTGTTCGAATGGACGAAAACACTCCAGCTTTGAAAGTTTTCGATGCAGTATCCGTCGGTGGAAGCAGAGGAAGCGGAAGGTCCTCACTTCTTTGGAAAGACCAGGTGGAGAGCGATCTGGTTTCACTTGGGATTTCCAATAGGTGCCGAATTGCGAAGGAAAGAGAAGTTTGCCGCGCTATTATCGAATCGGCTATAATCGCCTAAGCGGTTCCTACGCAAAACTCCACCACGATACCACTGTGCCGGGAGAACTGTACTTAGTAAAGTATCTGAAGTAGAAACGCGACCATGCGCAAGCTGCCACACAACAATATAAACTACAAGAGAGCGTTACAGCTGTCGCACAGCTATACATATACACACACAGGCATTCAGTCGATTAGAATTCACACCGAGTGATATTTAGATATTTTTGCCACGACAGGCATACAACCACAACAACAGCGCGCACTGTATCAGCATTTTACAGGAATATAGAAGAAGAGTGGTGGGCTGGTCAGGGGCCTGGTGTACATACATATATACATCTGTATGTTTGTAACATAAAAGCGAGTGATTCACAAAAATGCTCAACCAAACTACCTCCCCTGCCGATAGGGCACGGCGCTGACTACTTGCAGCTTTGGGGCTCAATCGATTGCTGCTAGCATACAGTGCGACTCGTCGTCTTCTACGCTGAAATATACAAAAATACAAACAAAAACAATAAGCAACAACAGCAAAGCGTGGAATAAGTAAACAAAATGTGTACTCTTGAAATGAACGCAGAGAATGCAACGAGATAAGAAGAAACGGAGATAAAGCGGCAGCGGAAAGTCTATGTGTGTGTGTATGGAGCTTGTTGATGCCGAAAGAGGCCAAGAGTAGGCCGTTGGCAACTTTTGATACATATAGATGTATACTACATATATAATAGTTGTCGAGCAACCATCAGTGTTGTTGTTATCGCTTCGTCTTTACGCTACACATTGAGGCCGTTTTCCTGCTATCATATTTTCATATGTGTGTGTATATATGTGCTGACTTCTTCGGTTTCTTTGACTCTGCTGTTTCACATTTCTTGTTTCTTTTTCTCGTTTTATCACAGCGCCAACGTTAACGTTCTAATTGTTTTTGCTTTCCTTTGGGGCTGTTTGTTGTGTTTTTGCCTTCTTCGCGTGTTTGCTGTTGTTGCCATTTCGTGTGTATACTTTGAATTTCGTTTAACAGGCACATCTTTAGCGCTACGTCGTCGAAACACGTCGTGCAACGTGAACAATGCCGACGAAATCGTTCACATGTAAAATTTAGCGGAGAGGACGGAGCGGAGCGGCCAGTAGCTCGATAGCACACCACGTATACCGAGCGCACGGTGAACGAGTAATGCACAGTGGTGGAGAGTAAGTAAAAAATAAGGTAAATATTTCCAAGAGAGCGCGTATTCTATGAAAAATAAATAAAAAATTTTCGTTTCTTCTTGCAGCGCTATCAATCTTGTATTTACTTCTCCCGGAATCATTGGATATTACAATACTTCAAACTTTGGAGACTTATGAAATCAACAAATAACTGGTATAAGTCAATTACGCAGGTATGATCAAGTACTGAATGAATTGCAAGCCGGTACAATATTATAATATACAATACTTCACTCTTCCCAACAGGTGCTACTGCTTTGTCAACATCCGATGAGACGCCACTAGAAGTTTTCGCAAGAAAGGTTTTGCGGAAGATTTATGGTCCTTTGAAAATTTACAGCGGCGAATACCGCAGACGTTAGAACGATGAGCTGTACGAGTTATATGAAGACTTTGACATAGTTCAGCAAATAAAAAGAAAGGCTAAGCCATGTTGTCCGAATGGCCGAAAGTTCTCCAGCTTTGAAAGTGTTCGATGCAGTACATGCCGGTATAAGCAGAAGAAGAGGAATCTATCCGTTGGATAGATCGCGTGAAGAGCGATCTGGTTTCGCTTGGTATTTCCAATTGGCGCCAAATTTCAAGAAGAAGAAATTAATGAAATGATTGGCGCGCTGTTGTTAACTCAGCTATAATGAAATAAGCTTTGTCTACGCCAGTAAAAAACCAGTAGATGGACGGCTTGTTACTGCACCACTTGGTTTCGCTTGGTATTTCCAATTGGCACCAAATTGCAAAAGGAAGAAATGAATGATGTACATAATCGCATAAGCGGTGTCTACGTCAGTATAAAAGAAGAGGAGTGGAGGTTTGTTACTATTTCGACTGATTTGAGGTTTGATTAGGTTAGTCTGGTAGGTTAATAATCCACGTGGTCCACGAAGAGTAGTTATCCTGATGTGGAAAACCAAAATATTCTCTCAAAACGGTCGATGCCGGGCGATCCGAGATCTTTTTAATTCTAAATACTTTCAAAGAGCCATCTTCCTTTATACTAAATCAGAAAGTTTCTCGTCTGCTGAAGCCGAACGTGTATCCAACTGGAGGGTAATGAGTTTAAGTCTTGGGTGTTTCAAATTATTGAAACTGATATAAACTATCGACCATGAGAATGCTACACATCTAAATACCGGGTCCAAGGTCGTATTTTTATAATTTAAAACCAGTCTCACACTACAAAAATCAGAAAAGTCTCAACTGACAAAGGTCTATCGACCATGAGAATGTTACACATCTAAATACCGGGTCCAAGGTCCTAATTTTTTAATTTACAACCAGTCTCACACCACAAAAATAAGAAAAGTCTCAACTGACAATAGTCTAAGCTGCTATACTCAGCTCGGGAACGCTACCGCTGCTTGGTTAAGCTTAGGTACGAATTTCAAAACAAAATTTAATACTGCAGTTGTACAACAACGGCCTACTGTGCCGCATACCTACTCACACAAAGTTCGTGAGTATACAAATCAGTCAGCCAGAGCGAGTCAGCCATGCACATACCGTATACATACACGCCAGTGCTATGTGCTATAGCTAAGCAGCCAGTCAGCCAGCCAGCCAACGGATACATTTTTCCGACATTCAATTGGAATAATTTGTTATTTCGCAGACGGCATTCGAGGAAGAAGCATGCAAGCGACCAAATAAACCGGACGAACGCAGACGAGTACAAACCGTTTAGTGAACGCGTGTGAATGCCACACAGTGTTAAATGTGTGTGTATTTAATATATATATAACCGATAAAGTGTAGTGTACTTAGAGCAAGAAGTTTAGATACAGCATTTCAAAGCAAGAAAAAAGGTGTGTGTGAAATTTTAAGTTAAAATTTATTTTGAAAAATAACGAAAAAGTGCAAAAGCAACGAGTGTGCGTAGCGAATGTATGCAAAATTAATTACGACTAGCTTGCAGTAATTATACGTACATATGTACTTAGAGTGTGACCTGCACTATGCGACGTGCGCGAATTTGAACTATACGCAACGCTCTGGCGCGCGCGTCGCTCTCTATATAGCAAACGGACAGGCGTTACATATAGTTATAAGTACATGTAAAGTGCGAAAATTTTCGTGTCTATACGCTGCGTCATTTAGGAAATAAAAATTTTGCCAGCGTTGCTACCGCGCTTGCTACGTGCTGAGCTAAAGCGTTACTACGCTACTGGACGCGGCGCGGTCGCTCACAACACACTTTGTATATGTATATAGATACGTATATATATATATATATATATATATATAGATATATGTATTTAATCTGATACGTATACTGCTGTGTATGTATGTTTAGACGTGCGCGCCTGTTTTTGTTGTGTTACCAACATACAACCCCACATAGCAATTGGCTAATTGGCGTAAAGCGCGTGTGTGTGTGCGTGTGAGTTGATAAAGCGCTGCTGTTCGAGTAGTAGTGGCAATGTAAGCGCGCGTTTAAGGCTGCGGTAGCGACGCGGCACGGCAGCGGCGTCATTGAATCAATAATTGTAAACGCGGCGTGGTGTATACTAGAAGGCGCGCGCGTGCAAATCAATAGATTTTTTCCATTTCACAAGTATACATAAAAATACAGCGCGCTGTTTGAAGAAAGAGAAGAAGGAGAATAAGCAGAAGCAGAACAAGTGCAAAGAACGACCTTTTCTGCTTTAACTGATATTTTTTTTTTTGACGACTATAAGGGTTAGCAGGCATTGCGCTAACTAAGCGCGTGTAAAAAAACACAACAAAAAATACAAAAAGCAAAAACTCAATTGAAACGGTAAACGCGCCGAAACTGTTATTGTAGTTTTTGGCAGTGCAGAAAAACTGGTTTTTCACGCTAAATTTTTTTTTGCAATTTCGTTTTGTGAACAAAACTAGTTTATTAATTCTTTACTCATTTTCTTTTATAGGCAACAAAAACAAAAAAACAACAACAACAAAAGTGTTGTTGTGTAAACAAGTATTAAAAACAAGCAACGGCCAAAAATAGTAGCGCAGCGCTATTAAATAATCACGAAAAAAATACGAAAAAACGCAACGCGCACAAGTCGGCGTAAAATAAACAAAGCGCCAACAACAACAGTAATAAATAAATAAAAAATTAAGCATAAATAAACAGCAAGTAAAAAATGAAAATGGAAAATCCACAATTGCCGCGTGTGTTGCGGCTGGCCGAGTCGTCAAGCAGCGACTGCCAACAACAGCAGTTTTAGTGTATATTAGTGACGCGACATTTAACACACGACAAGTGTAAAGTGTATTTAACTGTTTAAACGTTATTTTCTTCAAGCAAATTGAACTTTGAAACGCGTTACGCGCAACAAGCAAAACAAAAAGAAAAAAATTTAAAAACGCAGTTCCTCACTACGTACAGTTGAAACGTGCAGTATTGTCAGTTTTTATATTTGCATAAATACATACATATAAACAACAACAAAATTAAATAAAAACAGGAAAAAATTTCAAAAATAACAACAACAAACAACTTGCAACAAATCGCCGTGTTTTCTCACGTTGCAACATTTTGCAGCTGTGCGCATACTAACCGGGTGAGCTTATTGCCTGAAAACAGGTCGTGCAGCAACGACATACATACACATATATAGCGAAAAAAGCGAAATTTGTGTGTGTGTGTAATATAAGCAAACAATAAACAAACGTGCCGTGCAGAAAAAACCAGTTGCCATTTTGTACGCCCCAGTTAAAAAGCGTGCTGCAAGTGCGCGCGCAACAACAACAACTACCAGCCACAATATAGCAGGGTCAAGCAACCACCTACACCACCAACCATACAACGTCGCACGCTTCCCCAGCAGCAGCAGCAGCAGCAACAGCAACAGCAACAGCAACATGTCGCTACAAACCAAACGTCAGCATTGCTATCTGTGCGATCTGCCACGCATGCCCTGGGCCATGATCAATGACTTCTCCGAGGCTGTGTGTCGCGGTTGTGTCAACTATGAGGGCGCCGATCGCATCGAACTCGTACTGGATGCGGCACGTCAAATGAAACGTTTGCATCAGGCGGCCAAACGTAGTCATGAGAATGGTGAGGTTGTCGCACAGCAGCAACAGCAACAACAACAGCAGGCACAACAGCAACAGCAAGCCGCTGTAGCGGCTGCGCAGGCGCAACATCGCAGCGCTGGCGGTGCGCCTATCAATGTGGGTGTCGGTGTGGGCGTTGTGGGGCCACAACAGCAACAGCAGCAGCAGCAACATCATCACGGCTATGCGACACAACGCATTGGATTGCCACCACCACCACAGGCTGGCGGTCTGATGGATTTCCCAGTGAAAATGGAAGCGCATGACGCGAGCGTGCGACCAGTGCGCATCTCACATATGGCACCGCATCACATGTCGATGACAAATCGTGCTGTGGCTGCTGCCGCCGCCGCTGCGGCGGTCGCTTCGAATGTTGGCGTTGTGGGGCCGGTACCGCCAGTGTTATCGGTGAAATTGAAGCGGCCACCATCCGAGGATGATGATCATGCGCATGTCGGTGATGGCGGTGGTGGTGGTGGTGGCGCCGGTAATGGCCCGAATCCGATGAAGCGCAGCGCTATTGATGATCCCAATGTACCACGTCCACCGTTGACACGCGGCGATTCGCTGCCGGCGGCAGTCTCTTTTGTGCCCGATCAGCAGGGCGGTTTGCGTGATAAACATCAGCCAGTGCGTGCGCCATCTTTTGATGCGTCCTCCTTCAAGCCGGGTGGTAAGTTTTATCAAACATTCTCTCATATCGATTTAGTTTAGTTTTAAGCGCATTTGTAACATACTCATTCAAAACATACATTGGCGTCTACTACACACAGTTGTTGTTGTTGGTGGCTAACTTCATAAAGAAGAAGCGCGTTAATGGCAATAAAAATTTCCTGATTGCTAATAATTTTATAAATTGTCCGGTGTCAATTGTTGTAAACTTGTTGTTGTAACATAAAATCATCAGCTGTTGTGCGTGTCCGAATGTGTGTATGTTGTGTTGTTGTTAGAAATGGTTTTTGTTGTCTTTTTTGTAAATTGAAATGAAAGATTTAAAATTTTTCTAACAACTGCCGGAGTTAACCCTTAATTGACTGAAATTTGTCGCAAATTTTTTGGTGTTTTCGAAAAAAAAATTAAATTTTCAAAAACTTCAGAAATTTTTGAGCGTTTTCGAAAAAAAAAATCAGTTTACCAAAACTTCTGAAATTTTTAGTGTTCTCCAAAAAAAATTCAATCAACCGAAATTTCATGAATAATACTTTCATTCATATTTCCGTTATCTCGTTTTCCGAGACATTCTTTCATAATCAAACAGTTAGATAATCTAACTTTTCCTCAATTATTTGCGGCTAGCTGCATGCCAGTGGATTGCCAGTGTTCATTTATAACGTCTAAAATGGCTGAGCGCTCCATATTTTTTTTCTGTCAAATATTTACACATCTCTATAATATCGCATATCTCTACAGTATCTCTACAAATTTCCGTTTCAACGCATTTAATATTTGTATAATTGATAATAAACGTATGGTGGGTTCATAGATAAGATTATACGCCTTGATAAGAGAAAGTGCTGATAAAATAAAGCAGTTGATAAGGGCTTGCGCTTAGATAACGTTTCAATAAAGCGTTCGTTACTGCATTCAAATAATTTTTAAAATGCTTATTTGTCATTAAATAATCTTAATTTCACTGAAATCGTACACAGTTAGTGGCTATAGTGAGTGTAAGTCACTATTGAGGTCTTTGACTTATTAAGCCGTTTGACATAACTACTTGGGTTATGAACTCTACAGCAACTGATAAGTGAATTTGACTTAAGGTAAACATCTGTAGATAGGCACTAAAGATTAGATTAGTTATACATATGTCTGATAACTCTAAAGGCCGCCATTGTGAAATATATTCAAGCAAAAGTAAATATTTCACGAATTAATCAATTTATAACGGTAAAAACGAACCCAGTTTGTCAAAAATTAAGATATCTTGACGAAACCTGGTACACATGTTTCTTGGTTGCTATTGAAACACCCAGATGACACGGACGGAATATGGGCGAAATTGTTTCACAAACACGCCTACTTTCCATATAACTCAATTTTTAATTCCATCTGATTTCATCACTTTATAATATAAACATTAGTAACCAATGAAGATGGCGGTAAAATATTGTCGGCAAAATACTGTATTTGAGCTGTGACATCACTTGTGGAACAATTGTCGAAATCGGTGAATAACTTTTCAAGGCCCCGGATATCGAACATGAAGAACTCAGTGCCTAAGTGTAATTTTTCACCGAAAATATCGTTAAAACTCTCATATATTTTAATGTAATTCCGAGAGAATCTTTTTCTTCTAATAAATAGTGTGTCTCTGTACCAAAAATGGTTAAAAATCGATCATAACTTCCCCTATGTATACCTAATTATAAGTTTTTCAAAAATACAGTGGGCTTAATACCTTATAAATCGGTTAATATGTGAAATATCTTAGCCAAATTAAGTGAGTATGTAGTCTTGGATATAGTGTATCTTGGTAGTGAAAATGGGTGAAATCAGTTCAGTAATTACCTCAGCCTTCATATACTATTTATGATGATTTTCGTTATTCTAGTGGACTCCATGCCGAATATATGGGTCAAATCATTATTTTAGTGGAAAGAAATTAACTAAAATAATTTCTTTTATTAATTCAAATAATTCCTTTTAATATAATTGCAATGTTCTCACTTCAATTGATTGAAAATCTCAACCTCTAACCTACTGGTAAGCAATTAAAATCGATTATTGCTCTTAGTAGTTGTTGAGTTTAATTTTGAACCAATTAATTATTCAATAAATATTGACTTTTGTGCATTTTACTTAAAATACATTTAAATTTATGCATTTAAACAAATTAAAATTTCACTGCTTCGAATTTACAAGCATTTTATGGCTTTAACAATAATTAGGGATATTATATAGCGCTACATACGAACGTGTATAAAACCAATAATACTTTTTTCTACATACATAACCACAATTATGTGCACATTTGTATATAATTAACTACATTTATGTATACCAAACATGCCGCCCTCAACCGCCACCCACCCACTGTTGGGTTGGGCGCTACTACGCAATAGGTCTGCCGCCGCGTCAATTTCGTGTATGTATCTGCTAATGGAAAATTCTTCGAGTTTCATTTGTTTATTTTTGTTTTTGTACATTTTCATGCCAATTCTGACTTTTTACTTTCTTTACGTGTATCTATACTATATACATATGCATGTATGTATCCACGCTGCATATAAGATTTAAACGCGCCGCGCGTATGTGTCAGTCAGCTCGGTTGTAAAGGGTGATTTTTTAAGAGCTTGATAACTTTTTTAAAAAAAAAAACGCATAAAATTTGCAAAATCTCATCGGTTCTTTATTTGAAACGTTAGATTGGTTCATGACATTTACTTTTTGAAGATAATTTCATTTAAATGTTGACCGCGGCTGCGTCTTAGGTGGTCCATTCGGAAAGTCCAATTTTGGGCAACTTTTTCGAGCATTTCGGCCGGAATAGCCCGAATTTCTTCGGAAATGTTGTCTTCCAAAGCTGGAATAGTTGCTGGCTTATTTCTGTAGACTTTAGACTTGACGTAGCCCCACAAAAAATAGTCTAAAGGCGTTAAATCGCATGATCTTGGTGGCCAACTTACGGGTCCATTTCTTGAGATGAATTGTTCTCCGAAGTTTTCCCTCAAAATGGCCATAGAATCGCGAGCTGTGTGGCATGTAGCGCCATCTTGTTGAAACCACATGTCAACCAAGTTCAGTTCTTCCATTTTTGGCAACAAAAAGTTTGTTAGCATCGAACGATAGCGATCGCCATTCACCGTAACGTTGCGTCCAACAGCATCTTTGAAAAAATTGGACCGTTCCAATGATTCCACCAGCGTACAAACCACACCAAACAGTGCATTTTTCGGGATGCATGGGCAGTTCTTGAACGGCTTCTGGTTGCTCTTCACCCCAAATGCGGCAATTTTGCTTATTTACGTAGCCATTCAACCAGAAATGAGCCTCATCGCTGAACAAAATTTGTCGATAAAAAAGCGGATTTTCACATTTCGAACCGAACACTGATTTTGGTAATAAAATTCAATGATTTGCAAGCGTTGCTCGTTAGTAAGTCTATTCATGATGAAATGTCAAAGCATACTGAGCATCTTTCTCTTTGACACCATGTCTGAAATCCCACGTGATCTGTCAAATACTAATGCATGAAAATCCTAACCTCAAAAAAATCACCCGTTATATGTATGCAAGTAGTGGCGTGTGCGTCTGTCCGTCTGTTTAGTGCAAGAATTCAGTTGTGTATAACAGTGTTTTTTTTTTGTTTTTGTTTTTTGACTTCTTATTGCCTTTTCTTGTACGTGGTGGACTTGTTTTGTATACATATATTTTTTGGGGTTGCTTTGCGCGTTTTGAGGGTGGTGGCACTTTTCGAGTGCTTTGCCTTTGGCTTTACCTTTTGTCACTACACAATTATAACGAGGTTACCCCAACAGAACAGCAGTGCTATGTGTATGTATGTATGTCTGTAACTAAACTGGCAGTGAGCACGAGATATCGACATTGCGTCTGCGTTGTCAGCAAGCAATGCATTGCCAGCAGCAGCAGCAGCAGCAGAAATGGTTGCCAAGCGAGCGTACAATTGGCAAAACGTGCAATTGGCAAATGGCCCAGGGCAGTTAGGTGTAGAGAAAAAAAATGTATGTATGCATATTATATATCTACATGTATTATATATATATAATGTGAGTATGTATGTATATAATATATAAGCGCGCATGCAACCATGCATGCATGCAACGAATTTAAAATTGCATGTATTCTATATATTATATATATGCAAGTCCAGCACGCTTATATATATATATATTTATATAAATTTATGTATGTATGTATATACAACTATGTACTCTGCCGTTGCATTCCCTTTTGTTGCTGCTGCTGCCGTCGTTTTGCGTGGAAAGTGTCATGCGCAGCAACGTGTTCCAATGCAATGCCTCAAAGCATGCAACAAAAAAATGCTCATCAACAACTGCAACAACAAATATAATTCATTAAACGCCCGAGCACATTATCTCATATACTATAGACTTACAGACATACATACATACAGATATACAGATATATATATACATATTCACTGCCTACTTGACACGCCAGCTTCCTCAACTCAACTCGTCATTTCCTCATGCTCATCATATGCTACCACAACGTCATCATCATCATTATTAAGACTGCTACGCAACGTCAACAGTCAACATCGCCTGATTGTTCGTAACGACATACTATATAGTATATAGATTTGTTCTACCGCCTCGTTTTTAGTGTTTTTTTTTCTTACACGATTCCGTATACGTTTCGTGTTGCTGGCAAAACGCCAACGTATCGTGCAAAATTTAGACTTCAAACGTCGTTTATACTATATAGAATATATATAAGTATGTATATCCATTATATATCGTCTACAACAACTGTGCCGCATATAACTAAATTTGTATATCCGCACGCTAAAATTTGTGCCCGTTCCCCACGCTGCGCTGCTCGCGTTACACATTCATTTTTGTTTTCATTTGCTGTTTCTTCGGCGCGTATTTCTTTTTTTTTCGCAATTCTTTTTGTCTACGCTATTTAGCATACGCTTTGCTTCAGTTTAAGTGCTGACTCTACTCTCTAGAATACAGCTTTGTGTATACGCAAAATCTATACTAAGAACATTTTTACTGTCGTCGTCCTCATCATCGTAGTTCTCGTCGTCGTCGTCGTCGTCATTAAACTTGTTTTCATTCGAGAACGACAACAGCGATTGCTACGAAACGTTCGGCAACAAGCATGACAATAATAAACGTATACTAGCACAACGTTTTAGATGCCAACAACAATGCGCCAACTTTAAAAATGACAACAGAAAACGAGTACAAACGGCGTCGCACGATGCTGGCGTTGTCGACGACAGATATACGTAACATGCCCCAATATATAAGTATTTTTGCTATACTATAAGTCATGCACTGAGCAGCTAGCTAGTCACTGTGTGTGAATACCTACATTACGTTCTGGTATTTTGTAAGAATTCAGTCCCCCTCCAAAGCAAGCAAGCCTTAAAATGTGTTAATAAATTACTAAAGTACTTGAAATACCTTTACATTTGCAGCTGTGACGTGTTTTTCTTTTGTTTTTGTGTCAGCAGCACCACAAACCGGCTATCATCTAACTGGTTGCTGATTACCTTGCTGACTACAACGACTAACTGGCACGCTGTCTAACTGGTTATCAAGCCAAGTGACTAAGTGCCAAGTTAAGTCACTACACAGCCTTCAAATGCACACATTACTTATACTCATATGCACTTGAGTTAACTTTTGCAAGTACAACATACGCGCACACTGACCTGTCTAACTGCTTTTCTTGGCGCTTGCTCTCAATCATTGGCTGGTTAGAACATCTGCGCACAAGTTTTACAAACGCCTAGCGAAGTTGTGGCTTGGTGTTGCAGTTGGTTTGTTATAAAGAAGCATGCATTTGAGTAACATTGTTTAAAATAATGATAGTAAATCGTTAAATTTGCGCTCAAATGAAATTTCTGCACATATTTCATTCAAATTCATTTGTAATTCTCAACAGGTTTATGAATAATTTTCCATATATTAAGTATTGTACTGCAACTTTTTTAAATTAATATTCAAAATGTGTTGTAACCTCACAATAAATACCGTTACGCGCTTCTAATAAGCTGTAAACCATTATACCACGTACAAACTAAGCAATTAGTTGATGTAATTAAGTTGTAAATTGATTGTTGTAGCGTCTACGCTGTTTAGTGTTAAGAAATACTATTATAGAAGTCCTGTATATGGTTCGACACAGTCTTATTATAACGAGCTGAGTTGTGTTAAAAAAAAAGTATTAATTAAGTACTAATTGAGCAATTAATTGATTTTTATGGTAATTTGTATGCAATCAGAAGTTCTTTAGCTGAGATTATATTACATTGTACAAAATTAGAAGTATATTCGGACATGTCTTAGAGCTTTTTGAAAAAATTGAAAACTTACGTGAAGTTTATAAACAGTTTAACAAACAATTTATTGTTAATTAAGTGCTAATTGAGTAATTAATTGGTTTTTTTAAGGCCAGTTGTGAGCGATTAGATGCTCTTTAGCTGAGAATCACTTGCTTTCTAGCAAATTAGGATTGTGTTAGGACATGCCTTAGAGCTTTTTGAAATAATCGAAAACTTCCGACAAGTTTATAAATAATTAGAGGTTCTTGAACTGACATTATCTTGCTTTATACCAAATTTCGATTGTGTTCGGACATGCCTTAGAGCTATTTGAGAAAATTGGAAACATTCGTAAAGTCTCATTTCATATTAGTTCGTTTATCACTCATCAAATCATTGCATAATCTCGAATTATGGCTTCAAAATGTCTATCTATCATGGGTACCACAAACCTTTACACCCGAAAAGTTTACATTACACTCAACATTTTACTTTTTTCTAATTAACAAGCTCACTTTTCAACAATGATTATAGAGTTTTGTGTTAATCATCACCAATATAACTATTCCTCCCAGTTTTTCCCATTACAATTTCACAATAGCCACTTATTCAGCATCACATCAGAAAAAAAACCAAGCTTACAAACAGCCGCACACGCTCAGCAATATCACACACACATTTGTGAAATTTGTTTTACACTCATTTTAATGAGCTAATCAATCGCTTTATTGATCATAATTTTCTAAATATACAAATAATTTCCTTTGAATTATTCAAACACTCAGTAGACGTTTTCCCTTGAATTGTACTTTTTTTTAATATAAATGTGTATTTAACATGAAATTTACACAAATAAATCACTGTGCAAATTATTGATAAAGTCAGTCTAATCACTTATAAAAGCCTTAATTGTTGTAGCATTTATAAATAATTAGAATGATAGCGTTTGTAGATTATTATTTGAGAATTTGCAAGGGTGCGTTGCAAACTTAAATTATTTCATTAAATTTTTGGTTGATTTAATATTATTTTGATTTTATTAATGCATTATTAGTTGTGTAGTGTGGGCTGCATGTTATTTTTAATAGTGGGAACAGCTTAATTGATCAATTAACATTTTATTTGAGAGACTAGTTTTTGCACTTCGCACTGCCGGCTACTTGATAATAGATCAGCTGTTATACATTTTTGTTTTTGCTTTTCATAAGAAGTTGGTAAGTTTCAACAGCTAACTGCTATTTTCTCAACAACCACAACCATTATTCATAGCAGCGATATCTACCGTTGAGTAATATTACGTATTTGTACGTGCTTTGTCGTTGAGTAGCATTTCATTTTCAACTCGATTAAAATTCAATAAAAAATCAATTTACAAAAATGAGATTTTTGTTTTGTCGATCTAAATCAACTCTTAAATCAAGCAAATACCGTTTAATTGATCAATTAGCTACTGTGCGAAAAGGCTATTAATAAGATAATCGATGTAAACAATTAAGTTGCGAACGCAGATGTATTGACAAGCAGCTTGCAGCAAAGCAGCATTTTATGTAGATATTAAAAATGGTTAGAAATACGGTTATATACCCATTGAAATGGTTAGTAATACGGTTATATACCCTTTAGATGTAACCAATATGTTTTTTTACTGTCATCAAGTAGACTTTTGGCTGGCTCTTCTTGGAAAAAGTATGTCAAATTTCGTTTAAAGGAAATACAATACAAAATTAATAAAGACTTTTCTTGAAAAAAATGAAAAAGTTCGCTTAAAAGTTCTAATGATTGAGTAATTTTTTGTAATTAATTTGTCTTACACTGAAAAATTCTTTAGTTTTTCATGAAACTATTCACATTCGTGCTAACCCTCGTACCAGAACCGGCTGCAAAATGTCTAATATGCATTGTGTTTCGCTTAGCAAAATCATTTCCAGTTTTTGTGTTTTTAAGTAAATAAATTTGGCCTTCCTAGCGCACAGCTTGTGGACCTTGACACCATACATTTGGCATACTGTTTGTGTCGAGTAAGAACTATGCAGTACATAGTTTGCATTTGCAATAAACTACAGTTGAATTTCCATAACTCGAACTTCAATAACTCGAACCCTTAACTTGGCAATAAAAGTAAAATTTCATACAAATTATCTTCCATAACTCGGAAGTCTCTTTACATCGAAGTTTTTTTTTTGTGGATTATGGTGATTCGAGTTAGGGAAATGCAACTGTACTTATATTTATACTATAATCAAAAGAAAATGAAAACAAAACTGTGCGACTTACCTATAAAGATGTCATGTAAACAGTAAACCAGCTGTTTATGCTGTCAATTTTGACAGTTTATAATTATGCCGCTAACATATTGGGTGACGCTGTAATGTAGAGGAAAATTTAAAATAAATAAAGTTCAAATTTAAAATAAACAAATTTCAATTTTCTTTTTTGAAAATTGTAAAAAAACAAATTTTACATGCAGACAAATTGTTTGATAAATTGTGAATTGTTTCCCTGCTTCGTAATTGTCAACGTCAACACATAAATGTCAAAGCGCGTTGACAGACATGACAGCTGGCTATTTTTAGCGCCTAATGAAGCTACAAAATGCAATGACGAATTGTTGAGGGCGAAAAAACAAAGCAACAACAGCGCGCTTATCTGCTGCTGATTAGACAAGCTATCTGCTGACATATGAGTTACACGGCACATACGTATAAACGTAAGTACGTAAGTATGTGTATAACGCTATCAACTGTCAACAGCTGTATGTATTTATTTTGACATGGCGTAAACGTTATCAGCGCTTGGGATCAGGCAAAAGCGAAAAGGAGAAGAAAAGAAATGTAAAGTAACGTTACAAATAACGTAACTGTGTCGTAGCGTATAACGTACGCCTTTATTACGAACTACTGTATGTGATTGATTCATATGTGATACTTAGCAGCCTTTGTGTGGCATAATGGCTGTCATACAACGAAATACAGTCAGTCAATTGAGTCAGCTAGCTAATCAATGCATTGCTTTTACACTGCGAACGTTTGCTAATCACGACGCGTTATGGCTCAGTGCATGCGTCGAATCAGCAGCGTTTCAAAGGCAACGCGGCGTTCAACGGTCGAATTATGTATATGAAATCAATGCGAATGCTCTGTTAGTGTGTTTGAGTAACTGTCCTGATAAGCGAACAACGCTCGTTCGTTTCAACGTAAACAGTTATCGCGCGACATAAATAGTTGAAAGCAAGTATCATTTCTTGAAAGCGTTTCTTCGCGCACAAAATTCTGTATGAAGCAAGGTTGTTCTCTTGCGCCTGCAGCTGCTTCTTCCGCCTCAATTAGTTTTATTATTAATTTATTTCTTATCACTTTACCACAGTAAATATGTAAATATGTATTAACGCGCTTATCTTATCAGTGCTGGTGCACGAATTTCGACTGAATTATCAGTCAAGTAATTAACCAAGAAATAAGTAAACGGCATATAAATATTTCCAGCGCGCCTCATACACGTAGAAATGTGTGTAAAATTTGTTTATTTTCGGATTTCTTATGACACGACACACACATGGCTGATAAGCGCGCAGTGGGCGCGGATATGGCATGTACTGGCATAAATTTGTCTTATCGCGAGCTAGCTTTTTTCATTATTTTAAACAAATAAATTGTGTATGCATGAGATAATTAACTTTTTTTTCAACAAAAACAAAAAAAAATGAGAAAAACAAAAGCAAAATATTTTCTTATCGAAATTCACTGTACCAACATACCATTGTTTGTTGGCGCTGTTGTTATTATCGGCAGCAATTTTTTTTTTTGTTTAGCAAATCAAGCTTTCTTTTTTTTGCAATTTTTATCAGTTGTTATTTATTTTATTCATATGATTAAACATATTTCACATTTTTATCAGCGCGCTGATAGCTATTTTTGCTGGTATTTCTTATCAAGCCCACGCTTATCGGAATTTGGCGAAAATTATGTGTAAATATTTACGGAGAAATATCGCACGCGGTTTATAACAGCAGTTTTTATAATATATAATTTTTTTCTTTTATTGTTATGTTAAATAATTTAGCCAGTCGTGGCCTTGATAATTTTATGGCACTGAAGGAAGAGAAAGAGTTGTTAGGGGCACAGTTTGGAAGAATTATGTTTCAGCGTAGCATAAAGAGTCATCACATGTGATTATTTAAATTTTTAGCGCTATATTTTTCAGTTTCATAGGTTTTTTTAAACTTATCGATTTATCGATTAGTGAATTTTTGCAACATTAAAATGCAAATTGTAGCGAAATATGCTAAAAAAATCGTTATAAAGGTTGCTAAAGCTGGCTCAGAAATTTTCTGTTATATTTTTCGCTTGTTTCATATGCTTCTACAACTTATCAATATATCGATTACTGAATTTTTGTGCCTTTTTTATGCAAATTGTATCGAAATGTTTTAAAAAGCCGTTATAAAATAGTTATAGAATATGTTAAAGCTGATTGAGTAATTTTTCGATAATTGTTATAACTTATCGATATATCGATTAGTGGCTTTTTGTGAATTTTTTATGCAAATTGTAGCGAAATGTTTTAAAAACCGTTACAAAACAGTAAATAGTGTTTGTAAAAAATAACTGCAAACTTTTCGATATTTTATTCACTCGTTTCTTGTGTTTTTTTACAACTTATCGATATATTA
Organism: Zeugodacus cucurbitae; assembly: GCF_028554725.1. Lineage (NCBI taxonomy): Eukaryota > Metazoa > Arthropoda > Insecta > Diptera > Tephritidae > Zeugodacus > Zeugodacus cucurbitae. The sequence goes on from NC_071670.1 coordinate 7,095,240, forward strand.
ATTAATGAAGTTTTGCTTCTTTGAAGCGAAATGTGCTAAACACCGTTATACAACTGTTAAAGAGGTTTATAAAACTGGCTGAGAAAATTTGCAATATATTATTGACTTATTTCATATTTTTTTATAATTTATCGATTAGTGAATTTTTGTTACTTTTAAGCGCAAACTGCATGGAAATATGTTCAAAACCGTTATAAAACAGTTGTAGAGGTTGCTAAAACTAACTCATATATTTTTAGAAATATTATCGATATATTTTTAATTGTTTTATAGATTTTCGAAAAGTTATCGATATATCGATTTAAGAAGTTTTACTTTTTTGAAGCGTAATTATTAGTGAATTATGCTAAAATTTGTATAAAACCGTCAAAAAGACCGACTGCGATATTTTTCAAAACGTATCGATATAACTTACTAATTGTATCTAGTTTATCTGTTCCCAAAACTTATCGATTACTAAATTTCTGATCCTTCGAAGCGCAAATTTTAGCGAAACCTTGCTTAACCCGACAGAGATGTTATTTTAATCGAAGTGGCAGGATGAGGGGGGTAAAAATCGAATTTTTTGTCGATAACCGTGAGTTTTTATGAAATGATAGAAATAAAAATATTTTTTTGACAATAACGGTACTTTTTTAATAAAAGCTATTATGTTTCGGTAAACAAAATTAGAAATTAAAAAAAAAGAAATCGATAACTTACAATATAACAGTAAATTTTTGACAATAGCTGTTATTAAACGGTAAATATTTATATTATAACAGTAAATTTTTGACAATAGCTGTTATTAAACGGTAAGTATTTATATTATAACAGTAAATTTTTGACATTTAAATAGTAAATATTTAGCAAGTGACTCGATTTGAAAAGATTTGAATCTCAAAAAAGCTTACATTTTCTGTTAAAAACGCCTTCATAAACCGATGTTTTCAAAGATCTTATTGTGTAAATTTCCCTTTAATCGGCGCATTAATATATTTAGTCATGCTTCATGTGAAATTTGATTATAACAGAACGCTTGGAAACCCCAACTCTAAAAAATTTTGACCACAGCACACATTTTTTCGTTTAAATTTGAGTTACTTTCAAAAAAAAGAAATACCATTGTGCATGCGTGCTTTTAACAGCGCTGATAAGCCTGGCATTTCGGCCCCACCCCCCTGCTGTTAGCAAGTGTACTAATTAATTGCGTTTTTAATCACAAACGTCCTTAGCACATTTGAAAAATTTTGTTCAAGGTCATTAGAAATCACTAGTTGTGTCTGAAAACATCAATGTTGCGTTTAACTGATAATATGTGACAGTTATAAGTTTGAGTGCACTCAGTTTGCGTGAGTTATTAGAAATTTAAAGGTAGAGTTTATAGTTTTTTAGAACAAAGCGCAATTATCTAACTAGTAGAGCTTGTAAAAGCTGTAAAAAAAGACAATTTTTCTGTTATTTCTAGGAATTTTTAGAGTTTCTAAGTAATTGAAGGCAGCTGCAACACAACACACCTTAACGTAGAATTAGTTGTATATAATCTTATCTGCTTTTTCAACTTAATCACAGTGTTATCTAATCTTATCTGAAAACATGCTTAAACTTATCTATAGTTATCGGTGAAACCGTATTTTACTTATCATAAGTGCTAAACAGCAAGTCAAACATTTTGTTGACGTACATATTATTTATAAATTGTTGATTTTTCCTACAATAAAGGTTGTGTATGCAATTGAAATAATGCGGTGTGCGGCTTATCTGTACGGTTAGATAAACATGTCTTAAGATTATCGATAATTTTGCTTGTTATTTGATTTACTTGCTATAAAATATTTTATGGCATAAAATGGTGCGAAATAAACTCAAATCACTTCGCAAACTCGTAAAATAATATATTTATAAAGTAATTATAACTGTAAACGCCCACCAGCGTAGCGATAACAAAAACACAAGCCTCCAGTGATATCAAAACTCATCGATTAATCGATATTAATCGTTTGGTAGTAACATCACTTGCTTACGCCATAAATTAAGTGACTTATAAGCGCTTAACTACGCAAATTTGCGCAAAAAATTTATCAACTTTCGATAAGAAATAAATCTCTCCAAACATAAATGTATTCTTATCTGTGCGAATATAATATAATAATTAATTACTTTTATCTGAAAGCTTAAGCGGGCATGTAATATATCATTCTTACTTAGTCAAACAATTCTGTGCATATTAGTGACCATGACCTGATTAGATTTTCGCGTTCCACTGCCAGCAGAATTTTCTGCGAATTTTTTTTTTTTTTTAATGGGCACGAGTGTGTGACGAAAACGACTTTATGGATTATTTAATAAGCTTTTAGTGTGTGTTTTTTGATTTTTAAAATATATTTATTTTTTTATATTCTAAAAATGTCTTTTTTTACTTTTTTTTATTATTTTGACGCACGTGCTTGTGCCGAAAACGACATTATGGATTATAAGCCTTTAGTGTGTGCTTTTGATTATTAAAATTGTATTATTATTATTTTACTTTCTTATTTTTTTCATTAAAGCTTTTTTATGTATAAAATTTTAATTTTATTTTTTATTTTTAAAATTAAAATTATTTAATATAAAATTTATACGCACGATTTTGTGACAAAAACGACTTTATTGATAATTTACAAAGTTTTTAGAGTGTGTTTTTTGTAATTGTATTGTTTTAAGCTTTCTTTAATTTTTAGTTTTATTTTTTTATATTAAAATTTTTTTATTATTTTTTTTAATTTAAAATTTTTATTCTAATTTATTAAAATTAATTTTTTTTTTAATTAAACAAAAATTAAATATTAATTTAAAAAAATTTCTATTATTTGATTATTTTTTATTATTTTCAATTTTTTGGTTTTTATTTTTTTTTAATTTTTTTTTTGTTTTAAAATCTGAATAATTTAAATATTAATTCAAAATATTTTATTCATAATTTTTTATTTTTTTTTAATTTTTTTTGTTTTAAAATTTTATTAATTTAAATATTAATTCAAAATATTTTTTCATAATTTTTTATTTATTTTTATTTTAGTTTTATTTTTATTTATAAATATTTCTTTTTGTTTTTAAAACTTAGATTTTTTTTAATATTTTTAAATTCAACAATTTTTTTCTAATTTTATTATTTTAAAATTTTGAATGTTTTAAAATTTACCAAAAAATAATAAATATTAAATTAATTAATTTTTTTTAATTTTAATTTAAAATTTTTTTTTAAATATTTTTTCATAATGGATGAATGAATTAAATTTTTTTAATTTCTAAAAATTTAAATTTTTTTAGTTTGAGAATTTTTTTTCATATTTTTTTTATAATATTTTTTCATTATTTTTTATTAATTTTTATTTTTTCTTATTTTTATTTATAAATATTTTTTCTACATTTTTTATTTTTTATTATTTTTTATTTTTATTTTGTAAATATTTTTTTCGCAAAGTGTGCTAAATTATCAGCATCGCTGAATAGATTTCATCGCAACAGAAAAAACACGAAAATTTCATCATAACCTGAACTTAGGGCAGCGGCCTATAAATTACTTTTGAATAGTGATAAGCGAGCAATTTATAAATAATCTATATACATATACATACTTATGTCAACTTGTCAGCTATCTACTAAATTAAAATGAGCAGCTGATTGGCACGTAGTGACTGTCTGCCGCGGCGCATTTAAAAATACATTTTAAACATTTTAAAGGCGCGTTGCAAAAAAGATATTGCGTTATCAAATTCAGGGTTGTAATTGAGCGGCTGACTAGCAGCAAGCATTGTAAGTTGCTTACAAAGCACCGTTTATTATTTCTATTTTCTGCTGAAGCCTAAGCGCGTCTAACTAAACTTGATCGCTCGCTGATTTTGTTGCTACTTTTTTTTTTTTAATTTGCAACGCTTGCTCTCGTGCATTCATAATGAAATCTCATTGAATTTTTCTGCATGCCAGTCGCGTTGCGCGCGGCGACAACAACGTCGTTTGCAGGCAGCGCGCGCGCGCGTTGAGCGTGTCAATTTGTACGTTTGCGTGCGGCATGCTACTACTGAGTGTGTGACTTGAATTTGGCGCGCTGCTTTGCTGCCACAAAACTGGCGGCTAACACGCTAAGCAGGTATATAAGCGCTACATACCCACACCCTGTATGCATAAACTATATATTATATTATATATAATTAACCGCTGCTACTTTACATACTTAAAAATATAAATTTGTGCGTGCTTGCGCTCGCCAATTAAAAAAAAATTAGAAAAAACGCGTGCACACCAAGCAACTCTTGCAATTAGCATTATAAACAAATAGCTGCTATAAATACGTATCACGAATGTTGCGGCGCATTGTTGAATTTTAAATATGCCGCGAGCAGACACATCACACACATATGGCAACCATACGCCGTGCACGCATTGGCAGTGAGCACGTTTCATGCTCCACACCGCCGCGCTCACGGTAACGCAATCGTCGCAATTGCCAATTGCTAAACTAAACATTTACATTTCGATATTTTTGAATTCGAGTTTATTTGAATAATTTTTTGTATTCATTTTTTAATTTTTTCTCATTCCCTCTCTCCCTCTCTCTTACAACTCATGCGAGTAATTCATTAATATGCAATGTACGTGCGGAATGCCATTCAAAAACGTCGTGGAAAATGCTCTACACATCCAGGTCTAATAAATGCAATTACGTTTGTGTCCACGTTTCAAAGGAGACAGAGAAAACTGCAGTGACTCACTGTGAATAACTAATTCCGTGGTAACTAGTTACTTGCTCAGTGAGAACACTTCCGAATTATGGCTTGATAAAGTGTTTTGATAATTTTTCAACGATTTTTAGCGTTAACTGTTCGAAAATTTAAAATGATTGCAAAAAAATTAAACTTAAAAGACTTGAGTCGCATGTTTAAAGTGTGTTCATACACAGCAAATTACTTCTTGAGAGGTTGAGAAAGCAAAACTTTAGCGATTTTGTCGGCTGAAAACTGTATTCGATTCGTTTTAACCTTTAAATAACTATATTCGATCTTTTCTTAAACCAAAATAAAAAATAAGGCCTAAAGAGACTTTGTAGACTTGCTTAAGGTGTGTTCACATATAGCTAAAGGCTTCACAGATCGAAATTTTTGAGATTAAGTACGCAAAGCTTATTCGGGTTCGGTCGAGAGTTTTGACACCGATTTTCTTACAAAAAGAATGTGTATAAGTCTTCAAGAGGCTGAAATTGGTGCATGAAGAATAACGGCACTTTTTAAATCACAAGCCAAAGAAGAATCATGTCATTCCCACGCCAGTCTGTTCAACATAGATTAGGTTAGGTTCAAAGGCTGACGGATGTATCCCACTTGGACAGCTAATGGCGCCAGTCCATTGCGATGCCAAAAGACTCCCGAGTATGGATCGCAAAGAAGACCCTTACGTCCATTCCGACAAGTTCGCTAAAGATATAGCCATCGATATGTTTCAACCTCAGTGTTGCGAACGCTGGACACTGGTGGACAAAATTACTTGATGTTTCCACCTCACTTTCCTCCATACAGCTACGACAGTTTGCGTCCGGCAGTATTCCTAGCCTCATCGCATGTATAGCTATTCCGCAGTGTCGGCTGAGAACTTCCACTGTTTTGACAAGGTGAACCTTTTTAAGTGCAATAGTTCAGCCGACGTCGTGCGTTCCACTTTGAGACTAAAGGATCTCGCAACCGAGTAGATTTTGGTTGTTAACCTGGTTCTGCGAGAGGTCCAGTGTTCCAGCGCTAGAGCACAAGATGACTACAGCGCTCCGACTCGTTTTAAGCACGGGAGCTCCTCCGCTCTGGAGTTGCCAACGATTCCGTTGTAACCACACACTCAACCGAGTCTGAACTGGAATGTAGCCGGATTCCTTCCTTGTACCCAGAATTGACATCGGACCAGTACTAGTACCTCCAAGTACTAGAAAGCCCACCTCCTCTACATCAGTACAAATACAGTAATCCACAGTATATTTTACTCGAAGCACAATTTTAACGTACTCATCACGTACGTGCACTCAAGTGCCCGCTTGTACCTTTAGCTATTGTCCACAGAGGCAAATCACCACCCGCGCTCCAACAATACTGTCAAATAATACATTTGATTAAGCGATGACAGTTTGGCTACATAACGGCCGGTCGGTATAACGTGATTGCCATTGTACGCTACGCTACGCGCAGTCGTGACTCTCGGTTTTATTACGTATACGTGACGAAGTAAACTTTGCATTACCTCCGCTTGGGTTGTGGTGAGGTGTAGCTTTATTTGCGCTTCATTTTTATGACCGTTGTAAAGTAGACGATTGGTATTTTAGTAGCTTAGAAATATACTATATTCACACGCAGAATCCATAGGTAGACTCAGATATTGTTAGATGCTTTACGGTCGTTATGGCACACTTTGTGTTCATAACTGTAGTTCGCAATTTCAGTTAATGTGGTGCGTAGAAAGTAAGTCGTTTGGAGCTTGACTGACTAAAACAGTGCGTATTGCGCTTTCAGAGAGTTGAGAATAGTTCAAAAGCAAGTAGAACTGGAGGGTCGTGAGTTCTTTTTAGAAACTAAATCACGTCACGAACTTTTAAAAGCTTTTCGTTGACAGCTTAAAGCTTGTAAGACCCTATAATTGGCAGCTAAAGTCAATGACTCTCAAAGTCTTCTAATCAAATCTTCTTCCATATTTACAAATTCCATTACAACCACAGCCGCGTTGGGTCTCACACATGCAGTACCTTACTTGGCATGCCAACTCACCCTTATTGGCATTGAAATTGAGGATTATATTTGAATAATGGTCTACTGTGTTTGGCCAAAGCCTCTAGGCAACAAGGCATATACTCGTACATATATTTGAATCCAATTATAATTTCAAATCCCAAATTGCGCCTTCTGCGTCCAATTGTTACGGCCATGCGTGGAAAGCCATTCAACCTTCAAGGTTTCTTAGGGAAAAATTATGAATTCCGCAAGCACGAATTTTATGCAGCACGTTTACAAATTTACGAGCATATGGGGGACGTTGTTGTTACTCTGTCAATCCTTCAATTCATTTTGTAAACTATACGCGTGAGTGAGTGGTATGTACTACACTATATGCTGGTCATGTATGCGTAGCCGCCATCAGCAATAAGCTCCAGAACTTCTTTCTCCCCTCTCTTTTGCTGGTTTTCTTATTATTTATCTTCACATTATATTAAGTACTTCCACAGCATTTGAATTCAGTTCCGGTGCTCAGTGGTGGTTTGGAATGGTATGTACTTCTGTGCGTTCGTGTGTTGCATGTAGTAATACAACATGGCGTTGTTCCTAATGTAGCGCTTCTTAAACACGTTGTCAGCATATTAAGCGTGTGTGGATTTGAGTTGCTGTACAATTGATAGTCGGTTGAGTCCAATGGGAATGCGTTTCTGCTACTTTAATATGCCTTCATAGCCCTTCCCAGGGCTCCAGGTTCAGGATCTTAATTATATGGGAGATAATTTAAGCTCATTTTATCAACAGCTCCAGTGCTTTGAGAAGTAGAAACTCCATGAAATACTCTCGTCGAAGCTTTGGATATATTAGGGAAGGGTTACTTAGTCCAAAGAAATCATGCGATTTGATATTAACTGAGGCATTCTTCAAGTTACAGAAACAGTGTTTGGGGCTGATCTAGAGCTGTATGAAGAAGGAACTCTATGGATTTTCCGAATTTCATGAAATCTCAGTGTCTTCTCTTACTTAAGTACGATCTTTGCGTTATTTAAGGAAGACTGTTCAGTCTGAAGAAATCTTTTCTAAAAAAGAAGAACGATTCTTTCCATAGAAACCTCTTCCATACATCTTTTGTTGTGTCCCTGAATACGTGGTCTACTTAGTTTGAGGAGGCGCCAGCAAAGGAACTGCCGGAGCTCTCATGTTTCACATTTTTTGGTTAACCGGCTAACCGCTGGATGGTTCAAACGCTCCGGATCGCCAAGAAGATGTTATGTTCTTCCATAATCAAGAACAATAACCATTCTAAAGTCATCTGAACCACACTTCACACTTTGACACTCACTGCCTGCTGAAGTGAGCCCACCACGTGGTTCAAACGTCTCGGATCGCCTAGAGGATGCTTTGCACTTCCATAACTAGGAACAGTAGCTATGCTAAAGTCACCAGGATCGCGCCACATTTCCTTTGACACTCGATTAGTAGACTAGTAGATTATGTTGGCTACTTTTATCGACAATGAAAACCATTCTAGCGTCACCAGGAGTGCAGCAATTCCAAGAATTTCATATTGCCATGTGAATATTGTACAGTTTGGCGACCACTGGAGAATGAAGCGATTCCTCCACTCCCAAACTTCGGGTGTATTCTGTGAGGTTTGTCTCTATTACTAACCAGACCATACTCTGATTTGTTAGAAGAAGAACAGTGCGAGCTTCGCAGCAACTTCTTTTACAGTATGAAATTTTATGAACTTTTGAAACACTTCAAAAAAATATGTCGAAAATTGTTCTTCACGTATTTTAAACCTGTTATAGTCGCATTCTTACATCTCTCTCCCCCTTTTCTACGATTTTCTTAACTAGTTTCTGTATATTTCCCCACTGGGGCTACTTGCCGCAATTGCTTTGCACATGTCGCAGCAATTTTCCACGTACGAGTATGTGCCGCAGCAAAACTACTCGCACTTGAGAAACGTGTTAGCCACTGCTGCTGCCACTTTTAATGCCGCCTTATTGCTCATTTGTTGTCATCCGTTGTTTCTTTGCCGCATTGTCTGCTGCGCCATAGCTTTCTTACGTACCTTTGCTTTTCTTTTTTATTTCGGTATTTTTTTTTTACATTTTTGTGATAGCTAAGCATAAAAAGTTGATTAACTTTTGCACGAAGCCAAAAACTGTTGACTGTTTGGTATGCAATACAATACGTCGGTCGTTTGAGCGTTGTAGCGTGTACAGCAGCGCGCTCATGTTGTTGGCTGGCAGTCGAGCTTAGCCACGACGTTTATTAAGCAGTCAGTGCGCGTATAACAAAAACGCCTTGTGAGACGACGACTCGGTTGTTGTTGAGATTGTTGTTGTTGGTGGTGATGGCGATAGCTTATCGTAAGCGGTAACGCGTGGGGCGGTGACAAGTGCGACTTGGCTAGCGCGATTGCTATTACGTTTACGCGCACATTTGTGGCGTGTCGAACCGGTTGTCGCTGAACTTACATACAAATGTATATGGTGCGTACGTGCTCAACTCCGTCCAACAGCTGTGCGGTGCGACGCAGCGCGGCATTGTTATTTTGCCGCACGTCTTGTACGACCGGTTTCCTTTTGTTTCTACACTTCTTACTCACTCATTTAAATAACATAGATTTTCTATGTAAAGCGCGCTAACTTGTCGCCTGTAGAGTAACTGGTTTCCGCGCGCTCGCCGCTCTTTTAGCGCTTTTTTATGCGTGCCGCAGCAACTGGTTTTTGGTGCTCCATTTGTTTTTGCTTCTTTTTTGCAGTTTCTTTAGTAATTTTCCAGCGTTGTTTTTTACGGCTTTGCTGCGTTTGTGCAATGTTGTCGGTCGGTGTCGCAGGTCGTCGCGCGCATTTGCATTACAGGTTTTCAATGGCAAGCAGCAACGTTGCATTTTTTCTGCAGCTAACGGGTTTGCACGCGCTCAAAAACGCGCGCACTCATTTGTGAGTGACGAAAAGTACACAATTTCGCTTATTTATGAAAAAAATCTAAAATTTTCGAACGCGAAATTTTAAATAGCAAGTAACGATTTTAGACGCTACCGAATGCACTTGTACCTACACGCTTTTGGAAGTAATGCAATTGAAGCTTATTGGGATGAATTTATGAAAAAGCAAAATATTTCGAAGAATATCGAAGAAGATTTGCCGCGCCTCCACCACCAAGTAACGATTTCAGCTGGTACCGAGTACTAGAACTCGCTTCCATTAGTGTTTAACGAAATCGAAACTCGTTGGAATGAATTTATTAGAAAATCACAAATTTTCGAAAGAGATTTCCTAGGGCTGTAGCAGCAAGTAACGATTTTAGATGCTACCGAATACTTGTACGTACACTCTTTTGCAAGTAATGCAATTGAAGCTCATTGGGATGAATTTATGAAAAAGCAAAATATTTCGAAGAATATCGAAGCTTCCACTACCAAGTAACTATTTTAGACGTTACCGAATACTTGTACTCGGTCTTTTTTTTGTGTGTAATGAAAATGGAAGTTCGTCCGAATGAATTGATGAGCAAAAATCACAAATTTTCGACTAAGATTTGACGCGGCTTACAGCAACAAGTAACGATTTTAGATGCTACCGAATACTTGTACTCGGTCTTTTTTGTGTGTGTAATGAAATCGAAACTGTTTGGAAGGAATTTATGAGTAAAAATCACAAATTTTTGACTAAGATTTGACGCGGCTTACAGCAACAAGTAACGATTTTAGATGCTACCGAATACTTGTACTCGGTCTTTTTTTGTGTGTAATGAAAATTAAACTTGTTCTAATGAATTTATGAAAAAATCGGAAATTTTCGTAAAGACTGGCAGCGGTTTCCGAATCCAAGTAATGATTTTAGACGCTACCAAATACTTGTACTCGGTAATTTTTTGTATGTAATGAAATGGAAGATCGTTGTACTGAATTTATGTGAAAATTACAAATTTTAGAACACTTTTTAAAATGATTTGCAGCGGTTTCCGAATCCAAATAACGTTTTTAGCTGGTACCGAATACTTGTACTCAATTTAGCACATTCCTTCCTTACTTATTTTTCTACAAGAGCATAGTGCAAACTTTGAACTTGCTTTTAGTTTTTCTTCATGCTACTCTCATCTTCCACATATCTTCACACACTTCTCAAAAAAAAAAAAAAGAAAACCTCGTCTTACGGGTTACTCCAGGTCTTTCTTATGAATGCACATAAACTCGTTTTGCCACAAACAACATTCTGTAGTATCCCACGTTGCGTTACATACAAACATACATACATAGACACACATAAAAGTCAGCAAGTCAGCCCCATTCACTAGCTTTGCTAGCAGCACTTGAATAGCTGGCGCTCCGCAATGTAGCAGTGAATTTTGGGGTCGTTGCTGTAGTGTTGTGTCGTTGCGTCGCCGTAACGTCACGAAAATACGCGCGTTCATACATAAATACAGCACTACATATATATATAATATATATACTATATATTTATAAAAATACGCTAGTTCACACACATAATAGCACACAACAACAACAAAATAGATGTATACTAAATACAAAAGCAGACAAAAGCTTGTTTGAAAGGCAGTCCCAGCCCGTTTGGGTAGCGTATGTTATGCGGTTTTAGGAGGCTTGCAATAGCGTAAATGGCATTCATTACCACTACAGTAACAGCAACAGCAGCAACAACATAAGTGACGTATGCATAGTATATGTATTGAAAACTTGTGTTGTTATTGTTATTGTTTTTTGCAAATGAATGAGCGCACGACATGCATATTTACCAGAAATACTTGTGTATGTTGTTCTAAACTTATACTATTTATATACATATAAAACTATATAGTATATATATACACACATAATTTTGCTAATTTCAAAGCATCACGACTTTTAAAAATACACACATCTGCACAAAAATTCTTTAGTTTTATTTTTATTTTTTTTTTGTGAGCGGCTGACTATCGTCATTCGCAGCTGAAATTTTCATAAACAAGCAGATGTTGACATGCTCCCATTAGGCTACATACTTTGTAAATATGTATGCAGATAAATATGTGGCAAGTGTGGTGATAAAGAGGCATTTTGTATATACTAGAATATTTGTTGTGGGCAGTGTGAACCATTTCGAACAGTTTATAATGTTGATAGTTTGTTTAAAATAACCAAAAATATATAGAATGTAGTTACAATTAGAGCTAGCAATTTTATCCAGATTTCTCAGTTAAACGGATAAACTGAAAATTACATTATCCGTCATCCTAAATAAAAAATTGCTATCCGGATAAACCGAATTATAGTATCGGTTGTTTAAATGATAAATCTGAGCTTTCCGGCTTACGGTTAAACTGAAAATTGCATTATCCGGTAGAATTACCTTATTCGGTGGCTTAAAGAAAAAATCTGGGTTGTTTGGCTATCCGGATAAAACGAAAAATTCTATATCTGGTGCCCTTAAATTAAATCGGATTTTAACCAGCCGGATAAACAAAATTACTTTATCCGGTGGCCTAAACAAAAAATCTGGGCTGTTTGGCTATCCGGATAAACCAAATAATGCTGCTATGCGGTACCCAATGTAATAAAACCAGGTTTTAGCCATCCGGATAAGACAAAATTATCTTATCCGGTGACGAAAATACGAAAAATTTGGATTTTGTGATATTTTGATAACTATTGGAACTGGAAAATTCAACCGGATATTGGGCTAAATCAATTTGGATCTACGGATAGTTCTACAAATGATTTTTAATGTAATAAGTACAATATCTATACTATCCAGGTTTTATCCGCACCAAAGAAAAACCAATATTCGAAATTCTGATATCCAGATAATTGCATTAATTAATATTAATGAAGAAATAACTCGATATCCATACTAGCCGAATAATATCTATGTCAACGGATAATCCGTTTGAGTACCTGGGTATTCTAAAAGTTCTAGACCGAATGAAGTGCTTTTCTTTAGAAGAAATTCTAATAGAACTTATTATCTTTTCTGCGTGACCGCTATCTCCAATGCTAAGCAAATCGATTTTCAAGTTTGAAATTGAAGTTTCCAAAGGCCCAAGAACACCAAAACCAACAAAGATGCCGCAGCCGATAATATGATCATTAAGGTTTCTTGTAAAGAACAGAGAGAGTTCTGATAGTAAGAATTTTGGTATCCCGGAAGAGATCACGGGAAACTCACCCTTAAAACACCTGTTCTTTATAATAGAAACTACTAAGTATGACTCAAAAGACCCAGAAGCATCGACATATTGCATTGAGCCTCACAAATTAAGCATTCTGCTTTTTATATTATGATCTCACGCTCAACTTGCAACATTGCTATAATTTTTTCTTTTTTTTTCAAAAACATTTTTCAATTTGAAAGCATGTTTATTTACATATTCTTGTATTTTTTTTTGTTTTGTTTAGAAACGTCCAACAATTGAAATTAACATTATAAGTTTTGTAAACAGAAATTCTACTTTACATACGGTGCTTTCGATTCCCCCATTGCTAGTTTGCTGTACTGCTGCTACTCCTGCTCATGTTTATTAAAGTGAATTTCTGCTATAAAAGAAGAATGCGCCTGTTATAAAAAGCTATTTTTATACCTCATTCAGCACGAAAATGAAACTGAAGTCCATTATACAACTTCCCTTGGGCCGATGTTTATGTTTATGCGTATACATATAGATAAATAAATATACGAGAATATTCATATGTAGACGCTGACGTTATTACGACGCGTTTATGTTTACAACATTCTACGTGTAGAAGGCACGCAACACCATATACGAGTATGCAGTCCATTTGAGTATAGTATATGGGCACTTTCAGCGCTCATTCATGTGTCTATATGTATTCAAATTGTGTATTTTTATACTTCCTATCGGATTGAAGTCATTAAACTCCGCTCTATTAAGGAATAGTATAGTAGTTTATAGAGATTTCTACAGTATATATCACAGAGAAGAGGGAGTTAATCAACTCGAAATACTCAGAAAAATGTAATTTTGTATATAAATATGTTTTAGGGACCCTCATTTGTTATGTAGAAAAATATTGGAGTGATTTTGACGTGAAATAACGGAAAGTAGCGTTTAATCCTGGAAGCTATTAAAAAATTTATAGAAATCTGTACAGTAAATCTTATAGAGAGGGACTCAATAGACTCGAAAATCAAACATTTTTGAATACAATTTTTAAGGGACCCGCATTTGTTCCTAAAGGAAATATTGAAACGATTCCGATGAAAAATAACGGTAAATTCTGTTTATCTTCGAAGCTACCCATGGGTTTCTTATAAATCTTACGTATAGTGAGACAAAAGTCTGAAAATACGTATGTTTTAAACAGAATTTATTTTAAAAATTTAAGCACCCTTCTTTCGTATGAAAAGAAATATATGACAGTGGTTCCTTTGACAAATAACGGTAAAAAGCATGAAAATAGTATTATAAAGCCTCAAACCTACTTGGAAACGCCCTGAATAGCTTACCTACTTCTACTACACTTGTAAAATTGTTTAAAAAATTTAAAAATAATAAAAAAAAACAATAAAAAAATAATAATTTAAAAAAATGCAATAAAAATTCTTTTTAAATAAAAAATAATAATTTAATTTTAAATTAAAAAAAAATTAACTAAAAATAAAAAAATTAAAATTAATTTTGAAAATTGAAAAATTGTAGAAATGAGTGTAAAACCCCACCTCTACCACTAAAAAATATATTTTTATCGAAATTAGCGTTAAGCTGCTGTCGTGATTCAACTAAAAAAATCACAAATAATACAAAAAAAAATAATAAATAAATTTAATTTTAAATCTAAAAATTACAAAAAAAGTAATAATTAAAAAATAATAATTAAAGAAGTAATAACAATAAAAAAAATAAAAAAAAAATTAGAAAAAATTAGAAAAAATTAGAAAAAAAAGAAAAAAGAAACCCCCCACCTCTACCTCCGAAAAACACTTTTTTTATCGAAATCAGTTGTAAGCTGCTGTTGTGATTCAACTCAAAGCTCGTGACTACATGTGGCTGGTACTTTACTGTTTTTTAGTCAAATGTATGCAATGCAATTTGACACACTGTACATATGCAATATGTTTGTAAATTCCACTTAAAATGTATTTTTGTTGTATTGTTGTATGAATGTATTTTATTTGTATATTAAATGCAGTTTGCCAGCCTATGTTAATTATTTATGCTATATTTTCATCATAACTTATTTGAATATAATTTTATTCTAGGTACCATTTTTATTAATTTAAATTTTTTATAACAGTATATATTTTTTTGGTCATATAATATTATTTGAATTGCAAATTTATTTTAATTTATATATTTTTATTAATTTTAAAATTTTTCTTAATTATAATTTTTTTAATATATATATATTTTTATTAATTTTAAAATTTTTGTTAATTATAATTTTTTCAATTTATATTTTTTTCATTTTAAATTTTTTAATTATAAATTTTTTTTAATTTTAATTTTTTTTTCAATTTTTCGCCATACATATCAACTAACGCTTCACACACATACACATTCAATGATCATCGCAGTGTCATCAATAAGTAAAATATAGCGCTACTGTGGAAAAAGCAAATGCATTTCTTCATTGTTTATGTGTGTGTGTGTGTAAGCTGCTGGTTAATTGTGTGTGCGCGGAATATGAAAAATATTTCTAAAAAAAATACATAACAAACATATGTACATAAATAGTAAATAGCAGCAGAACGCCAAAAAAAAAAAGCAATTTTGTCTGATTCGATTCGAATTTTATAGTTTATGTGCCGCCCATGCCACATCCGGTTGTGCCGTTAGGCAATTCGACGTCACCAGCTTTGTCGTCATCACACCAACAGCAACAACAACAACATCCACAACATGCACAACAAATATCACTACAACAACAACAACAACAACATCAACAACAACTACCACCTCAATCTCTAGCACCACCATCACACCAGTCAATAGCACCACCACCTCTGCCACAATTACCAACAACCGCCTGTTCAGTCACACAATTAGCACAAAGTCCGATGGCTAATCTCATGTCAATTACAGAGACATTACCACCGGGTAGTCCAAGGAATGGACCGAGTCCACCGGGACCGCCGCCACCGCGCACAGCATCACGCGGTAGCCAACATTCACCGAATAGTTCGGGTGAGTAATGTGTCCCAGTGTGAAAGCGAAACTAAACCAAAATAAAATAAATAAATATTTTATAATATTAAGTAGTTTTGTTGTTGTAAAATTGGTAGCATTCCGTTTAGAGACCATTCCAAAATCGCTAGAGCGAAATATGCACTAAATAACGGTACTGCGTGCGGTTCGTACGATTACTGTTCTAATTTTTTTCTTGTGACTTCGATAGATTTTGTGCAGCGTCTATGTAGCCGCATCTAGAACTAACTACATTCCTCATACTACCTGTGCACTCATACCTACATCTACGCACTCATACACTCATATACTCATTATAACTAACTGTACTCTTTGTACTCTATAACTTTGGGTCTCCACAATTGTTGAGCTCACAATAATGTGATTTTTTTTCTTTTTATTTCTTCCATTGCAGCCGGCTCTTCGTCCGGACGTCGTTCGTCGGGTTCACGACACGTCTCGAGCACCACAGTCACCAGCTCCGAGGTGCAATCGAGTCCAGCGAATACACCACAAGTGGGACCCGGTAGCGGTCCCAGCGGCGGCAACGCTAACAATGGCGGCGCAGTCAATGTGAGTAGCGGCAGTGGTGGTAATGCTGGTGGCAACAATGGACCGCTGCCACCGGGCGCAAGTGGTGCGGATGCAAATGTCGGTGGCAACAGCAATGGTCCAGGCGGTAATAACAGCAATGGACAAGGCAGTGGCGGCATGAATGCAGCAAATGCTGCAGCAAGTGGTGGCGCGTCAGCGTCAAATGCGGCAGCCGCTGCACAAAATGCCACACTCAAGTGCACATTGTGTCAGGAGCGGCTGGAGGATACACATTTCGTGCAGTGTCCGTCTGTTAATCATCATAAGTTCTGCTTCCCCTGCAGTCGAGAGAGCATCAAGCGGCAAAATGTGAGTTTTTGGGCTATAATTTATGAAGAATAAAAATGAGAATTAATATTCATGCAATTTACAGGGTCTTGGCAATGAGGTGTACTGCCCTAGTGGCGATCGCTGTCCCTTGGCTAATTCAACGATTCCTTGGGCTTTTATGCAAGGCGAAATTACCACTATACTGGGTGAGGAGGTTAAGGTGAAGAAGGAGCGTGAATCTTAATGTCCATTTTATTGTAAAAAGCTGCGACGGGCTTTGGAGAATTTTTAAACAAAAACACTTGAAACTGGGTGGCAAGCGCGCAAAGCAAGAAATGTTGTTTTTTTGAAGTCAAAACTAAAATGTATTGAAATTGTATGAGCAGTTGAAAACTCCACAAGTTGAATGAATATTGTAACAAAAAGTACAGTAATAAGCATAGAAGTAGAAGTTTAATAGTTGTGCAGCAGTTATGCGTACTGTTTAAATTACAAAAAAAAAAAAACAAAAAAAAAAATGAACGACAGTTGAAAACACCTAAACCAGTTGGGCGCAGCGTAAATTGTGGTCAGTAAAAATTAGAAGAAGTAAAAAAAGCTTTTCAAAAGCCAGTAGTTTGAATTTAAAGTTAAGTAATGTGCGGCGGCTCTAATAACCGTTAATGTGTGAAGTTTTGTGCGCAGAAAATGTGTGCTTTGCATTGGTAACACTTGTAACTGGCTGCCAAACAATTTGTATGCAACCACACTTTGTAAAGTGGCGCGAAGAAGTTGTATGAGCACTGTTTATTACAGTTCAGACCACTTTGAGCACCTAACCTTTGTGTGCTGGTCCTCCTCCGTCATGCAGGAGTGCGAACTTTGAACTTTCTTGGTAGTTGCTGTGTTCAAATGCGCACAGCAACATTAACAAATAGATTTACATATATAAAAACTATATAAAATAACAAAAACAAAAAAATAAAATATTTAATTGCATATTGACAGTTTTGGCGAGAAAGAGATTGAGCAAAAAAATTTGAAAAGCAAACATTAAAGCCGGATTAAAATTTTTGTCGGCCTAAAGAGCCAAAAAGCAGACACTTTACAAACAACAACAAAAAAACATGTAAAAAACAGTCTTTAATTTTTTAATTAAAATGCTTACGCGTTGACTAAAGTTCAAATTTGTTTTAGTAGAAAATTTTTTTTTATAAAAATATAAAAAAATTTTAAATTATTTTATAAAAATATTTTTTTTTTTATAAAAATAATCTTTTTTAATAAAAATTTAATTAAAAATTTTTTTAATGAAAAATAATTTTTTTTAATAAAATTCAATTAAATTTTTTTTTTTAATAAAAATAATTTTGTTTAATAAAAATAATTTTTTTTAATAAAGTAAATTTTTTTTTAATTAAAATTTTACTTAAAAAAATTATTTTTATTACACAAGCACTTCAAAAAAATTATTTTAACTTTACAATGTTTCAAAAAAAAAACTATTTATTTTCACTTCTTTGCGTGTCGCGTAAACTGCTCATTTTTTTTCAAAAACAACAACAAAAAATACCACGTATTATTATGTGACAAATGCGTTTTGCCGTTTTCTTTAAAAGCTTTTAAAAATCAAAGTTAAACAGTAATTTGAAAAAAAAAAATCAAAATATATTTAACAACCTAAATTTTGGTTTAATATTAAATGTACATAATGCCTAATTTGTAAGATATATAAATTAAAAAAGAAATAACTTTTCGTTGAAATTTATTTTTGTAGTAACTACAAAAGCGTTTGCAATTATGTTATTTTTTTATTTTTTATGTGTTTTAGTTGTAAAGCTATTTTATATATTACGTGGAAAAAAAATTAAAATATTATTGCTTTAACGCTATAAAAATATAATAATTTAATATTAAATGTAAATTAATGCTAAGTTCAATTATCATTTAGTTTTAAACTAACTAACATTTAATGCTACAAAAAAATAATTCTTACTTTAAGTGTATTTGCCAATTATTGCGGCGCTTATTTTACGCATTGTTGTATTTATTATTTATAGTGATTTTACGCAGAAAAAATAATAATGAAAAAAATTGTAAAAGTTTGCAAGAAAAAGATTCAAAAAAATTGAAAAAAAGTGAAAATTTTGCAACAAAATTTTGCAAAAAAAAAAATTGTGAAAATTTGCAACAAAATTTTAAAAATTCGCAAAAAAAATGCTAAAAATTTGTACAAATTTGCAACAAAAACATTAACATTTGATGCGCAGCGTAAAATATTAGCATTAAATGTGGTGCGTTCATAACGCCAAAATCATTTTTCGCGCAAACAAAAACAAAAACAAAAAATTAAATTGTAAAACAGTCAGTTTATTTACTTTGCGTTTTAATTAGTCAATGAGAAATTAAAATTTGTTGCAAATTTTTGGTAAATTTTGTTGCAACAATATAAATTCGTTAAATGATTCACAATTTTAACGCGTATTCCAAATTCTAAAACACATAACAGTAAATTAATTTTTAAAACTTGTTTATAACAATAAATAAATCAAATATATATGCTATATATATTAATTTGTAAATTTTCAACGCCAACCAAGTTGCGGCATACAACAAAATATCGTAGTTTGTAGTGGCAAAAACAAATAATTATTTAAATGCAAATTGCAAAAAACTAAACAATCCTAACTAATATTATAATACACATTAGATTTACAAATGCGCATTAAAAATTACATAAAATACATATAAATGTATAACATTAAATCAACAACAACAACAACAGTGAAATAATTGCAAACAAACAAATTTGTAAACTTACCATGTAAGCATATAAATATTTCAACGTGAATAATAAAAATATTGGAAAACATTTCAAAATAATTTAGTGGATATGTGAAAAACGAAAAATGGCGATTTTGTATTTATTTAATGAGCATGTGGTGTGAATTAAGGGGTTAGGTGGGTTTCAAAACTTTAAAATTACAAAAAAAAACAATCCGAGTAATATTCTTAGAGATATGATACCCTTTAGAAGTTCCGCCCATCAGGCCACGTCAGTATGAATGTAAAACTTTAAACGCGTTTATCTCAAAACACAATTTTTCAAGTCGATAGACACGTTAACTCAAAAAGTTATGAATCGTTTTTGCTCAAATTTCGCGCACATCTTTGGAATCTAGTTAATGAACGAATAGTTTTGTATATTTTTATTACAACTACTTTTTTTTTTGGGCCAGTATATGCTGAAAATTTGACTAAAAAGTGGGTTTTTTGTTTAAAATTCTGTCAAAAACTGAAATTTCAATATTTTATTTTTTCCTTCATTCATTAACTAGATGTATCCATGTACTATCGAAATATTTCTGGTTTATTGTTTTTAGATGAACCATTCATGAGTTATGATGTCCACTGCAAGACATTTATTTTGGACAAGTCATGCGAGATGTGGTGCCAACGTCTGATTTTTCGAAATTTGTAAATAAAAACTTCACAAAATACTGTTTAAATATGAATCTTTGATACGCTGAATTGTTTGAGTAAGATATATGATTGTATGTATATATTGAAAAAAATAATTGTAAAAATACCCTTGTTTTTAGCCTCTGAAACCCACCTAATCCCTTAAATGAAGGACAAGGCAAGCAGGTGTAGTAATTACAAAATTATTAAATAAACTATCGCTTATGACAGCAGCATGAGTGTGTGTGTCAACAAAATTTTGGAAAATAAAGTTTAATGTTGCAGCGTAATCATACAATAATGTAGAAATTTATTAAAACAAATATTGCAGCTTCCTTTATACAATTCATTTAGGGTTGTTGTGGAATCTGACAGTTGTCGGAATCAGAATTCAAACCGACAACAAATTCTGGTTCGTGTCATGAATTCTGATATTATTGGTTTGAAGTTCGAATCTGAAATTTTATTGGTTTTAGGTGTCATGGAAACCAATTTTATCGGTTTAACTATCAGAAACAAACCAAGAGCTTCAGGGCTGACAGATTTGAGACATTTTGTTCATTTTTTGGAAAAAATATAATAAGAACGTATAAAATATAATAAGAAAAATAAGATAAGAACGCTAAATGACGTAATTATTGAATTCAACGGAAAGAAATAAAATATTCTAATAATTTTACAAAATAAGTAACTCAGATTAGATCATGGAAATATCTAACTTTTTATATAAAAGTTAAACAATATACAGTGGAACTTCCATAACTCGAAGATCTCCATTACTTGAACTTTTAAATTGGCAATAGCGTTTAAAAATCAAATTTCATACGAATTTCCTTTCATAACTCGAATTTCTATAACTCGAAGTTCTCCATAACTCGAATTCTTGAAGTGGCATTAAAAGGCAATTTCATACAAATTTCCTCGAAATTTTTTTGTGGATTATGTTGATTCCAGTTAGAGAAGTTCTACTGTATATATACACTTAATAAATCATAATTCACTTAAGGCTCTATCTATTTACTGGTCGTAGACAAAAAAAATCTAAAAAAATCACTAAAAAATAGGCCGTCACAGGGAATTATCACCTTAAATCATAATTGGAAACTTACACATTCATGCTGCCGTCATAATAGTAGGAGGTATAGATGATTGTAATTATTAACAAAGCAGTCCTAAAGGAATGACAATTTAAGCTATAAATTCTCAATTAAAAGTTAAAAGCAGCTTAGAGCTGCTACGAAACTTAGAGTTTGGGTCAGCGCAGTACTGACGAAATGGAAATGAATTGCATACCTTTGTTATTAATTGATGAAAAGTAATGCTGAATTATATAATATTGATCCATAAAATAGTTTGCTTGATCCAAAAAATTGTTTTCTCGATCCGTTGAAATAGAAAGTTGCTGAAAAATCACAATTATGCTTCGTTTCACTTATTAAACACACGCACTTGCAGATTTGCATGTCATCGGCAGTACTGCAAACGCCATTTTGTGCAAAAATGGCTTTTGTTGCTATCACCTAATTTCACACACACGTTATTTGGTGGAAATTAAACGAAACTGCAACTTTTTTGGAAAATTACGATAGCTAACTTCTTCGAATATTTAATTTTATTAATTTTAAGTTTTTAAACGAGCGGAAATTAATGCAATTTCCTTAAATACACCTGATGCTTCCGATGAAGTACGCGCGCTGCGTTTAACGAAGGTAGTTGCAATGCTGCCAGACGTATTTTATGTAAATGATTGTCAAAATGTGTGGAAAATAAAGATTTTAATTGAAATAAATGCAGCATTTTTAAAATTAGCTAAATAAAATTGCAATATTATAAATCATAAATATTGGTAAAGCATATTTGTTTATGTGTTTAATAAAATAATACAGGCAAACATACAACTTGTAATGAAAAAGATGTATTGAATGTGGATAAATAAATATTATATAAGAGAAGAAGTGTTTAACTATTTATTTTATGTTAGCAAAGGTGAGTTTATAATAAAAATCTTTAAAAAACTGAAATATCGACTTCGGTTTCCCTAGTGCTGCCACTTTTGCTAACAAAATTTAAGTAGCAGTGTTGCCATACTGTCATTTATTTAAGCAATTCAACACATAAGGCAGCACATACATTTTGACAATTGGCAATCAAAAAACAATTGCTATTGGGAACTGTTCGGAAAGCAAACCATTGGAATTTTATTTTTTCATTATTTGCGACGGACAGCGCTACAAAACAGACGAAACGAGAATAATGTAGCTTCTTAGTGGAAAATGGCGAAAAATTTAAATTTTGGTAAAGAAAATTAAGCAATTTCATGCATACAAATAGCGTACAAGTGTTTTGATTACAAAATAAAGTATTTTTATAGCGTTATAGCTCGAAAACAAGTGTAAAACTGCTTGCGACACCATTGCGTGGGCGCTGCAACTTGTAATGGCTGCTGGCGTTATGTTTTCAACTAAAATATTTCTAATAATTGTGCAATCACACCACAAATGTTATTAAATAACAACAAATATGCTACAAATTAATTATATCTAGCAATACAATTGACTTTTGTTAGATTTTAATGGCAGTAGCAGAGTGGCGTCTGCCGTACAACTCGCACAGTGTTTATTGTTATATTTGTTAGTGTGTTTGTAGTGGGGTTTGTTGAAATTTAGAGTACGGGTGAATCACCAGTGCTGGGGTAAAGAGCGTGTGTATTTGTTTATTGTTGTTGCTATTGCTGTAGCATTGTTGTAGGAGCAGCAGCAGTTGGCGCAATGACTGGCGCCATTTAGCCGTTTCAGGGTCAGGGTCAAAACGTTAAATGTGTGTAATAAAAAAAAAATCAAAAATAATGGCAGTTAGTGCATATGCACCGCAGTGTGTTTGAGTTGGCAGGTGTCCCATTAAAGACTTTGTAATGCAAATTCATGAAACTTTTCGCTTTGGCCCACTTACAGATACCGAACACATTCCTAGGGCAACCGGTTCACCGCCCACAACATCAAATTCCAACACTAGCAACACACAACAGCTGCAACAAAAGACACCAACAACCGGCACGCGCATCACCAACTATAGCACAGCCTGTGCCGGCTGCTTGAATGCCTTGAATTTGAGTCGCGAGGAGTTCGTCATTGCGTTGGGTCAAGAATGGCATAGCGATTGTTTCCGCTGCTCCGTGTGTGATGCACATTTGCACAATTGGTATTTCGAGAAGGACGGTTTACTCTTCTGTCGTGACGATTACTATCAACGCTTTGGTGAATGCTGTCAACAATGCAGCGCCATCATAACGGGACCAGTAATGGTAGCTGGCGATCATAAATTTCATCCAGAATGTTTTTGTTGCAGCGCGTGTGCTGTATTCATTGGTGAGGGTGAAGCGTACGCTCTGGTGGAACGTTCCAAACTCTACTGTGGCAATTGCTACAAACAACAAGAAACACACACAGTTGCGGCTGATTTAGATGCGTTCAGCGCCAGTGTAACCATTGATGGTGGCAGCAGCAACAACAAGCAAACGAAAACAATTAGTGGTAGTGCGAAACCCATACATTCCATACGTCTCGTAGAGATACCAAAAGATGCCGCACCGGGTCTACGTCTGTCTGTCGATAATGTGAGTGTGCAACGTCACTATTTGGATGGCGGTAGTGGTAGTGGCAGCGGCGGTGCATTTCGTGCCACTTCGCCAACACACGCAAAGCGCTTAGACGGTCCACTCGAAGTTTGTCCGGCCGTGCGCATATCTGAGTGAGTAACAACGTTAATTGCGGTAAACACAGCTTAAATACAACTACTAATACTCTCGAGCTTACTATTTGCAGCAACTAATTGTTTAGCAAAATCAGTTTAATTATTTGTGCGTGTAGTGACCGCTAACGTTTTCGGGAGCGTATATATAGCGCTAGAAATCAATACATTGCATCAAAAACTTTTTGTTTGTGTAAAGCGCGAATAATTGTGTCACTCAGTTCGATTTATCGATTGCAGCTGTTTCATGCGATCACGTCATGACGCTGCAGCACATTTACACACAAAAGTCGTAAACAATGACTGTCAAGCCAATTTTCCTATTGCGCGCACATTGTTGCACTCACCTCTTTCACGTAAAATTGACTTGTCGAAATATATATATGCTCGCGCGTCCGTCTGTGTCAACTCGTTTAATGCAAGTGATAAATGTCTCGGTTATTTATTCACTTATTTACATTGAAAATAATCCGCATACCTGCACGCTTATCAGCCGTTTGCTAGCCTCTTCGTCGCACAGACGCGCCGCAAGTGCCTCCATAACCACAATTCGGTTTACTTTTAACTTGCACAGCAGCGCTTTGTTTTATTATTTTACAAGAGCGTATATTAAAGCTACTGCTCTTTGTATAAAGCGAAAATAATGTGTATGCATATGTGTATTGTATTGTGTTCGTTTGTGTACGGCCAACTTATCAGCTTACCGCACTTTCGGTAAGGGACGCTAGCAAGCGAAGTTACGTTGAAATTCATTTCAATATTCATGTCGCAATTGCAAAAAATAATGTATTAGTCATACGCCATACCGCAACGGTGTGTGTAAGCGTTTATTGATAAGCGTCAATGGTTAAGCCTCCCAATCGGACGATTTGTACGTTTAACCGGTCTGTGTGCGCCGCAATACTGGTCAGCTGTGCGCAAATGATTAGTCGATTTTTTAAGTCAATGCGGGTAGTAAGTGATCAGTAGCGCACACAAATAGTAAATAAATAGAGATTTGGAAGCTGTAAAGAATATATGTTTACACAAACCCTGTTGATAATTATAATTGGTATATAATTTGACAACAGCGCACAATTTTGAAAGCAGTGTGTTTTGTGGCAGTGCCTTTGACTTTGATTGATGTGAGTCAAAACGAAATGAAAACAAACAAAGAATGCGAAAATTATTTAAAATAAATATTTTTGTGTTGTAAATGAAATATGATACATTTGTGGAGAAAAAAAATGCACTTGCAGTGTTAATAGATTGAAATTAATGAATTTTTGAAGAGAAAAAAATGCACTTGCATTTATAATTGATTATAATAAATTGAAATTAATGAAATTTGTAATGCAATACAGAAATATGAAAACACATAACCCAACTCCTAGTGATTTCCTCTTAATTTTTGAAAATAAAAATTGAAATAAAATAAATAAAATTGTAAAATTATTTAAACATTTAAATATAAGATTTTACGATTTTTTATTTTTTCAACAATTTTTTTTTGTATAAAATTTTAATTATTTTTAAAAATATTTATACTTCAATAATTGTTTAATTAAAAAAAAAAGTAACGTGTTGTGCTTCTTTATAGCTCAGCTTTAATAATTAAATAATTGTGTGAACTTAAAAAAAATTATATATTATATTAACATAACAATTTATAACAATCACCTGCCACTCCTTAAAAACACACTGCTAAAATGTATGGCAGAAAAAAACCACCCGCTACTAATAGTAACTTTTAACCAACATTTTAATTCATTTTTTACTAATGCATCACTTTTATATTTTTTGTCTCTCCCTCTCTCTTTAAATTAAACACGCTCTCTACTTCACGCTGTCGCTTGTTACTCTACGTGCTTTCTTATGACTTTTTATGAACTTGTAATGGTGTGCGTATTCGTTTTTATTAACGAAAATAATAACGCCTGCTGCATCACTCATCATCATCATCCCAACACAAATTAACCAACATCCAATAATAATAATAATAAAAAAAAAAAACACAAAAATAATAATAATAATAACCAACCAAAATAACTGTAAACGTAAACGTCTATTTTTATAACCTACATCAATACATGTACATCGCTCAAAGCAGATACATTTGTAGAATATATGGTCGCCTGGGGAAATATGTTTTCTCCTTTATAACATCGGTTATCGATCAGTGTTGTGGTAGCGATTATAGGTAAACTAAAATGCTTATTTTCCACTAATTTGAATCTGATTTAATAATTATTTTTAACGATTTATGTATTTTTTTAGGTAGTATACCAGTGTTAATGGCTTTCGGTCTAGTCGGATAAGATAGCTTATTGAAAGCAAAGTAATGTTGTTGTTGTAATGTTTCCAAAAACCCGTTTGGGTAACGTTGCTGTGTTTAAAAACTAGGTCCGCATATAATCCGACGTCCCTTTCAGTTATTTAGAGCTAGCTGTCGCAGTCACGAGCGTTAAACCCCGTTAGAAGTCTCTCAGAATTCGTTATACTATTCATGTGACCCCATAATGAGTTCCCATTTACCGTAATTTATATTTAAAACTTGTTATTATTGTTACTGTTCGACTGCCCTTATAAATAACTGCGAACTGTGCGTCAGCTATGCTTTCTTTTGAAGCTGTGCTGGGCTTCTTATCGTCTTTTAACAGCAATATACATATTTTTATGTGATTTTTTTTGCTTTTTCCCATGAATCAAGAACTACACTGTACAAAAACAAACTTAAAGAAAAAAAGATTTTTTTGGAGGTTAGAATATTTCATTTACAAAGAGAATTCATTTCGGAGTATCATAATTCTTCACTCGAGGTCTCAATTGAGCTATACAAATATATTTATATCTATGGACACATATTACTTTAAGGAATTTTAGAAAACTTGAGTTTAAGTCGAACTTAACCTAAAATTTCAATAGGAGAATTGAAAATTGGTTTTTTGCGAGAAGAAGCCATATGCTGTCAGACCGCTTTTAGAAAATATACTGCCGGCCGTTGACTAAGCTGGTACGTGATACTATCTACAAGTCGTCAATTATCATATTTCAAAGTTTTTTCCCCAAAAAATGGAGTCTCTTCCCAAAAAATGGAGCTTTATATTGCAGCAACAGGAGCTAGAAGTTACAACAACAATAACATCAATATAAATAAGATAAGACTGCATGGCCTGTCTTATCTTATTTAACAACTACAACAAAAAAGTCT
Organism: Zeugodacus cucurbitae; assembly: GCF_028554725.1. Taxonomy (NCBI): domain Eukaryota; kingdom Metazoa; phylum Arthropoda; class Insecta; order Diptera; family Tephritidae; genus Zeugodacus; species Zeugodacus cucurbitae. The sequence continues at coordinate 7,122,342 of NC_071670.1, forward strand.
CTGAACTTATACGAAAAATAAATTTTTGAGCCAAAATTATGTTATACCAGACCGAATTCCATTGATCACAACAAAAATTTCATCAATATGCTTTCTTCACCACAAATTTCACTAATTTATTTTTGAATTTCTCTTCCAACCACTTGGCACCCCTTCCACGCGCAGAATCGACGTTAATTTAGCCAATCTGCACATCGGCGATCGCATACTTGAGGTGAACGGCACGCCCGTTAACGACACATCCATCGAACACATTGACAAATTGATACGCAGCACCGAGAAAATACTACAGCTCACCGTCGAACACGACCCTGTGCAAGTGTGTCGCAGCTGCAGTCAAGCAGACATACTGCAACGGCCCACATCGTACAGTGACCTGCCGCCATTGGCCACATCGGCGTCAAGCATCGAAGTGTACGGACGTCGCAGCGTCACCGATTCGCTCACCTGCAGCACCAGCACCAGCACAATCGCGCCGCACAGCAACAGCAGCGATTGCGGTAGCGGTGGCAGCTCGCCCACACGTCTCACCAAGCTCGACAGGGAGCGCATTTACAAGCGGAAGGATGAGGGTTATATAAGCGGCACGAAGACACGACAACTGCGTAAATGTAAGAATCTGCATATGATTGCGAGTGAACAGCCAACGCTGCCACACGCAGGCTCCACACATTCCATTGGGCCGACCATGGGTGGCGCGGTTACAGCGAACGCCGCCAAAACTGACGGAACTGCAACGGACACGACACAATTGGGTATGCGTTTGCGTGAGAAGGAGCGCTGCTCCAGCATGTCGAAGCTGCTGGATGAACAACATGCGCCGACGGAGCAAATTTATGATTTGTCGCGCACGAAATCGTTTCGTGTGGAGCCCAAACCGCAACGCATCTTTCGCGCCTCCGATCTGGTGCTGGGCGAACTGCTCGGCAAGGGTTTCTTCGGGCAGGTGTACAAGGTGACGCATCGTCTGACGAAGGAGGTGATGGTGCTCAAGGAGTTGTATCGCGTGGATGAGGAAGCGCAGCGTAATTTTCTCAAAGAGGTAGCAGTGCTGCGTTCGCTGCATCACAAGAATGTGTTGCGCTTCATTGGCGTGCTCTACAAGGACAAGAAACTGCATTTGGTCACTGAGTATATAGCGGGCGGTTCGCTGAAGGAGCTCATACACGATTCGGGCTTGCCACTTACATGGCCACAACGCGTCTCATTCGCTAGGGATATCGCCTGCGGCATGAGTTATCTGCATCGCATGAACATCATACATCGTGACCTGAATTCGCTGAACTGTTTGGTGCGCGAGGACAAGTCGGTGATTGTGGCGGACTTCGGTTTGGCGCGCATTATCACCGCGCCGTTCTTCAGCGCCGGCAGCAGCAGTGGACCGGCAGGTGGTACTGCGCTCGGTAGTAGCAGCAGCAATGAGCGTTGGTCCGGCGGCGCGTGTCTGAGTCCGAATGGCACTTTGGGACGCAGCAAGAGTCGACAGCGGCGCCAGCGTTACACGGTTGTGGGCAATCCCTACTGGATGGCGCCGGAAATGATGAAAGGACTGAAGTATGATGAGAAAGTGGATGTATTCTCGTTCGGCATTATGCTGTGTGAGGTGAGTGAGCGGCGTTGCCAACTTTAAATTATTTACTTTAACTTTTTTTTCAATTTTGTTTTCCAGATTATTGGACGCGTGCAAGCCGATCCAGATTTCCTGCCGCGCACCTCCGATTTCGGCTTGAACCAGAAGGTATTCCGCGAGAAGTTTTGCCAACAGTGCCCAGAGGCCTTTTTCAAAATCGCCTTCCTTTGCTGTGAACTCAATCCTGATAAAAGGTATGTGTCCTCTATATATTTTTGTCTTAAAAGAGTAAGTTTATCTTATATAAGACTAAGTTTATCTTATATTTCCTGCTTTACCAACAATCTTAGACCGTCCTTTGAAATACTCGAGATTTGGTTGGAAAGTCTGCTGGCCTCCAGTGCCATGAATCAACCACTGCCCGCTGATCTACTGTACGATATAGAAAACTATCAGGGCACCATAAGCATCAGCAGCACGCCGGATGGCATGCTCACGCCGAAGTCGAATCGCAGTCGCGATGATCTGGACGATTTGGGCGCGCAGCGCAAGCAAACGCCACCGAAGCCCGCGCTTGCTGTGACACAGCCCAGTGTATGCGCCGAAAGCTTTAAAGACGAAAGTGAATTCCACGATGTGACGAAAATGGAAGGCAAAGAGAATGCGGTTATACTGCGCAGAGATATGCCGAAATCTCCACACTTGGGTAAAGACTTCTCGCCCACTGGTGAGCGTATACGCGATAGCATGCGCGCACGCCGCCGCCAACGGCTCATGCAGGCCGCGCAACAACGTGGCGTGACGCCAGAGAATAAGAGTACCGAGCGCGTCTTGGAAGCGGTGAAGCAGACGCTGCAGAATGGTGCGCGCGGCGTTGCGCCACTGAGTAGCTGTAATGGTAGCGGCGCGAAGAAGAGTCGTCCGTATGGCGAGAAGGGTTTTCTATTGGACATCAATCGTGATGGCGATTTGCGTTTGAATAATGTGAAGGATTTGAATTATTGCTCAGATTTCGACTCTAGCTGCGACACGAGTCTCAACTATCACGAGGTGAACGCGCCGGATGAGTTGAAAGCGGTGGAGTGTGAAATGCCGGCGGCGCATTTGATAAATCGACCGGCAGTTTTGCAAGAAGAAGAGCACGCTGAAGATGAAGTACAAAGCGACGAGGCGAAAGAGTCAGCGCCTGTGCAGACGGCGGTAGATGCTGAAATGCAGTTGAGCGTCACAGCAAGCACCAGCGCGCAAACACCGACTGCCAGTGCGCCCACTGAAGTGGTGGATGCAGCGACGCTGAGCACCATGCAGCAAATACAGAAGAAGATCGCCGCGAAATCGTACAAAAACGCGCTCGACGACATACGCACGAAGCTGAATTTGTGTCGCAACAAATTCGAAACAATCGACGCGGCGAATCGGCGCAATTTCAGCAATTCACAAAACTCAATGAAGACCTTCTTTCGCTCGCGCAACTCGCGCTCCATTGTCACCAGTCCGACAGAGCCGGCGAACGCCAGTGAGAGTGTGTACAAAACGCCACCCGAGGCATTAAAAATGTTCCAGCGTCTGGAAGCAGCAAGCGCTGCCGCCTCACCCGCCGGCACGCCGACCAGTGAGCTTGCGCGCCTGCCTGGATCTGGAAACGTCGCGTCAAGCAGCAGCAGCACCTATCGCATTAATCAAACGCCGATATTTGGACGCAAGCAGCCACCAAAGCAAGTCGAATTGTACACACCGCACTCTGAGTCACTGGAGAATCTGCATACTGGGCTGCCGCCGATGACTGCGTTAACACCGGTAGCAACGCGTAAAGATAAAAACAGTCCGGGTGGCGGTAGCGGCAAGCGCGCGAAATCGCCCAAACGTCCAGTGAGCACATTTCGTAGTTACCTCAATGAGGCGGCAGCGGAGGAGGTTGTGGAGAGCGCGTCCGCGCGTTTGGCTGCAACAACGGTTACTACGACGCCTGCTGTAACGCCGGTGGAGACGACACCGAAAAAGAATCGTCGCCTCAATAGCGGCAAAGAGAGTACAAATGAACAGCCTTGGCAGGCGGAAAAGCCAGAAAAGGTAGCGGTGACCAGTAAGAGCCGTATCTTTGGCTTGCGTAGTTCAACGAAGCCGTCCGCGACGACAACGACGACGCGTGAACCGACACAGGCCTCGCAACGGCGTACACTTTCGCCCACGAAGGCCAGCGACGCGCGTCGACTGGCGAACAGACATGATGTGCAAAACACAGGTGAGTTATTATTTACTTCGAAAAATGTATATAAAAATTTAACTTCGAAAAAAAAAAATCGAACAAAGTTAAATTTCGAAAACAAATTCGAAATAATTAAAGTTTGAAAAAATATGTACGTAACAAAAAGCTTAACATAAAAAATTCTGAAAAAAAATATACAGGAAAATTATGTTTTCGAAATATTTTATTTTCGAAAATATACTTTTGTTCGAAAAAAATATTAAATATATGTTATGGGATATTGAAAAATTAGTCTTATGAGCACATCTTTGTATCGAAAAAAAAATCGAACAAAGTTAAATTTCGAAAACAAATTCGAAATAATTAAAGTTTGAAAAAATATGTACGTAACAAAAAGCTTAACATAAAAAATTCTGAAAAAAAAATATACAGGAAAATTATGTTTTCGAAATATTTTATTTTCGAAAATATACTTTTGTTCGAAAAAAAATATTAAATATATATTATGAGATATTGAAAAATTAGTCTTATGAGCACATCTTTGTATAGAAAATGAAGTTCGAAATAATTTCGAAATGTTCGAATTTTTAATTCCTTTAGAATACAGTTAATATAATAATTTCTGTACGAATTTTTAAATAACAATTCAGGCAGCTCTTCTGTAAAAATTAAATTTCGAAAAAACATTTCTTCGAAAACTTTTTGATCTCAAGAGTTAGGTTTGTGAAATTTTATATACACATTTCTACTGCTATTACTATCTTTTCCATGAATAATTAAAGCATTTTCAATCGAAAATATAACCATAAATAAATACACATAAATACATATAGCTGTCATATAAAAATCTATGTTCGAAAATACTCTTGTTTAAGAAACTTTTTGAACTGAAGAGTTCTGATCAACTATCTCTCTCACATATTTGACCAATTCGAGTTAATTTGTAAATAATGAAATGCTATTTAAACAGAAAATTATATATCTGCCCTGTAATTTTGTATCTGAAGTGTTATGGTTATGAAATTTGAGATTCGCACTTATTTAGCTAATTCTAAATTTTTCTTGAATAATTAAAGCATTTGTAATGAGAAATTAACATAGCTGCCATATAAAAATTGTTGTTCGAAAATACTTTTGTTAGAAGAAATTGTTTATTTGAAGTGTTATGGTTATGAAATTTGAGATCCACACACATTTGCTCATCCTAACATTTTCTTGAATAATTATAGCACCTTAAATCGAAAATACATATAGGTGTCATATAAAAGTCATTTTTCGAAAATACTTTTGTTCAAAGAAATTTTGTATCTGAAGTGTTATGGTTATGAAATTTGAGATCCACACATATTTAGCTAATTCTACCCTTTTCTTGAATAATTAAAGCATTTGTAATGAAAAAATATGTTTTCGAAAAACTTTTATTTAAGAAACTTTTTTAACTGAAGAGTTCTAATGATAAAATCTCACGCACGCACATATTTGACCAATTCGGGCCAATTTGTAAATGATTAAATCTTATTGAAACAGAAAATTATATATATGCCCTATAAAAGTTGTTTTTCGAAAATACTTTTGTTCGAGAAAATTTTTTAACTGAAATGTTATGGTTTTGAAAATTCATATATATACTTCTATAGCACATACGCAGTTTTTTATATATTTATAATGCATTTAGTGTATTAAATTTTTTTCCAAAATCATTAATCACCCTTCCGCTCTTTACAGCACCCCCAACCCAACAGCAACGCCTGCGTCAAAGTCTTGCCAACAACAGTAGTCAGCATAGTAATTTTACAACAACAACAACACCTGCGAGCGTAAAAAGTACAAGCCGGCTTACAATACTCAGTCCCGAAAAAGTGCATCGCCTCAATGCGAAACTAACCGATCAGAAAGTGAAAGTCAAAAGTAGCGATGTAAAAGCTACAGCCGTGAGCAACACAGTGGTAGCCACAGCCACGGCGAATAGCAGCGCCGAACAAGCATTACAATTGGAACGACGTAAGCGTAAGCAACTCTCTACGCGATATTGATCTGATATTTACGAAAGCAATAGACTAAAACGAGCGCGTACCGAGCGTATAATAATTGTAGATTTAAAACGAAACAAAACGATAATAAGTACAGTAGGGTGTGTAAAAGTTGAATTTTTTCGATTCGAACTTGAACTGCATATTCGAATATAGCATGGAAAGTTGTAAGCAGTTTATATGAAAAGTGTATTAGTTTAAAAAAGACAAGCATAAAAAGACAAATTGTGTATAAATAACGGTATGTATGTAAATTTGTATGCTATATACAATATAGTTGAGGAATGTAAGCGTTAGACGAGCGCCATACGAATATAATATAGGTAAACATTTGCAATTTTATTTAAATAACAATTAATTGTAAGCGTTTATTAAACTGTAAGTTGTAAAGAGATGAAAAGTTGAAAATAATATCTAGTTGTTAGTGGGAAAAAAGTGCCTAAACTATGTAGGAATCTATAATGCAATATGCTTTTTACACGATTAATGTACGAAAAAGTGCGAAAAAAAAATTTTGGCCAGCAAGTACTAAAAAGGCGTATATTTGTATACAAAATAATAAATTACGATGTGAAGAAACAGTTAGAAAACACTTAATCACTACCTCACAGATTACTAACAAACAACTTGACTCAATACAAAATGTACTAAAATATAACAAAAACAAAAAAAAAACAAAAACGCCACTAACTTTTCGCGCTTTTTATTTGCTTCCAACTGTGCGTTATTTGTTGCCAGCTTTTAACTAGTAATTAAAAAAATAAAGAAATTAAATATATAAAGTAAACAGCTGAATTTCCTTAATGTATCGCTAACCACCTACACTATAGTGCCATTCGAAATGAGAAAACTGAAAACGAAAAATATTTCTATAACACAAAAATATATATATATTTGTAGCGCGCAAAACATATTCTAAATGCAATTTGGAAGCGCACATACTAAAGTCTATTAGGTATATAAGCAAATATGCAACAAATTAAAGTACTAAAAAACAATTGTAACTTAAGGAAAAAAGTTAAAAAATACAAAATATTTTTTTTTATAATAAAATCGCATAAAATCTTTCCTGAATCTGCCACTAAACATTTAAAAATATTGAAATCTAGCAAATATATGCAAAACATCATTAATTGTGGCAAAAAAATTGATGTTCGAAAATTCGAAGTTTCAAAAATCTGCTACGAAACATTTAAAAAAATTAAAATATAGCAAATATATGCAAAATTTCATTAAGTTTGACAAAAAATTAGATGTTCGAAAATTCGAAGTTTATGAAAAAAAGATGTTTAATGGTTATTATGTCTTGCAAATACACTTACACTTAAATTATTCCTAAAATTCTTGTTTAAACATCTACGAATTATTAAAAAAAATTTAAAATTGCTGTATTTGTACTAAAATTGTTAAATTTGTTCAAAAACGTGTTACTTAAATTTTCAAACTACAAAAATGCCACAAATATATGCAAGTTAGTTCCTTTAAAAGTCAATTTTAGCATAAAACTTGATGTTCGAAAATTCGAAGTTGTCAAAATATTTGTCTTTACTAAAATTGCTAAAATTTGTCCAAATACGTGTTACTTAAATTTTCAAACTACAAAAATGCCACAAAAATATGCAAGTTAGTTCCTTTAAAAGTCAATTTTAGCATAAAATTTGATGTTCGAAAATTCGAAGTTGTTGTAAAAAGTTGTTTAATGCCTATGAGGTTTTGCAGCAGTTTGTTTATACCACAAAAATTGCCAAAATTCTTGCAAATTTAATAATAAAAAATAAAATAATCCATCGAGAAATGTTATTTGCTATACAAAATAGTAATATTCGAACTTTAAATAATTAACAACTGGCAGTATGAAACTTTTATATTAATTTTTAATTGCAAAAGTTATTTTTTTTTCTATTATGACTATTATACCATTAATTTAGCACTAAAATATTTGTTAAAAACTATTTTTTAAACATATTAACAGTATTTAATTAGTTAAAAACGGTATTTTAAGCGTATATTTTTTACACTATTTTAATGTATTAACATACAACTTTTATAGACTTCTTGTTACGAGCTGCTATTTAAAGGCAAAAAAAGCATTCCTGATTCGAAATTTTTACATTTACATATGTATTACTAAAATTATTTTAAGGTTTTTTTTTAACAATTTTAAACTATTAAAACAATTAATTTATACAAAAAACGAATATATACACTACTAAAATAACATTCCGAAATTTTCTAGTATTATAAAATTACATTTTTTGCCATTTTCGCACAATTTTATTTTTATAATAATGTTAATACCAATATTTTTATTAAGCATGAATCAAAAATGAATATTTTTTAAGTTTTTACAATAAACAATTAAGTTTTAAATCGACACTTTAAATAAAATATAAAAATATTTAATTTTTTCAAATAAAAAAATTTGTTTTGCAATTTTAATTTATTTTTTTTTTTGAGGTTAGTTTTTTTATTTTATCATTTCAAATAATATTAGGTTTTTCATAAAATTTGTGGATTGCAGATTTGAAAAAAATTTAAATGAAATGCCGAAAAAGTTTAATGCGTTTAAAAATTAAAAGGAAGTATTTTCTCGAAAATAAATAAAAAAAAAACGAAAAAATAATTTTAGTCAAAAAATTAAATGCATATATACAACATTTTATTTTATTCATTAACAAAACAAATTTCCCTCAGCGCTCAACAAATTTGCTCAAAAATCGTAAAAGAAATATTTTGGAAACTATTAGAAAAATTAATTATATACTTGAAATAAAAATTTCAGTCGGCAAAAAAAAAATTTATAATAAAATAAATGATAAAATTAAGAAAGAACAAATTAAAATTAAAAAATAACTCAAGAAAAAATTTAGAGAAATTAATGAAAAAATTTATGAATAATTTATATTGTTTTTTAAATTTATTTATTTTTTTTAAATTTAGTTTTTATTTTTATAATTTTTTATTATTAATTTCATTTTTTTTAAATAACTTTTTTAATTTATTTATGTTTATTTTTAGTTTTTTTTATTTTATTTTATTTTATTTTATTTCATTTATATTATTTTATTTATTTATTTTTTTTAATATTCATATTTTTTAATTTATAAGTGCTCAAATACCACAGAAAATGTGGACCAACAATGTTTATAAAAAATTTATATTGTTTTTTAAATTTATTTATTTTTTTTAAATTTATTTTTTTTATTTTTTTATATTTTTTATAAATATTTATTATTAATTTCATTTTTTTAAATAACTTTTTTAATTTATTTATGTTTATTTTTTTATTTTTAATGTTATTTTATTTTATATTATTTTATTTTATATTATTTTATTTATTTATTTTTTTTTAATATTCATATTTTTTAATTTATAATTGCTCAAATACCACAGAAAAAAATGTGGACCAACAATGTTGCCACTCTTTTCGACAGATTTCTATTTTTGACAAATAAACTGTGATTAATATTTGAAAATAATAATAAAGGGATTGAGGGAAGCAACTAAACAAAGAGTATTATTGTAGAAATATTGAAAGTACTGATGATATGCAATAAATATTAAACCTTTTAATATTTTAATAAGAAGTAAATAATATTATTACTAATATTTTATAAAATAATACAAAAATATTGATGATTGATGTCAATATTAATGCTCCTTAAGTGGTTACATAATTTTGCTATTGTTATTTAACATTTTGGTTAATGAAAATTAACACAATGAAGATAAAAGCTGATCAAAAATAATATAAAAAATTCTATATAAATAATATATAAAATAGGAGAAAATTAAAAAAATATATGTAAAAAATATTTAATATTAAAAATATTATTAAGAAATAAAATAAAAAATAAAATATAAAAATTTAAAAAATAAAATAAAAAAATTATTAATAATAATAAAAATTAAAAAATAATAATACAATAAAATATTAAATGTAAAAAATAAAGAAAATAAAATAAAAAATTAAAAATGAAAAATTTAATTATAATAATAACCATGATAATAACTTAGAAAAAATATCAAGTGAAAAATTTCAAAAATAAATTACAATAATTAAAAAACATAAGAAGTACAATAATGAATAAAATTTAAAAAAATAATAATAAAATAAAATATTAAAGTGGAATTAAATAAAAAAATAAATAAATAAAAAATTTGTATAAATAATTATAATATAATAATTATATAATATTAAAATTTAAAATTAAATATTAAAAAAAAAAATAAATCAATAAAAAATATATATAAATAATTATAATATAATAATTATATAATATTAAAATTTAAAACTAAATATTAAAAAAAAATAAATAATAATATAATAAAAATAAAGAAATTAAATAAAAAAAGTAAAACTAAAATTATTAAAAAAAAAAATTATATCTCCACAACAATTATAAATTATCTCTATTAAATGTACTAAAAATATTTTTGTTATTATTTCTAAGTAAATGAAGAAATTAACTAATTTATAAGCGTACAATCTAAGCAAAATTGAACAATACTCATTACACGCACATACACACGTGTGGTAATATAAACACTGTTGCAATAAATAAAGAATGAAGACACGATGTGTCTTTATAAAAGCGAGACTATGCAATTAATTGCGCCAAAAACAAATATTAAAGACTTAAATTTAAGAAATTGTTGTATATACATAAATTCATGTGTAATTAAATGCTTGTTGCTCTACGTTTGCATTGGTGTAATTTACTATGATTAATTATTAATTTAAGGCACAATAATGAGTTATTATTTTAAGAAATACATAATTTTTAAATTTTTATATTATATACTAATTTATTAATATATTTTTTTAATTTTAGTATATTCATTTTGTATATATTTTTGATATTAGTGTTTTAATTAATTAATTTATAATTTGTTTTATTTTATAATTATAATTTATAATTTCTTTTATATTATATTATTATTATATGCAATATTTTTTTTTATTTTTTATTTTTTTTTATTAATTTAAATTTTAATTACTAATTAACAATTTCAAAAATCATTTAACTTTTTCTTTTTGGTTTTATTAATTTTTAACTTTTCTATAATTTTATGATTATTTTTGAAACTATATTTATGATATTTCTTATAATTAATAATTATAATTAAATATTTTTTTTTATAATTAATACTTATAATTTAATGTTTATTAAAATAAATAAATAAATAAAATAAATAATTTTTTTGCAATTTAAATTTATTTTTATATATTTTTAAATATTTTATTTTTTTATCAGCTTATTTATTGGAAAAGTTATCAATAAAAAAAATTTCATACATTTTTATTTTTTTTATATTTAATTTTTTTACTTTTTAATCTTCGTTGTATTTTTAATTTAAGAAATTCGAACTTGTTTAAATTTTATATATTTTTTTAAATTTTTAGTGGTTTTGTATTTAATTTTTGAAAAGTCAAATAATTAATTTTGTTATGATTTTCCTAAATTTAAAAAAGTATTATTATTAGTATTTTTAAATTTTTATATTATTATATTTATTGTGTATTTTATTTTATTTTTTGTTAATTTTATTTATTTATTTTGTAATTCATTAAGTTAAGTTTTTTTTAATATTAAAAGTTTTTTTTATTAAAAAATTAGCAATTTAATTTTGCAATGCCTTCGAAAAATCTCTTTAAAAATATATATAATAAAGACACCGCCCCTGTGACTCTTGTCGTTTAATATGTCTCTCCCCTTTATGATTATAAATAAAGTTTCTTTAATTATGAGAAAAAAATAGAAAAGCGTTACACTTTCTTTTTAAGGAAAATATATTGAGCATAACGATAACAATCGATAAAAATATCGATAAAAATTTACATGTATGTATGTATATAAAAATATCAATGTGCATTTGTATCGATATCGTCAACGGTAAAAATATATTGACCACATCGATAACAATCAATAAAATTTATCGATAAAAAATTCGATATATTTTATCGATATCGTCAATTATAAAAAAAATTAGGTAATATTTTAAAATTTGATAAGGAAGTTAAGCTTTCCTTAACGGCGGCAAGCTTTTAAGTTTGAATAGCTTTTCGGATTTTGGAAAGTTTTTTGAATGTAAATATGTCGCTATGCAGTTTTGGATAGGCTTTAACAATCTAAAAATATATTACCTTAAATCAAGTCCCTTTAATTGCTGTAACAGAGCCAATAATGACCAACCGTGCAGCTGAATTTCGACGACTTTTCTTCGTAATCTCTCTTCTGCTCTCACTTCGACCAAATTCTATATTTTAACTTCTCTCTCATTTTTATTTCTTAATAAATCATTTTTATTGCCTTCAGTGTTCCAAAACCACAGCTGTTGCTTAAAATCGCACTATTATCTAAACAAATAAACAAAGCACTTACAAGAAAGCGCAACTATCCCACAAACTAGCCCAGAGCTTAACTAACTTCTTTTTAAACCACATAAACAAGTAGAACCGAAACCGAACTGCCGAGCTTACAGGAAACTTAAGAAAAACAATCGAACACTGAAAAACTTTGACCGTAGTAGTGAAATCTGAACAGCTGTTGTTTCGTAACCCAGTAAGTCATGAGGTTGAAAAGATGTGATAAAGATCGGCAATGGCGCGGAAGCAACCGAGATCGAGAGAGACTAACAATTCGTAAGGGCAAAAAATCCTGATCAGACTATATAGGCTTCCGGAAGTAGTATCTTGGGCGATTTAGTAGAACGACTTCAGATTGAGGAAGAGTGCAACATGACTTTCTTCGAACCTTTGAAGAAGAACTTGAATAATTATGTCAAGTAATTTCGCCCTGGAGCTTTCTAGTTTTCACATCTGGAGACTTGTCACACACTGAGAAGAGGAGAAGACATGATCTGACTGAGTTGGAAGAGTCTCTTCATAATCGAAACTGTTTTTCTATGATTTATTTCGAAACCCTTCAAAGTATTGGATCCTTAAACATTTCTAATGATAAATGGGCTTAAAAGCACGAACAAATTGTGAACTGGGTAAACATACTTTAGTATAGTCCCTAAGAAGCGGCTAAAACTGGCAAGCGGTACATATGTAAGCGCTCACATATATGCATATTCTCAGCTTCCCACAAATTTAAATGCATATGTAAAATTTGTTGTTGTTTTGTTGTGAATTTCGGAAAATTTCAGGACCTTCTTTTGATGCACAACATATCATGTGGCTATAGCCAAAATACGGTTGCAAGAAATTTACATATCAAAACAGTAAGGAAATTTTAAGCTTTCCTCGAAACAAAAACAATAAAGTGGCTAAGAGTAACTGTAATATGAAAAGAATGTGTGCAACTTACCATTGAACTTAATAAACTCATTAGCAGCTGTTCTGGACGAGCGGTTTCTCTATGCTGCCGGCGGTTAGCGGTTTCTTAGCTCGCTGAGTTTTTGAGTCAGCGCAGTGAGCTTAGTAGGAGTTCATTTCTGGAATGAAAAACACAAAATTTTCATAAGATTTTTTTATGTTTTATTTACGGTTGTAGCATAAAAACAGGTGGTTTATATAAAAATGTTGGCTATTAAAGGATAGCTGCAGCGGTTTGAAACTCGGAAAGTGCAGTTAATTATAGGTTTTTTGTTTAGAAATAATACAAAAATACTGTAAACATAATATAAAAGTGGTAGAATTGAAAAAATATACATTCACATGACTTCAATGTGTTGTCAAAGCCATTTTACGTATTTTACATTTTTTGCACAATAGGGTAAAATTTTTCAAAACTACAATTTTAATGCTTTAGTAATAATATTAATGACTCTGAAACAATGAAAGTTCAGAGTATTTTTGGTTTTAAATCAATTTTCTAAGTGAATCATAGTTTTAAATAAATTTGGTTTTAAATATAGAATTAATGTGAAATTCCTTTCCATTTTTGTAAATAGATATTTTAGGTCTGGGCGGAAAATGAAAAATATCTAAATAAATAAAATTATTTTTGTATTTTAGCGTATACTTTTACCATCAAAATTACATACCAACTGTGACTATTCATCAAAAAATGTAATTTTCAGAATTTTTTATATGCTTATACAAAAGCAAACCAGAAATAACTTCAATTCAATTTTTGTAACTCTTTATTTGGGCTTTTGATAAAAGCCCGAAAATAACTGGATAACTCAAAATATTTTTAATTTTCAGAATTTTTGAAATCCTCATACCAAAGCAAACTTCACACAACTTCATTACTTGACTTCTCCAGCTCTAAACTCTCGATTTAATCCACCATAATCTTTAGGCAATCAGTATTTCGGTAAATATTGTAATGAATATCATCACTGGACATATGTTCGTTGTGATTTCTGAGTCGTGCCACACACGCCGCATACAAGAAATTTTCGTTCAAATTAGGTGTGTAAATATGTACTTGGGCAAAGATTAAGTTGCAAACTCATCAATGCAGCTTTTGGGCAGAGTGTTGAGGCAAAAACATTTTCGATATGCATATCACGTACGAAGTAATCTACTTTGTGGTACTACTTAAATGCGGCCATTTGTGTAGAGCTCAGAGGGTGAGCTGGCTGGGAGAGGCAGTTGTTTGTTGATAACACAAGCGCTGGGGGTGATTTTGATAGGCTACAAGTTGGACTATTTTAAAAAGCATAAGGCATGATTGTAGTCAATTCACTGTAGGTTGTTTGCTTGGTGGATAAATATTGGCCACAACAACAAATACAAATACAACAACAACGTGAAATCAAACAATCAAAGCAAGCATTGAAAAAACATTCGTTGCAAATTAACGCAAACAATCCGAGTTTGATAGGAAAACACACACACACATGTTTTCAGACTGGGATTAGTTGCGCTCTGTGTTTGTGCCATCCGCCCACCAAATCAAATCACTTCACTTCAAATGTGTGACGAATCGCTTGCAGCCCCGTCGCTCGATGGCCGGACATGTCGTGGAGCCTGTCGCCTGGCGGCGGTATGCGGAGAGTTGGTCATCAATGCGGTTGCTTGAATTAGTTTCGTTTCGACTCGTTAATATGCATGGCGTACGGCATACGGAAGTTGTTGTTATTTGTTTTTTGGTGTTACACCGCAATTGGCAGGAAAATACGCGCTGATAAATTTTACGCTAAACTCGAAAGGATGGAGAGTACGCAGTTGGGATGTGGATGTGGCAAGGGATTGAAGAAAAGTTCAGAAAATTTTTGGTAGCATTGAAAATTTGGTTGCAAATAAAAACGGCTTTGGAAGTAGATTAACAAGCTTCGTTTGAAAAGCTCATCTACGAGCCTAGCCGACTTTACTTTACTGCCTCAACCTTCAACTCGAGCTTTTCACTATTGGCTCCAGAGTACTTGAGTCGACGTAGATGACGATATAGTCTCCAGGAAAAAGTGCTTCAGTCAAAGTTCAGTACAGGCTTTACAACCTGCAACGACGTGGACATCTAGAAGAATCCTAAGAAGCTTTCTGTCTTCCTGATATCCGAGCTGTGAATCTTCCTTGCTGCCAAATACACCACATTATTGCTTCAGTGGGGTCGGTATGTGACGTAAGCTTTATCTATCTGTCTACTTTTGATTGTATCTACACAAAACGTAATAACGTAAATCAGGACTGTAGACTCGGTCCTTACTCAAGTCGGTTATGGTTATATATAACTATAATGGAAACGGGCCGTCCGCCTAAATCCGAGCTCGGTATGATGGAAAACGGACTTTCCGCCTAAATCTGGTTCGAGAGCCTGAACTCTTCAAATCGGTTGCCGGGGACTTCGTTGGCCGGCCATCCATAAAACAAGGTCTTAACCAGTTGGGTAACACTGCCGAGTTTATAGTCCAAAGTCAAATCGGTTATGACCACACACAACTAGGGTGGATCCAAACTATCTGCTTAAAATTCGGGGCCGCGATGGATAATACATTATTTAGAATGTAAGGAATATAGCTTTGATCCCCGCATAACTAGCTCTCATCTGGTTCGAGCGCCTGAGCTCTTTGTATCGTTGGTCCAAGTCTTCGACCAATTCACGATCTTTTCAACTTAGCCTCTAGCGTTTCATGCATCTGGGCAAACCTGGAGGACTTCGAGTACCTTTGGGTTGTAAGCGGCCTCTCTTTCTATCTACCCCCGGATCTTCGGTTTCGCGCCCTCTCACCTTACTTTTTATCTCTTTCTGTGCGCTTTTAATTGCCGTGATCAGCAGCAGATCCCGTCCTACTTTATGGTGCAGAAGCGTGGACGGTGTCAACATCCGATGAGACGGCACTAGGAGTTTTCGAGAGAAAGGTTTTGCGGAGGATTTATGGTCCCTTAAACATTGGCAACGGCGAATACCGCAGAAGATGGAATGATGAGCTGTATGTGTTGTTCGACGACATAGACATAGTCCAGCGAATTAAAAGTCAGCGGCTACGCTGGCTGGGTCATGTTGTTCGAATGGTGCCCCAGCTCTGAAAGTTTTCGATGCAGTACCCTCTGGTGGAAGCCGAGGAAGAGGGAGACCTCCACTCCGATGGAAGGACCAGGTGGAGAAGGACCTGTCTTCACTTGGCATTACCAATTGGCGCCAAACTGCCAAAGGGAGAGATGCGTTGCGCGCTGTTGTGGACTCGACTATAACCGCGTAAGCGGTTTCTACGCCAGTCAAGAAGAAGAAGAAGATTTGCAGCATCAGTTGATTTCAACGGGGTTGGTTTTCCAGTTAGTTCCTTACAACTTCGGCTACATCTGAAGCTCTCTAATTACAAGCGGATAGGACTAAACATAGAAAACATGAACAACTCAATTCGTTGTAATCTTTACGCAGCTGATCATTAAGACATTACTATTAATGTCTAATCTACTTTAGATACAACAAAGCTACACCTTCAATGTACGCAGTACTGCTGCTACAACAACAACTGCTACATGGCTTTCTACAACTAAACTTTTCTTCCACTTTCTCAAAGCAACTATGTACCTTGATCTTATTACGGAATTCGCTGCCGAGGCAGGAACAACGATCAACAAAAATCAAAAAAGAAGAGAGAAACCAACAACAAAGCCAGTGGAATTATTGCCAATCTTGTTGTTGTGCTGGTGTTGTTATTATGACTCTTTTTAAGGCTTTTGTTGTAATTGTTGGTTTGGCTGCGTGGCTGGTTGGTTGGACGATCGGACACTGAGCTTGACTATAAGCTTGTTGCTATTGCTGTTGTTCTACCTTGTTAGCCAGTTCGGTTTGTGTTTGTTTGGCTTGTTGCTAAATAGCTGGGCGGGAACTCGATGATGAGTTGATGGGGCAATTATCTGCGGGAGGTCTGAATATTGAACGCCTGTGGCCGCAGCAGCACGTCGTCAGCCAAACGCAAAGCGCCGAGCGCCCGCGCCTTCAAACCGAAAGGTACATTTGCGGCGCGTTCAAGCTCTACCGCGACGAAATGCCACCGCTGTTGTTGAAAAACAAGAAAAAATCAACAACTATAACAAGCGCGCGCTACAGCAACAAGCAGTCAATAAAAATAAAAACAACAATAACAAAAATGTGTGTACAAGCGCGCGCAAAGGTTTTCGCGAGCACATCAGCGACGCGGCGGTGGCCTGCGGCTTGCTAGCTGGCTATTTTAGTGCCGCTCATGGTGCCGTTGATGGCGTTGACGATGGCGCTGTGCTGTGTTGCTACTCCAACATACAGCTTGTTGCCGCGTGCAAGCTTGTTATAGGTGGCGCCGCTGCAACAGGCGGCGACTAAAAATGATGAGGTGGCTGGCTATAGGTATATTGAGCGCGGTGTCGTTGTATGTGGCGCTTGCGCATGGTGCCAGAGTTGGCGTCACGAACGGCGTCGCTGGTGGCGCGTAAGCTCTCACCCAACACGACGACTGCAGCTGATGTTGGTGCAATTGCATTTTTTAATTTTTGTTGTTCTGTTGTTGTTGCAGCGCATCACGCTCAAGGTGCAAAACAATGGACAGACGCAACGCGCGGACACCAACAGCGTGTGCGCGCTGTATTTGAGATGTGTTGCCCTTGCGCGGTGTGCCGCGTCGCTATCCTTATGAGTGCGCGCGCGCCCTTGTTTGTGTGTTTGTATGTTTGGTGAAGCTACAATTGCCGCAAGGGCACATAAGTTTGTGGTGAATAAAAAAAAAATTGCCGCCAAACAAGCGCATTGGTCAGCACAGCGGCGCCTGTGTTACTATGCGCTTGGTCGGCGGCGGCGCTGTTTATGGCGCGCGCGTTTGTGCGCATGTAATGACTTTTTTTGGCATACTTTTTTTTAATTAATGCGCAATGTTGCTGTTGCAATTGTTGTTGACTTTTATCAGCGCTTGTTGAACATGTTATTGACGCGCCGCGCGCCTGAGTTTTGATGACCACCATCGTGGCTGTGCCGAAATTTTTGATAATTTTTTATTTACCGCTAGACGTTAACGTAAATTGGATGCTTGTTGGCAGCTGCGCGCCTGAGAGAAAGCATTTTTTTGCATACTCATAATATATTTTTTGAAGAGTCTATCCGTTGGCACACTATGCACAGCGCTTCTTATATAAAGCCGTTGCCTTGCAAGGCGCTCCTGCCGCTATGCTTCAATTATTTTCTTCGCAGCTATAAATTACGGTTAAATGCCAACAATGCTGATTAACTACTAAATTAAGATATCACCTTTTACTTGTTCTCTTTTTTATACATTCTATATCGGCTTAGAATTTGTGGCTGCGTCGCGCTCAACCTACTTTGGGTTATTTTTGCTTCTCTTCGTTGCAATTTGCAGCGCCACCACCGTACACAAGCGCCTTAAATAAGTCAACACGCCACACTTTGCTACAAAGTTCTCAAAAAAAGGTTTCTAAAATAAATTCTCAAGTGTAACGGCTTTGCATACCGCGCCGCGCGCGAATCCGAACCCTCATCAACGCGGTGCGCCACCCTCGCTTGCCGCTGCTACAGCACATCAGCGGTGCGCCACAAATTAACTCCAAGCGCATTTAAATTTGTCAACGACTTATCCACAACAACAATAAATTTTCGCTACGCGCCACAGCAGCGCTCGCCGGGTTAAGCAAATAAATAAAAGATTTGTTTCTAAATTCAATTTTATTGCGCATAAAAACAAACAAAACAAGCATGCGAACAAGAAAAAAATCTGCCAACAGCCGCTCACATTTGCTGGTTGCAGCAGTTTAAGTCGCGTGTATGCGTCGCCGCCATGCGCTGCTGCCACAAAATGTGGCAAATGCTTGCATATTCAAATGATAGTCAAATGTGACAACCCTCTCGCTTACATACACACACATAAATCACAGCGCACAACAATGTCTATGATAATAAAAGTGACAACGGCAACAACAACAACAACAAAATAATTTGCTACCACAAATTGCTACAACCACTTTGCATGCGTCACGCGGCTGTGAGGGGTGTGGGGTGAGTTGGTGTGCCATCAGCAACAACAACAACAAACATCGCTAGATAAATTTAAATATTCATGGTTTGCGCATCAAATTGAAAATTACGCCACTTGCCACAGAGTGCAGTTAGTGGTGACAGCTCTGCTCGTAAAATCGTTTGGGTTGGGCCGTAGTCAAATTTATGTTGCAACCTTGTAACGCCTTCAATGGGGTAGCGAAGATGCCACTGTGTGATATATTTCATTTAATTTACATATTTTATTTTGTTTTATTTTTAATTGTAGTGCAATTTAGCTTAATTGCGCTGTGATTTAGTTCGTTTTAATTTAATTAATTTGGTTAATTTGAATTATTTTTTTTTATATTGATAATAATATTTATAACTAATTAGGCAATTTAAAATACTTTCGTGATTCAATTCAATTATAATGTAACAGTTTGACTCAATTAAGCAATTAATTTAATTTATTTATTAATTTTAATTAATTTATTTCATATTGATGTGTTTAATCAAGTAACTTAATATATAATTATGTTTAAATTGAGTTATTACATTATATTCATTAATTTAGTTTGACTACATTAAATTTAATTTCATTCAATTATGTATAATTAATTAATTAAGTAAATTTTATTCAACTTTTTTTATATAATTTATTTAATTGTTATATTGTGAAATTTAATTATATTGATAATTTAATTTGAAATTAATGAACTTAATTTTTTGTGATTATTTAATTAAATTTAAATGTATTTAATTAAGTAATTTTGTATATTGTTTTGATAAAATAGAGTCAATACATTTATCTTGACTCAAGTAAATTTAAACTAATTCAATTAGCTTAATTAATTAATTAGTAAATAAATTGATTTAAATTTTGTTTTAATTTTTATTAAACTACATTAATGTAGTTTAGCTACATTAAATTAAATTGAATTGAATTAGCTTAAATAAATAATGAAATTAATTTATTTAAATGTAGTTTTGAGATATATATAGATTATATATATATATATTTGGCGTAGGAACCGCTTTAAGCGATTATAGCCGAATCCACCAGAGCGCGCCACTTATTCCTCCTTTTTGCTTTTTGGCGCCAACTGGAAACACCAAGTGAAGCCAGGTCACTTTGCACTTGGTCTTTCCACCGGAGTGGAGGTCGTCCTCTTCCGCGGCTTCCTCCAGCGGGTACTGCATCGAATACTTTCAGAGCTGGAGTGTTTTCTTCCATCCGTACAACATGACCTAGCCAGCGTAGCTGCTGTCTTTTTATTCGCTGAACTATGTCAATGTCGTCGTATAAATCGTACAGCTCATCGTACCATCGTCTGCGGTATTCGCCGTTGCCAATGTTTAGAGGACCATAAATCTTGCGCAAAACATTTCTCTCGAAAACCCCAAGAGTCGTCTCATCGGATGTTGTCACGCTTCAGCGCCATACATCAGGACGGGAATAATGAGCGACTTATAGATTTTGATTTTGGTTCGTCGAGAGAGGACTTTACTTTTCAATTGCCTACTCAGTCCAAATTAGCACCTGTTGGCAAGAGTGATTCTGCCCTAGATTTCGAGGCTGACATTGTTGGAGTTGTTGATACTGGTTCCCAGGTATACGAAATTATCTACGACTTCAAAGTTATGACTGTCAACAGTCTTGTCCTCAATCACCACCAGACCCATACGCTTCGCTTCTTTATCTAGTCTGGAAAACGCAGAACAAACGGCGCGGCTGTTGCTTCCGATGATATCAATAATATATAGATTAATTCTTTTAATTTTATAATGTAATTAAATACACAATTTAATACATTTAATTTAAGTACTTAATTCTTTTATTTTTTTATTTAATTTACTGTTATATTTTGATTGATTTAATTAATTCATTTAATTTAACTCAATTTATTTTAGTTGGTTTCCCCTATTTAAACTCAGATAATCGTTCACTTTACTTAATTTAGCTTAATTATGTTCAATTATTTGTTGTGTTTAACAGATTTTTAAGAAACCTGCTTAATTTAGTCAAAAATCAAAGGTTTTTTAAGCATGTTATATATATATATGTAAATAATTTACTAATTGGCTAAATTAAGTCGTTATTTAAAGTGTCGTTAGTAAAAATGTAAATTAATTTAAATAAAAAATAAATTAACTGAAATAACAATATTGATGAGGGGTATTTATATTAATTAAGTCTAATTTAGTTTACTTTTTTGATTGACGTAATTTTTTATAATATTTTATCCTTATTGTATAAATTTAATAGAAATTAGTAATCAATTTTGACTAAATATGAATGAATTTAGTTAATTGTACAACAATCAATATATTATTTATAAATAAATAATATAAATTATTTGACTTTATTTTAATAAATTTGTTTTACTCAAACTTCTTAATTGACTTATTTGTCTAATATTAAAAACTTAATTTGTTATAATTTTATACTATTTAATTATTAAAAATTTATTAATTTAAATATATTTCACATTAATTAGTTAATTAATTTAATTTAATTGAACTCACAAATTGAGCGTTTTATATTTAATGAGCTTAACTTAGTTGAAATTATCTGCATAATACAAAAATTTGAGAGATTATAGAAAATATGTGAGAGACATTTAAAATTTCGATTACTATCAAGATTAGAGGCTATGGACTTGTTCTAAGAGTATTTATATAACCTCTAAAGCTCCGGAAATAAAGCCAGAAGTATGGCTTTGCTGAGAGCCGAGAACTACCAGTGAAAAAGTTAGTGAGTGAGAGAAAGAAGTCCTTAGTGATCTAAAGCGTTCCAGTGTTCAATCACTTCGTCTACCCGTCTAAGGACACCGGAGACAAACAATAAGGAAGATATAGTATGAACCAAAAGGTATTTCTTAGAGATTATGTGGAAGGCAATGGAAGCAATTCGAGAAAATGATGAGAAAACCCAAAGTAGATATGTCGAGGCTGCGTGAGAAAAGTTGCAAATTCAGATTGATTTGAATATAGTCTACCAGTTTTAACCACTCTGGCAGTATTTCGAACTCGCCCACTCTCACACAATTTGTTCCCAATATAATTCGCAAAATTTTTATCGCTTCTATGCAACACCCCCCAAATCAGATTGCACTTCAACGCGCCGCTCACTCTCTTGCGAAGCGCCACCAGCAAGCCGTTTGAGTCCCGCTACCAGTTCTCACTCAATGTTGCCACCAACGTAGCAATCGATTGCCAATTGGAACTTCAATCGTTTTATGGTTGCTGACGCAGCTGCTGTGGCTGCTGTGGTGCATTCAGCTATTGATGATACTAGTTACATTATTTTTCGTTGTTGTTTTTGTTGTCGTTAATATGTACTACATTTGCATGGAGTTCATTAAAATTCATGTAAATTTTGTGTGGCAGATAATTTCCGTTATCGCCAAGGCGGCCAATTAACTCAAGCAGTGCGAACATTTTGTTGTTGTAATCCATTGTATACGTTGATTTGTGACATTGCTGGTGATGAGGGGATAACTGGAGAATTTTAAGGTGTGGAAGGATAGATGGCAAGGATACTCGACATTTAGTACTAACCATTTTTTGAAGAGACTGGCGAGCTCACTGTACTGATCTCACATTCAAGCCTTGTTCAAAAGAATTCCGGGATATTACTTTTGTAAACTGAAGTTTTCTCAAAGGAGGTTCTAAGAAATTCGTGGCTTAATAGATCTGGACTGAATTGAAATGGGCCGTAGAAACTCTGAACTATTTTCATCAAGATCCTTCAAATGGATCATCGAGATACGGTCCCCAAGCTTAGTAATTCAGTTCGAAAGAACCGACTTTTCAATTCGAACTTAGACACACGAGCTTCGTCATCTTAAGTACTGGTTCCTAAATTCGAAGCTTGCTTCTGTGATTTATGAATTCTAACAAGAACAGTGCGAAATCCAGTGGTCTATGGTTTGTCTAAAAGCATGGCTTTTTTAACACGACTTAGTTCAACTCATCGATTCTAAACCCTAGATCGCTTTACGACTATAGCTCAACAGTATGCCATAGGATTCCATTAGCCAACCATATTGTTATGGAATTATGAGTCCTTTAGCTTGATGCGTTAATTTTTTAGCCGTAGTGATGTATTTATGAAATTTGACACTATAGTCTTTCTTGAGTCCGACATTACTCCTTACTTAGAACGTTACACCTTCCATTCGGACAAAATTATTGACGTATCCGCTCAACCTGAAGTTCCTTTATAATTTGGGAGCACATATTCAACTCCACTTTATCCGCCGTAGACGAATCGAATGTATCGCTTTATTTGGGTCAAAATTTGGTGAAAAACCGACAGACGAGACGGGAAGAGGAAGGGATTTTAATAAAGGGTGATTTTTTAAGAGCTTGATAACTTTTTTAAAAAAAAAAACGCATAAAATCTCATCGGTTCTTTATTTGAAACGTTAGATTGGTTCATGACATTTACTTTTTGAAGATAATTTCATTTAAATGTTGACCGCGGCTGCGTCTTAGGTGGTCCATTCGGAAAGTCCAATTTTGGGCAACTTTTTCGAGCATTTCGGCCGGAATAGCCCGAATTTCTTCGGAAATGTTGTCTTCCAAAGCTGGAATAGTTGCTGGCTTATTTCTGTAGACTTTAGACTTGACGTAGCCCCACAAAAAATAGTCTAAAGGCGTTAAATCGCATGATCTTGGTGGCCAACTTACGGGTCCATTTCTTGAGATGAATTGTTCTCCGAAGTTTTCCCTCAAAATGGCCATAGAATCGCGAGCTGTGTGGCATGTAGCGCCATCTTGTTGAAACCACATGTCAACCAAGTTCAGTTCTTCCATTTTTGGCAACAAAAAGTTTGTTAGCATCGAACGATAGCGATCGCCATTCACCGTAACGTTGCGTCCAACAGCATCTTTGAAAAAATACGGTCCAATGATTCCACCAGCGTACAAACCACACCAAACAGTGCATTTTTCGGGATGCATGGGCAGTTCTTGAACGGCTTCTGGTTGCTCTTCACCCCAAATGCGGCAATTTTGCTTATTTACGTAGCCATTCAACCAGAAATGAGCCTCATCGCTGAACAAAATTTGTCGATAAAAAAGCGGATTTTCACATTTCGAACCGAACACTGATTTTGGTAATAAAATTCAATGATTTGCAAGCGTTGCTCGTTAGTAAGTCTATTCATGATGAAATGTCAAAGCATACTGAGCATCTTTCTCTTTGACACCATGTCTGAAATCCCACGTGATCTGTCAAATACTAATGCATGAAAATCCTAACCTCAAAAAAATCACCCGTTATTTATGGATCCCTATTAAGGAAATCATAATTTCTAAACGAATTATAATAACACTTAACAGACTGTTAATACCTCAAGGTTAAAAGTATAGTATTTCAGTTTAGACGAGAAGTCACACCTAAATCCAAAGCTAAATACCAATCAAAGATCTTGAAAGTATGGCTTATATTCAGGAGTACATTCTACCTTTGTCCAAAGCTCAGTATCAGGCCTTGGAAGATTTACAAGTTGTGCCAAGAAAGATTTCTGATATTAGAATAGAATAATAGACCAAAAGGGAAAGGCGCAGAAACATGTACGATAACAACCCGAGATGAGAAGTTACTTGGAGCTTTCAAAAGAACTGTTCTCCGCAAAATCTTTGGAACCGTCCGCGTGAAGAAGGAGTATAGAAGAAGATGGAACCATGAACTGCAGGAGATATACAACGACATGGATATAGTTAAGAGTATAACAGGTTAGGCCATGTCGTACGTATAGAAGACGATGCTTCAGTGAAAAGAACCATCGATTCGGGACCCATAGGTGGTCGAATCGAATGGAAGGACGAAGTGTATAGCGAACTGTCTGCTCTTGGCATGTACAACTGCCGTGACTTCGCAATGGATAGAGGCTACTGGTGAAGTTTTATGTTCTCGTTTCAGATCGGTCCACCGTTGTGGAAGAAAGTTTGTCATTTTACTCTTTCTTCGAAAATTTTTACGAAATTCTATAGTGACTGAGATCCATCCGTTTTTGGATACTCGTTTGGATATGTAAATTGGAGCTCTTCACTTATTATATAGCGTTCATTTTAGACTTTTTCCAAATCGTTCCAAATCGGACCTTACCAACATAACCTTCTTGCTTTTGGATCTTTATTGGATTTACTTTTCATATCGAATGTCGATGTTGACCTTGCATGGTCTTGAGTTCAAATAATGCATTTTCTTACTTAAAAACATGTTGATGGATTTTTGAAGACACTTTTAAGGACAGGTACCCTTCTCTCAAATACAAATATTTTATAATTGTAATGTTTGTTTTTCGAAAATTCAATATTTCTGGAAAACTTCTCTTCACCACAATCACATGAAACACATAAAAATTACAACAACAACGGCAAAAGTGGCAAAAGTTACAAAAATGGCCGCTTAATCATTATTCCCAAGCTTCTTCCTTGCCACAACCGGAGCGCAACCAATTGCCAGCCAGAATTCGGTATGATTTCGAGGCGCCGTGCATGAATGGGCGTTACACCAATCGTTAGTACGTCTGAGCAATTTTCGCATATCAGATAGCATGCAAGTGTTTTGTTGTTGCCACATTGCAACAACCTCCAGAGCACGCTCAAACGCTGGTCGGCCGTCTTGATTTTGTATGGCTTTGTGTGGTGAAAAACCAGGTCGGGTCAGTTTGGGCTGGTCCGACGCCATCGTGTTGCATGCAACACATGCCACACATGCACACCGACTGCGTCACATTCGCAGCACGATTTATTGTTGATTATTAGTTGCATTTTTTCGGATTTACGTGACTTCTTACGCGCCACAATGCAATACACTGTCGGGCTGACTGCAACCGCTGTAGCCCTTACTCCTGCCAAAACCACTTGCAGCGCCTGCTTCATGTCTTTATCTCGGCCTTATTCGTTCGTTCTCCAACGCCATTAATGTCTTGATAGTCGGCGCGCAGGCGCGGTGTGGCAGCAACGGTGTTTGTGACTGACCAATTGGCTTTCTGCTGGCCCTACAAATGGTTGCCACGACTTTGTTGTGCTAGCTTTTTTGTTGTGTTTTGTAAAAATGTGCATGCGTCTGAACTTATTGGTGTCGTATGGTAATGCAACAATTTGTGGCATGTCTGCAAATATGGAACTTGCAACCAACGTAAAGAAAAACAAGTTTGTAGACGAGGCTTGTTAGCCTAAAGAATGGCTGCATACAGAAATTAATTATTAGTTTACTCCGATTGGCTGATTTAGTGTCCTTAAATGTTGCAAAGCAGCTAAAAGAAAGATTATTCAGCTTAGTCTCAGATTTTTTCAACAACTGTTGTTGTACACCTGATGTGGCAAGCTGCCATTTGAGTTGGAAAAGCTACAAATTGAGCGTAGAAAATGAGTTAAGAGGTTTCTACCGGCATTGAACTACTAAGTGGAAAGTTTTGCGGACAATATTTGTCCCGAACTACCTAGTTAAAGTTCCTAAATACTTAGATTCTCAACTTCAGAACCTTGTTTGCAAAATTGCTTTCCATAGCAACCAAAGCTTCCTTCAGAAGTAGATGTAGTAGACTTAAGAGCAGGTTCGCTTAAACTAGAGATAGTTGGTTATTAACTATTCCGAGAGAACATTAAATTCTCTGCTGTCCTTTCGCAATATTCTTCTTTGGCTTTTTTTCATAAGTTCCAATGAACCGGATATGTAAGCCATTGGTCTGAAAGGTCTGCAGTTCTAAATACCTCGACATCCATATATTCAAAAGTAACTAAGGAAACTCAAGGATGCTGTATGTCTTGGTATTGTGATGGTTATTGACGGATCTAAACCCAACTGACTCTCTAAAAGAAGTCAACCGGCCGCTAAGTCACTTTACTCTTCTTTCCGATTCTTAAAGTAGTTCTTAAGATGTCTAAGTTCGATTAGACTCTGTGAACCTTAAAAGCGAAAGCGAAGGTATTACTACGAATCTATGATAGTATTACGGAATAAGCTCATTCATGAAGTCAATTTCAAGTCAGCGATTACACAGTCTAGAATTGAAAGGAGCGGATATCTCATAAACTGCGCGGAAGATTTTCAGGAGTGTCACTTTTTGGATAAATGCCGAATCTCATAAACCAAAATTGATACTTAACAAGTTCCTTACGCTCACTTAGCACTGTTTGTAATAGATTTTACTGGTCGATAACTTTGCAAGCCCTCCTTCATCGGAGATAAAGATATCTTTGCTTGACTTTACATCGCATATTTGGGTTAATATGTGAGATATTCTAATGAAATTTAACCTGAGTGTCGGCTGAAAACAATGTGAATTGTTTCAAAAAGTGACCAAATCCCTAATTTTTGCTATATTGATAAAAAATACATGAACTCTGAATCTACTTCCCACTAGCCTCCATACACTGTCCAATATATGGTTTATAGTAAGAAAATTAGTTTCAATATTTTGTGATTTCTCCGGCTTCGCACGGGTTTAAACAAACATTTCAAAAGTTATAAGTTTTTACACACTCTCCCATACATATGTTTCCCGTTTCTTGTGTGGCTTTATTTTAAAAAAGTAAAATGAGGAAAATTCGAACAGGAAATTATATTTTATTTGCAATGAGTTAAAACTTGATTACGACCTCTAGTCTTTGGTGTCCGTTGTCTTTCTCTCTGATTATGAAGGCGTTAGAAACGCTCAGAGTTCAGTTTCAGATTAAGATTCTCCATCACTGAGTCTTTTTGATACCCTCACCTGGAAACTATTTCCAGAAAGTTGAGATTCTAGCAATAAATATAGCCTATGTAACTCGGAGTGAATGTAGCTTTTCAATGGTGAAAGAATTTTTGAAATCGGCACAGTAGTTTTCGAGTTTATTCATTATGAACATACGTACAAATCTTTCCTCTTTATAATAGTAGTATACATGGGGCGGTTTACCTACACATAGATTACTTTTACTGAAATTGGGGATCGTTATTCTTCCGTTTGACTTTATTATCGTATTTATAAGGTATCACTTGTGAAAAAATTTTCGAGATCGGACTATAACTTTCCAAGCTCCCTGATATCGAACATAAATAATTCAGTGCCTAAGGATACTTTATACACTTAGATACTTAGATTTTTTAATGTAATTCAGAGCAAATCTTTTTCTTCTAATAGTGTGTCTCTGTACCAAAAATGGTTAAAATCGGATAATAACTTCCCGTAGGTCCCATATACCTCCTATACGGATTTTCAAACTTCCGGCGGTAACCGCATATATTGGTTAATATGTGAGGTATCTTAGTCAAATTAAGTGAGCGTATATAGTGTTGGATATAGCATACCTTGGTGATGGTGGTGATTGGTGGTGAATATATGGACCAAATTGTGTGTTATCTTAATAAAATTAAATAAATAAATTGCGAGAGTATTAAATGTTTGGTTGCAACCGAACTTAGCCTTCCCTTGCTTGTTTTAATTTATTTTTATTTTGTTTCTGATTGTTATTATTTTATTTTTAAATTTCTTTATTTTGTATTTCTTTATATTTTTTATTAAATAGTATATTAAATTTTATTTTTTTGAAGTTATACTTCTTATACGACTTCGGAAAACGTTGCGATAATTGTTTAACGCTTCTGTGGAGAGGGAATAGCGTTGAACAATTAACACGAGAGAGAGAGAGAGTGAATGAGAGTAAATCAGAGAACTTAAAGCACTTGCCATGCTTATGCTATTTGAGCAATTCTTGTTTTTGTAGAACAATGTTTAAAAATTTGGTTGGTGACATATTCGCATGTGTACGCATATGTATGATTGTATGCTTGCGCATTATTTTTTTTTCGTTTCTGTTTCATTTCTGCGAATTCTCAACTATTTTCTGTGACTTTTGGTTGAAATACTCTGCGTTGGCCTTTGAAAAGTTAAGATTTCACAGGATCATTTCTGTAGACAGTGTTTATTTATTAAATAATTCGTGTTCTATATAATATTGATGTACTATTTGTAGTATTAGTACATAGTGAATAGTGTTTCAAATGATTCAAACCGTTGTCAACTGCAGGTTAGTATAGCGAACAACCGGTACTCCTTGCGGGAGATTTCAATTTAAATTTCTCATTGTCAGAAGCTGAACCATTACTGGCATTCCTTCATTAGAAATGATAAATGGAAGAAATAATCCTACGACAAAAGGAGGTACGACTATTGATGCGGTATTCGCGAGAAATATAGATAAAATAGATGTAAGAGATTTCATATCGTATTTTAGTTATCATAATCCAATTGTAAATATTATAGATATCAATCCGTCAGAACCCAGAAATGATAATTGATTTGGACTTTGCTTTTTAAAATGTGAATTTAAGAAAGTGTTGGTCACTCCACCATATTTTTATCCTTTCCCTCTCGCTAGTTTTCTTTCATACAAAATGATATGCATTTCTTGGAATATCACTAAGAAGTATAACTTCTTCCGCGCGTAGGGACTCCACGCACATTTTTTTTACTTTTTTAATTTGCATTCATTTATTTTCATTATTATCATGAATTTTCTTTAAATTTTTTAATGTTTTTAATTTTTTATTAATTTTTTTTATAAATTCTGCTCCGCTAAAAGCACATATTTTCCCACCTATAAATCTCTATTTTTATATCTCAAATAACTGCTTGACCATAACAAATCTGCATCAATTTAATTTGTCCACTTTGTGAGCCTCGCAATAAGTGTTGGAAACCCAAATGTGGAAAAAAGTAGCAGAAATCAGAAACGCCAACCAAGACGAAGCGTGCATTACAAATCCGTTTAGCTACGCGTGGTGGCAAAATTAAATATTTACATTCCACCCACAAACTGCCACAAAATGGTGCAGAAACACCAGCCACACCAGACAGCTGCATGAAACACTTGCCACACGCCACCACTAGCTACTCAACAGCAGCCACCTCCTTTCTTCCTCCACCCGCACCTCTGGTGTCTTGTGACAATTGCGCGCGCGTTCGTTACGCTTTTAAAACGCTGCGGAACGAAAATGAGTACACAATTTGCTACAATTTCATTGGGAATATCAAAATTGGTTTTATTTCATTTTGATTTGATTTGTTTTTCATGCCGGTTAACAGTAAAATTCCTTTTTTCCAAAAACAACAAAATTTCTGCTATTATCCTGGCAGGTCCACAACCACAAGCAGATTATTAGATACATGTGTAAGTAGATTTTTGTTGTTGTTGTTGTGCTCGTGTGCGCGATTATCTTTGGTCATGGTTTATGGTTGACATGCATTTTTATGAATCCTTGCAGTCGTCCAACTCTTACAGGCTGCGTGACACCCTCCAAGCTAAGCAAATACGCACACACACCAATACATATACATACATACACATCCATCCAAATACTCACTTAGTATATGTATATATAGGTATGTTTGTAGGTAGGTATATGTGCATTCCTCTCGGTTTATTGCTGTCAAATTTATTATCCTCCCATTTTTATTATCATAATTTTTCTCATTGGTTGTTATTGTTGTTTGCTAGCAGTGTTATGGCTATAACAACAATAAATTTGCTCAAAATTCGCTTTTATCTGTTTCATATTTCATTGAAAGCGCCTTCGTGCGTGTCCGAAGTCACACTACCGCGGCGAAGTGTTCTCATGGAAATATGAAGAGTTTGTTGTTGTTCTTATTATTATTGTTGTTGTTCTTGTTATTACGGCTGATAAGCTGAAACCTCGCCAGATAGCGCAGGTGTCCCATCAGAGCTGCTCTAGGTATCCTTTGAAGCCATTATCATATGCAGGCTGTTGTAGTCCCGTGACCTGAACAGCTTGCTTTATTACAATTCGATCCCATCAACGTCAAAAACGATTTTTCTAATAAGGATTTTTTGCTTCGGCTTATAATCGTAAAGCTTCGGTATCATTTCCCAAAAAGTCTCATAAATCCAACAACCATTTAGAGGGCGGCTTTATATCCGTAGGATCTGCTATTTGTCGGATAACAACACGGAGTCAATATATCGATCTCACATTACTTCGATTCGATGCTATGTTGATAAACTTTTCTAATAGCGAACATAGCTCGGCTGGAAACCCGAAACCCGAATCATTTCTTCATAAATAAGCTTTTTGCAAAATTCTCCAGTCTGCTGGAGTTGGTTTTTAACCCATAGGACCTTCTATTTCTCAGATAACAGCACGAGTCGCTACAATTATGCCAGAATCCCTTGATATCGTGGTTTGAGTCTCTCGGATTTCCTGGGCTCAATCCGACCCAAATCACATACAAATTTGCTTTTACCTATAACCGCGCGTCAGACAATGTTAAACATTCTGTGCATACCATTTTTCCAAAAAAGAAACTTTCAACAAAATCTGATATTCGTTCGTAGGCGGCTTTAAACTTGTAGCTCTCTCTATATAACTAAAAATATCACCAAGTTCAAATCATCGGGTCTTTCTTTAGATTTTGAGAATACTTAGATATCTTTGAAAGAAAGAAATATCACGTCCGGCCTTTGAAAGGTCGAAAGGAAATTCAAAAAGTCTTCCTTTTATTTTAAAATTTTTGGAAATTTAACTTCAAATGATCCAAACACAGACGTTGGAATAACCTCATTGTCCAAACTTCTTTGTTAAAAGATGCTCTTACTTCTCAAATCAATGCTGTCCAGCTAACGAGAAAGATACCGAAATTCCAAGGTTATGACGATTCTGACTGTTTCATTCGAGCAGAGACTCGAGAACGTTCTCTTAATTGTCGAGTTTAGTCACAGTTCGGTAAAACAAACGTCTCCGTAGTCCTTACGAAATTCATCGCGTCTAGAGATGTAAACCGGTCTGTTAGTATCCCGATCTAAGGAGTTAAGTCCATGTTAGATTTTATACTTCTTAACAAACGACTTCGTGGTCCTTTCGAAATCCAAGGGGACTAGAGGTGGAAACCGGTCTGGTAGTATCACGATCTACAGAGTTCAGTCCTGGTTAGATTTTATATTTCTTAACATTTATCCGAACAGCTGGTGGACTTTGTATGCATCTTCTTCCAGATATATACAACGCTTGGAGGCTTATCAGTTTTGTCATTGCCTGCCGAGTCCTCTAAGTGATATAGATATTGCTTTCATTGGAATTTTAAACTCCATGATTCTGGCTAGAGAAAAGTTGCTCCTGGGATCTAAGGTGGATACCATCAGAACTAACCTTTCGGATAACAATTTGAAGGAAACAACAGTTCCATTTAACATGTATATTTTTCCAAAAGTTTTCATCCCATTGAGCTCGCGGTCCCAGCTGAGAATATCTGTTTGATATAGTACTTCAATATTTCAATATTCATGTCTTCATGGCGAGAATATTTTTTCAATTTCCAGCTATTCCCTGCTTCAGCTTCTAACACATCTTTTGTTACAACATTTTGCAAATTTTACGATTGCTTTGGGGCTATTTGAGCTCATGAGCTCGTGAGCCCTGCAGCGCGCATTCACATTTACAATATATGCACCGTTAATTGTGTGCAAACAGTTCGTCAAGTGTCCTGTGAGTTCGCGTTGCCAAATGGGCTACTGCAGACAATTCAAGCATGAAAATTTCTTTCGCATGCTACTGCGCTACTAAGCAATCATACTAAGCACTTTCTACTAGACTAACTTGCAACATCCTTTTATTTGTATGGCATGTACTCTGCTCTGCTTTGGCGCTCGTTGTTTGCTGTTGTCCTCTATTTCCCATAGTTTTGTGCAAAACTATTTTGTTTACCAAAAACCTGCATTTTTTCTAATATCATTTTTATTTTCTTTTCTATTTTTGATTCTACTTTTTTTTTGTTTTTGTTTGAGTTCCTCACAATTATTCTTTTCTTGCTACTGTTTACATTGTTTTTCGCTCATCCGGCAACGTTGTGTTGTCGCTTGACCTGCATACTATTTGTATAGCGCCCTCACTTTGCTTGGCCTAATGTTCTTACTGTTGTTGTTGTTGATGATGATATCCTTAATTTGTATCCTTTGGCTGTCGGAATTGTTCAAGCATTTTTGTCCGTTTGTCTTCTTTGCCTGCTTCTTCTACGTTTTTATGTGTTTATTTCTATAGAGAGACACATATGTTTGTTGCAAATTGTTATTGTATACGGTTCTCTAATCATTTGCCTTGTTGCAATTGTTTACTTTTTTCTCGCATGCTACTTTTTTTGCTTGATTTCATTCTGTTCGAATTCGGAGTGAATTAGTGGCTTGAGCTACATTTTCTTTGCCTAATTTTCCTTGCTCACATGCTCAGTGCTATTGTCACAGTTCCATTCCTTGCTGCAAAGAATGGAATAACAGCAAATTTGTAAAAAAAAGGATGTGCTTTCTTGTCTCTGTGGCAATTTTCAATCAACAACTGTCTTCATTTGATTTGGTTGATATCATTCCAGATCAAATATGATCCGACAGTTCATTCCGAGTGCATAGAGCACAGTCTTTTCGTCATGTCTTCATTTCGCAAGTGAGCTTCGCTTCGGAAGCCAATAACTTACTGGCCGGACTTTTTAAGCCATTAGAATAACTTATAGGCTAACCCTATAAGTTAGAACACGGAAAATAATGGAAGCTAAGGCCAGAATGAGTTTTTTTTGCTTGAAGTAACGATATATACATTTGCATTTGGGTTCCGCTAAGTTTTAAGCGGACTTCAGATCTGTTTAGACCGAACATATCAGTTTCATCAGTGTATCCCAGCAGTTTAACGCTGAACTCGATTTGAGAAGGTACAATCGAATTCGGAGAGTCATTTCCTTGCGCCAGTTCTTAATTTCTCAAGTAAGCTCTCCGTCAGTTCTCCATTTCGCAAGTTAGCTCGGGTTTGAAACTCGAGGGAAATCAGTACCTTATTCACCTGGACTTTTTTACATGTTTTTCATCTGCTACTATCAAATATTACGATTATCTACAAATGATCCATCCAGTTTATATTTTGTTTGAAAGGACGAGATACCTGTATTTATGAGTGCAGTCTAGTTTGGATTTGAACTCGATCTGAGAATTTACGACCGAATTCGCAGAGTCATTTCCCTCAATGAGCTCCTGATTTCGTAAGTAGGCTCCTATAAGAAACCTAAAGTCAAGCTAATATCTCATGTATCCCGACTTTTTAACATCCTTTTCATTTACTACTATCAAAAATGATGATTATCTACAGACCCATGAGAGCCGAAGCTTGAATTGAGATCAGGGTTTTCTTATTGTCCAAATCAAAGGGATGTGAGACTATGACCCAAGACATCAATATGGATACTATACGTCAGCAGTGGTATGATTTGTACTTAGCCCAACGGTTAGGACTGGTCGACTCGGTCTCGGTCTCGGCTTATCTTCTCAAGACATAGTGAAATCATAGTCGACACAGTTAAAAAAGCTATTTACGATTAGCAATTAGTTGATTTAGAATAGACTCGAGCCTCCGACAAAGAGTTTATTTCTTCAGCCGAATTCTAGTATCCCGAATTCCTAAAATCCATCGAGCAGCGCCGAAGTCCACAGCCAGTAGATCGGAGCCGTCCCACCTCACGAGGAATCTGATGAATCACACACACATTATGCTACATATTCTTCGTTGGTCCAAAATTTTCCGACCTTAAAACCTTGTTAGCTGCATTTCTACTCGGTTATCGAATTCCGCGTCTTACTGGGACGGATCCGAAGCTTACAACGACGCCCGAAACTTTGTTTAAGCTATTTTTGGTGACGTTTTCGTTAGGGAACGAATCATTGAGGAATGAATCATTGAGATCATCTTTCTAATAAGTAAAAATGTCTAATATCAAGACTAAATGTGCTAAAAAGTTTCTGGATATATTTGCAAGAAAAAGAAGATTTTTCTTGACAGATTTTTTCGAAATTCAATTCGAATTCGTTTTCGATTCGAAAAGTGATACTCTCACGAGTTTTTAAGGCAAAGATATGCTTATATTTCTGAGCACACACACATCTACATTTGCATGGCACTTTTCGCGCATCCTTTAGAACACATAAGTACTTACACACCAGCAATTCCGATTTATTCGCTTCAACGTCACGCTTTGTCATGCGCTCTCAGTCTAAATAACTATTTTGCGTTTGTCTAAATGTACACATTTTTGGCTTTTGTAACCAAACCAATTAAGTTGTTTAGTGTTGCAAGAGAATAGTGAATGCGCAAGAAAGACATGGAAACAGGATGAAAATAAGTACAAAGAAAAAGAAACTATTATACTCATAAATATCAGTGTGTTTTTGTGAGCGCTTGCTTGGAAAACCCGGTAGCGCTTTCAAAATTATTGGTCTATAAAGTAATCCTATAATTGTGGCAAAAGTAATTATCCTTTTTCTATCTCCATTGTTATTGTTGTTGCTTGGAAGAAAGCGGCTGAAGAAACAACAAATTGTAAGCCTAAACATATACACAATTATTTACCTGCACCACAACGTAAGGACAATGCACCGCTAAGGCAAGAGGAGGATGCGCCAAACAATAGCAACAACAATGCACTCGAACTAAGTAGCAAGCATAAAAACTTAAAAAGGATAATACTCGAGCAAGTAATAGAGCCATATAAATATTTGAAATTAAAACCAAATAAGCGGCAGTGTAGAAGAAAAACGAAATCCGCTCTCGATTTCAAGCATACATAGACGCTGACCTCTTCGGTACTTGTGTTAGCCGTCGGCATAAAGAGCAGAAATGTCGGCTTAATACCGGCCGCCGCCACAGCCGCTGATTGGCATCTACAGTAAGTATGGTAGGTTGAAGGATTTGCAAATTCAATTTGCTGCCCACTTGAGTTAAGTTGATCGGTGAGCCGGGTTTCCGGTTGGCGTTGAGGATCACTTACTCGCTCACTAGAGGTAGAGAGAATGTTTGCCGGAATCATTATATGAGATAAGTGAGATTTTGCAAAGGAAGTAAAATAAAATTTAATTGCAATCACAAATTTTAGACTCAAGACTATCCTTGACAGCACCAGACTGAGCAATTTGCAATATCTCTTAAGTTTCAGGCTTTTTCTGCAATCTATTCAAAGAGAATAAGTGTTTCAGAGCTTACTATATGACCAAATAAATCTTCTACAATGTTCTAGGTTGAAATTTGTACTCTAAAGCTCAAAAAGCTCTTTGGTACGTGGCAACATATTGTTATTTTTTTTGGTACGAAAACGTATTTGAAGGTTTTTTGATCTTACTATGCTTTCTATTTACATTTAATTTGATAATCAGTCTATTTGGTCTTAAAGCCAAACAAAGCTTTTTAAAAGCTTTTGAGCCTTTCACTTCAGCTTAAAATGAGAAGCAAAACCTATATAAAAGTAGTTTCCAGTTCACTCGTTTGTTGCTTAGACAGAGTTTGGTACATTACTTCGGGCTCTAAAGCAAAAAAAACTTTGTTGAAAGCTCTATGCCCCTATATTTCATAGTTCTTTTCGAACAAAATTTTTTTTATTTCATTGTGTACAATTTATATTAAGTTAATTAATCGGTTCCTATGTTAAAAGCTCTATTAAAAGCTCTCTAGTCCTTACTACCAAATTATTGAAGACGAAAATGCATATAAAAACCTACGACAAATTTCTTTCTTGAAATTGTTACTAAAACTAAATCTTTGTGTGAAGCTCTGTGGATCTTTATTTCATAATCCTTTTCGAAAACAAATTTTTCGTATTTGTGTAAGTGATATATCTGTTCCGAAGTAAAAAGTTCTGTTAAAAGCTCCCTGGCCCTTAGCATCAAATTTTCTAGGACAAAAAAGCATATACATAATAACCATCGAGAAGTTTCTTACTGGTAATAAATCTCGTAAGGAAGACACGGTTTTGAAGACAAACATCTTTTAAAGTCCTTTGGTTCCGATTACAAAATCTTGATCTAGAGTAAGCTTGCTAATGTTATTTATAGGATAGAAAAAGAAATCAGTACAGAATGGAGAAGATATAATATCTTGTTTCAAGTATATACTTAAGAAGGTCTTGAAAAGCTTTGTAAAACAGCAAAGAAGATGGATATAAATACCAAGATATGAGAGGGTCATTTCCAGAAATAGCAAATTTTATAGAAATAACAGCAGAAAGCTGCAAGCATCATAGCCTCAAGATCAACCCCTCTCCTTTTAGTGCGATACTGAAAACATACAGTAATCCTCGTAACAGCTACCAACTGTTTTAAGTATTTTCCTCTATTATCATACCATCGAATACTTCTCTACAGTCTGCGACTGGACTTTTAGAGCTCATTATTTCTTGAAAAAAGTTCTCGAACTGAAGTTGACTATCCCTATATTCCATATATAGTAAACTTTGAACAACCTTGCAACTAGAACAGAACTCA
Organism: Zeugodacus cucurbitae; assembly: GCF_028554725.1. Classification (NCBI taxonomy): domain Eukaryota; kingdom Metazoa; phylum Arthropoda; class Insecta; order Diptera; family Tephritidae; genus Zeugodacus; species Zeugodacus cucurbitae. Next base: position 7,159,809 of record NC_071670.1, read on the forward strand.
GTTAGGAACTTTAAATTCTTTAAGCTCCCTCGAGAGCTATAGCTTACATATTCCAAATCAAAGCCCCACATTGCTTTCTAGCCATCTCATACTACCGAGACACAGACTTTGCATACGAAAAAGAACGAAACACGATCGAAAAATTCGGCATCGCCACAGCGCCATTGTGAAATATTTCCATGCCACCGCCGTTTTGGCAGTCGTTGCACAAGAAATCGCGCCATGGCGCCATTGGTGTATGCCGACAACAACAACAACAATAGCAGCAGCAGCAACAACTTCGGCCGGAAGAATGTGTATGGCGCAAGAACGCGCCAAGCGCCATAAACAATGCGGCAAAAGTGCCACCGGCGCGCCAGGTTGCTCCACTTCCATCTTGTTAACACAATTTCGTCGTTCTTCGATTGTCGCAATCGCGCCATCGTCTACACTGCTGCACATACTGCATGCGTCCTGCTTGCAACAAATATTCCCCCAAACTCCAAAACAAACGAAGGATGAGTCCGAGACTGAGTGGACCTAATCGATTTGTGCATTGAGTCTGCGCGCAATTCGCAAGAGCACTGTGGCGCTAGCATTCAGGCAGTGCAGTGTCGGTGGCGCCTGTTGGCGCGGCTTTGTTGGCGCGCATGCGCACAGGCGCCGCTTGGCGCAGGGCGGCATTGTTTGATGACCCACCGAAAAGCGCACACAATGAAAGCGCGGAAAAAAGAGGGTTTCGAGTAGAAGAAGGGCAAAAAAAAAAGCAGAGATGGCAAACGAAAGCGTTTCGGCGTATGTAGCTTGCGGCAGGCTGAGTAATGCCATGCGTTTAAGCGTGAGCAATCCTGACAACGCGTCCGGTGCCACAGCTCCTTGTTTGCTTAGCTTTCGTGTGTTTGTGTGGACAGCTTTTGGCGATTTTTTGAGCTACTCAACGGCGATTGTAAAGATGTCAGTGCGAATCAGAAGTCTCGCATTGTTTTTGTGGTGATTCTTGTCAATGCAGACAATAACCGACGACTTTGTTCCATTGACAATGACAAGCATAATGAAGGGAAGCGTGAATGGAGTGTTATTTACCCTCAGCTGCTATTTCTAACAATTTTTAACCGATCGTCCATTTTGCTGAATATGATTTGCTTTACTATTAAGAGAATCTCGAGCGATTTGCGTTCTTTTTCACATCAGGCATCCATTTGATAAGATTCGTGGTGGAACTCTAGCCGCATTTCGGAACTACCGTCACTGGATATGATTGATTCAATCTCAATACTCCAAAAAAACCCGGAAGAACTCCAAAAAGTTCCCTCGAGTTTTCACCAATCTGAATATTGAGGTGTGAAAGGCCAAATATCTTACTTGAGGAATATTAGTCAGAGAGAGTTCCTTCCAACACTGTCTTTGTATTGCTTTGAATGAACTTTCGAAAATGCGCACCTAACAGAAGAGGATCTATCAGTGAAGATAATTTCTTTGGCCCTCTGACCAAGGATGAAGAGAATTTAGTACTGGGAGGCAACTCCGACAATATGTGGATCTTTGTCAGCACCAATGTGGATTTACAGGTTTAGGATTCTGTCCTGTCTGGACTTTGGATTGAGTATCTGTTCAGTCGATACGCAGAACTCTTCCTCAAGGTTACTAACTTCAGTGCGATGCATTAGCTTTAATAGGACTCTGTCACGTCTGTACTTTGGTTTAAGACTCTATTCAATCGATCCGCAGGGTTCTTCCTCAATGTTCCTAACTTCAAGTCGATGCGTTAGCTTTAATGTTTTATCAGGTCAACGGTCTTAAACTTTGACTCTTAGCTGTGTTCAGCAGATTCACAGAACTTTCCTAAAATGCTGTTGTTTCAATAATGATAGTTGTCCAGTTCTGACAGGATGACTACCTTTGACTTTGTGACAGAACTTTGTAGAACAGATGCACATACTTTGTCCTCAAGCAGTCCAAGTTCAGAGCGTAACCGTTCCATCACAGAAGATTCGCAGAAATTTTGCTCAAATATCAAAACTCTTGAGGAGAGCGAACCTTTTCAGATTTTGTCTTGTAAAAGTCTTGGATTTTTACTAAAAACTTCGCTTCGGATCCAGTGTGGACTTTGTGTTTTGGGTCGACTTTCAGTCGCACTTAGACTTTTTCCTCGCCATCTTTTCGGATCGCTTCGAATCATTTCCTACTAAATATTGAGAAAATGAAATGAGTTTCGTGTAACTTAACGATATGTACCTCAATCCTAGAAAGCACCCACTTCACGACTACACTTCTTGACCGAGATCTCAACCAATTTCAGAACACATTCATCAAATTAGTGTGAGGCCAAAAAAAAGCCACCACTAATATTGGACTTCAATTAGTAAACAAGCTTATGAGCTTCTGCAAGACGACAATTGAAGAGGAGGCCCAACCAACCAATCTACTGGCGCCACAAAAATCAAGCAAAAAAAAACAAACACAACGCTGATCATCTTTTTGAGACTCTCAAGCACAAAACTCAACCATCACAACAACAACAGCAACAGCGCGCTACCGCCAACCATGTATTGTCGAGCTTGAAAAGTTTTTGATCGATGGCGCGGCAATTGGCGCATCGTGACGGCTGGTTGGCGCGCATGCGCAACACACAATCAACAGTGGCAGTCGCAATGGATCATTCATTCGCGTTGTGGCAAAAACCGAAATCGAAGTAAAGCCAAGCAAAGCTTACGACTAAGTTAACCACAGCAAAAGCAACAACAAACGTCAACACTAGCAACAATAAAAACAAATACACAGCACTTCCTTTAAGCGCCGTCTTATTGTCGTGGTATTGGCCATTCGTTCGTTCGTTCGTTTCATTGCAAGTTGTTGCTGTTGTTGTTGGCGGCGGCGCCTTTAATTGGCATTTTGTGGCTGCGCGCAGACAAAACACGACAAGACAGGCGGCTGACTGAATTTTTCGGACGTAGCGACTGATATTTTTGGCTGTGCGATTGGTTTGTTGGCTGGCAGACTGGCTGCGGAAAAATGCTGTGTGTCTTGCTTGGGCTCTGGGCTCACTGGATTGTTTCTCTGTTTGCTTGCGCGCTGAACCCTTTCTACACCGCGTCCTTTTATTTATGGTGCTCAGTGTGATTCGGTTTGCTTTTTTCTTTTCAATACATTCGCTTGATCGGTTGCTGATCGTTCGTTGCATGCTCAGCGTTGAGCGCGTTGACAGCCGCGGCTGCCAAACATTGCGTTTGCGGCGTTTCAGGCGCTTTTGATCACTTTTTGAGCATCGGATCATGTGCTTCGTTGCATCGTCGTTTGCCCGCTTGTTGTTGTTGTAGTTATTGTTAGCGCTATTTTGTTGCTGTTGTTGTTGTACAGTGTTGCTCGCCGTTTATCAGTCTTGTCGATCGCATCGTTGGGCGCGCTTATCTGATGTTAATTTCTCGGATAATCGCATCATTATTGCGCATAGGCGCGCGCACAGGAGGCATTTGCCTCCGCGGTTGCCGATGGACGGCTGCAATGCTTACCAGTTCCCTGACTTACCAGCACTCCATACCTTTATTCCCCACAATCTACCGTCCTTCCAACAGTTCGATCGCCGATTTGTATGTGTCTCTCCTTCTTGTGTTTTTTGGTTTTTTTGCCTACGGCCGCAAGGGTTCTTTCAAGTCATGCTGTGTGACATTTGTTCAATGCGCCACATTTATTTATAGTCGGCATTTATTTGCTTCAACGATTTGTTTATTGGCTTGTTCGGCATTTTCGGGCACTGCTTTCGGCCAAGCGGCTTACCACAACAACATCTGTCCGCGCCACACCGGTTGTTTGGAGTTAAACTACTGCCTGGTTAACTGGCTCTTTGCTTTATTAGTTGGCTGTTTGGCCGTTTGGCCTGCTTAACTGGTTGATTACGTATCTGGCATTCACAATCGCTGTTAATTAATTCCTCTGTTGTTTGTGGGCAAGTGGTATGGGCACAGCAAGCCATTGCATTGTCACCTCTGTAGCGCCACCTTGACTGGGCAAAAGGTGCAACATGAATTCCCAACGACAAGTGGTGGTGAATAAATCACAATAAAAAAGTGTGGCTTCTTGTATGTACTTAGTACGAGTTTTGTGTTTAATGAGACAGCTTTCTAATTGGTGACGTAAAGATCTGTGGATCGGGGAGCTTTTATCTTTGGTTGGTTAACATTTTATGCAAGTAACTCGTGCTGGTACCGCAGAGATGAACTGAAGTAATTGTAGTTTTAAGACTACTTTCGCAACCTTTAAGTTTTTTCATGGTAGACCTCTTACATGTTGAAGACCGTTTAAATACGGGGACCTTTGAATCTCATCCAGGTTCGACGCGCTGAGACTATATCTGAAACCTCTGAGATTTTTCAGGATAGCCCATCTTGCAAATTGAAGACAATTTAAATACTGGGAGCTTTGAATCTCCTCCAGGTACGACGCACTGATACTATCTCTGAAACCTTTTCCTCAAGATAGAGCTCCTTGCATGTTAAAGAGCATTTAAATACGAGGAGCTTTAAGATACACTACAGTTCCATCCGCAAAACTCTTCGCAGCCGCTCAGCCTTTAGTTCAAATTTAAAAGGTTCGATGTGTTCTTGTACAGTTCGATGATCTTCTCATTGCAACTCTTCCAGTTGTATATGCCAACTAAATAACGTACATTATTTGTAATAAATCTCTGAAGAGGATGAATGACAACATTAAGTACCATTGTGGTCGAAGTGTAGGCTCGGTAATACGGTACTTTTCCTAGAATCTAGCATGAATTTATATATCATTTTCGATGATAGTGATCCAAGCTCCACTGAGGTTCTATAAATTCATTTTATATTTTCACTATGACTTTACCGTCGGGTCTCAAGAAAACCCTCGTAAGAACTTTTTTCGTCTAAGGCCCAGGACTCCGTGGACTTTTCTTCAATCTATTGAAGATAGTTTCATATTTCCTGTTTAAGGATGCCCTAGCAATGTTTTAGAGACCTCAAACATATGATAAAAAATTCAAAGAGGTTCATCTCTACTCTAAATAGTCCTGTTCTAAGCAATGTTAGAGGTGGATTGGCTTAATAGCCCTTCCTACTTAATGATGCTGTGCTACGGATAATAGTATTAATAGATGTCTAGACTTTATAATTTCTATTTCTCCAGGTCAAAGTATCAAGTAATTCCTGGAAGATTGCTGGCTGTGAACATCTATCTAAACTTGAGTATGCTGACATCTTCAATTGGACATTCCATTAAATTTCATTTTGGAATCCAAAAAGTGGGAGTTTCTCAAACGTCTCTGGACGAAATCGTTGTATGAAATGTGGTTCTCGAGCACTAACTCGAGATTTTGGGGTCGAACCAATGTTTTGTTACATGTATATCTCATCATTACTTCTCTACTTGATTCCGTACGTCATGAAACGGGATAAACTATGCTCTCTAATTCTAACGATTCTAACGCCCTCTTAATGACCGTATTCCGTTCACAGAACTATTCAGAGAGCTCTCACTGCGACTGTGCGAGTTCGAGGAGAACCACGTTTTCAGCTATCCGAAACTATATATCTCAGAGATCACAACGAACCGTTGTGGAATATTTAACGTTGAATAGTTGTAAGAGAGCTGATACATTTTTAAAGTCTTTAATTTTAGTAAGTATTACAAGCTTAAACTCTACAAGTCGCTATCATTCCCGTCCTGCTTTATGGTGAAGAAGCTTGGGATGTCAACATCAGATGAGATGACACTAGGAGTTTTCGAGAGGAAAATTTTGCGCAAGATTTATGGTCCTTAGAACATTGGCAACGGCGAATACCGCAGACGAGCTGTACGAGTTATACGACGATATTGACATAAAAGACAGCGGCTACGCTGGCTAGGTCATGTTATCCGAATGGACGAAAACACTCCAGCTCTGAAAGTGTTCGATGTAGTACCCGCCGGAGGAAGCCGAGTAAGGGAAAGGCCTCCATTCCGTTGGAGGGACCAGGTGGAGAGCGACCTGGTTACACTTGGGACCTCCAACTGTCGCCGAACTGCGAAGGAGAGAGAGAAGTGGCGCTCCATCGTCGATTCGGCTATAACCGGCTAAACGGTTGCAACGCCAATCACTTACATACATACATCACATTACAAGCTTTCACTGGATTGAGTGACGTCTCATATTCCCTGTAGAACTTCAGCAGAGCTTATAAACTCGTGACATCCACTTCCTACTCCTTCCTACTTAAAGAGATTACAGCTATTCTCAATTGTACTCGTATTTTTATGGATTCTTGACTGCAACCCTCCATCTCAAGCAGACGCCTTTGCTTGCAATCATCATCTATTTAGAGCGCACTCAATGCGACAGTTAATATTTTAAAAAGTTGTCAAAATATTTTCATACAATTTGAAGCACTTAATGTGAAATTTAATTTCACCTTTTTCCGCGCACTTTACACAACCCACAACAGTTGCACACCCCCACTATGCGAACCCAGCTGGTTGAACAATTTATTTATTGCGTTGAACCCCGCTACAGTCCGGTCCTCACCAAGTCAGATGCGGGGCACTCGAAGCAGATAGCAATTTTCGACAATTTTCGGTGATTGTCTAATTTCACTAGTGATTTATGGACGCCAACGAACGCATGCGATGCGTGGATGTGTGTGGACGAGCGACGTGCGACAGTGTAACCCTTAAACTAAATGTTCACCCCGTAGGCGAGACGGGCGGGTAGTAACAAATGTTCGCCGATTGAGTATTGCTCTATAAATTCGCATTTTTTGTTGTAATTGTTGTTGTTGGTGTGCAATTCAACGCTTTTGTTTGGACACACTTTGATGCGTGGCGTCACAGCGTCTCACTTTAATTGTTGGCAATAAAATTTATGATCTACAAATAATAGGGACCAAGGCTGCAGCGCGGCGAGTGTACGCAGAGCTGGTGGAGTGAGAGGGTAGAGATGAGCTGGATTCTTTGAATTCAAGGCTGGAGGAATAAAAAATTGTTTGTGAGTATTGCAGGCTCAATGGATAAGTGGGATGAGCGAACAGACCAGTGCTCGAGCTCGAGTTCGGACAGCAGCTGGGCAGTTCAAGCCTCAAACTGACGGTTGGACCAGCAAATCTATGTGTTATTGCTTAGTACCAATCTGAGATCGGCAAGCTCGCGATGTAATCTCAAATTGGTATATTTAAAAGTGGACGCAGTAAACCGAACCCAGTTCGAAGGTTTCGATAGTCAGACCAGCAAATCTATGCTGCATTGTTAGTTAGTCGTTAAAGTATGGAGACTACCTATTACCATTCTCACTTCGAAACACTCCTGATGTGAGTTTTCGTTGGCCCATTTACAAGGGACGGCGTCCATAGTTTCGGACAGTCATCGCCAAAAATGTTTGTTTACCACTCACCGTCACTTTAAAAACGCATCAGCCATAAAGTACCTCCGTTCCGTTTTGTCGCTAACAAAAAGTCATTCACACATTTTTACTCAGCTTCCCACCACTCTCATACCCTCCTCCTCCGCAGCAAGGTCTCGCCAACGGAAGTCGCAAATTCGCAAGTTGTATTTCCGTTGACGACGGCGCGTGTAGTCATATGTCTCTTGCAATGCGTCGCATGGCGCTGCACAAAGTGAACGAATGATAGTCACTGGCTTCCGCACGCGCGTCTCAATTTCCGGTGAATCACTGCATCGGAAGCGCATTTTGAGTGTATATGTGTGCATCTCTTTTTTTTTTGTTGAGCGTTGAGCTTACTTTGGTGGCAATTAGCACCCGTTCGTGTGTGACTCGAGCCACTTGCGCCCATTGTGTTGACATATCCAGCATAATTGTGCGTGCATTTAGTGTTTACTTTGTGGTGGCAGCTGCCACTATGCGACGGATGGATTTTTGAAGAAGAATGTGGGAGATAAACTGATAAAGAGAAGGGTTGGTGTGACTTGTGGAAAACTCGAGCTGTAGTACTTTCGAATTGAAAAATTTTGGAAAAATCGAAGTGAGGTGGTAAGTGCTTCTGAATTCTGGGATGCCAAACTTGCTCTACATGAACTACTTTCCTACCTTATGAACTATTAACGATTCTTTGCAGAGCTCGACAAACGCATTTCCAAGAAATTGTCTCTAAAGGGAAGTCAATGCAGACTTCGAGTTTGTTGCTTCAATGTATGACTGACTGACGCTGATTCGACCAGATTTCTAAACTCCATGAGTTCTTAGTACGGTTCAGTCTCAATACAGTCAGCATTTGCCTAAGGCTATATGGGCTCTATAGTTTTCGGTACTCTTTTAGTAAAATTCGGAATATGATTATGCGGAAGGTTCCATTCAGAGACTAGTTGTAGTAGAAGGGAACTCAATAATCTTCCTCTTATGGGCCTAAAAGTTGAACCCATAAAACTAACTGATCTCTCAGGGCTTCCCATCGGATCTTCTGATCTTTGTAAGCCGTAGAAGAGTCATAGTTTGTTACTCATGGCTTTCGAATGTTCCAATATTCTGACCTCTCGCCATTAATTTCTCTATAGGCCCAAAGGATTTCCATATCAATTCAAAGAGGTGTGAGGGTGTAGTAAGACTAATACTAATAGTCAGCTTTTGTCAAAGAAAATTGGATATCGCCTTATATGAGTTATTTTTCAACATATCTTCTGAGCTGTACTCCATTTTTCAGCACATAGTTGGAACGTAACCTATTGGAAGGAAACCTATTGAAGGAGGTATATTTAACTGAAATATTGATTTGATCCATATTTAATGAGAAGAGAGATAGAAGAATGTAAAAGAACCCAAATAATAGTACTTTTATTGACATTAGTAAGGCTCATCTACAAAATCTCGCGATTTCAATCGGAAATCGTCAGCTTTAGTGACCCCATTTAGAGGATCTTCTATTCCACTTTCAGAAGTATGAATATTAAGAATGACATTATGAAAAGCTTGGATGGAAAGGAAATGATGGAGAAACCTTGAATCACAATAAATGTGGCCAAGGAGGTGGTAGTCCATACCAATACAGGTTTTAGTCTCTAAAGTTAATGTTGCGACATTGCGTCCAACCAAGATGTATTATCATATCAGGGTCGCAATTTCAAGAGATCTTCTTTTCTCGAGAATATACCTTAAAAAAATTTATTGGACCTTAGTCGTCAAATTTTTTCATAGCCTCGATGGCTTTACTACAAAGAACAAGTTTCTGGTTATTTGCTTTCTTAATAACTTCGATGGATTTGCTACTAAGGAGCATTTTCAAGACACTCTTTGTACATTTCTCGATAATTTTTTGTTTATGAAACCATCCGTTTATCCTTTTGAATCCAGTTGGGGGCTGAGGTTGAAGTCTGATGAGTCTAGAAGTGGGGTTTTAGCAGTGAAGGCTATGAATTGGGGTTCTCTTATCAGTCGGAAGACGAAGTGGTCATTGGTAGCGAATTTGTAAAATGTTAAGTACCGTTATACGAACGGTATTTTAGGTTAATGATGTTGCAACAACAATAGGAACATAAAAGGTTCTTCGAAGGTATAGACTAGTCAGTCCGGAGGCTCGTGTTAGTTAAAGCGAGCGCGTTTTAAACTATTTTAGTGATTTATTCGACACTTTATAAGCGTATGAGGAAGTAAGGGCTGCACAATTTCAAGTACGTCCACCTTTTCGGACATTTAAACACATTAGAAGTAAAGAGAATGCAACACTGAGTGCATACGAACAACTACACGCCTTTCGGCAAGTACCTTCAACTGCAAACCAACCAAAATGCTGCACAATTGAGCTCATTGCAGCGCATTCAATGATCTTCAATCACGTCATTAAGATGTCAATTGTCAATGGGCGGTGCAGATGTGCCCTTGAAGCCCCGGAAAATAAAACAAAAACAATAGTAGTCGAATATACAACAACAAATAAAGTGAATGCAGAGAGTTGATTGCACCCACACACACAGGCAGACAAAGTGAGGCGCATACATACATAAATAGAATATATATGATCCTACACACAAAAGAATAAATCTAGTTAAGTAATCGATCCGAACAAAGCCAGAGCCAAACTGCATACAGGGTTGCGTAGACACACAAAACATACATACATGTGCTTGCAACTGCCACAAACCAGCAGCATCCGCACCAAATCATCGGTGATCAATAGTAGTAATAGAACAACAATAAAGCGATAAAGGTGAAATCACTTTAGCAAACTACAACAACAACTACACTAGCATTATATTACAACAACTACAACAAAAACTATCGATTTCATGCAATTAATGTTCAAATGTCTCTTTAGACTCAAAATTCTTTTGTGCGCATTTTTCGTCGTTTTCGCCCCTCTTTGTTGTTGTTATAGAAATATTTGCTTTACTTTCTTTGTATCTCAAATGCTCTGTGGCTCTGTGTGTTTGTTGTAAGTACTTGATATTGATATGTATCCTCACCGTGGAAGGTAGGCAGTGCAATAGGTGTGCCAAACAGTTTGTTATTATTGTTTTTGGTTTCGCTGTCTTTATGCAATGCGGATTGCAGCTGCAATGCACGTATTGGTGCGGATTTTCGGTGAGTTTTTGTAATGAAAACGGATTTTGAATTTTTTTTATTAGAATGAGATTTTTTGGTGTATTCGATAGATATTAATGACAGTCTTATGTACTTGTTTGCAGAAAGCTGAAAAAGAATTGAAATTTGAAATCGATATTTTTATATTTTGTGGCGGTTTTAAGAAATTTTGAGAGAATTTAGTGGGGAATAGTAGACTTTAATGCTAAAATGGGTTGCGTTTCGTAAGTTATCCCATTGAGCAATTAAGAAATTTGAGTATTTAAAAAAATGTAAATTATGAAAATAACAAATTTTCAATATTCGAAAATATAAATTTAATATTAGAAAACTCAATAAAAAAAATAAAATAAAATAAAATAAAAGTGAAATAAAATAAAAGTAAAATAAAATAAAATAAAATAAAATAAAATAAAATAAAATAAAATAAAATAAAATAAAATAAAATAAAATAAAATAAAATAAAATGAAATAAAATAAAATAAAATGAAATAAAATAAAATAAAATAAAATAAAATAAAATAAAATAAAATAAAATAAAATAAAATAAAATAAAATAAAATAAAATAAAATAAAATAAAATAAAATAAAATAAAATAAAATAAAATAAAATAAAATAAAATAAAATAAAATAAAATAAAATAAAATAAGAATTCCCAAAATTCAACAAAAACAAAAAAAGGAATATAAAGGTAAATTAAGAAATTTTCAAATTTTTATATTTTTTATGTGATAAAATAAAAAAACCTTACTAAAATTATTTCACAATACATGTAGTTATTAAAAATTGTGTTAATTACTAATTTTGAAACGTTGGAAATTAATTTTTTTTAATTAAAATAAAATAAAATTTTTGAAATGGAAGAAAAGTTCATAATTTAGCAAAAATTGGAAATCTTTACATTCAATTTAAAATTTATTTTTTCTGCAAATTTGATTTTTTTGGAAAATAATTGACATTTGTTTAAAAAAATGTTTATTGGAAATAAAATTTTGAAATTTATTTTAATAATTAAAATATCAATTATATATTTTTCGTTTCAAATTATTGTAATATATAGTAAAATATATTGTAAGGAAATATATTCAATTAATTTATTTTTTCTAAAATAATAAAATTTTAAATTTACTTTTGTGAATAAAAATTGTAGTAAGAATATAAAATATAATTAAAAAGTATAAAAAAAATAAATCAAATATTTTGAAATTTTTCATAATAAAAAATGGATTTAATAACTAAAATAATAAATTTAATAATTAAAATTAATTTAATAGTTTAGGAATTAAAGTTTATTATTTAAAATTAGTTTTAAGCCGAATTTAACTTATAATAATTTTTATTTATGGCAAAAAAATAACAATGAAGACTTTTAAATATTTTCAAACAACAAAAGTACAATAATCTCCTTTTATAAAATTATAATTACTTTTTTATAAATAAATACGATTATACAGTCTGAATAGGTGAAATTTATTTAAAAAAATCGTGAAATATAATTATAAATATTTTTATATTTTTTACTACATTTTTAAAATATAAAAAAAATAAAGAAACATTTTTTCAAATAAATATTTTTACAAAAATAAATTTTAAATTTAAAATAAAAAATGTTAAGAAAACAATTTTTGTAAAAATAATCGATTTTTTGTAATAAAAATATATGTAACATTTATTTTGAAAAAGTTAAGATTTTTTTGTAAAACATTTTTTTCTGGTAAAAATATATTTATTGTAGTTAATCGATTGCAATTATTTTGTTCATATAAAAAAACAGAATAAAAATTTATAAAATTTTAAATTTAGTTTTGCGAATAAAAATAACAGTAAATAAAAAAAAAGAATTAAGAAATTTTTATATATTAAAAATTGTGAAATATATATATATTAATAATAAAATAACAATTAATTTTTCGTAAAATGCACATTTATTAAATTTAATTAATATTTTTTTTCTCATTTCATTATTTTTTTTATACATTTTTAATAATAAAATAACAATTAATTTTCCATAAAATGTACATTTATTTAATTTAATTAATTTTTTTTTCTCATAGAAGACACAATTTTTTTTAACAAAAAACAAATAAATTTGGAAAATTTTGATTTTTAATATTTTTATTAAAAAAAAAAAATTGTGAAATATCTATACTTAAAAATAAAAATCTAGTATTTAAAAATACAGTTTAACGGGTATTCAGTATCCTTTTGAGAAATCCAGTAAAAACAGTTTCTGTCTATTGAATACCCAATACCTTACAACCAAAGAACAGTGAAGCATCCTCTTTTTCATATATTGTATTAAAATATAATATAATCCACAATCGTCTCATTCAACCAACTCGCTGCTCGAATATCGAATTACACCCCCGTCACCACTGCTTAGCTGCCTCCAGCGGCAAGCGGTCACTTGCCTCACAGCCAAACGCCGCGCCGTCGCTACTTCAATAACGCAATGCTTCAATGCTCATTATGGCTCCAGCACCTCATTTACTCGAATCTAAAATCATCATTTGAGTATTTAGCAAATGGATTTTTCATTCGTTTTTGCGCGGCGAGCATTCATTCAAGCGATCGGTGCGATCAAAGGGTCGAGCCGTCTTTTGAAGACGAGACAGCAAGAGTGCGGAGGTGGTACGGTAGGCGGGCGGTTATATCCTGAGACAGATTTCTTTGAGAGAGGCAGGTTTTTAAGGAAGTTCGAGGAATATTTTTAACGAACTTTTTTCTTTTAATTTAATTTATTTTTCAGCGATTTCGACGAGTTTTTTGTCCCTCTGCCGCTTGCTCCACGCCAATTTGCCGCCAGTCGCTTTTTATTGTCATCATTTCTAAACGCTCGGCTACTTGAAAGCCGTGCGCCGCCGTCCGTTTAATCGTCGATTTGTCTCTCTCGGCTCGGCGTTGTTTCATCCTGTGCACTCAGGCTGAAGCACTCGTGTCACCGGCGACAAGTCGACATCCTCATCACACAGTTCACAATTGAATTGTAGTGAAATGAAATCTATAATTTGCTGCAGCTCGCTTTTTTGTGTCTTCAAGCTTGCGAGGTGCGCTCTTCAAGTGGAGGATGCAAGTGGCGTCCTCATGTTTTTTGTTTTTTATTTAGGCTCATCACAAGGTCCTTTCATGAGACACTTAATTAGGCAACTATTGTGTCGCGGCGGCTGTCTTTGTCAGCTTAGTGTTAGCGCTCTCATTCGTTTTTAGACCGCATTCGCTTTTGTAAAGATCTAATTATGTAAATGAGTCATTTGACAGCTAAATGTCAGGCTAATCCCGTATTTTAGAAGAGCTGTCAACGCACTTTGGTTTTTTGTGTAGACCGGAATCCATTTTTTCGAGGAAGTAGTTGTCTCAAACACGGTTTTGACTAGCTCTGAGTAGGGTTCAGATAGGATATGTAATTTAGACTACAAATAAGAAGCTTGAACGTTAATTTGATAGTAGTTGAAGGTATATTAAGTGATATTCGCTAATTAAGTCAAAACCGTTTGATATACCATTCGAAAAAATTGTCAATAATTGAAAGAAAAAAGAAAATCCCGAAGGACTTTCTCTTTCAATTATCACTTTCAAAGGTCTTCTTGACCTTATAGAGCCCAAACTCGAGCGCAAAATATGAGAAGTTTTCATAAAAAATTCAAGAACTCTAAGGTCTGGGATAGAGCTTTCACCAAAAGCTCTTGGTTTGGAACTTTGTCACCCAAAGTAAGTATGGAAATTTGGGCGAACTGCAATAACTGAGATAGAGCTTTAACCAAAAGCTCTAGGTTTTTCCTACTGAGGCCAAAATGGAATTCATCAGAAAGAAAGCTCAGAAGACTGTTACTATTTGCACATGTATCCGAAGTCGACAGAGCTTTAGACTGAACTTCAGCTTCAGCGAAAATCTACGAATTTGAAAAACATCGCCCGAGTCCGGGAAATAACTAAGATATTCTTCAAATTGAACTCATCATAAAATTAAAATAAAGGATTACTAATAATGTAGGAAGCCCTGTTTATTGGAACCATCCTCTTACATCTTAGTTCCATATGAAATAATGGAGTTAGAAGCGGTCTGTAATGAGTATTTTTGATCAGGTGACCCGAAAGACTTTTGAGAGAACTTTGCTATTTGATACTTGCCGAGCTGAAAATCTGGACACAATCTGGGCAATGAATCTGTTTTTGACTCAGATTTCCATAAGCGCACTCAGTCCTATTTTTGTTAGTACTTAACCTCAATTGATGTGATATTATATAAGATATGTTCGAAGAGGTATCGTCTGGGTTTTGTACCGCTTAATTTCGGTTTCAGCTTGTGTATTCTCGATTCCAACTTCCTTTGCCCTTTGTTCCTGGGCGCAGTGTGGATCGTTTTTACTCATTTCGTTCAGCTGTAGTTCGAACGAGTTGGTCTACATCGCAGTTCCAAACCATTCCTTTAGTGTAAGACTGTCCATCCAAAGGCTGAGAACGTTGGGCTCGTGTGGATTCTGGTGCACCAGTGAAAGTTTCTTTTGTAATGGTATTCATGGAAGGACAGAAGACTGGGAGTCTGGCTCAATCTGAGCTTGCTATATTTCCTAAAACAACATTTCTGTCTGGAGGAATTTCAGAACCCGGAGTTAACCGCTTAAAACAGACCGGGTTTTAGAGAGCCAACGGCGGAAGATGCATTTCAAATATGAATGGCTGCATGCTCTGTGTTATCAACATTTCCATAAAGCGAAATTAAACTGTCTGCGTTGATTTTTGAACCACTTGCACCCCCTTTAGCTCGAAAGCCCCTCAGCCGCTAACAGTTTCATCCACTAACAGCCTTCTAACTCCAAAGTCATTAATATATGCGTAAAAATAAATGAGTTGAAGCTTCTATGAGTCCATCAAATGGCTAACACAAAGTCATTCATACACAATTCACATTTATTTGACGCTTAACGAGGTAACATTTGTGGACCGTTGAATGGACCACCGGCGGCAACAGTAGCGACTCGAAAACTACATACATCAGCTAAATCATCAACAATTGACCATCAGTAAAGGGTAATACATGTGTACATGCATTCCAGACATTGCTGTTGGTGGGTTAAATATCTCATGTGTGTCTGTCTCAATGTCTGTATGTTGTTGTTGTTGTATGTGTTCACCAAAAAAGGCAGCTCATATTATTTTGGGTCATTTATTTGGCTACAACAACGCCAGCCAATATTGATGGCACGAAAATATGTCTTGCAGTAAAACAACAACAACAATTTTGGACAACAACAACAACAACAACAAACAATTCGAAAAACGGCTGCAAAGCGTTAACGAGCCACCAATAAGCCAACAATGGCACGCTGAAAACTGAAATTGTGTTGTTAATTTTGTTGTTGTTGTTGTTTTAGTTTTGGTTATTAGCCTTATTTGCTGTTGCTGCAACAACATATTTTTTTGGGTTTTAGTTGAGAATTTTTGTTTTCATTATGCCTTTTCAACAGCTACAACAATATTTATTGATGTTGTTATTGTTGTTGTTGCGGCAAGTGTGGCGCCAAGGCCCCACACGTTATTATTAATTTGTAAATTACCTGTTGCGAGTGAAATTGCTCAAACGTTGCTCCACACGGAGTAATCGCTAGCGGCTCAGCCAGCCTCTTCCACCACGAGGCGAACGAGACGAGACGGAACGGGGGGTACATATAAGTATAGATACATATATATATTTGTGGCTGATATAGATGTAGATATGCTTGGAGTTGACGTTGTGGCCAATTTACCGTGCCTTGCTATGCACCTGATCGCGTTGAAGATCCGCCGAAGGATAAGCAGCAGATAAGCCGAGACCAGCCGAGAACAAGCAATGGCGTTTCAACCACAAAGACATGTACTGACAATTGTACTGTGTAGTCGCACATTTATTTATTGTTAATTGGTCTAAATTAATTTTAATGTGCAGTGGCAGTCCCTAATTGCGCACTATTCTATTATTAGACATTATAGATTTTAATTATTTGTAGTTGAGGGGTTCGTTAATTGAATCTCTTTGGGTTAGTTAGTCATTTCAATTACTTTGTAAAGCCTTCAAATAATTCATTATTTTTAGATCACTACTCTTTTTGACAATTTTTTTTAAATTGGATTGAATTTTTTTATTTAAAAAAATGTTTGGAAAAAAATTTAAGAAGGTATTTTTAGGAAAAATAAAAAAAATTATGAATAAAAACAATAATAAAAAAAATAATATAAAATCTGAAAAAATTCCAAAAAAAAAAAATTTACAAGAGAAACGAAATCAATTAGTTTTACAAAATAACATTTATACTATTTAAAGATCATTTTGTTTTCATTTCAGGGGTCTGAGTCGACTCAAGTTTATTATAAAAGAAAATTATTTTTGGAAAAAAAAAATAAATTATTATAAAAATAAATAAACAGAAAGGATCGATTATTTTGATTATTTTTAGAACACTACTATTTTCATAAGAAAAAAGTTTTTTGATAAAATATAATATGATTTTTTTTTTGAAAATTCTTAAAATAGTTTTTTTATAAAAAAATATTATAAGTATGAAAAAAAATTGTTTTTAATATTAAAAAAATATTTTCAGAAAAAAATGAAATTGTTTGGAAATTACTACTAGAATAGTCGGCTATGAAGGTAAAATATTAAACATGCAGATACTTTTGGAGCTTTTAAGAAATCTATATCGCACAAGCAGGACGATATATAATGAACGCCCTAGAAGCCATTTTATCCGATCTTGTCATTAGCTAACGTGATTTGTAGAATTATTGAATCTTCCCTAGAATAGTAAAACAGAATCCTGCAGAAAATATTGATCATATAATGTGGGTGTTCCAACGTGTATCGTCTTATTTGCGACCCCAACTACTTTGGATTCTAGTACGAATATTAGGCGATCTCCTAATTTGAATGCCAATATTAAGAGTTGAATATTTTGACTACTTCTCGATCTCTGGATAGTTTTCATGGAACCTTATTAAAGCTCATATTATAAAAATCGTCCGAATCTCATTATAACATCGGCACAGCCTCTCATGAAGCTTTCAAGGAGTTACTTCAAGAACACTGTCATCAGATTGTGATAATGCTGAGATTCCTCAAGTCTCCGACACTCTTGACTGTCAGTTTTAAGAGTCAATGTTCCATTTAAAAAAAATTCGAAACGTTCGACGATATTTAGTCCGTAAAGCGGTCATATCGTTTTAGTATCTACTTCTGATAAGATATTCCTACTATTAATATGGAACTTATGAAAGATATACACCCATCAGCAGCACCGCATATTTATCTGAGATCTTTGATAGTTTCTCTTTCTTCTATCTAGAATGCTTAATAGTTCTAAAGAGATTAAGAGAAGAGACCATAATCTTCATCTGTCCAATGTGATGCACAGAACTACGAAGCACTACAGTTACAAAGTCGAGATCTATGGAAGAAGGACTTAAAGGAAAGTTACCTCAAATTCGGATTGTCACTAAGGAGATCTCTTTAAAGAACTAAATGGCTTTTCGAACGACATACACAAGGCAAACTTCTCGACCTCGTTATGTATTTTCTTAAGTGAGTACGTCTATCTCTTGCGCTCACAGCGATTCAACAAATTGCTTTGTTTACAACAACTTCCACAGATATTGTTACAACAACAACAAAATAATTTGCAATTTCATTTAGCGGTACACTGATTATCTTTCCTACTTCTCTACATAAGATCTTTTATTAGCTCATGCGAATCAGAAGATCTGGAAGACCTGTATGATATAGGATTGTAGATGTTTGAACGTCTCAAACTGGTTGACATAGATTATTTTCGATTCTCTCCGGCTTAAAATATATTTTGTGGCTTTCTGATATCCGTCCATCCTTCTACATAAAGACGGAATAGTTTCGGGAGATCTAAATGGGTTTGGCTGGACGCTTCGTTTAGAATAGTAATTAGTTTAGGATTGCAGCTAAAGATAAAATTTTTGTGTCCGCACTCCAATTTAAAATAACCTGAGAAGAAATAAATACTAGGACCAACAAACTTGTTCCCAGAGTCTGGATTGAAGAAATCTTACTGTCTTCTAAAGACTAAAAAAGCCCAGTATTAACAAACGAGTCTCTTAAATAAGTCGTGCTTGCGATGAAATTAATTGAAGTTGTCAGAGCATTTTACTCAAATCACAAAGTACCGTTATTAACAGGCACAGCGTTGATTGACCCCACCCCCGTAACCATGAAGAGCACATAATTGAAAGAAGCGCGTGTGGTCATTCGCCTTGCGCTGAGCTGCTGCTTAACAAGCTGAACATACAAACGGTCGAAAATGAGGAGCGAAAATTAAACTAAATAATTAAATAATACAAAAGCAAGCAGGGAAGGCGAAGAGAAAACCAAATTAAAATCTTATAAAAAAAACTCCATTCTAAAGAAGATCTCTCTATTAAAATTGTAAGCAGTGTGGCAAGTGGTGGCAAGTGGTGGCCGCCAAACCGCGAGACCACACCAAATTTAATTGCTGCGCATGCGCCGTTGCCGTAAACGGACCACTTGTTAATTTTGTGATTACATTTTCGTATGCGGCTGCTGCCACTTCGTGTTTTCCTCCGTTTTTTTTATTTTTCTTCGTTTGTCGTGCGGCGCATTAACGAGCTGGTCAATTGCCCGGCCACACATCAAAAACTTAATAACTTCTTCAACTCCAAACAAAAGAAAGCCCAAAAAATTTTAATGAAATGATGATGAAGAAGCAGAAGAAGACGAAGCGCATGCGCATACGCTTGAGCAGTAGAACCTGCTACCGTTGAGCGCCAAAGCACGCAAACCAATCAATCGGCTGACTTTGCCTGCTTCGGGTCGCAACCGTATTTATGTTAACGGTGTTGAAGTTGGTGGTCGTCCAGCTGGCGAGTTGTAGTCAGCGCGCGTTCGCTGATGAATTGCGCCCGAAACGTTACGAAAATTAAATAATGAAAATATATACAAAAGACAATATATAACAAATTATATTAATAATGAGTTCATTATGGCCGAATGGCATCCGCCAGCTCATTAAAAGGGAGGAAGAGCAAAGAAAACGTGGTTGATATAAGATTTACAAAATGCGTGAGACCACACACGCCCAATGTGGATTCTCAAAAAAAACTTTTAGCGTATAAATCGCTTTGATTATACCAAAATTTCCGGAAGCTTGTTGCTAGAGGAAAGAGGAAATGGATTAATTGGTTCATAATAAAATAAAATTTATAGGAAAAGCGTAGAAAACTGGAAAACTCACGTAATTTGAACCATTTTTAACACTAAATGCTTTCTGGAAGTTTGCAATATCACGAGATGAAGAAAGAAAGATTGTCGGATGCTCGGATCCACTTCAGTTCGGCAGATCACAACAGTCGCTTCGAAATTCAACTATCAATAGACTAAGGAAGACTCTTCCAAAGTGAAAGCAATAGAACCAAACAGCATATTCTATACAATAGACTTCGCCACTGATCTCGAGTTTTCACATATTTCCAAGAAGCCTATAGAAGGCAGGAATGTCTTTCAAAGGATCTGCAATCTTTCACAAAAGATCTACAATACTTTTCCGAAGCTCTCCAATATCTTTTAGTGTTTTTAATAAAATCTACAAACTTTCAGAAGACCTTCAATACCTTTTCAGAAGATCTAAAATCCTTTTTAGGAGATCTGTAGTATCTTTCAGAAGATCTGCAGTACTTTTCAGAAACTCTTTAATATTTTTCAATACCTTTAAGAAGGACCAAGTGGAGAGCGACCTGGTTACACTTGGACCAGGTGAAGAGCGACCTGGTTACACTTGGGATCTCCAACTGGCGCCGAACTGCGAAGGAGAGAGAGAGATGGCGCACTATCGTCGATTCGGCTATAACCGGCTAAACGGTTGCAACGCCAATCACATACATACCTTTAAGAAGATTTGCAGTATCATTCAATATATTTAAAACCGTTCGCAGTATATTACTGAAAAACTATATTACTTTTCAGAAAATCTACAACCTTTCAGAAGACCTTCAATGCCTTTCAGAAGATCTACAATACCATTTCAAGCGATCTACAACCTTTTATAAGATCTATAACAAGTCTACAATATCTTCAAAAAATATCTTCAATACCTTCCCAAAGATCTACAGCACCTATCAGCAGTCTTCAATACTACCTTTCAGAAGATCTTCAATACCTTTCAGGAGATCTAAATACAATACTTTTGAGAAGTTACCAATTCGAAATCCTACAATACTGAATAAACTGTGATAGACTCTCAGAAGATCTTTGACTTCCTGGAAAGGTCTCCAAGTAAGTCGAGAGACTTTCTTCCGAGAGAAATAATTCCAAACAGAAATCGTTCATGCTTTGAGTTTTGAAATTTGAGAAACTTAAGCAACTGGTCTGATTTCTCTTCGTTTATAAGGATACCTTGAGGCATAGACAAATCGAAACTGTTTTTTTTTTCAGCAAATAGCTGCAGAAAGGAAAATCGTGGAAGAAGTTGTTACTTTTTGGACAGATCTCGCTAACAAATTTTGGGGATCTCGCAGTTTTTTACTCGAGTCGACTCCTCATACCTAGTAATGGAGGATAAAAGCGCCGTTAAGGTGTTGAAATATTAGTTATTTTCATTCCATTACGTTAGATTCGTGAGTCGTTGATCAGAAGAACTTCTTAGACATTAAATGCTTCATGGTTCTAATCTTTCCTGTTCCAAGAGTTTCTTCAAAATATTTTTCAAGAAACTCAAGATGTTCTGCATGATTCGGCTTCTTCGTCATTAGGTTGGAACACTATTTGGTTTCATAAAAAATTGTTGTAGTCTTTTTAAGACTAAAATTTTATCATACAAATAAAAAATATTAAAAAATTAATTTTAAAAATATTAAAAAAAAAAAATAAATTATTTTTTATAAATTTTTTCTTTGTCAGCAATTTGCTTCTATCAAATAAAAAACAAAAATTGTATGTAAGTCTACAGCGCGCGCAGCGTCGCCGCCGCTATGCCACAACTGTAAATTAGAAAGAATTTCATTTGTGGCGCGTAATTGGTGCATGAAATTGCTCCACTGGCTGTTGTTGTTGCGGTGTACTTTTTTTAAATTTTTTTAACTTTTTTGTTAGTCGCTTATTAATATTTTCTAAAAACAACAACTAATGCGTGGCTTTTCACTACTGTTGTTGTTGCTACCACATGCAGCCATCTACACATTGCGTGCATGCGTGTGCGTGCCACTTGTCACTCAGCCAATGGCGGCAGCAACCAATGTACTTACACTGTTGTTGTTATTATATTTCTAAGCTGTTTCAATTTGTCGTTGTTGTTGCTGCTGTTGCGACATTTGCGAGTCGGCTGCTTGTCTGCCGCTAGTCAAGCGTGCAGTCAGGCGATATTTGTTGTGGCGCAATTTGCTTAAAAAGTAATCGTTACGTTCGTGTTGTTGTTGCTAACAACTGTTGCCCGTCGAACTTCCTGCAGCAACTACCACAAAGCTGTATCATTTTTTTTTGTCTCTGAAGACTGCTTCTTCCGCTTTGCCACTGCTGCCTGCGCGAGACAGTGGCGTTGAGTTTCCTGGACTGTTGCATGCCACATAATCGGCGGCATGTAGCGCGTGGATAAAAACAGAGTAAGCAAGAAATCTAACAAAAAAGTCGCTGTTAGAAGACCAGCAGCTGCAATAGCAGAGTAATAGCAACAATAACAACAGAAACAACAACAACATCCACCATTCATCCATGACAAAAACATCAGCATCGAAAAAGTGGAGCAGCAATTGTGAAATGCTCGATCAGGCGATCTCCAGAGATCTCTGCTCTTCGGCGCTGCCGTTGCAGGCGGTGCAACAGCTTAGACAAATTCGTGACATAAATTACAACAGCAGTGGCAGCACAAAGCAAAAAAGTCCTCGAGAAAAATAGACGCTTAGCGCTCACTTTGTAATAACTAGCAATTTTTCTAATTGCAACATTGTTGCCACACACGTTCAACTGAAGCCATGCGGTCTCTAAGTGCGGTCTGCGAAGCAGTTAGTGGCATGCTGCTGTTGGTTTTGTTGTTGCAACACAAGAGATGTCTTCATTGTTAGTTTGGAAATTGGGGAAAAATGAAAAACCAGAGGTTCCTGCAACAAGACTATCTTGCAACATGTCTTTATTGCGGTGGCAAGTGACTACTAAACGCTGGAGACGTTCACTGCTGGTCACTAGAGTATTTACTGGTTATATTTATGTAGCGTTATGCTAATCATTTGTCAGAAGAGAGTGCTCCTAAACTGTTATAGTACACGTAGGAGACTCCGCTAATATTTTGTTGCGAAATGATAATCTGAAGAAAGTAATTGGAGCTTAGTACGTTCTTTTTAATTTAACGAGCTTCCATCTCTCCGATTAGTCTTTAACTATTAGTACTGGTATAGTCGAAGAATCCGGATTGGAGTTTTAGAGTCATAGACCTATAGAACCCTTAGAATACATAAGTTAATGATACCAAATAGTGTTTTAACCGAAGCATCTAGGAGTCCTTCTAACTAATTCTGAGACGTGATGTGATGAAAAGACTCACGAATAATATTTCAACTCCTTAATGGGAAATAATATTTCAATCTCAAAAATTTGTAAGCAAAAGTTTACCAAAAACTAGCTGGAAAACACACATTAATCAACCTAATTCAATCTTTCGGTATCCCCCTAAGCAGACAGAAAGGTTTTGTCTTAACTGTCTCAATTTCCAAACCTCAAAACTGGAACGATTTCTCTCAGAAGAAACTAACCGGCATAACTTATGGACCTTTCCCGGAAATCAATATCTACCACAGTTTACACGGTATTATAGGACTTCGGAATAGTATCTTCTCAATGGGTATTGTAGATATTCTCAAAGGTATTGTAGATCTTCTGAAAGGATCCTTTTTTGATCTTTGACTTTTTAAACACAAATATTTTAGAATAAAAAGGTTGAAAAATATTTTGATTTTTGAAATATTTTAAAGTGTTTGATTTGAAAATTATTTCATTTTGAAAAGAAAATTAGATGTTGGCATCGAAACATTTTTATTTAAAAAATATTTGATTAAAAAAAAACATTATAAAATATTTTTGGAAAAAAAAATTGAAAATTATTGTATTAATTTTTTTCATTTGAATTAAATAAATTAATTTAAAATTTTCCTTTAATTCTTTTTTTATTTATTATTTAATGATATTTTTTTTTTTTGATTTGTGGACATTCTTAATTGATAATTTGAAAATACATTTATTTTTATTTACAATAAATACTTTTATTTTTTTATTGTGTTTACTAATTTTTATTTGATATATATTTTTTCTTAATTTTTTATTTATTTTGAATAAACAATATTTTTAATTTTTGAAAAAATATATTATTATTTTTTTCATATAAAATAAATAAATTTATTTCATTAAATTTAATTTAATTTATTTATAAAATTTTAATTTTTTATTTATTAATTATTATTAATAATTATTTATATTAATTATTATTTAAACATATTTTTTTTGATTCTGAATTATATTTTTTATTTAAAAATTTTAAAAATTTTGGTTTCTATTCGTAACAAATATTTTTGTTTTAATTTGTATTACTTTTATTAATTATTATTAATAATACATATTTTTTATTTTTATAATTTTATTCATTTTTCTATTGATAGTGAATTTTATATAAGTTTTTGTTTTGAAAATTTTCCACATTTTTTATTTTAATTTATATTATACCCAACATATTTCAATAAAGGAATTCGGTAACCTTTAGCTTCCACTACAGGCACTGGCGCCTACAGACAGCGCTGAATGCAAAATTCATTTCCCACAAAAAAGCTGCAGTAAAAGCAACTGCTTCCGCTAGCACTTGCGGCAGCTACAAATAGCCGCCGCTCTGTTGAACTGTAGCTGCCAAGCAAGCCATCAACATTGTGATTTGCTGACATTTATGAGTGACGTTTGTGTGTCAAGATGCGATATGACAGTAGCACCGCCGACGCTGAAGCCGCGACCGCCGCGCAGTCAAACAGTAGTGACAGCAATCAACACAACTGAAACAACAATCGTACATCCCACATATTATGGTGGCATGATAAAATCAACGCCGAAAATCGGCAAGTCACTAGCAAAAAAAAAAGAAAAGTAACCAAGCCCGGTAGCTATACGCAGAAGCCTGCGCGTCTGCCTGCCGCAACTCCGCTGATGGCTGATTTCTGCGAATTTTTGATGAGCTGCCGCCTTTGAAGTAACGCCGCCGCGTCACTGGCGCTACTGTTTTTACGCTTTCAATCGAGCGTTTAAAAGCGCGCAATGTGGCGCATGCCCGCGCTGTTGCCGAGACTCGACCGCAAGAACACCAGCACCAACAACGGTCGCCGCAACCCCAACTCCAACCGCCGTTGGCCTTTCGCCACCTCGCGGCCACCGTGGCGTGAAATCAAATTTCTCATCTCTTCATAAAACCGGCGACTGAGATTTGTCGGGCGGCATGCAACGGCCGCATGTTGCAAAGCGCGTTGAGATGCGCCAAAATTCCGGGAAATTAGCGGCAACATAAATTTCATAGATTACCCGGGCGCGTCGGTGGCGCTCTAATGGCGGTGTGTGTTTTTGTTATTGTTTTTTCTGACTCTTCTTCTTAATCGCTACTGTTTTCCGCATCAAAGACGCACTTTGTTGGCTTGCAGCGCGAAATTCCCACCACTTGTTGTATGTAGGCTGCCAGCCGCCGCCTGCTGGTTGGCTGTTTGTTGTTGCGCTCCGCCGCTGGAGTGCTGTGTAAATTTATTTGCATTGCTTGGCGCTGACATCATTCAACGACAATCCACCAGCCAACAGCCATACGTCAGTTCGTCAGCCGGCCAACCAGCCAGAGGCTCAACCATCTAGCCATTCATCAGCGCATCTCTTCATGCCATCTTACAAGTGTTGCACCGCTGCCGCTTTTGATCTTCTAAGCTTGCTAACTGCTTCGTCTTCATTTTTTCGCTATTTAACTCGTTGTTGGGTTAAGTGTTTCTTTGCTGTTGGCAGCACCGGTGTATGTGCGGCAAATATTCCTCAAGTGTTGTCCAAAGCGACACTTCAAGTGTCACTTAACTGTTTTAGCTTTCGTTGAGCTTTCATTGTGCTTTCCCTTAAATGCGTTTTTGGCTGTAAAGTGCTTTAGATGGCACTAACTGAAGTTTAGCGTATAAATTTGTGTTAGCCTTAATGAACTTTGACCTGATTGAAGGTTTTCGGATTGTGAGATAGAGAGAGACTCATTAACGTCAGTGTTATTGAAAGGGATACCGTTCCAGAAGAGTTTGGAAGGCAGTAAACCTTAGAGAACTTTGATTTAATGTTACTCGAATGAGGCCTTAGTATCCACCCACCAATCCTACTTCACTTCTACAAATTTAACATGCAGAGACATTCTTAAGGTTCTACAATCGCCTAAGAAAGAAACAAACACCGCGACTTTGGTACCAGGAAAAGATAGGAGTATTTTTAAGTCGAAGAGATCCAGTAGAAATATATTAGGGAATCAGGAATAAGCTCTTGAATATAGAGGAAGATCTAAAGTCTCATTTCTCAAAAAACTGAACTTAAATAATAGGGGAGATGTTCTCGTAGATATTATCTTTTTCTGATTTTGAACGGAAAAAATAGAAACGGCCTTAATTTAGTAATACCGTGAACCTAGTTCGGCTGTCAAAAAGATATAATACCTTTCCAACGGCTCCGCCAAGGTAGGAAGATCATTTCTAAGATCTTTCAATCCACCCGAGGTTGTACAGAACTCGAGGCATAACTTAATTTTGCGAACAGATTTATAAGGATTTTTAGATGTTGACAGGTTACGACCGATTTTGAACAGAATAGTAAGAAGCTGTGCTAATGCTTAAGTCGGTTGTGATAAAGACATTCTTACCTACCAACAGATCATTGAAGGAGCTCGTTTCTCCCATAAACTAGTTCGAGGTTGTCCAGAATTCGAAAAATTTATACATTCTCTAGATAGAGAGTGTATCTCTCGATTTGTAACTGAAATGAGTTGAAATTGCTACTCTAGTCTCATTAACTTAGCTCTTTCTAGTTGAATCAAGAAGAAATTGAATCAGTGAATAAGAACAGGATCAGTGGATGATCGCTAAACAAAGGAAGATCTAAGGTCCAGTATAAATAGGGTTCTTAGCGTATCAGTCGACCCCAAAAGTGTTTTTTCGAGGTGACAACTAATCTTCGCTATAAATACAGATCAGCTAAGAAGCTCCCTGAATCACCCGGAGCTTATGATTGTGAACTATCCACATATAACACAGAAGAGATGGTTTCCTTGAGCAAAGTTAAGAGCTCCTTTGGACAATGGAGATATATCATCTAGGTAAGACCTATGGAACCTTTAGGGTGCCTGTAAGTATCGAGGGTGGAAAATACGAGCTCTTGACTTACATGAAGATCAAAAACAAAACTTCAGTCAACTGTGGTTGTGTGGATCTTTCGAAGAATGATGTTCATATAAGAAAGATTGCGATGGACAAGGATTCTTGAAATGGAGAATGAAATCCATTACGTTCCAGGGTGGGCAGATAATGGTTTTAGTGACCTTTTTCAGCAAGGATTGAGTTTTTCGCACGGTTTTAAAGTGAAACTAGCCAGAAACCGGAGATCGTTGGTTGCAGTTAAAGCCAGTTAGGTCGACAATAAGTATATTAAACTACTTCTAAGAACTTTAATCTACAGTTATATGCAACAAATGACAATTTGAGGCTTCATTTGCGCGCTGAACGCATTTGCAACAAACAAAACATTATGCAACTAGGTGGCGTCATGTTGCAACAAAGTAACTAACAAACAAATAAAGGCAAATGAGTATTGAGGGCAATGAAGGATGATGACGATGATAATTAACAAAATGATGATGAAACTGGCGAAACAAAAAACAGTTAAAACAAAGCTAGCTGACAACAACAACAATAGCAAAAACACAGCAAACGCACATGGAACGGTCGCTGACCGCTTGCGACCCCACGCTTAGCTGTCATTGTAACTGCTGTTATTTTGCTAGTCACAAATGTGCAACAAATCACAGCAATTAGAGGTTCACATGACACAAACACACACACACACACCTGCACAGCGAAGGGATAAATACATATTATGTGTTTCAACAACAGCTACTGTTGCATGCAACGCGCAATGCTTCCGTCTAATTTGACTATTTTTCACTGCATACAGCGGGGCTTAGTATTGTGCAACAACAGCGGCAACAACAAATGCAATTGCACAAATTGCCGCAACTAATGGACACTTTCAGCTTAACTGCGCACAGCGCGACACGCAAACGGCCAACGGCCAACGTTGCAACGCTGTTGCAATTGCCACATACAGCAGCAGCCAAGCAATACAGAGCCACCCCCAATTGCAACAATAACAAAAAAATACGGAAAAAACAAAACAAGAAAAAATTACAACAAAAACAACAACATTTAAATTTAGAAAAGCAACAATTTTGTTGTTGCTGTTGCTGTTCTTGTTCATATGATTGTTGTTATTTTTTATTGTTGTTTGAACGTTCGTCCCTTCATGCATTCAACCGCAAAGTGACCGCATTGCACCATAGTCGAGTGTGGGCGGTCGCTTGCTACAAGCAGTGTGGCAATCAGTGACAACAAACACATACACACTAACGAACTCATAACAACAATTGCAGCAACAACAATAGCAACAGCACGCACGATCGGTCAACAGCATTGCTTAGCTTGGCAATACAAATGTGGCAATACGACAGCAAATAAAAAAGCCACATCGGACAACAACAACAACAAAGTTGGTTTGTGAAAATTTCCGAAAATGTGCATTGTTGCATGAACGGTGGGCGGTAGCAGGCGCTAGTGGTCACTTTTCCATTGTTTGTCAAAGCAACACAGCGTTGTTGTTGTTGTTTGTGATTTCTGGGTTGCTGGTTGTTATTGTTGTTGTTGCTATTGTCACTAAGTTGGAATTTGTGATTTCGTTTTCGCCGAGATATTGTTGTTTTTGTTGGAAAATCTTTATTGTTGTTGTAGTATTCTAATTACCGTTCTTCGTTGCTGACGACAATTTGAACTGTCGTTACAGTTGTATATATTTCAATTGTTGTTGTTGTAATTGTTGTTCCTTCAGCATTCTTTTGTAGCAGGTTACGTTAGAAGTCCTTTCGATAGCATTTTGTCAACCTCAAGTCACCCCCTTTTCAAACAAATCTCCATGGGTTCCTGAGAAGTTTATCGTTTCATTCGCTCTTTTGTCGGAACTGTCAAATCTCTTAGTCGAGACCCTGCAGTAGTAAACTGCCGTCCCGCCATTGCTATGGAATTCGTCTAAACGAGTGTTAAAGATCCCATTAAAATATTTAGACTCGTCGATAAATGAGAGCTTAATCAATATACAGCTAACTTCAGAAACCGCTCAAGGGAACCAGTTTTCGTCAAGTTTGTGTATACTGCACTTTCAATTCATCGAGTTCCTAGACATTTCCCTAAGAACTGTGCTATCGAAACTAGTTCAAATAGAGTGCAGAGTTGCAGAGTCAGTTTTTCTACCCTTTAAGTACTATCAATAATCTCACTTCCCCAGAGGATACGACTCGCCGACGTCAAGGCTCAGAAACGTAGATTCTTCCATACTACCGAAGCCAAGTAGTTTTAATTGCTAGGCTTAATAACTCCAGGAGCTCTTCAGTTCTTTTAATCAGATCTGACATCCTTAAGAGTTTCGGACACAAAGCAAGTAATGTCAGGGCTTCTCAATATTATCTAACTTAACAATATTATCGACTTTATGAGAATAAGTTTGGGGCTCTTTCCAAATTTTTGCAGAGTAGCACATAAGATCGACTAACAGGGACTCCTTCAGTATGTTTTCTGATGCCTATGATACCTCTAAACGAGGAGCCTGATAAATTCTAAAGCCTTCAATGGGTTTTATTGGGATTTTACTAGAAATTCACTTTAGACTCAGAGTTCCTGATTTGATGCAAAGCTTAGGCCACGTCCGACTAGAGGTTTACATTGATGTGACTCAAACCCAGCCAGGCTGTTGGGATCCATGTCGGAAATTCTTCTTCTTCTTCTTAATAAAAATGTGTAATTGTTGTTGTGTAATAGCATCTTAAATGATGAGTCAAATGTCAGTAATCAGATCTCCAAGGATCCATATTTAGTTTTTAGAACTGCCTATTTAGGATCACTTTGATCGATTTTCTACGAGCGAGAGACAACAACAGACCAGATATTCACCATGCGCCAAATTTTGGAGAAGACCCGTGAAAATAGGATCGACACACATCTCTTTGTCGACTTTAAAGCTGCTTTCGACAGCACAAAAGGAGCTGCCTTAATGCCGCGATGTCTGAATTTGGTATCCCCGCAAAACTAATACGGCTGTGTAAGCTGACGTTGAGCAACACCAAAAGCTCCGTCAGGATCGGGAAGGACCTCTCCGAGCCGTTCGATACCAAACGAGGTTTCAGACGAGGTGACTCACTCTCGTGTGATTTCTTTAACCTGATGCTGGAGAAAATAATACGAGCTGCAGAGCTAAATAGAGAAGGTACAATCTTCTATAAGAGTGTACAGCTACTGGCGTACGCCGATGATATCGATATCATTGGAAGCAACAACCGCGCCATTTGTTCTGCTTTTTCCAGACTGGATAAGGAAGCGAAGCGAATGGGTCTGGAGGTGAATGAGGACAAGACGAAATATCTCCTGTCGTCAAACAAACAGTCAGCGCATTCGCGTCTTGGCTCCCACGTCATTGTTGACAGTCATAACTTTGAAGTTGTAGATAATTTCATCTACCCGGGAACCAGCATTAACAGCAATAACAATGTCAGCCTGGAAATCCTACGCAGAATCACTCTTGCCAACAGGTGCTATTATGGACTAAGTAGGCAATTGAAAAGTAAAGTCCTCTCTCGACGAACAAAACCCAAACTCTACAAGTCTCTCATCATTCCCGTCCTACTTTACGGTGCAGAAGCGTGGATGATGCAAACATCCGATGAGGCGGCACTAGGAGTTTTCGAGAGAAAGGTTTTGCGGAAGATTTATTGTCCCTTAAACATTGGCAACGGCGAATACCGCAGACGATGGAACGATAGCTGTATGTGTTATTCGACGACATAGACATAGTCCAGCGAATAAAAAAACAGCGGCTACGCTGGCTAGGTCATGTTGTTCGAATGGATGAAAGTGCTCCAGCTCTGAAAGTATTCGATGCAGTACCCGCTGGTGGAAGCCGAGGAAGAGGGAGACTTCCACTCCGATGGAAGGACCAGGTGGAGAGGGACCTGGCTTCGCTTGGTATAACCAATTGGCGCCAAACTGCCAGAAGGAGGGATACGTGCGCTATTTTGGACTCGGCTATAACCGCGTAAGAGGTGTCTACGCCAGTCAAGAAGAAGAAGAGAAGGTTAGAGACAAGTTAAATCGCGTATTTTCAAAATCAAGTCTGTCTTTCAGTCATATGCAGCTCTTCCTAGTAGAAAAAGTGTGTGACCTGTTTTGAAATGCGTGAGTTAGATATAAATATATGCATACCGTTATTAAACTACCCAAGGCTTCATAGTAAGTGGGCCCCTAATAGATAGGTGAAGGCGTATTGTGACATTATATTTGTTGTTATTGTTGCAATAACAGCAACGATCTCAACAAGATGGTTGCACTACACCGATTACCGCTTTGCATAACTGTAATTGCAATTACCGTTATTATTCGTTCATGTTGTTGTTTGTCATCTCTTGTTATTGCACATTGCTGTCGAAAAATGTTGTCACCACTTTGCGCTGGACGTTCTCACGCTATACATTAAGTCGGCCACAGCGCCTACAAGTGCAGCTTCTTTAGCTGCGGTTCTACTTGCGGTTATTGTTGTTGGCTTTGATGACGGACTTGACTCGGCTGATGACAACTCAGCGCAAATATGTCATTGTTGTTGTTGCTGCATGAATACAGAAATTATTTGCTGTTTTAATATGAGTAATTTGCTCAATTGTTGTTGTTGTAAATGTTGAAGTTGTTGTAACCAATGATGTTGTTGTGCAATTTTAGTGAAATCGCTTATTGCGTTGATTTGCCCCCGACGAAGGCGGCTACACAATCGCCACACAGCCAACTAGCCAACCAGCTACGCTGCCACCCAAACCGCCGTTGCTGCCACTTACTCGTGGCATGCCACTTAGGCCGCCCCCACTTATTGCCCGTTTCCGTTCCGTGCGCCTTTGCATCACAAGCTGCGCTCATTCGCAGACGATTTTTCCCGCGATTTGTTGTTGTTGCTGATGGTGGCATCCCACGCCTTCTTCGGCGAATTTCTCACACTCACGGCGTGTATCGGAGTGTGTGTGTGTGCTCCTCAGTTAGTGCGTCGATCGGACCACCAGCATCAATTCGCCAACGCAACAACAACAATAATCACTGTCAGCCACCTACTTGAAGCCGCAAACCCAACGCAATCAGCGCCGCCGCCAAACAAGCCACCACCGCAGCGTCGCCCAGTCGCACTGATCTACGCTACATCTCCAAATGCGCTCGCTTATTGCTGTGAGTACTGTGCACCTTCATTTCTACCCCTCTATGATCACCACCAACATTCTCATCATAATAAAAATAATTGAGTTTAATTGAGTGATTGACGTTGCGCTGACTTTTCCCTCAGCGTTCGCAACTTGGTCGGCTTTCGCCGAAAGATTATTATGTTCGACAACAACAAGCTGTGCTACGGCCATTGTTGTTGCTCACCCACAATTTCGAAAGTCTGAAAGCTGTGAGCTGTAGAAACAACACAAGCGCACCGACAGACAGCGTTTACGCCGAAATTCGGCAGCTGAAATTATGAGATCAGTTCGTAGTTAATAGACGGCTGTCGTTTCGCAAAAATTACAATAAAAAACTGTAACGCTGTTGGTGGTGTAACAGCGTTATGAATTGCGGCTACTAAGCCTGTCAAAATTTGAACGCAATAAATCTCAAATTTCCACATTAAAGTCCAAGCTAAGCGAAGCCGAGCGCTGAAAAACAAATAGAACGTCGATAGCTGAGCGAAAGCTGCAGGGTATGAGTACAAAAAGATCTTTGATGGCTCATTTTAATATCATTGGACCTTAGACCTATCATTTTTCTAACGATTCGAAATTTCAATCGTTCTTAATGTATCCTGAGTTGATCATTCAACTACAAGGTTTTATGTATATAATCCAAATACTTTCTTCCAACCTCGACAACGTATGAAAGCCTAGAGAAGAAAGATAGCCATCACTTATACAGCCTAAAGTCACATTCTACATAGAGCCAGTAACATGAAGATCCCTTAATGTCGCAGTCGTACAAATCCGTCTCAAAATAGATACGATTTCCAGAGAACGACGGCCTTGGACCAAGCAACGGACTATAGAACTGATATGGAAATCTTGGAACGAGTTTTTAAGCTCAGAAAACCGTTACGTTCAGCGTATATATATTCTAAATTTCGTAGTTGAAACAAATATGAAGATCTTTAGGACGTAGTGGATTCTTATGGGATCCGCTCAATTATATTAACTTCATGACCACAACGAAAAGTTATGGAAACTTAAGTCTGACGGCGGCTTTCTCAGGATTCAAAAGACCAAGTGGAGGAGGGTTTGACTTCCACTTCGATGTCACTCCGGTACCGGCTCCTATGCTATGACTCATACGACATTCAATTATACGAACTTCATGTATGTATGTTATTGGCGTTCAACCGTTTAGCCGGTTATAGCCGAATCGATGAGAGCGCGCCACTCTTCTCTTTCCTTCGCAGTTCGGCTTCATAAGCCCATCCAAAAATTAAGAAAACCGAAGTCAATGGAGGCTTTCACTGAATTCAAAATACCAAGTGGAGAAGCATTTGGCTTCCACTTCGATGTCAACTAAATTTTCTAGCACTTTTATCATCCGTTTCTAACTGTTCTACTATGGCTAATCGCAGCCTATTCTATTTACCAAAATATTAGGAAAGGCAATCTTAGATTAATGAATTAGAATGTTAGAGTTGTGTAATTTAGGGGTTATCAAAAAAGATGACCCAAGCCCGAGAATTAAGCTATTTCAAAAGCAAGCGGAAGATTGATGTCGGCTATTGACTTTAATGGAAGCTGAGGAAGTCAGTGCGGAGTAAACAGTTAGAACCCAAATTAGTGCTGCGTTGTTCTCGGGGATTACTGAATTCAGTGGAAATAAAAGTAATAAGACTAGGATTTCAATAGTTTTAGAGAAGTTCGTAAGAATCCGTTTATAGCTACAAGCGTCATATAAAGTAATGGCTTCCGTCATGTGGCGACTCGTCTCATTGATAGTGAGTATATCATTTTGAAGTTCGGACTCTGTAGTTCATTGACTATATGATCTATATATTGGAACGATTCGAAGATTTTCTTTGTCTGCGGACTTGACCTCAGTCTTTGTTTCTTGGATATTGAATATACCATTTTGTAGTCCGGACTCTGTAGTACATAGACTGTAAGATATATGTAAACATATATATTGAAAGAAACCGAAGAGTTTTTCTGGCTGCAGACCGTAGGCGAGATTCTGTCGAGATTCATCTCAGTAACTGTATGAGAACCCCTAACGCGACGATCCCTTTTGCACAGCTTACAGCTCTAAGGAAGGATATATTTAGACCAAACTTTTTCGGTTAGTCCACCGTCGCAGAGATTGGATGGGGTCTTTAGTCTATATCTTTTGGACAGCTATAAATCCGACAACGTTCTAGAGACTGTAGTTGGAACAGAACTCAATTCTAATCTTCATTGCGTTTCCTGACCGCATGCTGTGCCTTCGTGCTTACGTCCAAAACTGCGGACCTCCGACGAAGTACAACAAAAAAGGAACCCGCGAACTCGCTGAGTAACTATTCCTTTCCTCGCTGCTGGTGACTTTCGTCGGCAAAAAAGCTGTCGTTATGAGCCTATTGTCGGTGTTAGTGCGTTTGTTGTTGTTGCCACCGTTGCTGGCACCGAACGCTGCCGCCACTCATCAATGCAATAATAATTCATTTCAGTGATCGTTGAACGACGTTCAACGGAATGAAAATGAAATCAACAATTGTTTCAACTCAACTCTGTTTTTGCTGTTGTTGTTTTTGCGGACTTGAAATTTGTGGCAAAAATTTATGAGATGCTGCCAGCTCAATAGAGGTTTTAATGTTATGTGGTTGTTCTTGTTGTTATAGCTCATAATCAAACAGTATAGAGTACATTAGCCTTTTGTTGTTTTTTTAGATGGACTTATTGTTGTTGTTGTCATTTTTGTTGTTATTATTGTGAATGTTGTTTTTGTTGCATTTGGCAAGCATCTTCATAACGATCATTTCATTGGAAAGCCATAGGGGCTGCATTGTCTTGTCACCGGAGGCGGTGGCGAGCTGGTGGGCCACAGTGTGCCACCAATTGCGGCATATCGGAATCGCGAAGGCGACATCGTCAGCATCATAGTCAATCGCCATTGTCATTCATATAAAAGTGAGTGTTGTTGTAAAAATTTTATTGTTGTTGTTGTACACATTTTATTGTTGTTGTTGTAAAAAATAGTTTTGTTGTAAAAATTGTATTGTTGTTGCTACATATATTCTTGTAGCTGTAAGTGTTTTTGTAGTTTTAAAAATTTTCATCATTGTTGTTCTTGTTGCCATAGTCATCATGGTGGTCCGCAGTCAATTAAAAGGGTCGCCTTTGATTCGTCGTTTGATTTATTCAATTAAGTCAATGTGTGGCAACTGTGTGCGGGCAGCATTGGCAGCGGCGGCAAATCCACTCACTGTCTATTTAACTGGCTCTGCTCATAGTTCGCATATAACTCGCTTCAAGTAGCAGCCGTCATGCAGTGGTGTGGCATGTATTACGCCTGTTAGCCGCTTGGCCACTCACTTCTTGTGGTTTTTGCTTTTGTTGTTGCGGCTCAGCAGTCGAAAAGCGCTTTATTGAAATTTAAATTTCAAATTGCTCAAATTTTTTTGTCGAGTTCTAGCAAACGCTTGAAATTTTCATGAGTTCTCTGTTTTTTTTGCCTTCTCCTTTGTGGGTGGTGTCGCTTGGTTGGTGGCGATTTGGCGCGCGGGTGTAGCATATTGCTTCGCTTGTCGCTTATTGTTCTTAATTTTTAGTTTGCTGCGCTGCAGTCGCCTCGCTTTTGAAGCGCGGAAATGTGAGCCTCACTAATAGAACGCTTCAGAGTCATTGATTGACCCAGATTGACACGAATAAAGATTGGCAGGCAGATATAGACTTATGTGACTATATTTACCCAAGAGAATTAAAATTAAATTAAAAAAATAAATAAAAAAATAAATTAATTTAAATAAAATTTAAAAAGAAAATACCATAAAAATATGATAATAGATAATAGATAATAACCACTCCCACCATCCACTCTCTAGCTCCGTCAAATATCTTGGGGTCATCCTAGATAAAAAAAACTAATCTGGAGAGAACACATTGAATGTAGGGCTTCGAAAGCTCTCCGTATGTGGGACTCCTGCAGAAGAGCCATTGCCTCGAAGTGGGGCCTTCGGGTCCAGATGGTATATTGGCTGTATACAAGAGTGATTCGACCGACGCTAACATATGGTGCATTAGTTTGGTGGAAAGCGCTAACAAAAAGTGCCGGATTAAACCATTGGAACAGATTCAAAGGACCTGCTTGATATGGATAAACGGTGCGATGAAAACAACTTCAACAAAGTCCTTGGAGGATATCCGGCCAATACACATCCAAGTGAAGATGTTGCAGCGCTTACAGCGTGTAGGCTAAAGATCTTGGGCCACTGGACCCAAACATTGCACCAATGAGGACATGGGATCATACTAAATCTTGTCACTGAACTCAGTTTGGATTGATCCTGTGACCGGGAAACCGAGACATTTGGGGGGTTTTCAAGCTGAGATTGTCGGACTAAGGGAAGGCGCTAGGTGGGACTGCGCCCAAATAAAAAGGTCTATCAACTTTTTTGTGGATAGCCAAGCCGCAATTAAGGCTATCCGCTGCGCCAACACGAAGTCACAATGTGTCAGATCATGCAACGAGGCAATTAATAGCCTAGCGGGATACAACTTAGTCAGCTGGGAACGCAGTTCCCCAGTTGCCTAAAGCAACGGATGCTAGGAGAGCATCTCAGGTCCTGGAACATGTGCAACACGAGTCGTACCACAGAACTACTATGGGGTAGTGTTGACACTGGACAGACCAAAAAACTTCTTACTTTAAGTAAAAAAGAATTAAGCTGTATCACAGGGGTCCTACCTCTAAGAGGCCACCTGCAGAGACGGAAGATGACGAGACACTAGAGCATTATTCAGGCGAATGCCTTCCGTCGGTTAAGAAGAGATACCTTCCAAGGCTCCCATTACTCTAATCTGAGAGGAATTGGGCAGCAGGGATGGAATAAACTCAGAAGCTTCATTAAATCGACCGAGTTTTTCAGGTGACGCTTATCAGGGTACCTTCGGGGAGCACAATGGTCCTAGTGCAGCCGCTTGCGGTCAGGCTCTCTTCGCCTCCATTTTCAAACAACCACGCCCAAAGGTTATGTTGAAAATTACTAAAAGTGCATTAACTTACTAACGGAAAACGTCAGAAAACGTCACTAAATTTTACAGAAGAAATGGCACAATGCTGCACTCATATTTTCTAATGTAAAATGGGCGAGGCGTCACCCACTTATGGATCAAAAACCTATCTCAGGAACTACTTGACCGATTTCAATGAAATTCGGTATATAACACTTTCTTGACACCCTAATGACACGGGTGGAATATGGGCGAAATCGGTTCACAACCACGCCTACTTCCCATATAGCTCAATTTTGACTTCCATCTGATTTCTACACTTTATAATATATACAATAGGAACCAATGAAGATGGTGGAAGAAAACTTTACACAAATACTGTATTTGAGCTGTGACATTACTGGAGAAAAAATTGTCGAAATCGCACAATAACTTTTCAAGGCCCCAGATATTGTATATGAAGAATTCAGTGCCTAAGGGTAATTTTTCACCGAAAAAATCAGTGAATCGCTCAGATATTTTAATGTATTATAATACAGAAGGAATCTTTTTCTTCTAATAGTGTGTCTCTGTACCAAAAATGGTTAAAATCGGGTCATAACTTCCCCTATCCCATATACCTAATTAAAGGTTTTCCAAAAACGCGATGGGCTTAATACCTTATAAATCGGTTAATATGTGAAATATATTAGCCAAATTAAGTGAGCGTATAGTCTTGGAACCTTGACGGTGCAAATGATTGAAATCGGTTCAGGAATTACCTCGGTCCTCATATACTATATATAATGATTTCCGTTATTCTAGTGGACTTAATGCCGAATATACATATGCGTCAAATTGTGTGTTATCTTAATAAAATTGTATCAATAAATTGCGAGCGTTTGAAATGTGCGGTTTTATCCGGACTTAGCCTTTCCTTATTTGTTTTTATAAAAATTCAATTCGAAACTAGACAAATATGATACAAGTAAATTGAAAAATCTGAAAAAAATATATAATTGATATATTTGACGGTTTATGAATCGATAGCGGGCTTGACCTTAGTGTGCTTACACCTCTTTTTGCACACCGTTTCACAACACACCCAATACACCAAGTCGCCCCAACCCATGGGGTCACCAAATATGAAAACCTAACCTCAATTCCGGAAAAACTCATTAAACCCAAAGTGTGGTATGTGAACTTTCAGCAATTTAAATATTTTAGCGATAAGTGAAAATTTTCTCAATTATTTTTGCCGCTTGCTGTTCATTAAAACATAGAAAAATCAACTTATTTCTGAGCTAATTTGCATTTACGCCATTTTGCGGCACGAAAGGGAGGACTTTACTGCGCAAACCAAACCCTTTCTCTTTATGGTTTCCCCAACCTCTACAGATATTTGGCGGCCGTCAATCCCTTTCGCATGCCAACGCTGCAGCCATGTGGAAAAATCAGTAACCAGTTCGCAATGTTGCCACTTAACTTCAATAAATATGTTGGATTGGAAGGTATGTAAATTAATTAAGAAATATGTAAATATGAATGTACATAACTAAAGTGAAGTGAATATGCATATATATTATTTTTAGTTTGGATGGTTTTTTAAAGAAAAAATGGCGTCGAAGGCGTTGCTGGAAAACAATTTGCAACTTTTGAGGTTATGTTTCAGGAAAAATAAAACTAAAAATGATAATTAAAAATTTTGGCTCAGTGAAATAAAAGTTTTAGTTATTTAATTTCAATTCAAATTAAGAAAAAAAAATTGTAGAATGATAATATAAAGAAAATTAAAAAAAAAAAAAGAAATTAAAAAAAAAATAATATTTTAAGCAAACAAAATTTTAAAAATATATTTATAAAAATGAAATATATAAAAATACTTGATTTAAAAAATATTTCAAATGTTCTTTTATTTTATTTTATCAAAAAATAATGAATGAATTATATTGAGAAAAAAATATTTAAAAAAGAATTATTTAAAAACAAAATTATAAAATTATTGTTTAGAAAAAATTAAAAATGTTTTTTTATTTATAAATATTTTTTTTTAATTATAAATATATATTTTTTTATATAAAAAATTTTTTGCCCAAAAAATATTGAACTGCTTAAATTGAGAAAAAAATATTTTAAAAAATAATTATAAAAAAATTCCAACATTTTGATTTTAGAATTGTACTTTTTTTTAAACAAAATGTTGAAATTTTTTAATTTAATTTATTTTTTTAATTAAAAATATTTTTTATAATAAATTTGCTCTTCTAAAAAATAATGAATATACTTATATTTATAAACAAAGTATACAAAATTTAGCTACTCAGAAAAAAATTATAAACTCTTTTTTGTTATAAAAAAATTAAAAAAAAATCTTTAAAAAAATTAAAAAATAATTTTTTACTAATTAAATTCTGCATCCTAAATATTTTTGATTTATTTTTTTTTACCAAAAAAAATTATCTTTTCAAAAAATTTTAAAAATATTTTTTTTTTTAATAATTAAATTCTCAACATTTTTAATGTGATTTTTTAATTTTAAAAAATCTTAAAAATTGTTTAAATAAATATTTTTTTTTTAATAATTAAATCCATCCTGAATATTCTTGCTTCTTTCACCCTTTAAAGCAAGCAAATAATTTTCAAAAATGCAAATTGCGCTGTCAACGCGTCGCCACGGTTGCATGCCACATGCGTGCAACATCATTAATTCATGCGCTTTCGCAGTCATTATAGGACGCACACGCAGATACAAACACAAAATGGCAAGTAAAGCACAGCAAACGCATTTTACACGAGCCCACGAAAACAACAACAATTAAAAAAATCGCATCTAGCAGAAAAGAAGTTGAAAAATAATTACCTTTGCTAAGAAAAAGAAGTAGATGATGAGGCAAGGTGTGCCAAAAGGGGTGAAAGTGCTATGGAAAGTCGCTACATATTAGTATATGGCGAATTTCTAATGTTTCACAGTGGTGGCGAAAAGTCTTTTAGCTGCAGAATTTAAAAAAATATTGTTGTAAATCGAAAATAAAAAATTTCGATAGATCGTTCTTTTCGGAAGGTTTCGCTTTTTCCAAAGGTTTTGGTAATGTCCCAGCTACTTCGCCGCATAAGGTTCCAGAGCGCTTCCAAACAAAGAATTCAGTTCATAATACCCCAATAGAATTTTCGCTCACTTTAGAAATGTTTTCAATTCCAATAAATTCAGTGCCCTTCATCTCTCCAAGAACTGACCTAACCTCACTTATGCAGATGATGGAAGAAGATGAAAGGACTATGCGATACGATTATCTAAAAACATTCCGTCGATCAACTTTGTCGATCTTGTTCTGTATTGTTGTTGCACTGTCATAGAACCTTTTCCCCACAAATATACGGACAAGGCTGCTGTGTGAAGGTTTGAAAATATACAATCTATCAGGTTCCAAAGTATCAACTGAGTTAGGACTTCTCCAACAAACCATGTGATTCTTTAACGAAGGATCTTTTTGACAACGCTTTGTAATTTGTCATGAAGCGAAGATACATAAGTTTTAAGAAGGTTCAAAAAGCGAATGGAGTTTTAAGAGAATATAATTTTTATCAAAAATATACCTAGAACTTTGTCCCAGGTTGCCAAGAGGCATAGTTCTGATTCAAACGGCGGATGTCGTTTTTGAGTGTTTTATTTATAACTAAAATTGGTTGAACACAAATTCCGAGAACCAATTGAGTTTCATGAAATGTTTTTTGTAAGAAAAAGGCAGCATGAGATTCGACCTGAGCTACCGAGTGGTGGACTTTGTTAGGTATAGTTTAAAGTTCATCAGACAAGCGAATTGTGTTTTGTGAGAGGTCTATGTATGCCTAACATAGATTTCGAGGCTGGGCACAGTAGCCGCGAGTAGAGTATTTGTTGGACCAAATTTCGAAAATTTTCGGATCTGTGCTCGGTTTCTGTGGTCTCTAGAAGTCAGTTGATGTTGGAACATTGGAGTTATTGGTGGTTTCTCTAGTTTACGATACCATATCTCAAGAAACATCGTCCTCTCGGCTGGATCTGTAGAGCTTATGCAAATATTGTCTCCAAAGCTTTCAAAAATAAAATTAATAATTTAGATCTAATTGTTCCACTATGCCTCTCTCCCGTCCGCTCTTCCTCCCTCTCTCCAATGCTATTCTTCTTTTCTGCGCTTTACTAACTTTCCAAAGTCCTCTGTTCTAGCCCTACTCAGCACAAAAAGATACACCTCTAGCCCAGCTAAGCTTTTGCTATACTTTCTTCCACACAATCATTTCATTTAACCGTTACTTTTCTCTTTTTTTTCTAACATATTAGCTTATTATTTATTCATGCGCCATTTTTTACATGCACGTCCTTTAGACGTTCGGGTCGCCACTCGGCGAATCCTTTCATGTTTTGCACTTCTTAGAAGTCATGCTGACGCGTTAAATATGTCGCTGACACATTACCACCGAGTGAGTGAATGGCGAAGAAGTGGCGGAGAAGTGTAAAAAATGTGAGCAAATAAAGTTGTGAGTTAAAAAAAAAAATAACGACAAAAACAAAGCAATAACCATAGGCAACAGCAAGCTTTTAAGCGGTTAGAAAAACCAAAGCGTCTAAAAGCAACAACAACAACACATAAATATGTTTTTTGCCGACACAACACAAAGTCCTTTGACATCAGACCCATTGCTTCCACCACCTCCTTTGCCTGCGGCTTCGCGCTCTTTGCATATTCGCATTTTTACTGCCACCTATTATAAAGCTCATGGCGTATATCCATATATATGTATGTATGTACAGTTATTTATAGCAAAAAATTGCATCAAATTGCTTGCGATTAATTTTCGCAAGCTAACACATCATCAGCGTTGTCACGGCAAAGGCGTCGCGCTTGGATAATGATAGGTTATTCAAAGTGCCGATAATAGCGGTGAATTAAATTGAAAATTAATGGCGGCAAGTCTTTTCAGCGACTAGACTGTTTAATCACATATTGAAAACTGCTAAATGAAATCGACGGATTTATTTTCATTTTGTTGGTAGACACGCTTATAGAAAGTTGGAAGTGCCATAAGTCGAGCTTGATTGTGGGTAAGAGTTAAAGAATGTTTCAGAAAGCTCACGAAATGTGGAAACTTACTTTAATTGAAGCTTTGGACTCTTTAAAACCGAAGCGTTCTTCAAATGGTGTCATTCCGTCGGTAAAGTGGGTATCAATATAGGCTTTAGATAAGGTCTGGGGCCCGCAGAAGTTTTCAATCTTACTAAATGAACTAAGTAACTGCCGAAGAAAGCATTTTGGTCTCTAAAGTTTAGGTTTTACATAAATGGATTCTTCCAATAATGTGCTCGAATAGATCTCGAGTGATTCAAAAGTGATCTTTTAGAAGATCTAAATAACCAACGTGTTCTAAGCAACTTCGGTTATCTATAGTCATTCTAAACCAAGATCCTGATGCGACAGTCTTTGGACGGATATAAATTCGTCACCGTCTCGGTACCGTTGATAGGATTGCTGTGGAAACTGAAATAATGTGGTCTTATCTTTCTTTGGTTGAAGTCATTAGGTAAATCATTCATGGGTGTCAAAATCCAACCCTTTTTCATCCAAGTAGAATCTTCCGGCCAAACTAAAGAATTCTTTACAGTTCAATCCTATGAAGAATCCATATCACTGGTCTCCATCTTTAGTGGTAAACCTAACACCGTGATTGACGAAGTCCCCCAAAAAATCTGAGAGAATTCTCATTCGTCGCCGGTTACTTTCGATTTGTGCTTTAAGTTGGAGTAAGCTGGACAGAATTTTCTGTTTATAAGTTTGTTGTTGTTTTTTTTTTGTTTCCTCAGCACAAAACGAAGTTTTAGTAGATCAATTCATGATGAGATCTCTGCCATAGTCTCGATTTCGCCAGCTCGTAATAGAACTTGCCCGTATCAAGTCTTCCGATCAACTAGTACCTTTCATGTATGTCATTTCAAATCAGATCTGTGTTGGGAACTGGGATTTTGTCAGTCGTTTGTCAAATACCATACCATGTCTTCAAATAGATTTTTCTCAATCCTTTGATAGAACTAGCTCACATCATGTACTCCGATATCAATGAGATCTTGATTTCGGAAACTACGGTCATCCAACTATTATCTGTCATTATTCATGAGATCCGTGTTGGGATCTTGATTTTGTCAGCCTTCATCCAACTCTGGTTCATGTCTTCAAATAGTTCATTCTCAATTCTTTGGATTCCCGGTTGTAAAACGCCTTGCTGAGGTTTTCTATAGGAAAAATCCCTTTCTTGGTGGACGGCTGACCTGCAAATGGAATCCATCGAGTTGAGCTTTTTAAACTAGTTAATAAGGAGTTTTAGAGATTTTAATGTGGCTTAGATTTCCACAACAAATTAAGAAAAGTCGAGCTCAGAGTGCAACTCAATCGCCGCTCTTGCCTAGGAACACCACAACACCGCTCCTACCTCACGGAGCCCAATGAGTTTCGGAGCTCTCTCCTTTGTGGTTATCATTCCTTACATTTACTCTGAATTTGGATGCCATCAGCAACTCCTTCAAGTGTATCCTCTCTTGGAGCTCTCACATAGTACTTGATTCAACGTATTCCAGGCAAACGCTTGGAAATTGATGGTCCTCTTGCAAAAGTCCACATAACCTACTTTCACAGCAATTATTTTACGCAACTTTTTGCCACACGTTTGAACCACCGTTGGTGTGTTACCGCCAAAAATTAGCATATTCCATATTTTCTTACTACCGATGTCAATGGCATAATGGCCGCTACACGGCTCACAAAAAAAAAAAAAACAAAACTACGAACGGGGTGAGTTCGCAATTAACCCTTGTTGCGAAAGGAAACACTTTGCCTACACTCAACACACGGTAAGCAGACGTCTCCTGCAGTTGCAGCTACTACTTGCCACACACTTCATGTGCTGCTGCTGCCACTGCCACTTATTAGCTACTCAAAGTTGTTGTTGTTTTTAAAGATTTT
This sequence comes from Zeugodacus cucurbitae, assembly GCF_028554725.1. NCBI lineage: Eukaryota > Metazoa > Arthropoda > Insecta > Diptera > Tephritidae > Zeugodacus > Zeugodacus cucurbitae. Next base: position 7,203,819 of record NC_071670.1, read on the forward strand.
TATTCTTCTTTTTTTAATTCTGTTGTAATGTTTTTATTTCTTTGCAGCGCTGGGGCACATAACCTCACATAACTGCTGCTAAAACATACATATTTTGCATTTACCGCTGTGCATATGTACACATGTGTATGTATGTCTAAGTATATGAAATTATGACATACTCGCCGCCCTCGTTGCATATATGTATGTATGTATGAAGTCCATTGAACGCGTTGTAAGTGTATAAGTGCTTCCTTTTTATGGCGGTGTTAAGCGTCGGTTGTTGTTGTTGTTGTTTTTTATACACTCCAGTTGGTTGAAAGGATTTTGCAGTACGCCTTCCTTGCTCATATTCATATACACTTACATATTTACATATATCCGCATACATATGTGTTCATAATGGTGGCGTATATTAGCTATTTTGCCACTCACATTTCAATTGTGTTTCACTTCCTTCCTGTTGCTGCTGCTGTTGTTGTTGTTGCTGTGTTTTATAATAGCTTACACTTCTTGGCAGTGTTTTTGTTGTTTTCTACTATTTATTATGTACTTATAATGCGGTTGTTTGTGTTTTCTTCGAACTTATAATAAAAGTAGCTCAACAATTTTGGTGCTTTTAACGCCAGTTTAATTATGAGCCAAAAGAAATATGAATTTATTAAATATTTTTTTTTTGTCTATAGACAAATGCAAGTTAATAAATAAGTATGAAAAAATAGCAGAGAATTTTTTAAAATATTTTTTGTTAAAAAACTATTGAAATTTTATAATAATGCTATTAAAAATTTGTCCAAAAATAAGAATTTAAAATTAGAAAAATTTTAATATTTGAAATTTTTTAAATATCGGATTAGTATTTACAAAAATTTTAAATTTCCAAAAAAATATTAGAAATGTACCAAAATTTAATTTCAATTTTCAAACATTTTCGAAAATATTTTTTATTGATTAAATATTCGATGTTTTTGGAATATCAAATTTGTATTTACAAAAATACTAAAAATCCAAAAATATATAAGAAATTTTTGAAAATATATTTACAATTTTAAAAAAATTTCGAAAAATTATTTTAATTTTGCTTTAATATTAGACATTTTTGGAGTATTCACAAAAAATTTAAATTAAAAAAAAAAATGTTAGAAATTTTCGAAAATATATTTTCAATTTTCAAAAACTTTCGAAAAATATTTTAATTTTACTTTACTATTAGATATTTTAGGAATATCGAATTTGTATTTACAAAAATATTAAATTTCCAAAAATTTATTAGAAATTTTTAAAAATATATTTTCAATTTTCAAACATTTTAAAAAAAATTTCGAAACATTATTTTAATTTTAGACATTTTTGGAATAACAAATTTGTATTTACAAAAAATTTAAGTTTCGAAAAAGAATATTAGAAATATTCGAAAATATATTTCCAATTTTCAAACATTTAAAAAAAAATTTTGAAACATTATTTTAATTTAAGACATTTTTGGAATATCGAATTTGTATTTACAAATAAATTTTCTATTTTCAATTGTTTAAAAATATCGAAGAGTTATTTTAATTTTATTTTAATATTAGACGCTTTTGGTATATCGAATTTGTGTTTGCAAAAATTTTAAATTTTCAAAAAGATATTAGAAAATTTCGATACTATATTTTCAATTTTCAAAAATATATTTTTTAAATTGTTTATGATATAGAAAATTTTTTATTAGTTATAATTTATACATATAATAAAAATAAATGTATTCGCTTTGTTTATTTGACGAATTTTTCAAAATTTTGGAAACCCAAAAATTGTAATTTTTTTGGTCTAGCAGATTTTCAGATTTCGTAGTTTCACTAAACTACTAAATTACTTTTCAAATCTTTCAGTTAGCTTTATAGGTTGAAAAATTCAACAAAACTAATCTAAATTTAGATTTTTGAAGTATTTTTTGGAAAAAAAATATACTTTTAAACTTTTTTAGGCCATTCGAGTGTTGAGCATTTATCGTTTTGAATAAATATATAATTTATACCTGGGTTTATAAGTAGATATGTACATATTTACATATTTTCTAAATTATTTATTTCATTTCATCTAATTTCCTCTTCCCACCTCAGCTGACAAGAGCGTGTTGATCGGCACACCAACACTAATTAGCCCACTTGAAATATGCATTAACATTGTACTTCGCATAGTGCGGCCACATGCCACAGGCCACATGCAAGCATGTGAAAAACAAATATTATATTCAACAAATAAATAACAGAAAAATCGGAAAAAGTACAATAACAAGTAAAAATTACTGTAGCACAAAGAATGTATAAGTGTGAATGTATATCAGCCTCCTTAGCACCATACAATAAGGTGTCTTGAGAGCCTTCCCTTGTAGTAGTTGGCTCAACTGTTTGTGTTTTTGTTGTAATTGGCATTTATAAACGCCATATTTAATTGTGAGAAACAGTGAAAGGCGGCACCAATATATATTATATTAGCTAAGCATATGGAAACCTAGACACTAATGACAGACCTCTCTGTAAACAAACATTTTTCGAAACCTCATCCCAATCACCTTAGCATGTTCAGAGAAGGATCCCTATACAAGGGATTTAGTGATAAAGCTATCGAATATATTTAATTTTAGTTGCTAAAGCCCTCTCTGACAACTCATCGTGATTGAGAAACCTTCAGAATCAAGTGCTCACCAGTTACCGAAAAAATACCAATATTTAAAGGCTTAGTCCTAAACTATCCACGCCGGGCTCCAAATTAGTAAAAATATCTATCGCGATTATGAAGTTTGTGTAAAGGATCATTTTTCTACCAGAAAATCCCTTTCATCTTCAGTGGATAAGCCGAAATTTTCGATATAGACTTCAATTATATAGAATAATCTGAGAAGGGGTCTCATGATAGTAGATGCTTGAGGTCCAATAATAGTTCTTAAAGTATTTCCAAAAATGAATCCGAAGTTCAATGAAGCAACGGATTTTAGACTTCTGTTTTGAACGATATGAGCTGCTCATGTCGAAAACCAGTAGGTTGACAGGTATATTGAGCTTAAATGCATTTTGGATCTTAAAGAAACATCTGCGATGGTGCTGCTAACGACTTGTTTATCCGTTACATGGATTGTAAATCAAAACACGCCCTTGATTAGGTGGTTCGCCAGATAAATATCATATTTCCGATTCAGTCTCTCCAGTAAACTAGAGAAGAGGCATGAAAGTGTACTATGGATCCATCAAGCGTTCAGTTGAAATGAGATATAAAGCGGCTGTGTAAATAGGGTCCAAAAGAATCATATATAGTGGCTTATATTGCTAAAATATCACAATTGAAGTCACAGTTTTCATTGTTTTCCATTTGGGAGACCAAAAATCTCAGATCTTTGACTTTTCAATTTTAATACCCATTTTACAATAGGTTTCAGTGCTAGATATATAGTCTTCTATTCAGAGTTCTGCAGAACCGACAAAATTGGTGGTCGTTACTCCATCTATCTCCATTCCAACCTTAACGGTTATCTCCATGGCCAGGTTATCCAAAAAAAAAATTTCGATTCTAACTGAGCTTATGTTAGTTCTATCAGACTAAAATCAATATCCTCAATCCTATTCATAAATATGGTAGGAAACTCAGGACTAGAAAAGGTTCTTATATACATTTATAGGTTTATCGATGTCGACGGCCAAAAGTCTCTCACTAATCATGAGAGAATTGTAGCAAATATAGTTTGGGTTCTAATGTCTCTCACGAGAACTTGTTTCCACAGCTTGCTACTTTGGATTTCAACATGAGAAAATTCCATCGAGATGAAATCTTCAGAAATTCGTAAATTTCGTTTTCGCCGTGAATTTAGGTTTCCTTGCGGAGCATCGCGAGATCATTCTTACCATTGCTAGCTGAGTCTGAGAAGGTTTTATGGGTTCTCATATGATCATTTTAGGACTTCGAGACTGTGATTTTTGTATGATTAGGTACATCATCGTCTAACAGATCTCGATTTCACTCAACCAAATATGTTTTTCACTTAAAAGTGTGGTTATGTTTCATCTATAATTTCATAATTTTCAATTTATATTTAATTGATTTTTTGCGCTGGCAACCACAACCCTTCAAACAAAATTAGCAAAAACCACATGAACTCTCTAAATCAAATCCGTGTTTTTGCGATCCCAATGACCTAGAGCACTTGTCGCCGTTCGCGAATGCGTTAATGAGGGTGCGAAATGGCACTTCAAACGAAATTTGTCGAACAAAAAGCTAAAAAGCATTACACAAAATGTGCGCAGAGCAGGCAAATGGGCAAAAAAGCATAGCAAAAGATGAAGGTGGCAACGGACCAACACCAGAAGACTGCCACACTGCATGCAAAAAAGCATATCAACAGAAAAACCACCACCCAGTGGGTGTATTGTTGTTGTGCGCTGCCACTGAGCGGGTTAACAGGCGACAGCCACTTGGCGGAGCTGCACGATCTGGCTTTGACTTGAGTGCCTTGTTGTTGGCTTGGCAAAAGTGATTTGCGCAAAAATGCGATTTGTATAAATGCGCTAATCACTGGAGCAGCAAAACAAATGCTGCAACAACAACAATCGCATTTATAACAAAAACACAACAAAAGCTGACATTACCACAACAACAACATCAGCAGTAAAAAGATTTGCTATTTTGAAGGCTTGAAGAATTTTCGCGCCGTCGAGCATTAGACGAGCGTGTTGTTGTTGGCAACAAGGCTTTGTGGTTGCTAATGCATATTTATATAAGTACATATATGTATATAGTATATAAATAAATATATATTAGCATATATCCTCAAGTATATAATTGTGCTTTTCGAGTGTGCAACATGTCACATTAGCACCGTTGGTGGCGCCGTCAACGCCGTCATACGCCATTGTATTAGTGCAGCAACATTGTTGTTGTTGTTGTATTTGTGGTTGCTGTTATTGTGTTAGCGACGGCAGCTAATGATTAGCTCATTTTAGCGCGCTGAACAACACTTACAAGCACACTCCAGCGTCTCGAAATGGCACTCAACACAGATTTGTATATACTATATAGGCATATAGGCGAGTATATATGTATTTGTGTATGTACATAAGGTACTTGAATGGCTGGGAAATTGTTAGAAATGCATATTTGCATATAAATTTGCTTTTAGTTCACTAATTTTTAGACAATCTATAGAAAAATATCAATAATTAAAGCAATAAGCAAGGCGCTGCTACGTTTTAAACACTCATAACTTCCAAAAGAAGCCAGGGAATGAGTTCAAATCTTTTTCAAAATAAAGTTAAACGTTTGCACTTATTAAAATTTAAAACATATCAAATATTTCATTACTGCCCTCTTCATAGTTCTTATCATTCGAAAGCGAGAAATAAAACGAAAATCAATTTTTGTCAAATATTCTGAAAAATACAGTTTGAAATACTGATTTTCTTTGATTAGCTTTCAAAAAATAAGATTAAGTAATTATAATAAATATTTAGTCAAAATAAAAATAAGTAAAACTTTGATCTTCCTCAATTTTTCGCAGAACTTTTCGTAATTTTCGAAGTTTTTTCACTGTTTCATGAATAGAACTTAAAAAAATATATATTTTAGAGGTTCAATTAATCATAAAGTTCTTTTTAAATGATATTCATTCTAGTATTGGAGAAATTTTCACATTTATAACTGAAAATCCAAGAATTTCGAAGATAGTTTTTTAAAAGCTCGTATGCTGATAGATCTCTGAAAATTTTTCCTTCAGCTTTAACTGCTAAACTGCTCAGCGAAACTATAGAATATGAAACAGCGAAACTGTATACTATGAAAAGCCTTGATTTCCAACACTTTTCGCAGAACTTTCCGATTTATGCGAAATTTTCTAACTGTTTCCTGAATAGAACTAAACAAATATTATAATTTTGAGATCATATTGAACAAAGAAGACTGCATTAAGGATTGCCATTCAACTATTGGGTACTCTTTTCGCATTTATACGTGAAAATCTGAGAGCTTCTATAGATAAAATTAAAAAAAAAACCTGTTGATGATAGGTCTTAATAAGATTTTCGAGCTTTAAGTGGAGAATTGTTCAGCGTAACTTCCAGAAGTCGCAAAATGTTTACTTCTCTCAAGAAAATATATCTTTAATGATATTTTCGAGATCAGAAAATACTAAATCGAGCATAACCTTACCACAAAACTACCAAATTGTCTGATCTATTCTTATTTTGTATTTGTTTATAGCCTCAGCTCAGAACCGCGGCTATTTAAACCAAAATACAGCAACATAACTCTAGCTGAACGAATCCTGTGGGTTCTAGTGATTTATAAAAACAAACTCGTTGGGAAATCTTATCATAATTCTGTCTCTTTCACTTCTCGAAGGGTCTCTAGTCTTATCATAATTCTATCTCTTTTATTTCTCGAAGGGTCTCTAGTCTTATCATAATTCTATCTCTTTTACTTCTCGAAGGGTATCTAGTCTTATCAAAATTCTGTCACTTTTAGCTCTCGAAGGGTCTCTAGTCTTATCATAATTCTGGCACTTTAACTTCTCGAAGGGTCTCTAGTCTTACTATAATTCTGGCACTTTGACCCTTCGAATGGTATCTAGTTTTACTAAGAATATGTTTTACTACCATCTATGTGATAGTTTTAAATATTGTTCACTGGAATTATTTCAAGCCTCATCACTGTCTCTTTAGTTATATGTATATCTCGTAGAGAGTATTTGAATATTCCTTCGCTGTCGTCTCACTCGTATATTGTCTTGAGAACATTGATTAAGCATATTTTAATCAAAGGTTTGAGGATCTTCTTCGGCACAGGTATGTGTCACAATTGCTTTGGTCTTCCCTCGAGCTTTAGTAACATACAACTTTCATTCTTGATTCGTGTCCAAATAAGCCACTGTCGTCTTAAATTTACTCGTTGAAGACCTAAGATCACTTGAAGCCCGTCTGGATGGGTCTATCAAGAATGATCACATATATGATCTATTGAATTAGAGACTTTTTTTGATCTATTTAGGAGCTTACAAAATGAGAGAGAAACTCAGACTTAATGTTTACAAAATCTTTACATTTCTTTTGAAATTACGTTCTGTTAACTCGCCAGATAACAGTTTTTTCTTCCAGTCGACTTCTTTAGAGTCTACTCGAACCCTTTTCTTTCGACTTAATCTGCGTATGGTTAAAACTTCGAGCAGAATTTTGCAATTTCTTCCTCTTTTATGCTTCTTCTTCTCCTATATCCATTCGTTCCCCCTTCATTCACGACCAGCCAATGAATGTGCCCTAATTGGGGGCGCATCCAGTGACATGGTTCATTTATTAGTTTTGGTTATGTGCATATTTAAAGCCACCAAATACGAGTCTGTAGAACCCTCTCCATTTATGCAACAACAAATTTAGCATTTTTTGCTTACTTGCAGCTTTTTACAGCTTCATTGCAGCATTTGCGCTGACAAGCGGCACTGGGCGCTGAGCGCTGCAGGCGTGCAACGGCATGTTGCACGTTCAGCTTAAATGCGCGTAATTAATTGTGACGTACAATCGGCACAATGGTAGTGAATAACAACAACAACAATTACAACAAATAACGGAGAAAATCAACAAGCGGCAAGAGAGCAATCTGACAGTCATCAATCAGTCAGTTAAGCAGTCATTCGGTCACCCATTTAGCCAGTCAGTTGGTGCAAACAGTGCAACAACAACAACAACTACAAGTGTTCCCCTTGAGTCAGCAATCATTAACAGCCATGTTGCAAATACATATTTCACTAAAAGAGTGCAACATGGGCCTGCAACTGTGTGGGTGCATGCAACATATGGTCATGTGGCAAGTTGGAGTTGTGCGTTTTAATGAAGTGATGAACGCGTTTTTTGAGAATACACATATAAATTCAGTCAGCGTGCAACAGTCAACAACTACAACAACAATGTGTGTTGCAATGTGGCAACAAAAGCGCTTTGGTTGCAAGTTTCTACACAAGGTCAATAAAAGCTTGTAGCCTGCACTGCTAATTGCAGCGATCACTTGGAGGCGACTCGGCGTGAGCGATTGGCTATGCAGCATGGGTGCTTGTTGTTATTGCACATTGCGCATTCTTGTGCGTGTTGCCCAAAAATGGCGCTGTGGCAGGCAGCATATTGGCGCCGCAAAATGCATGGACACATATACGCGGTGGTTGTTGTAGTTTTGTGGCGAGTTGCTGTTGTTTTTCGGCAAGTTCGTTTTGTTTTTAGAGTTGTTGTAGTTGTTGCAACATACTGCTTACGCAGCGTTTACGCGTAATTTAGCGCGCAATATTAATTACGCTGCCACGGCAGCACTTACACATGTTGCAACATTTCGCATGTGTTGCACGTACGCATTTTTTCCGTTAGGTGTGGCACTTGCTGTTGTTGGTGGCACATTTCGGAGTACTCTACTACTATATGGGTGCAATAAAAATACAAATACCACAAACGAAGGGAATTTCTGATCGAAAACAACAACAAATAGTAATTACTTGCCACATAATTTCATAGCTGTCAGTCAACAAGTAGCTAGCTAGGGACTTTTTTATTATATAGCATTTGTATTTCTTCCACTTATTTTGCTGCATGTTGCAAAAATATAGCGCCAAACACATGTATGCATATGTTGCATGTGTTGCATGTTGCAACAATTATTATTGTTATGAGCGTAAAATTCGAATTGACACGCCAGTGACACTTGGCTAACACCAATAATCAACAAAAGCAACATAAACAAAATACAACAACAACAACAAACATTTGCGGTTGCAACAACAACACACATTTGCTTCTGTAATGTGTTGCATAGAAATACAGTGCATATATACAAATTGCTGTACATGCAATACGCTACAATTCTTTTTATATTTTGGCACTGTTGCATGACCGGCGGTGCAGCGCTATGAGCGTTGCAAGTTGGTTGAATCCTACATTTGGCATGATATGGAAAACACTATAGGTTTGCATAGAGTAGCGTAGAAGCAACGTGCCACACATGCCACACGTACTTATGAGTGTGTTTTATATATATTTATTTGAAGTTGTATGCATGCAACATGTGACTTTTTTCAATAATTATTGCGCCTTTTGCATTTTCTAGCCTCAACAGGCTATGAGTGGCATGCCACGTTCAACTCATATGTGCAAGAGGAATTAACGCACACACAGCCATTCATATATTTCGGTTCCAGGAAATAAGCTAAACCGCAAGTGCAACAAATAATAACAGCTGTGGCAAATTCGCAGAAATTACTAGTTGCATTTTGTGGTAAGGTTGCATAATCGGCAGCTTCTTGAATGACATGAAGAATAAGGGGAATTTCAACATTTTCCGACAATTTTGGGTAATGTAAAGAATTTTTTCTTCAAAATAACAGAATCTTCTGTTTGAATGCTTCTTCTTATTCTTCTTTTAGATTTCTCTAAGCAGCTAACAGGATTTTCATGAGCTCACTGATGTCGGAACTGCTCAGATAACCCGATACTAGTCATAAAGTCCAATTGAGACACACATCTACTCTTTTGACAATCACCGAAACTGAAAAGAGCTTCTTCTCTAGAATCCACTACCGACCCCCATCACCCTATTTTTATTCAGCGTTACCTTAACCCACTAATATATAGCTATTTATCGAAGCTTATTCCTAGGATGAATAGCAAGGCTGGATCAATAGCAATATACGCAGCATATCTTGAACCAAAGTTCCCTTAAAAATCCGATCTTAAATACCTATAATTCCAAGATCTTACTTCTTAAGCACACCCTAGTGGAATTTAAACGTCAAAGATCTCAAGAAATCATCATTAAACGAAGCGATAGATCTATTTAAAGGAGAAAAGCTTACAGAACAAACTCCTCAACCGTCAAGGTACATCTTTTGAGAGAAAGACATTGTCTTTTAAGTATACTCATGGTACATTTAAGCGTCAAAGAGTAAAAAAAACATCATTAATCAAAGCTGTAGAATCATTGAAAGTCAAAAACTCCGCCCCTCAACAGTTAGTAAGCATGAGTAAGAGATATTCCAACTAGGGAGTGTACCTTAATACCTTTAAGAAACATTTCTTAAATAAACTCGGCAATCAGAGAACCGTTATTTCTCAAAGTCTACCAAAGTTCAACTGATTTTAAGTGAAATCAGTTTCTGGCAGTAATCAGAGATATTCCAACTATCGACTATCTAATCTAACCTTAAAATAAGTTCTGGAAACACGAACTTTGGAACTATACTGCACGGTATCTGTTTAAGAAAAACAATGAATAAGAAATAAGATTTTATGATAGAAAAAGACTTTAATATGTTTAATGAAGCTTATCTTGGTAAAGAAATCTTACAGTTCTATAGGGATTGAAAAGTAATTTGGACTTTTCGCTTTATCAATACTTCGCTTAGGGATTGAATAGTCTTAATCGAAAGTTTAATTTTAATCATTATAATCCTTTGGAATTGCACCAATTTGTCTCAGACTTTGTGGCCAATACTTAAAAAAAATCGTTTGAGTCGAGGTTAGAACCCAAGAGTTGCAGTATCTTAACACTAAAGGGATTAGTCACTTTACAGCTCCGGAGGTTCCTTCTAAGAGACTTTTCAGTCGCTAAATACCACGAAGTTGAACAGAGCTCCTTTGTTCTATAGGTATCGGTCTAAGATCTTGTCCGGTTATCTCTTTGGAATTGGAAAGTACTACAGGGACTGAAACGAAATTTGGATTTTATATCAACATATCTATTTGAAATTGGATCCATTTTGATTAGATACTTAAAAATGTATCCAAAGTCCCTCAAAAAAGTCTTCGCGGTTATTAGTCGCTTAATGTCATGAAATTGAACAGAGCTCAATAGGTCTCGGTGTATATCCGGTCCGAATATCTCTTTGGAATTTAAAAGTTATACTGGGACAGAAACGAAATTTATATTTCAATCAACATATATCTCTTTGGAATTAGACCAATTTGCTTAGACAATATTAAAAAAAAAATGTGTGATCCAAGACTCGAGGATAGACTCCAGTATCTTAAAATTAATAGGATTAGATTAGTTAGAGGTTCCTTCTTAGAGACTTTTCAGTCGTTAAATTTCTGTAAGTCCGAGCAGAACCCTTGCGTTACATAAGTTTCGGTCTCAGATCCGGTCGACAACTTAAGAAGTCGCTTCTATGCGAATAACTGGTCTCTAATAATATAAACTCGACTGAAGTTCGAAGGTTTCGGGGACTTCAAACACTATTTGAACCAGTTAAAACTACAAAGAAACGTGAAAACCTTCTTCTTCTCCGTCAATTTCTCCTTATTTTGTGACAATTTTTACATGTGATTTTTTTCATTGTATTTACATCCATTATTATATATTGAAGAGTACATAGCGTATATTTACATAAGCACATGTACATCACTTCATTTTTTTTTTTTTGGTTGTTGGGCGTAACGAACGTGTGAGAAACTATTTGTCGCATGCAACGTGACATGCTCGACTGACCGCTACCTAACAATTTCCTCAACAGAGTATGGTCTCCCCCTTTTTTCTTTACAGAATATTTCTTATTATTACATTTTCATAAGACGATTTCTTTAATTTTTGAGAAAATTTCTTTGTTTTGCTGGGGGCTGAGTAGCCAGTCAGCCAACCAACCAGCCTTATTACGGAACTAAGTAAGTAAATATGTATGTATGTATATGAGCATGTCGGTGCGACTGCGCAGCTAAGCGTCAGGGAAATGCAAGAAATTAGATAGTAGTTAATGTGGACTCACCTTCGTTTTAATTTTTGTGCAGCATTGAAGCGTGTCTGGTGAAATTAATAACTGCAAATAAAAATGTTATATTTCTTGTTAGTATAACTCAAGTAATTGCTATCGTTGTAGTTGTTGTAAGAGAGGCGTGTTAGTAGAGAAAGTATTTAATATTAAAGTTTTTGAATATAGTGATTTTTAGATGTTGTTTTTTCTTAATTATTATACAATGAAAGATATCATAAAGAAAAAAAGCTTGAAAATCGAAAAAATAATAAATTATTATTTTTTGTTAATTTCGAAAACTTTCCGAAATTCTTTTACATAAATTATCTAAATAAAAAATCCCAAATACAATAAAACAAATTGAAATTCGAGGAAAAATGAAAAATTTTGATAAACTTTTAATGAATAAAAAAATATTTTTGTTTGGAAAAAAATTTTGAAATTTTGGGACAATAAATTGTTTTTTTGTGAAATTTTGAATAAAAATTTGTGAATAAAAAAATATTGTTTTTTTGGAAAAAATTTTGAATATAAAATAATATTTTGTTGGAAAAAATTTTGAATATTTTTTTATAAAATTTTTCAATAAAAAAAAAACTAAAATAAAATAAAAAAATTTAAAACTTAAAGAAAATATTGAAAATTGTTGGAATAAAATTTATGAATAAAAAAATATTTACGAAACAAATTTGATAATTTTTTAAATAAATTTTCTTAAAATTATACAGAGTTCAATAAAAAATTTTGAAGCTTTATTGGAAAATTGGAATTTTTTGGTTAAAAAAAAACAACAACAAAAATATAAAAAATTTGAAAACTTAAGGAAAATATTGAAAATTGTTGAAATAAAATCTAGGAGTAAAAAATTTATTTAAAAAAAAATTTTAAACTATCTGAAAAAAAATTCTTAAAAAAATATAGAAAATCAATAAAATATTTGGAAGCTTTCTTAAAAAATTGGAGATTTTTGGTTTAGAAAAAATTTAACTGAATTTTTTAAATAAAATTCAAAATACCATAAGAAATATGTAAAATTTAAAGAAATATATTAGTAAAGGAAGATACAAAAAAATATTTCATTTATTAACAAATTCTCAAAGTTTTTGAAAAAAAAAATGGTCTAAATGAAACTCTAAAGAACAATAAACAATTTAAAAGCTAAGGACAAAAGTGGAAATTTTTAAATAAAATGAATTACCAAAATAATAATTTTATTTAATAAATTTTATAAATAAAAACTTAAAGACAATAAAAAAAATTTCAAACTTAATGAAAATATTAAAAAATGTTTAAATATAATTTGTGACTGAAAATTGATTATTCTGAAATAAATAATTTGAAAATCTCTGAAATAATTTTCAAAATATTAAATTAAAAAGCTAAGAAAAAAATTCAAAAACCCCAGCACAAAAATTGAAAATTTTGAAAATAGAGATTATAATTAAAAATTAAATATTTTTGAAAATTTTTGAAATTAATTTTTAAATAAAACAAAAAAATATTGAAAACTTAAGTTTAAAAAAGAAATTATTTGAAATCAAATTCGTGAATACGAAATAGTTATTTTTCAAAACTTTTCAAAATTGTTTAAACAAATTTTCTAAATTTAATTAGATTATTAACAATAAAGATATTATATTATTGTAAAAAATTTTAATTTGTTGAATAAATTTAATTTCGTTTTATAATTTATAATTTTATTTTTTAATTTTCATATATTGTCAAATTTTTTTCTAAACTCTTTTTTATACTAAAAATAACAACATAGATATTTTCTTCGCTCGTTTTGTGTAACTAGAGCCGTCAAATGCTATGCAACAAGGCGAGTATGTAAGCTGATACCGTCTAAGCTGCCGCCCGGCCTTCGAGCAATGCGTTTTTTTTTGCACATTCACACACATACACAACTATATACAAACATTAGAACAACAAATCTAAATGCGGTTGCCAGTTGTTGCTTTAATTGTTGTTGTTGTTACTGCTACATGTAAGCGCATGTTGCGCCACACCAGTAAACTACATTCATATGATACCCTCTCATCTCATTGTTTGTTATTGCTGTTGCTGTTGCTTTTTACCGCTACCGCCTCTTATTATTAAGTATTATTTAAATATAAATTTTTTTCTCGCTATTTTTTCCACTATTTTTCTGCTATTGCACATTGTTTGTAATTATTAAACTGTCTTTACGGCATCAAAACGGCAACGAAGCGCAACACTAATAATAGTGGGCTTGTGCGGCAGTGATGGAATTGGTCACCGCAACGCCGAGGCGACGTGCGGCATATTGATGTGTAGGAAGTGCGAGAGTTGGTGATGCAAAGCGTTGCCTATACATACATACATACATATATAATGTAGTTCCAGTGCGCAAAAGCGGTATTCATTGCGTTTCCAATTAAAAATCACTTATTCTATTCGCCTCAATGGCTTTAATTAAGCAAATCTGCCGGCCACACTGCGTACTTTTCCCGGTGGTTCCACCTTTTACAATAGTTTAATTACAGTTATGCGCTGTTAGAGATCGTTTTCATTTCATTTATTTTATGGTTGATCACTTGTAACTAGAGATTTTTGAGTTAAGTTGAAAATTGAAGCATATACCCTAGGCGCTATTTTAAATTGATATTAAATAAGCGAATAATTTTTTTCTATTGAAAAAATATAAGAAGTTCAGAGTCAAATTTTAACATATATGTAAAGCTTAAGCCGTTATCTAACGTTATATTAGGCTTTGTTGTTTCCAAGTCGGGTTTAAACTATTAGATAATCTCATTCTATGATTTTCCATTGGGTATCAAATTTCATTCATCTCTCCTGCACATCCGTACTCTTTCTACTCTCTACTGAGCCAAAGGTATCAATTTCCTAGACTTCATGTTTCTCAGTCTCATACGTTTTTTCTCCGGCTGAAAGTTTGAAAGTCTATGTAACTGTATAATGAATTTTCGAAGCCTACTTCTGTCAGAGACCATTTCAGGCCTAGCAAATCCGAGCCAAACATTTCCGTAACTGTTCTCTTGTCAGAACAAATAAATCTTTTCAGTTCTTCAGGTAAGGTTAGTCTGGTTGGCCAAAGCCACATATGGACCAGTTTTGGTGCTTTGCGATACCAGATGGAGTGCCGTCACGTAGTTAATGAGGAATAGTCATCGTTTAGGATGCCTGTACTTGTTGCGAATTTCAGTATGTTTTGAGGTTTTACTAACGATACCTCATCCAGATTCTCGTACTGTGGGGCTCCAAAATGTTCTTTATAATACTTCCTTAATATACTAATTTAATAAAATAATTGTATTTCCCTTCGGTGTGGCATTTCTTTCACAAACTTATATGCTTTCAAGCTTGTCAAATTCAACGATTCTACTTAGAGATTGATAAGTAAGGTCCCCACGCCCCCTTATTTCGATTTGTTGGAGATCACGGTCTGAGAGCAAGCTTAAGAAGGATTCGATTGTTGAGCTTATTGTGCTTTCGAGCTTACTAAAATCTGAGATCGCACTTAGGGAGCAAGTTTTGGGGCCCCAATGACCTCTTTTATCGATTTCTGAAATATTACTGCAGGAGAAGATAGAACTTTCAAGGATTTTTCAGTACTTAAATCTTCAATCTATCATCTTGACGAATTAACAAACGTAACGGTTGAATATTATGTTCCAGAAAACTCTCAATTTATCTTTGAAAAGTCAAGGCAATCTCAGAAGTTTGCGGTATCACAAAGAACTGTCGATTTTAGCTATTTTAGTGGGATCCATTGGAAGCAGCCTTTTGATCAAACCTAACATAATCTAAAGCCATCGCGGAGAAGTCTTTTTTGATACTAATCTAGAAACGGAAGGACTCTTTCTCGGAATGTATAATCGAAAATGATCTCTCAAATGATATTTCATTAAAAGATGACCTTTATAAAGATTGAACCGCTCTCTGAAAAAAATTATCTCTCATATAACATATCGATAATCACTTTAAAGACCGGAAAAAAACTTTTGGTCCCGGAAATGTAATGTAAGGCGCTCAATGTGACTTTAAAATAGCATGATCAGGGACCTTGAGACTCAGAGGTTACCACAATCGATCGTTTAGAAGAATGGCTCGAAACGTTAGTGACCAGATTTGCGAAGGTGAGGAAGGCAAATCTACAATCTTATGACAAATTAAGCTGTTGAGATGATTAAAAAGCAAGTCATTCGTGAGTTGAGAGCCAAAATCATGAGTATGATATTGGATTAAGAGCATATGTTAGTGAGAATCAATTGAGATGGATATATGAATGAGGTTATGTTCCTAAACATAACGAATATCAATCAATGAAAATGAGGAACTATTTATCTGTTTGTTTTTCTAATTTCTAATTAGAGATCACTTCATTTATCAAAGAATATACATGTATAGATTTGCGTTTCTTTGAACCCTTCTCCCTTCAAGTACCTTAATTGGTATTAACAGCTCAACTAAGCCGCTGACAGATTGAATTATCTCCGAATTTGTAACTCTAAATTAAAGTTAATTGAGTTGTATAATATTTTTTTCATTTTTAAAGTACAACAAAAAATTCGTTGATCTCATAATTTTGAAAGCAAACCAACAAACTAAAGAAACTACTCAATACAGGCTTACTAAGCGCCGCCTCCAACAGGCAGAGTGATCGTGTCAGACAGCGTAGGCTTAGCGCGACAGCGGTAATAGACAGTAAGCGGCACTTGAAACCGGTACAAATGTAATTGATGTACTAGATAGTGAGTATATATGTATCAAACAGCAGAGCTATATTGTATACTACTTTTTTATATATTTTATTTATTTATTATTATTAAAAATAAGACATAAAAAATTGTATTTGTCAGTTCCAAAACTCACCACACCAGCGTTAGTAAACTAATAAACACTCAAAATAAGCGCTCAATTCCCCACTGTGTAGTCCACATACATACCTACCTACAACACTGTTTGAGTCTCTACTTGCCATAATAGTGTTGTTGCTTGCTGTTAAATTTTATATTGCTCAACGCCTTCGCTCCATACAAACTAGCGTACCTACCTTAACAGTTATGTATATATGCTACCCACTCACACCACTTCCGCTTAGCAGCAGTACTCCTAGCGCTACCACAGCCTCAACTCTGCAGGAGTAAATGAGTGCGCTGAATAGGCAACACTATTTCCCCAGTTCGGGTTGGTGTTGTTGTTTTCTTTTTCACTACCCACTATACTTCTAAAATAAATTTACTAGCGGAGAAATTGCATAGCGCGCCATCACTCACACTCTATCGCTTAAGCATCCTCAAATGCAGCAACTCTCACACACTCGCTCTCGCTCCCTCTCTCACACTACGATTCTTATGACCGCTATAACTGCATTTAAGCGCTCAGCTGTTGTTTTGCCGCGCCAGCAGTGATTTGCCTTACTCCACAATCATTCTGCCCTTCTTTTAATGTTGTTTCTTCATTCTTTGTTTTTTATTGTTGCGCTCTCAAGTCAGCTCTCTTTTGCTGTGAACGCTGCTACATTTTGCTTTTAATTTTCTTGCTTTTGCTTGCCTTCCCCTGCAGTGGCTGTGCAAAATGGTCGCATGTAGCCAACCCATCGCTGATATCGCTTTTCACAGTTATGCCGACGAGGCGTGACAATCGTCGCACAGGCCGACAGCGCGTTGTATGTTGGTTTGGTAGTTTTGCTCACGGAGTGTGTTTGTGTGTGTGTGTAATGAGATGTTGTGGCGATAATTTAGCGCTTTTCTGCATTGATTTCAATCTGTATTGTTGGATTTGTAAAGAATTTGAAACGTGGATTAAGTTCATGCGTTCAAATTTGGAGGTTTCTCAAGTTGTTGGTGTTGTTTTTATTCCTCAATTCTTTTACTGTGAATTCTCTAAGCTAGATCCAGTTTTGGATTTTAAAATAATGTGATCTCTTCACAATTTGCACAAATAAATTCACAATCTGAAGAAGTCTTATGGTTTCGAAATGACTTGGGGTCTCGACTGTAGCAACACCATTTGTATTCCAACATATATTGCCATAGAAATAGAGCTTTGATGTCTTTTTGGCCGACAAAGTGGAGATTTATGGAGATCACGATCAATAAAAAAGCAAAATTTGTTTTATGAGCGATGAGAGAACTTGAAGAACTCACCTCCCATAATTATTATTCGAACAGAATAACTGATCCGCTGAAATCGTCCTAATATTACAATTTTTACAATTCATCAGGAGGAGGGAGAAAATGCTGAAGTTTGAGCTCAGGACGCTCTGAACGTTCTTTCGACGCAAGGTCCATCGGTATTCCCGATCGGACAACGGGATGATGTTAGTGGGGTGCAAATCTCACACTGACATGCACTTTCGATGTCCAGAATTGTCTGAAAGTTGTGGAAATAGAGTAAGCTTCTACTTTGACCCTAGCACTTTTGAATACCGAGGTTAAAAAATATTCTTTCACTAGCCATCCAAGCTAGTAAGGTTCAGTAACGATATTAATTTACTTAATTTTTGAGATTAAGACATTCTATCGATGTACAATATAGTTCTGCTCCGGTCTAAAGAATCTTTTTGTAACATAAAGGATATGACTAGGGTATAATTATCCAAAACAATCGCTTACATACCACGAAGAGAAGAGAACAAATACTGATGATTCATCCTATCGAAATTGACGTTCTTTCGACGAAATGTCCACCGGTATTCCCGATCGGATCATGGGATGATTTTACTTGAGCACAAGTCTAACACTGACTTAAACCTTCGCTACTCAGGATTCGGTTGGAAGATAGCAAGTAGAGGAAACCTCTTCTTTGACCCTGCTGACTTTGGACAACGAAGTTAAAAGTTTATTATTTAACTGCTTTAGCCAGCCAAGCTAGCAAGGCTCGAAGAAGGCATTTCTTTAGTTGATTTGTAGCCGTCTTGAACTCGACACAAACCTACTAAGGAAAATAATATCAACACCAGACATCACCGATGTACAATAGACTTCTTATAAAGGACATGATTAGGGTATAATTGTCTTAAACCTAGCCTCATCCATCCCCATTTGGACACATATTACAAATACGAGAAAAAGATAGAGAAACAAAATTGTGCTAAAGTGGGGTCTACTGTAGAGTCTTTCCTATTAAAGAGGACTGCCTATGAAGTATACATATTTATGGAGTAGCTGTAGAATTATTTGGCAGAAGAAGGAGCTCGAGGTAATTTGAAAGGGATTCCACCGATTCTACCATAGAGTTTGATTGGACCGGGCATAGGAACATTTCTTAGAATTTTTGTATATACAAAGTGTTTCGTAAGAGGCGGCCAGGTGCCTCTCAATCTGGGTCAGTCTAATTGCTAAGCAGAACCACATAATCCTCCTGTCTCTCTCATATTTCTCCTAGTCTTCTTCTTTTCTGTAGATTCTATTTTTTCACATAGCTAATGTATTTTTACTAAAATTCCCCCCTCCTCTTCTCAACTGCCTCTACCTAAAACAAACAAGGCCTCCCACCACACAACATTTGGCGCGTTAATTTTACATTTTCACTCATTTTCCATTGACGCGCCGCGAGTTGTCAGTCAGCCGACGCGACGCGACGCTACTAATTAGTCGCTGTCATGCCATTGGCGAAAGTGCCGCATATAAATTGCAAATGTGCTTAGAGGTGGGTGTATGTATGCAAGTGTTGGTGTGTGTGTGAATGTGCGTATTAATGTAGCAGAAATTATGTTCTACGTTTAATAAACTTTCGCAAATTTTATGCGAATTTTCATTGCGCTAAAATTGTTGCACCGCTGCCAAGCGAGAATGTCGAAAATTTTAATTGTTTTTAATTAAAAGTGAAATCAGAATAAAGGAGATGAAGCGATGACGCAAATTGGAAATTGATGGTGAAATTTTTTGTTAGTCACTAAAATAGTTTTAAATTTAAGAAGTATTAAGATAAAAATAAAAAAAAAATACAGAAAAATAAACTGAAAAATTTTAACAACTACAAATTTGTGAAATTTTACGATATTATTAGCAGCCACTTCTAAGAGTCTATAATGGGTCTCAAAACCTATAAGGAAATTCAAGTCTACAGAGGAATATAGAAAAATATTATTTTTCTTACAATTTGTGTTAAACTCAAGTATCTGGAATCGAGTCATCTTACCTCAAAGTCAATGACGACGCCGATCAGTCACTCTAAAGTTCTCAATACCATTTTACCATGATCTTAAATTTTCACGAAAGAACTGTAGAAAATTTGAGAGTCTGTCTATTATGTGGTGTTGGTGGATGTATTTGAAAATCGAAATAAGAAGAATAAAAATTACCTTATATAACTCCCTATTGGGGTAAATATTTAGCATAATAGATTGGAAGAAAATCGTATTTTCTCCTTATTCTAAGGTAGTATTATCGGGGTCTTAACAAATCATAAAGATGTTGAGCAATCTAAGAACAATCTAGATACCGGATATTGGATGACAGGTGGTATATTGCTTCCAAGTCTTTATTTTTCCCTGGTAACTAAACAATATGAGAAATTTCTCGTGTTTATATTTAAAAATATGTATTGTATTGTGTATGTGAAATATCTTAGAATAGCTCCTATAGGAGGAGGGAAAGATGAAAATCGTAGAAAAATAATCTCCGACCTGTCTTGATTCTGCACAAATTGCGGTATGTTGAGAATAGGATGAGGACTGTTTCCTATGAAACTATTTCGGTTATATTCAACAATTAGAGCTACAGAAGAGCTCTTAAAGTTTGAGAGATGATATTATGTATAGCTAGACGATCTGTAATACTATTCGCCATACTAAAAAAGATTCATCAGGTTCTAGTCGATAGTATAGACAGAATACGGCGTCTTTCATAATGCTGATCAAAGCCTCCTTGAGGTTATAAGGATCTTTGAAATACCATTAAGTGACAAATGTCACTTGTACCTTGTCTGTATACCTTCTCACTCTATAAGTTATAAAGCAGCCGGCTTGTGTGAAGAATTATTATAATTTCCTTTGCTTAGAAGCGAGTTGGGATCTTATGAAATTGGAAAAAAACTATGCTAATGATGGTATAGGACTCTGAGAGGGTAGTAACTAGATTTTGATCGGAGGAAATCCGAGATACTTTGAAGAATCTATGGATAAGTAAAAAATGATGCCACCAGTTAAAAAAATATGACTTACAATTCAGAAGGAACTATTATGTACCTACATATGTATGTATGTACATACATGTATAAGAGAAGTAATACATAGAACGCTCATAGTTTGATATACACACACATTTATCTACAACAACAATACATCAACAGAATTCAGAAATCAGCTGTCGACTACACAAAAAGTTGCGCTGAAGAGTTCTACAAAATATAAAAACGCTGCTTAACCTTCAGCGTAAGGGTATTATAGCAAGGAGTACGGAAGTGTATGTATATGAACTTGAAAAAATAGGAAAATCAAATAAAACCGAAAATTCATTCATTAAATGAAGAATAAATAGCGACTAACGGCATAAGCAGTAAGGGGAGAGAAGTTGAAAAAAGTATGCGAGGAAGCTGAGGAGGGAGTAAATGAGAAGAGGAAGGGGGGAAATTATGAGGAAAGTAGGAAAAGGGAAGAGGAAGGAGGAAAAGTGAAGAGGAAGAACAAAATATGAGATGGAAGAAGGAAAAACGTAGAGGAAGGAGATATATAAAAGAGGGGTGAGGTAACAATAAGAAGAGAAGGAAAAAATATGAGAGGAAGAACAAAAACAGAAGATGATGGAAAGAAACCAGAGGAAGGATAAAATAGAAAGAGTAAGGTGGTGAAAAAAAGTAGAGTAAGGAGCAAGGAGCAAAAGTGGAAGGATGACAAAAATGAGCGTAGTCCTCAAAACAATTAAATTTAATATAAAGAAGCGGCAACAAGAAGTGGGAAATTTTGTAAATCAAAGATACAGAAACGAAGAGGGTTGCTGTTTTGACCTACAAACAAACATTTCTACTTACAAAAATTATAAGAAAGCAATTTTGCAACCGAGAAACTGCGTGAAGATGCGAAGTAGGGAAAAATCAGAAAATAAAGCAAATGTATAAGACTAGCTTATAGACACACATACATATAAATATATATGTAATAAGTGGATATATGTATATAAACATGTATATATGTATATGTATATAAGCTTGTGTATATCATTATATTGTGGCCCTACACCCCTAGATGGCAGCCATTTGTGCGTTGGAACAGCTGTCAACGCTATTGAAAGGGGAAAACAGGAGCAAACTCACGCATAACAGTACATTTAAATGCCGCTGCAGGAGCTGCTGAATAATTGAAAAACAGCAAGAGCGGCGATAATTTCACAGGCAGTTGTTTAACTGTATATATATACACAGGTATGTTGTTGTTGTAAAATTGTGATAACAGTAAAAATATGTAAATAACAAACAAAAAAGAAAATAAAATAAAAATAAAATTTGCATGTAACTCAACAAAAACAGCTGCCACTAATTACGCTGCTGCACAACCGCATAACAGCGACGGCGCCGCCGCTATAACATTTGTATGTTAATGAGCGTGCGTTGCATGCAGCAACTTTCAATATGTGTGCTTCAAAGGTGTGCTTGTGTGTGTCGTATGTATGTATGTACATAATATAGTTTTTAAGTGCATATTTGCCTTCACCCTTCATTTCTTCTTTTTTTTTGTTTTGTTTTTGCAGTGAGAAACCAGTTTTGTGCAACATGCAAGCCGCATGGCAGCCATTGTGCCACATGTTGAAGCACATAAGACTTGTAGTGTGTGTGTAAATATGTATATAGTACTCAAATTGCATTGCATTCGACAGCGTGTAGCGAAAGAAGCGGTCAAAGAAGTTGTGCAGAAGTGTAAACTCCGCAACAGTATGCTGTATAGCATAACAGTGATTGGGAGAGTAACAGTATGAAGCAACATTTATGAACATAACATTATTTATAATGTAAAGTATATATTTAAGAGGCTGAAATTAAACGATGAGCTTTTAATTATATATTAAATAAAAATTAAAAAAAAAATTAATTATACCAGTTGTGTATTCGATTGGCTCCCCGTTAAAGATTTATAATGAAAATGAACTATAGAATAACTACCAAAGCAATTATTTATAATCCATCTATCGAGCCTACTGTGTGAAAGACTTAAGCCCACCGTCAACAAACTGAGTGTGGCTTTAGACCTGTAAAATCCACAACTGACCAGATATTCACCATGCGCCAATTCTTGGAGAAGACCCGTGAAAAGAGGATCGACACACACCAGCTATTTGTCGATTTTAAAGCTGCTTTCGACAGCACGAAAAGGAGCTGTTTTTACGCCGCGATGTCTGAATTTGGTATCCCCGCAAAACTAATACGGCTGTGTAAGTTGACGTTGAGCAACACCAAAAGTTCCGTCATGATTGTGAAGGATCTCTTCGAGCCGTTCGATACCAAACGAGGTTTCAGACAAGGTGACTCACTATCGTGTGACTTCTTTTACTTGATTCTCGAAAAAATTATACGAGCTGCAGAGCTAAATAGAGAAGGTACAATCTTCTATAAGAGTGTACAGCTGCTGGCGTACGCCGATGATATTGATATCTATCATCGGAAGCAACAACCGCGCAGTTAGTTCTGCTTTTTCAAGCATGGATAAGGCGGCGAAGCGAATGGGTCTGGAGGTGAATAAGGACAAGACGAAATATCTCCTGTCATCAAGCAAACAGTCGGCGCATTCGCGTCTTGGCTCCCACGTCACTGTTGACAGTCATAACTTCGAGGTCGTAGATAATTTCGTTTATCTGGGAACCAGCATCAACAACACGAACAATGTCAGCCTCGAAATCCAGCGCAGAATAACTCTTGCCAACAGGTGCTACTTTGGACTGAGTAGGCAATTGAAAAGTAAAGTCCTCTCTCGGCGAACCAAAATCAAACTCTACAAGTCGCTTATCATTCCCGTCCTGCTTTATGGTGCAGAAGCTTGGACGATGTCAACATCAGATGAGACGACACTAGGAGTTTTCGAGAGGAAAATTTTGCGCAAGATTTACGGTCCTCAGAACATTGACAACGGCGAATACCGCAGACGATGGCACGATGAGCTGTACGAGTTATACGATGACATTGACATTAGTTCAGCGAATAAAAAGACAGCGGCTACGCTGGCTAGGTCATGTTGTCCGAATGGACGAAAACACTCCAACTCTGAAAGTGTTCGATGCAGTACCCGCCGGAAGGCCTCCACACCGTTGGAGGGACCAGGTGGAGAGCGACCTGGTTACACTTGGAATCTCTAACTGGCGCCGAACTGCGAAGGAAAGAGAGGAGTGGCGCGCTCTCATCGATTCGGCTATAACCGGCTAAACGGTTCAACGCCAATTACATACATTATTTATAAAATAAATTAGATTCATTGATTATACCAATTTCATATTTTATTCTTTTTTTTTTAATTATTATAAAATAAAATATAAGATAAATTTTAAAATGAATTTTTCTAAAACAAAAATTATACCAGTTTATCGGATTTGTACCTCTCAAACTTTCCTCAGAGAAGACAATTTCAGATGAGAAACCTCTGAAAGAGATGAAATTATTGGCTGGTCTCGACATACAACGAGAAAAGTTCACCTAAACTGTATGAAGATCAGAAAAGGACTGACCCGAGCAATTTCGAACTGAACTAAGAGCATTGACTTGAAAAATTTATTCATTCATTATACCAGTTGATATAATTTATGCCAGTTTTTTACTCTATTCCCCCGTTTTTAATTATTATAAAATAAAATATGACTAAAAAATATGACTTTCTAAAAATAATATTTGCAAAAATAATTAATTATACCAGTTTATCAGATTTATACCAGTTGTTTATTCGTTGCAACACCTACTTCAAGCTAGCTAGAATGTAGTACAATTTAAAGAGGTTATCTCAACCTTACCTCAGGGAAGCCAATTATAGTTGAGAAGCCTCTGAAAGAGATGAAATTATTGACGGTTCTGACTGATCTAGATACAAAGCGATACAAAGATCACCTTAACTGTATGAATATCAGAAAAGGACTGGACCGAGCAATGTTGAACTCAATAAGGAATAATTATCAGGTAACAACGCAAAGTAATTCTATCAGTTTGAGTTGGTCCTCTGAACATCATGGAAAAAAAGCAGTGTCTTCGTTTGTAGCTTAAGTTAAAGGTACTGCAGAGTTAATATTTTCGAATTTCGAAGTTGACAGTTCATACGAGGACAAATATATATTCGTACTATGATTGAAGTGTCAAATCGAAGACATTTGCTTCTATGAAGTCTCTTTAAGTAATCTCACTGCAGATTTAATGGTTCAAGGTATTCACTCTAGTGAAAAATAGTGTCTAAAAACATTGAAATAGCTTGAATTATATCGCCAGAGTTCACGTTAAAAGGTATGGAAATGAACACCAGCTATTATCCGGGTTCGACAAGGTGATAAGGCGTTCAGTGATGCCTCCGCTTACAGAAGATTTGTCGTGACTTCAGACGTCATTGGTATCCTTCCTTCATTGTGCAGAACCCTAGAGTTTAGTACAGAGACCTAGAGTTTTACGGTCTCCTAAACTCTTCTCTAGAGGTGTATCTGATTTTTCAGGAAGCATGAACCGACCTCAAGTCTTGCTCTTTCATCATTCAATCATCCTGTTGTAGAAATTTCGCATTTATAAGTCTATGCGGTGAAGTCAATCTTGATATTTTTCTATATTTGAATACTTCATATAAATCTTATTCTGGAAGCTTCTAGAAGTATGTTGCATAAAAAATATTGAATTTTTTTGTTTTTTTCCAGGTCTACATAGCATTGTTACTCATATTTAGTTAGTCTGAATTAAAAAAAAAACATGGCCATTACTTCATAAACCTCTTATCAACATTTTTTCTAAGAATATGTTGCATCAACATGTTGCTACAGTCATAGGCTACAGTCAGAGGCTACATAGCACACATTAACATGTTGCACGCCATTGTAAAACACAACAAACTCATTATGAAGTTGCATAGAAACTCCAACGGCGCACTGTTAACACTTACATACACATACACACACTCTCTCTCTCGCTTTCGCGCTCTCAACAAATCACCACTCTTCTGCACAAAATACAATCTGCTTAAATACAAGCATAAACATATTTATGTCTTTCATATCTACAACGTGTATCTGCAACATGCCACACATTTGTGCATGTATTGTTATTGTTGTTCTTGTTGCACAGCCATAGCGCGGTTGCTCGCCACAATGGTACATGAGATTTCTGCCACTGATAGCGCAACAACAGTGCACAAACTAGCAGCCACTAACTTTAACGCGGCGCGTCACATTTTGTTGCACGAAGTGATGAGGCTACTTGCAACAATTGTTTTTGGTGTTGCATTTACATAGCATGTGCATGCACATAGTTTGTATGTACATACATGCCACTTGGTGCATGTTTTGTGTTGCATTTGCATTTCAAATAAGTTTAGAAATTTTGCAGATTCAGAAGAGTGCTATGGCCGAGATTTGCTTGGAACGCTTTCTTAGAAGTAAGGTAATAACTTTAGAAAGATGGTGGTGCATGCGAGATTAAGGCGTTTATAGACATGGAAAGGCGAAAAATTTACTTAATTTGCAATAAATGTTAAAATTTTCAACTGGTATAAAATCTGGTATATTTTTTTTTCTAAAAAAATGAGTACAGAAAGTGGTTGCCTCTAGAAAAATAATAGCGCATGTGAGATTAAGGCGTTTATATACAAGGGAACTCAAAAAATTGGCTTAATTTTTCAAAAAAGTTAAAATTTTGAACTGGTATAAAATCTGGTATAATTTTTTTTCTAAAAAAATGAGTACAGAAAGTGGTTGCCTCTAGAAAAATAATAGCGCATGTGAGGTTAAGGCGTTTATATACATGGGAACTCAAAAAAATTGGCTTAATTTTGCAAAATAGTTAAAATTTTGAACTCGTATAAAAACTGGTATAATTTTTTTTTCTAAAAAAATGAGCGCAGAAACTGATTGCGAGTCAAAATTTTGCTCCAAATATTAATATTTACTACTAGAACAGTCATTATGAACTGGTATAAAAACTGGTATAAATTTATTTTGAACAAATATGTGTATATAATATGAAAATTCGCAATCCACAATACTTTTTATGTATTTTTACTTAATCTAAGCAACTGGCATAATTTATAGGAGATGAAAAAACACTAAAATAATGTCTTAATATCCAGTATGTATAAAAATTTCCACTAGAGTACAATTCAATTTCTTTTCAATACCCTGCACGGACATGCGGTAACATTAGAAAACCACACTCGCAAACAAATGACACGAGTGCCAAGCAACGGCGGCTATCTAACTACGGCAGCGCTCACAACGGTGGCTCTGTTGATGGCGTTTGGCGGCGACAAACGTTGCGGCTGGCTGACAGCCAACAGACGGTGTCAAAGTGCTTGTCCGCGGAAGCGGCGTCGGTGAACTATGTTCAACTGCTGAGAGTTTTTCTGTTTCATGTTAGTCGTGTTGTTGTTGTTGCTGGTGAGGAGTTTTTTCTTCTTATCGCATCGTTGAAGCTGAGCTTTTTCACCAGCCTTGGCGCTGGAGCGATACTAAAGCATATGCCAACAACAACAATAACAATAACAGCAACAGTTTTAATGTGTTATGGAGCAAATTTTTGATTTGTTTTGTTGGCGCGTGCGAGGAAGCTTTGAAGTAGTTTTTGGATTAGATGTTTTTTGGTGTTGTTGTGGTTTAGTTTAGATGTCCAAATGGTATTAGTATAAGATCTTTTTGGTATTTTTTGGTTTTTTCTCGAGTTCAGTATACAATTTTTACAAAAATTCTGTTATACCTTCAGAAAAAATGAATTTTTGGAAAAAAAAATATAATACATTTTTCAGTTTTTGAAAAAAATTTTGAAAATTTAAAAATTTCCAATAAATCAAATTTTGAGAATTTCTAAATAACAAGTAAAAAAAGTCTGAAATGAGAACTTGACAAAAATTATAAAAAAAAAATTTTCATAAAAAAAACAATTCATACAAAAAATTCCAAGTTTTGAAAAAAAATTAAAAAAAAAAAAATTAAATAGTATTAAAAAAATTAAAAATAAACTTTGTATAAAAAAATTTATAATTAACAGTTTTCTATTAAAAAAAAAAAATACTTTTGAAAATTTTGATTCAAAAATAAAAAAAATGTTTGAATTGAAAATATTTAGCATTTTTTTTTTTCATTTTTCTTTTTAATTAACAAAATTTGAAACAAAAATAATTTTTTTAATTAACTCTTTTTTTCAAAATTTTCAAAAAATATTAGAAATTAAAAAAAATATTTTTTTTTTAATTCGAAATTTTTAAATTTCGAAGAAGTCACTTCAAACGCTCAAAACTTTGTTCGCTATTGGGTAACACTGGCTGAGGGGTCACCACTGTTGACCCCAACAGAGTACACATACATTCACACTTAATTTTGTTGTTGTTCTTGGCGAACTTAGTCGCCCGCTTGCTGCAGCAGAGATTCACCTCAAGGCGCTGACCAAATCCCAACAGCTTCAACAACAAGCACAGAAGGTGAAGATAAAAAACCGACAAACACAACAACAACAACACTTGTAGAACGGCGTTGGCAGCGTTGAGAGTCACGGCGACAGCGCAACAGCGCCAACGACACTTTGGAGCGCGCGCCGCATCACAAAAAAAAAAAAAACAAAAAAAGTTAGCGAAGGTGGCGACATATGCAAAAACAACAATAAGAAGAGGTTTAAACAGCAGCAGCAGACGCCGTTCGCCGCCGCCGCTTCGACGTGCAACAAGCTGTCTGTCTGTCACACGGCCAACTCGAAGACGCGAGGCAATCTGCAACAACCGCGCTCACTCGTCGACTCGTCAATGCACGCCACATGCTCGCTACATTCATTCAACTCGCTAATACACAGCGACGCCGCTGCGGCCATAAATTCAGCATTGACGTCGACGCTAAGCGCATCGCTGCTGCTGCAACAGCCGTATCTAGCGCCTAGTGTCCGTGGCTGCGTTTGGCATTTTGCGCGTTTGCCATTTTTGTGTCTTCTTCTTCTTGGTGTCGTGCACATCGTCGTCCGTCGAGCGTTGGCAAGTTGTTGTCGTGTTGGCGTCGTCACTGTTTTTGGTTTTGCGTTTTTTCTTCGCTTCGCTGCGTCTCCGTGCGTCTTTTGAAGACCTGCAAATTCGGAATATTTTCGCTTTCGTTGCGACGCGTCGGCTGAACGTCGCGTACGGTGTTTTGTGTGGTGCATTTTAGCCGTCGCCAATTTGGGCATGCCAGCAAAAGGAGATTTTTTGAAAATTTGTTTTGGCGAAAATTGCCGCAATTCACGGCAGGCAAATATGGCAAATTTCGTGTGAAATTTGTGCGAATTCGTAATGTGAATTTTGAGTTTGAAAAATCGCAAATCGGTGAATTAAAATTTTTGTGAATTGATTTGAACGGGTTTACCGAAATTTTGAAGTGGATTTAAGTGAACCCAAAATAAGTATTAAAAAAAAAACGAATATTTGTGGCAAGTGAGTGAGTGTTTTGAGTACTGTAACATAAACAAACGGATTAGAGTTTAAAAACAGATCACAGTAAAAAAAAAACAACAAACAAAATTAGAAAAAAAACAAATTCAAATAAAAATTATACTAAAGGTAAAAAAAAATTTGAATTAAAAAATCACATTTTTAAATACTGCAAAAAATTTATTTTTTAAATCTGACAGTGACAAAAAATTTACCACATAAATTAAAAGAGATATTTTTTGGCGTTACATTAAGTGAAAAAAAAGTTCAAAAATCAATTTTTAATGTAAAAACCCGCTCAGAAAGTGTGCAATTAAAACATTTGAAGCTGGTGAAAATAAAAATTGTTAATAAATTTTATGCTCAAAAATCAATAATTTCAAAAAAAGTTGAAAAATATTTGAAATTAAAATACAGAATATTAAAAAAAAAAAATATTTGAAAAACTGAAATAAAAACTAATAAATCAAATAGTCAAAAAATATTGAAAGAAATTAAATAAAAGCTAATAAAACAACAATTAGTGCAAAAACAGCGTGGCAGAGTCATATATGTATGTGAAAAGTAAGATTTAAGAATTCAACAATTTTAAAAATTAATAAAATACAACTGAGCAAATTATAAAAAAAAAAATAAATCAAAAAGTTATCCATAGCCATCTGAGTTGAAGGCCTGTAGATTTAAATAAAATAGCAGACAAATTAAGCGTTAAAATTAAAAAAATTTACAAAAAAATATGGCATAAAAAATGCAAAATAATCCAGAAAAATAATCCAAAAATATATTAAATTTTTAAATTTTTAGAATATTTCGCAAATTTGTTATGAATTTGCGCACCGACAAATATAGGTTTATTAAAAAGTTCATTAAAAAAAAAATAGAAAAAATTTTAAATTTAAATATTCTAAAAATATTAATTTTTGTAAAATGAATTTTAAATGCAATTTTCATAGTAAAAAGTCATGAATTTCATATAAGAAACAGTATTGGCATTTAAAAACTTAACTTAAATTTAAATTTTTTGTGTCTAAACATATGTATTCTAACATAAAAAATCATAACGAAATACAAAATAAGAGTAAACAATTTTTAAATTAAGATTTATGAAAAATAAAAAAATAAGGAAAAAATAAAATTTAAAGATATATATAAAATATTGAAAAACTTGAAATTCTAGCTAAATAAATACTAGCTGATTTTTGCAAAAAAAAAAATAAATCTTTAAAACAGAAACACTCAAATTTCGTAGAAAATAGAAAAACAATAGTTTATTAAATTTTTAATACAATATATAAAGAAACTATAAAATTTGATAGTTTTTTGTTTTCAATAAATTTATAATGCAGAAAAACATTAAAATGTTTGTATAAAATAATCCCAACAAAAACTTAAATAAATTTCTTTAAAATAATTTAATAAAAAAAAAAATTATGTATATGATTAAATACAGCAAACTTTTAAAGGATTTTTTGGTTTAACTATAATAGTATTTAATTATGCTACACATTTTCCCATTCAGAAAAAAAAAAACGAAAAAAAAATATTCGGTCTACACTTTGCTTCCGCCGTTTTCCAATAGATGCCTCTAGGGTCAAGCACTGGTCGATTAAATCGATTAAATCGTTTTATATCGATCTTGGACATTTGTGTCAACATTAACTCAACAAAATATTTCTAGAGATCTGTTTGCATCCCAAACTTATTCTCAACTGAAAATGTCACTTTTTGAGCTGAATTAACGACATTTGCAGAAGTAGTAGCTGGCGACGGCCAATATTTCGAATAACATTTTTGTAACCATTTTTATACAAAAAAAGCCTTAAATTTACAAAAAAAAAAAAAAAAAACGGCGGAAGCAAAGTTGTAGACCTAATATTTTCGAGAAATTCAGTTGCGATTTACAAATGAAAATTAGTTAATATAAAAGCTTTCAACTCAGACAATATTTTTTTTTCAATTCTAAAAATTAAAACGTTCAAAATAATTCATTTCAGATTACTGCACAAATAATCATAAAACAAATAAAACCATAGATGTGGCATATATTATATAAACATAAATTTGAGCATATAAAAGGTGCTTTCAAATCATTCATTTCTAAAACATAAAACAACAAAAAGTGCTAACAATTAAACCGATTGATTGATTTCAATTCCATGCATTATATTTAACACACAATAAAGTGCTTTAAACAAGCTTATAGTGTGTGTATGTTTCATGAAGTGATAACAACAAAAAGAAGATTAACATTGATAAAATAATGAAAATTAAGTTGTATAAAAACAATAAAAAGGTTTGTTTCTAATTTTTTTATATATATTATTGTACTTTATAAATGCATATTTATGTCTAGAAAAAGAAACGCAATTTTTGTACTCTCACGGTTTTTTGGGGGGCGGCGAATCAACACTTCAAATGTGACGAAAAAAATGCTTCTAAAAAAAAAACTTGAAAAAAACAGGTTTTGAAAAATATTCATAAAAATTAAGAAAATATTTTTCGAAATTTTCAATACTTTTGAAAAAACTATTTTTCGAAGTTTTCGATATTTTTGAAAATTTTAATTTTTTATAATATCGATTTTTTTTAATCACAACAAATGTTTTTTGACAATTCTCTGAAATTTTATTTTAGAAATTTCAAGTAAATAGAAGAAAAATATTCATAAAAATTAAGCAAATATTTTTTAAAGTTTTCAATATTTTTGAAAATTTTAACTTTTTTTAATATCGATTTTTTTAATCACAAGAAATGTTTTTGACAATTCTCTGAAATTTTATTTTAAAAATTTCAAGTAAAAAGTAGAACAATATTCATAAAAATTAAAAAACTATTTTTCGAAGTTTTCGATATTTTTGATAATTTAAAATTTTTTTAATATCGATTTTTTTTATTGCAAGAAATGTTTTTGATAATTTTCAGAATTTTCAGTTTTTTTCGAATTGTTTTCGGTACTTCACATTTATAGTTTTGGTATAATTTGAAACAATAGTCCAAGTTCAAATTTATTACTTCTCTGTGATAATTCTAAATACATATAGTCAAAGTCCTCAAAAATATGCTTTTGAATATTCTATTAATATTAAGATTGTTCTGACTTGTCTTTGGGGATAATTTTGCACCACGGTTATCAAGGTCTTGTTGCTGAATCTTATCCCAAATTTGACTTACAAATTTAAGGTTAGTTATGCATATCTAAACCTCTTTCTGACCTACATATACCCGTATAACCTCAAATTTCTATGTATGTCTCTCTTGGAATATGGGGAACTTATCATCTGGTAATGTAGCCTTAAATGATAACTAAAGCTCAGTTTGTTTAAATTAATTCCATGAAACGCAATAGCAAGTATTTAGACCCATTGAAGACAGTATTTGCCGTGATTCAAGAAGCCTAACACTTCTCTTTATAGTTTTGTCTAAAGTTCTTAATTTCGATTTTTTTGGTGAACATAACCTAATTTTAAATATATTATTATTGATTTTTGAAACAATGAAGTTACTTTAGCTGCATATTAGATCCCTTCTTCAGTTAACTAGATAACTTAACCCAACTTCACTCTCTTGCATGTTTTTTTTTACTTTATATTGTTCTGGTGATGAAATCTGTTAGCTCGGGGAATCATTTAGAGTTCTGTGAAATTGTTTTAACCTAATCTAGGTATTATCCGGGCTCAATTAGCACTATCTGTGCCATTTGATGCACTAGTCGTTGTCCTTTTTTATTTGCTATCATGTTTAAGCTTCTCGTTCAAACCATTTTGTTTCGATGCAGCTACTAATATCCGTTATGCTTTTTGTAGACATCCATTCGAGGTTTGATCCTCGATGGATCCCCAGTGTTCTGTGTCGGATCTGAAATAGGGCTGGACATTCACAGAGCAAGTCGAAAATTGTTTCCTTATTCCCTGTTAGTTCGCAGCTTCGGCATATGTTATTGTAGGGCATACCCATTTTCGACGTATGTTCGCCAAATGGCCAATGCCCTGCTATGGCAGCAGTTAGTCTGAAGATACTGTTCCTTGACTTATTTAATAAGTCGTAAGTTCTCCTCATGTCGTATTTTCGGCCATATCTGTTTGGTTATTTTGCATTTAGTTGTATTCTTCCATCTGTTGTTTGCTAATTTTTGAAATTGTTAATTAAACTCTCTTCTGATCGAGCCTAGCGGACTTGGTATTGCCAGCTCGTCAGGAACCCAGATCAAGTCTAGGATGAGCTTATCTTCTAGCGATTTCAGTGCCTTCTTGCAAGTTAGGACAATTATTGAATTAGTCGTGGGCGACGACAATGCCAGGAGAGCCGCTTGGCTATCCGTGTATATTGTTGCTTTATGTATCCTCTCATAGTTTCTCAATAGAGCACAGGCCTTCTCTATGCCTAGTACTTCCGCTTGGAAGATACTAGCCGAGTTTGGTAAACGGATAGAGAGAGAAATGTCTAGATCATCGGAAAATACTCCCGTGCCTACACCGCAGTCCATTTTGGACCCGTCGTGCCCTATTCTTCCCATTCTCCATTCTCGTCTAGAAGGTATCCTCACCTGGAAGTTACTATTGAAATCCAGCTTTGGGAGAATATAGTCTAATTTATGGACTTGTATTCTGAGTTGGTATAGAATTTCACTATGTCCATAGTTCTTCTGATTCCAACCTCCTAATTCCTTTATTCTTATTGCAGAACATGCTGCTATTTTGTGAATATGGATGTCTATGGGTAGTTGATGCAGGATCAGATTAAGCGTATCAGTCGGGTATGACTTGATTGCTCCGGTGACTCCTGCACATGCTGCCCTTTGTATTCCATTTAGTTTTCTGATGTTATATTGTTTCTTTAGCGCTGGCCACCATACCAACGCTCCGTAAGTAAGTATTGGTCTAATGACAGCCGTATACATCCACATTATTATACGAGGCTTGAGGCCCCAATTCCTGCTAACAACTCTGTTACAAGTGTAGTAGGCCACAGAGGCTAATGTTCATTTTCCAGTTCAGTTTGGTGTCAATCTCCACCCCTAAGTATTTAGATGTGGGAGACAGTGAGAGTGTTACACCATTTAGTACTGGAAGACCTAATCTAACCTCTCATTCTTATTAAAAGCACCGTTACATCATTCCATCCATCGTCAGTTGGTCAACCTAATCAAAAATTATACCATTAGCTAATGGCTCAGTTGACTAAAATTATTTCAGGAAACACAAAGTATAGTCTGCTCTTAACTATTTCTATAGTAAATCGACTTTTTGGCACTACATTGAACATAACCTCATTTTGTATCCTTACTCAAAACTCTATTGAATTCTCATTTCTATTCCTAACATCATCTAGTTACTCTAGAGAGCATATAGATTCATTAAAACACTATTTTTACAGTTATTTACAAAATCGAACCTAACCTCACATGCTGAAAGAAAGTTTTATGACACTCACTTGGTATCAAAAAATTATTTTCTAAGTTCTTTCAACGTAAAATAACCAGCTACAATCCTGTACTGCTATTAATCAGCACAATATCGTTATAAATTATAAAAAAACAACAACAATAACAAGACAAAATAAATAACTCAACACAACAACAACAACAGCTGCAATAATGTGCCAATAGTTGTTAACAAACTGCTAATAATGTATCGGCAATTGACAATAGACCATGACAGCAAACTATTACAACAACAACGACAACAACAAAGTTGATAATAATAACAAAAACACCTGGCGCATGCAACACCAGGCAACAGCAAATCAACAACTTATCACTTGATTTATTAGATTTGACATGAAGATATGTGCATATGCGAGTGTGTATATAAGTGTATAGAGTGTATATAATAGGTGTGTAAGTGCAGTTATCAGGCAAACCGACATCATCATTAGACGCTGCCAACCAGCTAACTAGCCAACAAGCTAACAATAGGTGTAGTAGTAAAAAAAAACGTTGTTGTTGTTGTTGTAGCAATTGCAAATTGTAGCAACAAATTAAATCGCATGCAATCACCACAAGCTGACTGACGCTGCGTTTTCATAGTTGTTGACTGATTGCAACAAAAATGTTGGTTATTATTGTTGTTGTTGTTGCATTGCTATTTTTGTTGTTGTTGTTGTAGCAGCTATATCGCACTTATAGTGTTAAAAATGATGCCTATGAACGACCGTTGACCGATTCCGGCTGCAACAGTAGCAGCTGACAATTTGCTAGCAACTAGCAATCATTGTAATTTATTGTTGTTTATGTGCTGTTGTTGTTGTTGTTGCTCGATGTACGATGCATGCCCATTAGTTTTTGTGTCAATTTGCCGTAAATAATTTATCTAACATGTCAATTGGAAATTATTGATGCTGCCGCCAATGAATGAACAATGCATTTTGTTGTTGTTGTAACGGCTGCCCACTTTTTGCACCCTCAAGCACGCACACACACAGCAACAAACACTTGTATAAATATGTAATCGCATTATTTTAGTTAGAATTGTTAGTTTTACAATGCTGACCGACAACAATAATTATCGCTGTTGCTGTTGTTGTTGTTGTCGTAATTTCATACACATGCGTAGTGCTGGCAAATTATTGTTGGCATTTTATTATGCCAACTACATGGCATTTATTTGCTGCAGCACGCACGCACATTTTCATGTCATGCAATTGTTGTTGTTGTTACTAATAACAGTTTCTTGTTGTTGTTGCTGCAAATAGTTTGTTTTTAGTCTTATTAAAGTCATTTGCTTGTCAGAACGAATTTTAGTGATTTATTTATATGGCGCTTTGATGCTTCCTTTCAAATATTGTAGCCTATCCACAGGCGCTATACAAATTTTTGAGGCTTTAATTGCATTAAAACGCGGTATGCGTGCAAAAAATGATATTGTAGCATAGACATAATGTCTAAGCTGTTATATAGCTGTCATTTTTTCGGAAAATTTTGAATTTGAAAATTTTTCAAAAAATTTTGAATTAGAAAATTTTGAAAAAAATATTGAAAAATTTCCAAATTTAAATTTGAAAAATTTCAAAAAAAAAATATATTTTTTTGTTTATGCTATACTAAAATAGTTGAAAATAATAAATGTATTACATTACTGATATTAATCAATAATTTTATTACAAATATGTACCCTATAATCAGGCGTGAAGTCAAGTGAATATCAAAATCGTTTAATATTTATATGTAAAACTCCCAAGAAAACATTTCTGAGACGCCATCGAATATTTTTATTGCTTTTTTCATATAAATAATTTACTTTGAATTTTATAGTGTATGAATGAAATAACTAATAACCTCCTTCCACGCTTGGAAAATCAGTTCTTTGCTTGAATTTGAGAGAATTATTTTAAAATATTCATAAATATATAAAATAATTAAAAGATAGTCGAAAATATTTGTGACTAGTGTAGTCTACTCGCAGGCGCATAGCGCTAAAAAATTTTAAAATCTAAAAAATAAGGTCTACACATAGGCGCTGAAAGTCAAAACGGGTATGAAATAGACATAAAAAAAAATTTAGTCTACATATAGGCGCTTAATAGAAAAATATGAATAAGTTGGACATATTGAAAGAATTAGCAAGATAAATAGCAAATGAACAAATACTTAATCCGAAAATATATGATGGCATATAAAGATTAGAAATATATTCAACAATTATCGTCAAATAAATTGATAATCACGAAGGTGCAGCCCACCAATAGGCGCTTCATATTAAAAAATGATTATTGAATGTATTAATATAAAGGAACAGCACATTTAGTTCTAATAGTTGTGAAAATTTTGGTATATTTGCAATAAGTGTAGTATATATACAGAAGCAAAGGTGCTTAGAGTCTAAAAATGGAAAAATAACGAAATTGTAGTCTAACTTTAGGCGCATAAAGTAAAAAAAAAAAATTGATGAAGTATATATAGAGATCAAAAACTTTTTCAAGTTTAATGCAAAAAGTGGACTATAACATGAAAACTTACAGTACTTTCAAAATATATAGCCTAACTATAGGCGCTTAAAATAGAAATATTTACTTATCGATAATTTTTGAAGCAAGTTTAATATATCAACAGGTTTATAATGTAAAATGTGTCATACAATATAGGAAATCAAACTATTTTCAAAAACTATAGTCTAATTATAGGCGCTTAAATTAAAAATATAAATTTTTCCAAACTTTTTGATGCAAGTTAAGTATATCAGCATGCTTCGAATGCAAAAAATTTGATAAAATAAAAAAACTCAAAGTATTTTCAAAAAGTATAGCCTAAACACAGGCGCTTGATGATATAAGACTTATTTGTCGACATTTTTTAACCAAGTTTAGCATACTACTACTGCTCTTAATGCATGATTTGGAAATAATATGAAGAAATTAAAGTATTTAAAAAAAACATAGCCTAACCACAGGCGCTTAACGCTAAAAAATGGCAAAAAAATACATAAATCGGACAAAATATAGTCTAGTCCTAGGCGCTGAACGTTTTTTATATAAATTTCATGCTTTATTAGACTCTTTGAATATCTTCCGGTGCGTTCTTCTTCCACAAAAAAAGAATCTTACTCATTAAAGAATCTACTCAGGCTGAATTTCAAGCAATTATGTAGCACAAAAGCGCGACTTTTCTGTCAAAATCTATAAATAAGCAAACAAATATGTAAAAATATACGCCTATATACATATAATACATACACTTCAGTATGCATAAGTGGCATTTCCACTTATTAAATTTGTTGCTGTAATTGATGCCATTGATTTTCGTGCGCGGCAATTCAGCGAAATGGGATTAAAACACCTACAGGGAAATTGTGTAAAGCCAACACTGATACTACCAACGGAACAACAACAACATCACCACCATCACCAAAGCAAAAACAACAACAAAAACAAAAACAATGCTAACAACTACATATGTAATGCAATAGCTTAGCTATATACATATATGTATGTATGCGTGGCAACAACAATTTAACCGAAAAATTTATAACCACGCAGAGTACAAAAAACAAAAAAAAAAACCAACAACAACAATAAAAAAGCACGAAATAAAGCGAAAGCAGCGCGTAACTCGGAAGAGTGACGAGAGACGAAAAAAAAATTAAATAAAAGTGTGTGCGTGCTACAAAAGGAAGCGCCTTCGAAAATCGCATCAACCACTTTTGAAAAAGCGCCTTGCTGCCACCAAAGACTGCCGCGTAACGGTAGTGGTGGTGGCAAGTAAGCACTGCTTGCTGCCGTTATCCTTCGTGCGCTACAAACTTGCACTCCTCATTGATTGCTAGCAATAAAGGCAACAATGCGCGAATAAGGAAGTGTGAAAGCAACAGCAACAACAACAACTACAATAATAATATCGAGGTATATGCTTAATCGCATGCGTTACGCAAGAAAGTTCGCGCAAAAAGAATTTGTAAGAAATTGAAGCTCCCACTTCGCTTGTGGAGTCTTCAGTTGTCTAATTTCTTTTTATTTTCTTTAAGAAATGCGATTTCTGAGTGCCTGCAAGTTTTCGTTTTGACACGAATATAGCCATGAAGTGCCTAGGTGTAAGATAGAACTTACCTAGTGTGTCTTGAGGCTTCTTTAAGACTACTTGGACCCTTTATAAAGATATTTTTTTGTATATGAAGTCTCTTATAGGCTATTCTCCGTCTTCTTAACGCTACCAAAGCTGAATTGAATCGATTTTTCGATTTTTAGCCTTGGAAAATTCATCTACTTCGCGTCTCTCACGTTTCCTATGTCTCCCCGCAATTCACAATATGTTAGATCTGATGATGCTACCTAAAACAGCAGACAACGTTATCTATTAATTTATCTATATAATTTCCTGACCGTTTTTGTCAGTCTAACTGTCTTCATTTCGATCTAATCAGAGATAACTATTTATCTACTTATTTTATCTGATTTATCTATATTTAATCTTTATAAATTTATTTTTGTTTTTGTATATACTCTTCTATCTGTTCTATCCATACTTTTTAACTAACTTTATCTACGAATAAAGCCATTTCTTGCTATGTATTTATCTATATATAAATCTTTTTATCACTATATCCCTCTCTTGACTTTTTATCTAAGTAAAAGTAAGTTTTTATCTACAGGTATATTTTTATCTTTATCTATAAGCTACATCTATATTTATATCTCTTTATAATGTCTACCTATTTAGCTTTGAAACTGTTTATATAATTATCTATAACTCTATCAATTTATCTAATAATAATTTTTTTTATATTATATATCGACTATCCACTAATCTAAGATTTCTTTTTCTGATATTTTCGCATTAATTCTTCCATTCTTCGCTCGTTTTTTATTTATCCACTAACTATCACTTTTAGATCTAACTATCTATCTACATTAACCTACACATCTATTAACCTTAACTGTCTATATTTATCTATCTGCCTATTTTTCCTTCTATCCACCCTCGATTTTATCTCACTACTATCCATCGATTTTAAACGTTTTTATCTAGCTATTTTCTATCTCTTCTACTGATTGCTTTTATTTCTCTATCTAAATATTTATCTATAGATCGAACTATCTACCTATATATGCTTACATTCATTTATCTATCTATTTCTCATACCTTCTTCTATCTACCCCTCTGCTTTTAAATTAATCCACTACGTATTAATCTAAAATCTTCTATCCAGCTATCCACGCAATCTATTAATTCTTATTTCCCTTACTCTTCCAATTATTTTGATTTATCTACCATATGCTATTTATCTACAGATACAACTCTGTATCCACCCACCTATCTTTTCAGCTATTTAGCTTCAATTCATTCATCTTAAATCGACTATCCTACTACCTATTTTCTTATCTGTCGAGCAATAAAGGTCTAGGTATCTATTCATATTTAAATCCAAATCGAAAAATTTTCGGCGCAGTCAGAATTGGACCTAACGAATGGAGGATAAGATGGAATAGCGAACTTGACCAGCTAATTCAAGGCGAACACGTGGTGCGATTTATCAAAACGCAACGAATAAGATGGCTAGGACATATTACAAGAACGGATGATTCAAGAGCCCAAAAGAAGGTATTGAACGCGAAAGCATACATCGACAGAGCAAAGAGTAAGGCCAAGAACAAGATGGAAGGACGAATTAAACGAAGATCTGAAAAAGCTCCGATTGGAAAAGTGGAGAGAAACGGCAAAAATTAGCTTGGAGGCGAATTGTTCAGCAGGCCAAAGCTCACAGAGAGCTGTAGAGTCAAATGATGATGATGATATATTTTTAGGTTATTTAGACCCATAATTTTTATCTAGTTATTTATGTATATATTTTTATAAGTGTTCTAAACTATTTATCTAACATGACGCCCTCTACTTTATTTCGCTTTTTATACAGCAATTTATGTATACATTTATATAAAATACTTTCAAATATATAGAAAAGCGACTCTGCAACTTTTTATGTATTTATCTACACATTATAGATACATAGATTATCTATCGATTTATCTTATTTGTTAATGAGTTTATTTTTCATATCATCACTCTGAATCTCCAGAGGTAATTAATCCGGCAAAATTAAAAAATTCTAAACACTTTTTCGAATACCTTTCAATTTATATTATCTGCAATTTATCTACGTTTATCTATCGATAGTCTAAACTCATTCGAAGACGTGTATTTTTTCTAAAGCCCAACTGAGGCTTCTCTAAATGAGAATTCAATGATTCTCAGCGCTTTCCACACGCGCTTTACCACGTATTGTACTCGCTCCAAAGAAAATACAAAATTTGATATTCAATGAGACAAGTGATTGAAAGAATGATGGAAGAGATTTCGAGTGGGTGTTCAAGATGGTAATATATTTGGATAAAAAATGTTATACTTTCATATTATATATGTATGTAAATATAGTATCTATATACATACATACTCAATATAAGTGAAATGTAAAGCTTGAAGGTGGCGAAATCTAGAAAATTTCCTGGAAGTTATGTGAGTGAAAAGTTAAGTTGGAGATGAATGCATAAATGTTTATGATAGCTGTGCGTAGGAGGGTGAGTGAGATTATACTATGGATGAATTACATTGTGGTAGAGGGAGTGTACACGCAAATTGAAGGTGGAAAGTTAAAAGGTGGTTGCGGCTGGCAGTATGGAATCTCTGAAGGAAGACGAGAACGAAAATTTATTGGAAATATTTTTAAATTAATTTTGTTTAATTCTTTTTTTAATTTTTGTCATCAATATTTTTTTTTTTAAATAATTTTTCTTTTATTTAAAATTTATTGAAAATTTTTATGGATATTTTATTTTTTCATAAACATTTTTTTTTAATGAAATGTATGTATAGTCATTAAAAAATAATATTTGACTGAATTAAACAAAATATTTACATAAAAAAAATATTTTTTTTATAAAAAGAAAAAAAAATTGAAAAAAAGACTGGTGAAAAACTATTATCCATAAATTAAAAAAAAAAATCT
Organism: Zeugodacus cucurbitae; assembly: GCF_028554725.1. NCBI lineage: Eukaryota > Metazoa > Arthropoda > Insecta > Diptera > Tephritidae > Zeugodacus > Zeugodacus cucurbitae. The sequence goes on from NC_071670.1 coordinate 7,245,499, forward strand.
ATAATATTTTAACGAATATTTTTTTTAATTCTTTTTCAAGCCTATTTGAAATGTTTGCAACAAAAACAATATCGTAATTGCTTAACTACTCTCAAACAGAAAAATTTTAAGTACAACAACAATAAAATAGAAAAATTATATTACAAAAGCAACAATTTATTATTAGAAAAAGGCAAAAATACAAGGAAATCACCCAAAACCTCACCAACTAAGAGTTGCCACCAATCATGTGGCATGAATGAAAATCAGAAGCAATATAGATCAATATGGCACTAAAAGTCTCTGCCGAACTTCAACTCATCATTAAACTAGCAAAAAAAAAAAAAAAAATACAACAACAAAGCATGAGTCAGTCAGAACCGCTCAACGCTGAAGTGCTTCACTTGATGGCCGCCCGACTGATGATTGGGGGGCATATCAATGTGCGTACGATAAGTGAAAAGCTATAAAGCTGTTATTATTATAACGCGGCAAATGCTAAAACACCCGCAATAAGTTAAGTACAGTGGGGTTGAGGCAACAATAAGTCTGCTTATGCGCGGGGCGCAGCAGTATCGATAGTCGCCCAAGCTAGCACGCATAGGCGGAGCGGCGTTGAAATCACGCACTCGTTTGAACAGCTAGCCTAAATAAAAGCAACAACACGATACTAGAACAACAACTACAACAGTAACAATAAAGATTACAACAACAAGAACACAATGCTTGCGGAAAATAAATTGAAAGTGAAAATCATCTTTAAATGTTGCAAGAACTTGATATATAAAAACTACAACAACAACAACAATATTGTTAAGTGTACCGTTATATATTAACGGCAAGCGCTGTTGACATCTTCATTTCGCAAATGAAATCAATTTCAACAAATGTCAATTGCCATGCTCTCCTTGTGCCCATTTCTTTTGTTGCACGCGCAAATCGCACATACACATACATATATACCGCTATTTTCGCCCGAACGCTTCATTGATTTGCCGCCGCTGTCTATCACAAACAACAATGGTAACATCAACAACAACAACCCGCAGCAACAAAATCGATTACCAATTGGGGGTAAGTTCGTCGGCGCCCCTCTTTGTTCGCTCGCCTTGCCTCGCTCAGCTGCGAGACAGCAATGCAACCGAATTGGTATTGGCATGCCGACATTACACTTACGAGATTACTTTTCTGCTAAATATGGTTTACCAGCGTTGGCCTCTATAGAAAAAACACACCTCAGTCCATGCAGAGTTGTATGCGTCGCGCTTCCCTTGCTGCTTGCAATTTTAATTATCGACTAATTACTTACTTTCTGTAACTGTACTCGCTATACATATATGTAGCGCGAGTCTTCGTGCTAGTGTTTATGTATTCTTCGCTTTTAGGCTCCAAGTTGCGCGCTTTGATTATTTGGTTCGTGAAAGAACCGCTTCTCGGAATGAATGCCATTGGAAATTCTTGGCGTTGCAAGTTCTTTCGAGAATTCGTGTTTGGTTTTACTCTTTATGGTATTTATAAATATGTATTGGTCGACAGAAATAGAATTCATGAACGAGTCTTTGCGATCCAGTTCAATAAGAACTCTCGAGAATACTTGTTCTCGATATTACATTTTAAATTACGATAGTCCGAAGATATGAACTTGAGTCACAAGCAAGCTCCATTCCAATGTTAGACTTCAGAACAACACCTTTCGGTTATATAATCACCGTGATAGTTAAAAGTTCGACTAATTCATCTTTATGGACCCAAAACCTCAGTTTGTGACATAAAACTCGCTTTGAAGGTCGCGAGCTCTAACAAATTTAGTTCGTTGTGTTACAACATACATTTGTATGCAGCTCACCAAGTTTCAAGCGTCAGACTCGAGCGCTTGAGTAAGTGGATTGTAGAACGAAGGTTCTAAATTGCTTGGATAGGTTTAATTAATAGCCGTTTTCAGTCAGAAAGCACTTTAAAAGCTATTATCGACCTTCATCTATGTCTCAAATAATAAAATGTTGCTCATAACTACATTTTAGGCAACGTATCGTTGAATTTGTGGAACACTTCAATGTGTATTTGATTGAAGGTCTCCTTCGATGAGCATAAACTTTACACTAACGCTTTCTCTGCTGGTCAGTCTCTCAATACTTAATGTCTGCAAAGCCTTGAAAATATAACTACTTGAAAGATTTGGTCACATTTCTCCCAATACCGAATTTGATGCCAACATTGATGGATGATATAGAACCTGGGCTTTTGATCTTCGCCTTCTCCACCCACACTTACCTTACCGTTCAAGAAAAAGCGACCCTAATCCATAACAAAGATTTGCTTTGTAAAACAACTCCTTCTGTCCATGTCCTGAGGGATCCCAAATAAGACTGAGTCCCCTACTCAATTCACGCCTCAAGCTATCATCCAACTTTGGTCGGAATTTCTTTCAAAATGACGCATGAATAGACCATTGTGAAGACACCCTCTTTAAATGCCTATACAATCACGCGGATTCTCGCGCAATACCCACTTGACAAACGAGGCAGGACGAATGAAATGAAAACACACTTATAGCCAGCTAAAAAACAGCTGAGTCATTTGCTAAGTGCTCGAGCGTCGTCGCGTAGAAGCTTAAGTAATATGCGCGCGTGTAAGAGAACGAAACATAAAAGTCGAACTTCAGAAAAATAATGACCCAAAGGCAACGATGCATCTAAATGACACCGACAATAACCAGCTACAGCAAGAACAACAACAACAACAAGGATAATAGTAATAACAACAACAAGAGTAGCAACAACAACACCAAAAGGAATAGCGACAAACTGTCAAGAAACCCCAACAACAAAGTAAACAAGTCAAATCGAGCTCTGTTGTTGTATGGACCAAGAGTTCGGCTGGTTTGAGCTACGTCGGACCGTGTTTTTGTTGCAAAATGTGCAGAATGTTGGGTCAGCTGGTCGGTCGCACAGCCGTTTGGGTGGTGGGACGGTGAAGCGGTTGGGTGGTGGGTCGGTTGGATGGTTCGGTAGGTCGGTTGTTGGCTGCCTGCGTTGATTGTTTGGTTGGACGTTCGGCTACGCAAGTGCCGGATGCGGATATGATGCGGTGACCATCATTCATCATCAGCAACAACAAAACAAACAACAACAACAAATTATATACTTACATAAGTCAAGCCGAAGTGGAGGCGAAGCGAGCCAGCGCCATTGGTGGAAGACGGAAAGCGGTAGAAGGCAGACAGTAGGCGGTTGGAGGTTAGGTGGTGCGGCGCTGCACGGTGTATGTGTTTGTGTCTTCATGGCACCGGAGGTGGCTGAGTTGGCGCGACTGGCGAAAAACACTTTCCGTTGCCAATGAAAGGAATGCTCTTCACAAGCAATTAAGCACACAAAAGTCGCTGCAATGCCAACGGCTAACGCGTCAAGCGCAGAACACAATCAACAACCAAACAATAACAGCAACAATAAATACCGTAATAATGGCAACAATGATAAGTAACAACTACAACAATGGCGATTTCAAGTAGAACAAAAGACCATAAGCACGATGTAGATGGACCAAGGGACGGATGGACGGACGGACAAGCTGCCAACAGCCGAGATCCATAAATATATATACCCTGTACGCAATGTCTGTGAGTTTTATTGCTGTCATGGCTGCCTAGCGTTGACCGACCAACTCACTGACTGACTGACTGCCTTGATGAAAAACAAAAGACCAACAAAAATTTCCGATGCGGAGGAGCAAAAGCTTAGGGAACATTGCATGAAATCCAAGCAAACATGAACGCGTTGCTGATGATGAACTGCAGCAACACAACAACAACAACAACAACAACAACAACATTTATGTATTATGTATTTACACCCTCTGGTTCGTTACCCGACTAGATTGGGTGCTGTGGGTCTTGTGTGTAAAAATGTGGTTGCTGTAAATTACTGTTGTAGTTATTATTGTTGTTGTTGCTGGAACTCTCATATAGTCGGTTAAATGATTTGTGAAAATCGCTGAAGAAACAAAAGCTGGCATCTGCATGCTGTTTGCGTATTATGAAGCCGCCATACATACACATATATGTAGGTATGTCGGTATGTTTGGCATTTCTGCAGTTTGGTCGCTCTTGGCCGAGCTCCAGTTTGACCAAAATGTTGGAAGGAAAGAATTTTATGGTCTTTGGTGTGCTGTTGTTTTAAGCTGAATTCATTCCGGTGTAGAATATGCGCTTGTGAGGTATTGGTGCAAGAATTAGTACACAGTTTGGCTTGGTTATATCAATAACTTGGTGAGTGTATTTTTGGACTTGAAATGAATAAGGGTTGTTGGGTCAGTACTTACGGAGTAATCAAGGTCATGTCTTTTAGTTACAATATAAGTTATAAAGGCAGTACAGATTCAGTTAGGAGAGCAATACCCAGATAATAGAGAAACTAAAGAAAAAATTCAGGAAGAATAAAATTAGAAACAGCCTCAACGGCAGCGAAACTAAAATATCGAACTATAATATTTGGAGCCATGTACTGAGGAGCATATTTCCGATCATATATTTGTGAAATCTAATAAAATAATGGTTCCAGATGACGGCTGACGTTCTTAATGATCCACTCTGAAAGCTCTTTTCGGGCTAAAACTACATCGCCTCCAACGACTACTTTGATTTCTAACTTCTTCTAGACTGTATAGTGTACTGGAATTTAATCCGTCAAACCTTCAAAAGGAATTTATTCTGTGAAAATTAATCTCTATGTTTTGCTCTTTGAGTCAATAAATTAGGTTCTCAATTACCCAACTCTGACTGTTCTTTGCGGTCTAAAACTACCGAGTAAACTACAGAGTTTACAGACTCAGTGCACTGGAATTTTATCAAGGCAAACATCAAAAGGAGAGAATTAATTTCTTGCTTTGGCACTTTGAGTCAATAAATTATACGAATTTTTCAAGAATGAACCCAAAAAAAAACTAAATTATGCTGTGATTTCGGACGAAATTTGTCTTTCGGAGTATTTTTTTAACTGATAATTAGAATTTAATTACTCAGCAGTAAATGTCAATGCAAATTATTTCCAAAACTCTCAAAAATCTGGTTTCGGAAACTTTCGGAGTAAAATTTTTGGCAGAAAATGTTAATACACGTATACAATAATTTATATAAAAGTAAACACATAAAAGTAAACACAAAATCCTTGAAATTTCTAACTCCGAAAAATTCGGAGTTAAGTTTCTGTGTGAATATATGAATTTTTCCAGTTTCGTACCTAAGTAAATCAAAATAAAGCTTAGAAGCACAAAAAATTTAATTTCGAATTTTCGGAGTAAAATATTTATTACTAAAATTGCATATTTTCCTATGCAGCAGTGTGTGCTACTAATATTACCTATAAAGTGATCAATTTATGTTTTTAGGAGACTTTTGAAGTTAACACGTGAATTTTCGAGTTTTATACGTTACTGTGCGGAAAATAATGCTAAGAAACACAAAAAAAGCTTTCCGAATTTTCGGAGTAAATTTTTATTTCCAAAAATTGCTTATTTTTTTTTTGTAGCTGTTAGTACAACTAAAAATATCTACAAAATAATCAATTTATCTGTTTCGGAGTCTTTAGGAGTTGACTTTCTCCTTGAATATGTGCATTTTTTCGAGTTTAATATGTTATTGGACCAAAAATAGTCTTGGGAGGGACAAAAAAATCCATTCCGAATTTTCGGAGTAAATTTTTTTTCACAAAACCTGTATATTTTTACTTGTAGCTGTTAGTACAACTACAATTATTTACAAAAGTATCAAGTTCTGTGTCGGAGTCTTGAGGAATTAATTTTCTCCATGAGTATGTGCATGTTTTCGAGTTTAATATGTTATTGGACCAAAAATATTGATTTAAAACACAAAAAAAATCAATTCCGAATTTTCGGAGTAAAATATTTTCTTACTAAAATGGCGTATTTTTACTTCTAGCTCTTAGTACAATTCCAAATACCTACAAAATGATCATTTATGCATTTCGGAGTCTTTCGGAGTTGCAGAAAATACAAATTTTTGCAACAGCTGGCGTTTTATATTGTTCATAAAAACTGCTGATACTATTTGTCATTAGTTACAACACACTAATAAAGTGTAAAATTAAAATGACAGCTAGAAAGTAATTAAAACTGTGTTCAAGACACGTCTTATAGACTGTCTGTGCTATCAAATAAAAAGATATTTTCATATGTATGCATAAAAGTTTATATGTTAGATCATATGTCTCGCCATCGCCTACTTTAGAGCACTGGAAAATCTAAGGAGTGTTTTTCTTAACTACACTGTATGTGTAACAACAACATATGGCAGCCAAGGTGCCAACACTAGCCGTATACTTCAAATGAGTTTCATATATATAAGGATCTGTATGTATATATGTATGTATGTCTGTAAGTATTTACAGAGACGATTGGTTGAGGGACACTAATACGCGTGTACACCCAACAACACCAATGACTTGTAGGATGTTATGTGTTTCATAAGGAAAATATGAACCGTATATGTGATGTGTCTGTACAGTTAGCATTAATATATGTAAATCTGAATGTGTATTTGTGCGCGACTTTATTTATTTGTTTGCTTTGCTGCACTCGGCTGAGAGACAAATACCGAAAAGGAGTGGCTTAAAGTACACAAAATTCACACCACTTGCAACACTTCAACTTGCTGCATGGTGTGGCAATGCTAACACACAGAGCACAATATAATGCAACAACAACAACAACAGCAACATACATACATACATATAACATACATATGCCGCGGCGCCGTGTAGTAAGTGCTAACCGAGGTGCTGAGAGTGACTTTCGAGTGCCAAGTGTTGTTGTTGTTGTTGCACTGTGGCAACAGCAATGGTTGGCTAGCTGTTTGCTAACAGGAAGAGCACACATTTCGCATAGTAGGAGGTCGTTGGTGGCAGAGCGAGTATGAAACTGGTTTGTAAAAGCATGTGGCATGCAACGAAACTAGAGTAGCCGCAGCGTCAAAGCTGGCAACATACCAATGCAGAAGATGCAGTTGTTGGTGTCTCTACTGTGTGTGCAAAGTGGCAGTGGAACTTCCGAGTGGTGCCAAGTGAGTCCCTAGCCATCATAGAGAGAACTAGCGCCTCTGAAGCACCCACCAACCTCTAACAGCTGCGAGTGGGTGGCACTCGCGTTGTGGAAGGAAGTGCTGTGGCAACATTAAAAATCATGTGACAGCGCCATATTACAAAAAGAAAAACTAGTGGGTGTGGGTGTTTGTGGGCGCTGATTGTTGTAGGCATCCCTGCCGGTGTGGCAAGTAGCATGAAGCAAGCAATAAATAGTGAGTTTGAAAAATTGTGAAGAAAAAAATCAGAAGAACTCAAATGAAATGTGGCGACGTTGACACTATATAAGATTGTATATGGTGCTACTGGCATAAAAAGCACCTACAACAACAACAACATTTGCAAGTAAAACAAAAAATGGCGAGAAAAAGAAATGTACGCCATAAAAGCGGCACAAAAAGCAATAAAAGCGGGCGTAGAAATGAAGAAATGAAGAAAAGACACACGCGCATGCTGAGACCAGCAGGAAATAGTGGAAAAACGTAACTGTCAAACTGTCAGCAAGGCATGGAAATGACATACGGGAGATGGAAAAAATTACATAAAGCAGAGCATTTGGAATACATACAAACAAGTAGTACATATTAGAAAAAGTGAAGTGGAGCAAAGAAATGAAAAATTGTAATGAGACAGTTTCAAAGACAGCGATTTGATTCAGAAGAAAACTAAAAAATACAAGGAAAATATAAGCAAATATATACAATTGAAGGTTTTTATGTAAAAATTAAAGGTTAGATTAAGATTTAAAAACTAAATCAATAAAAAATATATTAAAAAATTTACTCTGAATTTTTTACAGGAATAGCTTCTATTATCAACTTTTGTAGTTTAACAAGCCTCAAATCCCTTCAGCGAACTTACAAACTTTGTACGAATTTTTCGGAGTAGCAGAAAATTAAAACAAAAATAGGTTATAGTTTTATTTGCTGCAATTTGCAAATCACTTGAAGGTTCCTATGTGAAAAATAAACTTTTAATTAACATGTTTCAATTATTTCAAAAAAAATTTACTCCGAATTTTTCGGAGTTTGAAAAGCCTCCATAAACAGCTTCTATTAGAATTCATGCAATTTAATAAACCTAAATTCACTTAAGTTAATTTCAAAACTTACTCCGAATTTTTCGGAGTTGCAGAAAATGAAAAAAAAATAGTTTATATATTATTTGCGGCAATTTGCAAATCAGGAAATTTAGTAAAAAGTCAGTAAAACAATTTTACGAAATTTTCGGAGTTAAAAACTATGAAAAAATAATTAAATATAATACTTTTCATAGATTTACAGTTTAAATCTTAACAAAAACCATTTTATTTCAAAAATATGTGGTTTTACAAATTGAAAATCTGCTACAAAGTTCGTAAAAATGCATTCCGAATTTTTCGGATTTAAAAATGTATCATAAAATATGCTACAATAGTGCTTTCTTATGTTCTACGAAATGCAAATGAAATAAATACAAATCGATAATTAGTAAAATTTTACTCCGAATTTTTCGGAGTTGAAAATTTATCAAAAAATATGCTATAATAATGCTTTTTGATGTTATTACCCGAGAGTATGAAATAAATACAAATTCGTAGCTAGTAAAAGCATACTCCGAAATTTTCGGAGTTGAAATATTTTCAAAAGGAGTTTATTTCTGGTGTGCAAAGAGTTGTGAATGCAAAAAAATTCATAGTTAGTGCAGCTAAAATTTTCGGAGTTCAAGATTTTTCGTAAATTATTAATAAATTTAATGCAAAAATTATTATTTTTTTTATTTTATTTATGTAGGTATGCTATTACATATATATATCTGTATATATGCCTGTTTGTATATTATTAACTCCTTCCTGCTTTCTGCTTCATTAATAATGTGTCAAATGTCTATGTTTACCAGCAGCATATCCAAATTTGTGTCACTTTTAAAATATTTAATAATTTATGAAAAGCAACATTCTACAACAGTTTAACTAGAGGGAAAATTCAAAAGTGAAATGGAAGTTAGAATAAAGTGTATGTATGTGTATATGTGACAGCAAATACTGAAATCATGAGCATAAAATAAATATATCTATAGAAGAACTACAAGCATGTAGACTCCAACACACGCATACATATGTATATATGTAAGTTCATTTTACTCGTTGTAATCAAATAAAATAAAAGGCAACGAACTGGAAATGTCAAAGCAACACGAAATTTCGAAAGCGATAGTTGCGAATAGTTACAGATAGTGAGATACAAATGCTCATGAGCATACATAGTTACAAACCTATTTATAAGATATATAAATATACAGTGAACACACGAAGCATCACAATATTAGCAGTGAGTGCTCTACACATCTAATCAAATATAGACATACATGAGTATATTCTCATTGTTGTCATTGCGAAAGTGTCTGCTATTTTATGACGTCGAGTGGCAGTTAATAAATTTTTGGAAAAGTGCCAATTTGTGCTTTTAGTTGCTAACAGAAGTGTCTATAAGGGAGTTTTTTTCAACAAATACATATTCGAAATAAAATAGTTTACTAAAAGACATCTATTTTATAAAGTAAGAAGAAATGAGAGCAATACATTTCATTTAATGTGATTAAAGTTCAAAAAGAACAAATATCTAAGTGTTTTCAGTAAAAATCAGCAACAAAAATGTACACCGAAAATTTCGGAGTTGTGAAAAATGCACTGAAAATTGAAGCTATAGACGATATAAAATGTTAGAAGGGGTTAGAAAGTTGTTAGCATACTCAGAGTATTGAAAAACGGCAACTCCGAAAATTTCGGAGTGAATAAAATCGCTTCATAACAGTATATATTGAAATTATCTGGTTATTATAACTCATATAATTCAATTATGATAAGTTTTCAAAGAAAGAATTACTCCGAAAATTTCGGTGTAAAGGAAGTTACATCAATTTTCAACAATTAGCAAATTTCATTACGTGATACTAAATATTTTCGAAAAAGAAACGAATTTTAACAATTAAGAGACGCCACATAAACAAATTAAAGCATTATTAAAAGGAATTATATACGAAGATAGGTTATGTACTGAAAAACTAATAACAGTTTTATATAAAAAACGTTTTACCCCGTAAAATTCTGATTTCTGCATATTTAAAATTATAAAATTTTCTTTGCTCATTCTGTAAAGTAAAATTTTAAAAGAAATGCTATAGTTAAAATAATTATGAATGAAGCATTGTCAAAATTAAAAAAAGTCCTAGCTTTTCCCTTCTATTAGACTGATCTTAATTGACAATTTCAGTATAAAATAGACAATTTTAAGAAGTATTGTCTCAAAAGTAAATTCCTAAAGTGCTTCAAAAATTTAAGCTAAGAAGTTTCATTAACTATGTGATATTGCTGGAAATGTGTACACATGGTGATTCAAAGTATTGTAAATTATATTTAAATACCTTTAGCATGTTTAAAAGGTTCATCTACACTTATTATATTGATAATAACATTTACTCCGAATTTTCGGACTTCATGAAAATTACAAATTGCTACAGAATAGAAGCGAATTATATTTATCTTATTAAGGAAGGGAATCTCGACATATTTCATCTAAAAAAATTTAATCCGAATTTTTCGGAAATCCTTAAAATTACAAATTGCTACAGAATTGAAGCGATTTAATTTATTTTCTTAGTAAGGAAGTAAAACTCGACATATTTCAGCAAAAAAAAATGTACTCAGAATTTTTCGGAGTTCTTAAAAATTACAAATAGCTACATAATTGAAGTGATTTCATATCTCATTAAGGAAAAAAAACTCGACATATTTTATCAAAAAAAAAATTACTCCGAATTTTTAGGAGTTTCTTAAAACTGTGTAAAATTATAAATAATCCAAAATTGATATATGTGGGCCACTTTTGTACTTTAAAAATGAGTTTCGTTTTTTTAAGAAAGTAAATCTCGACATATTGTTGTAAAAAATTTACTCCGAATTTTTCGGAGTTCTTAAAAATTGCGAAAAATTATAAATAAATTAAAAATTAATATATTTTAGTTGCTTTCTCACTTTTTAACCTTAGAAGGTCATCGCTATTTTTATAACGTAGTCGATTCGACGACGGCATTACTCAAAGTCCTTAATATATTATCCTACCTATCAAAACCTACTAAAATCAATATATAAAAAATCAATCAATATACATTACCTGGTTTATATATTTTCTAAATAAAACAATATCAAACAGTTTTTCGTGAATCTTTTATTAAATAAATAACATTTTCACAGCTCTGATTCATTCGGCTTTTGTACAAAACAAACACTCGCGTCGTCGAAACGACGAGGCATGACTTTCCAGGGTTAAATGAATTTACGAGCGATTTTATTCGGAGTAGTTGAAAATTGCTTAATTTCGATGGATTTGCACTTTTATTGCTTGAAATATAGTGCTTTGACTGGTTTCTAATGTTTATTAATAGACTTAAATGCTTCAGTTTGAATAGATATACTGATTTTCGTCCGAAAAAATTTTTTTTTTTTTAATTTTTGTTTACCTCAACTGTATTTGATTGCGTTGATCTTTGCTCTACCACAGCTATTGGCCGCTTTATAACCTTTCACTGAGCTTGTTAGCTATTTATAAAAATACCTTTCAATTAACATTCTTCGCTGCTTCTGCCGACACACAACCAGTTGGTTTGATAATGTCTGGCACTTACAAAGTGGTATGAGGCATATGTACGAGTATGTAGATATATATATATAAGCTTGGATATGTATGCAACATTTACATATATGGAAATAGGGAGCAAACTCTCGCCATCAACACCGCCTAAGTAACACTTGAAAATTTGCAAAATCCTTTCAGCACTTCAGCAGTCATTCGACAGCCATTTACACTTGCCTTTCATGCAGACACACACACACACACACATGTATTATATATTTATTTGCTTATATACATATATGTTTATATAAGCAAAAGCATATATGTGTCTGTGTGAGTGCACTTTTGCGTGTGTTTATTTAACCCTAGGTGTGCTCATATTTACAAGTGAGTCGCACCATCGCACCATTAGGAAAGTGCAAAGTACTCAACAACATCCAATGTATTGTAGTACTTCAGGTCGTATACGCAACAATCCATAGAATAACATACATACATACATAACCGTTAGTCACTGTTTGTTTGTATGCTTGTATGTGTGTGTGTGGCAGCCTATTAGAGCCGGCACCGACGCCGAGACTTTATTTACACTTCGTTTCATAATGTTGCTGGCGTCTCGGGCAGACTTTTTTGTTATTCTTATTGTTGTTGTAGTCTACCTTTGTTGCTTTTGTTAATGTTTTGTTTATTTTTAAGCAAACATTTTTTTTTTTGTTGCACTCATTTTCAAACTCAAATGATTGCGAAAAAGCTAACTGACTGACGTCGCTGACTTGACGTCTGCACTGACGTCGTTTTGTTGCAAGCGCACTTTTGTTGCAGCCACACAGTCGAGGCGTAGCAATAAATTCAAATAAATGTCTGCAAGAGCAACAACAACAAATGAATGCAGCGAAAATTGGCTGTCGGCGGCATTTTCGTACAGCGCTTGGAAATGGAGCGCCTATACACCACACTCGCCGCCCTACCCACCTCTACTGCAACACATTTTCTTTCACTTGCTTGCCATTTCTTCACGTGTTGTTTTTGTTGCGTAGGTTTGGCTTACGCCATTTTATTGCTGCTTTTTGTCAGCTTTATTGTTTTTTGTTGTTATTCTTGTTGCCGCGCGCCGCATTTGTACTGTTATTGTACGAAATTATTCGTGCTTTCGTGTTAGTGTTTACAATCGCACCTCGAGTGTTGACCCGACACGCTGGTAGGCGCTCTAGCTGATGCGGTTGCTGGCTGTTGTTGATGATGATGTAGCATATGATAATGGCGATAATGCTGTTGCAGATGATGATGATGAGTGCTATTGCGATGATTAGTATTAAGTGTGTTGTATGCTGATTAAGTTGTAGTAAGTAAATTATAGTATACTTTGTTCATAGAAGCAAATGTAGAAACGCTGTGTCGAAAAAACGCAAATTTTTGGCAACTCCGAAATTTTCGGAGTAAATTTTTTTTTGTTAAAATGAGAGAGTTTATCTCACATTTGATTTCGAGAAAAATATGCAGTTTTCAAGTAGTATAAAATTCGGAGTCGTTAATTTTTAATATAATGGTGAGCTTTATAACTAATTTTTTGGCTATTCTTCTTACGAAGCTCAATTACATGCAGTCTAAATTGAAAAAGCTTAAAAAAATTACAAAATTCATAACTCCGAAAATAAAATTATAACTGTTTTCACTTTTAGCAGTTTATTTTATATCTAAATTCAACATTTGTTAAATATTTTGTAAGTGCACTAACTTATTTCGAGGGTTAAAACTACTAATTCATGAAAAAACGGACTCCGAAAATTTTCGGAGTATTTTCTAATTTCAATTTCAGTTAAATTCAGCGATTTGCCCAAAATTTTAAATAATTTGTAACTTTTCTAACTTATTTCGAAGCTTAAAAAAGCTAATTCAAGGAAAAAAAGGACTCCGAAAATTTTTCGGAGTAAGTTATTTGAATAAAATAAGTGCAGAATATGTTTTATCACTGTCAAAATGTAATCAAAAAACTTAAATTATGTAAAATGAATTACTCCGAAAAATTCGGAGTTGAAATTCAGACTTTGTATAAGCTTATAATTGCAAAATTGCATTTCTCTACTATCATTTATACTTTTAATTCTTCTATTTACTGCTTTTATTTATTTCAATTCCATTTTACATGTTACTTTGTATTTAAATACTTGCGTTCAATTGAATTGCTGGTTATGTAATACTGTGTCTGAAATTTCGACTAAATGCCAACATGTACACACACACACTGAAATATTAATGCATTTAAATTTTGAAGGTCAAATAAGGTTATTGAAAGCTTACGCATTTTTTTAAATCATTCAACTGAGTGCGTATGCCATAGTCTGGCCTAACTGTCTGGCATGCTGTCTGCAATTTGTTGTTAGTATTATGTAATATACATATATAGCTCTACTATATACAGAAGTGTATGTTATTCGGCAAAATAGCCACGTGAAAGTTATGCAACACATAAATACCGTAAAATACGCAATGCCAACAAAAACAAGTGTTTGTTGTACTTGTAATGGCAGCAATACAGTCAATAACTGGCTGCGGCAATATTGGCGGTGGCAGCGGAAGTCAAGGTGCGCAAAAGTTTCAGGCAAATTCATTTTGTGCAACTTTTTTGTGGAAACTGTGGTTATTTTTTAGTGCGCGTGAAGTTTATGAATTTATGATAACTTGTTGAAAAAAATTAATTAATTCAAATATAAAAATAAAAAAATAAAGGGGAGTATAAATTTGCATTTCACTTTTTGGAAGGCATACCAACCACAGTCGTTTCCAAATGTGATCTGTAGCTACATATTCTAAACTTCCACATCTCAAAATAACTGTGCTTAGCAGCGTTCACCAGCAGCGAGTGTGTTATTTACTTCACTAAGTAGTAACCCAGAATTGAGTTGTCTAACTTTTCGATATGTAGGAAAGTGGCGCAAGTCAGGGAGATACAATTTCAAGCAATCATACGGATTAGATAATGATAAGGTGAATAGTAGCGAACTTTCCCGTATGTAATGCGTTCAAAATTATGTTAATTATAGTTTTCTCATAAGAAATACATCGCTTTTATTAATTTTGTATACTCTAGAAACACTTTCAGTACTAGTTACGGACTAGTCCGATTTGGTGGAATTTTATGGGAGAAATAATGGACTATTGGGCTTAAAACGAAAATTTAAAGTGAAAACTAATGGAATCTGGCCATATCAAGACTAGTTCTGTACTAGTTTCGGTCTAGTCCTTCTCAGCGGACGTGGAAAATTAAAAATTTTTAAGTGAAAACTCATAGCTTGTTTGCTTAATTGATAGGACAATCATTAACAGACAGTTTTTTCATGAGTTTCGTGTAAATTCTATAGTGACCCTGGACTAGTCATGAACTAGTCCGACTTTAGTTTATGGAAAAGCGAATTTTATTGCATTTTAATATATTTTTTCAGTAAATGAATCACTAAATAAATCATTTAAACCAAAGAAAAATAATTAGTCTTCAACTGAAATCGGACTAGTTCACTTCGATATAGCTGTTAAAGTGATTTTTACGAAATTTTTTGACTTCGACGAATACTTTATCAAAATTTATTATAAAAAATCATTTTATAGGCACTATTTTGGCACTAGCCTTCTACTCCTTCAATTTTGCTAAATTTGAATTTCGATTAGTTTTTTGTTTCAAGCAAAATTTTGGTTTAAAATACTTTTTTGATCAAACAAGTTTAATTTTATCCATAGTATACCCTCCAGTACTCGCTAGCTAGCTACCATTCAATGATAATATGATCGAAAGAACTCTATTGGTGATGTTCTAACTACCTAACTGGACCGAAAAGAATTCAAAATGGACCACTTACTATTTATAAACTCAATATATGAGTCAATTCTGCTTATATTCTCGAAAAAAAAAAAAATAATTTTTTTCTGGTAATACTAAAGATTGGTCCGAAAATAGTAAAATACGAACTAATCCTTCCACATGAGCTTAAAGCTTTAAGCTTCAGTACTTAATTATTTACATGTGCAACAAGCATTCATTGAATTATCTATAAATATACATATTTATGTACTTGTGACTATGTACATATATATTTAGTATGCTATGTATATATCTATATATGGATATCAGTAATTCAGCACTTTCGCATGCACCAGTTAAAGTGTGCGCATATAAATTGACTTTAAATGCAATTGTAGTTGTTGTTGTTATTATAATTATCATCATAGTTTTTGCAATTGTTGTTGTTGTGTAAACAATGCCGCAGTCAATACAGCACGACAGCGTAACGTGCCAACAGGTCTCATACTGGCATATACAAACATACAAATATACATACATATGACTATATACATATAAAAGTATACATATATAAACGTAGGTAAAAGTGTAAATAAACAACAACAAATAATTATAAAAGCATGCGTAAATACTGCTGCAACAGCAAACTGCAAGCTTTTGCATGTACCCCGTTAGCTTACATCCTCCATCATATATATACATATGTACATATACATATATAACCACATGCCCCACCGTATTAATGTCTGTCATTTTATTTATCTGTCGCACTCTATGGTGTTTACCAACCTCATTTGCCTCACCTGCAACTGCTCTGCATCAGTAACGCTCAGCATCGCTGCTGCTTGCATGTCATTGCTTGCATTTTCAATGGCTACCGTCACTCGCCAACTTCATTTGCTCGACTTTACGACGAACTGTTTAAATCATCACACTATTTTTGTTGATGATGGTGATAATGTTGTTGTTGTTATTGTTTTTGTTGTACCAGAGTAATGACCAAATGCAATAGCAGGTGTAAATAATAGCACGAAGGTGATGGAAAGAGTTTGTGATTCTATATACTCGTATATATAAACATAAATAGCTTCGTAGGTAAGGTGTTTTAAAGAGAACGACAGTGTTCTGAACCATAATTGCATGACTAAGAATGAAAAATTTAATTTTTTATAACAAAAGTGTGCCTTTTTAGCGTACAAAAGAGACTTCTCCATTTTTAGTTCCATAAAAAACCCCAACTTTCAAGTAATGTAAGTTAAATAAGTGAATTTAAGTAGATGCTAATACTGAACTAATCGCATTGGGCGGAGTTCTGTAGCATTTTGAATCAATTTTATAGTATTTTATGATCTCTTGTGAGCGCTGCTAGTAAATATTGCGATGTAATAGGATTACTAATCTTGTGTTTGAAGGTTGCAACTTTTTTTAACTGCTTTATAATATTTTTTGATTTTGATTTTTGATGATTTCTCATCTGTTCACCAATATTTAACCTCTCAGCATATTTATATGTACTTATAAAGAGCTAATATTCCTTTAGAAACGGCATAAGACAGCTAGAGCGCTTCAGCTGTACTTGGTATGGTAAATTTTTGTGGTTAGACGTTATAGTATTCAAGCAAAGTGTACTTTGACAGAACAAACACACTTTTTTCAATGATATAATGTGGGTCATAGCTTTACTTTTTTAATATTACTCATTAAATTCATTTTTTATATATGTATTTTTTGGTTAATATATGTATACTTTAAATTTATTTATTTATTTTTATTAAATTTTAATTACTTTATTTTCAATATTTATTGATGAAACTAAGTATTATATTAATAGATATTTAATTTTATACAAGTATTACATTTGTTTATAATATATTATTTATGTAGATATATTTATTTTGTTTTTTGAGATTTTTACTTTTATTTTGTTTTTATAAATTTAATTTGGTGTTATATAATTAAATTATTTTTTCAGTAAATTAATTTTTTTACCATAAGGCATATGTGAATTATTTTTATTTTTATTTACATTCAATTTTATAAAGATTAATCATCTTTTATTTTTTTTAATAATTTAATTAAATTAATCAATTTTTTTGCATTTTTCTGAAATAATATCATTTTTTAATAAATATGATTTATTGTAAAGTTGGCAAATATGGACCACTTTAATTTTTAGTTTTTAGTTATTTTTTGTGAAACGATAACTCCAAACGCGAAATATATTATAAACTGAAAATACATAAAAATACCCAGAAAGATTAAAAAAAAGATTGGAAGATTATATGGATCAGGTAACGGGTGATTTTTTTGAGGTTAGGATTTTCATGCATTAGTATTTGACAGATCACGTGGGATTTCAGACATGGTGTCAAAGAGAAAGATGCTCAGTATGCTTTGACATTTCATCATGAATAGACTTACTAACGAGCAACGCTTGCAAATCATTGAATTTTATTACCAAAATCAGTGTTCGGTTCGAAATGTGTTCGATGAGATGAGATGAGATGCGATGAGGCTCATTTCTGGTTGAATGGCTACGTAAATAAGCAAAATTGCCGCATTTGGGGTGAAGAGCAACCAGAAGCCGTTCAAGAACTGCCCATGCATCCCGAAAAATGCACTGTTTGGTGTGGTTTGTACGCTGGTGGAATCATTGGACCGTATTTTTTCAAAGATGCTGTTGGACGCAACGTTACGGTGAATGGCGATCGCTATCGTTCGATGCTAACAAACTTTTTGTTGCCAAAAATGGAAGAACTGAACTTGGTTGACATGTGGTTTCAACAAGATGGCGCTACATGCCACACAGCTCGCGATTCTATGGCCATTTTGAGGGAAAACTTCGGAGAACAATTCATCTCAAGAAATGCACCCGTAAGTTGGCCACCAAGATCATGCGATTTAACGCCTTTAGACTATTTTTTGTGGGGCTACGTCAAGTCTAAAGTCTACAGAAATAAGCCAGCAACTATTCCAGCTTTGGAAGACAACATTTCCGAAGAAATTCGGGCTATTCCGGCCGAAATGCTCGAAAAAGTTGCCCAAAATTGGACTTTCCGAATGGACCACCTAAGACGCAGCCGCGGTCAACATTTAAATGAAATTATCTTCAAAAAGTAAATGTCATGAACCAATCTAACGTTTCAAATAAAGAACCGATGAGATTTTATGCATTTTTTATGCGTTTTTTTTTTTTAAAAAGTTATCAAGCTCTTAAAAAATCACCCTTTATAAACGTAGGTAAAAGTGTAAATAAACATCAACAAATAATTATAAAAGCATGCGTAAATACTGCTGCAACAGCAAACTGCAAGCTTCTACTTCAAACTCTCCACTTAAACCACCTCTCTTACCATAACACAAGCATACATACATATATACATACATATGTACATATACATATATGTATACCTACATGCCCCACCGTATTAATGTCTGTCATTTTATTTATCTGTCGCACTCTATGGTGTTTACCAACCTCATTTGCCTCACCTGCAACTGCTCTGCATCAGTAACGCTCAGCATCGCTGCCGCTTGCATGTCATTGCTTGCATTTTCAATGACTGCCGTCACCACTCGCCAACTTCATTTGCTCGACTTTACGACGAACTGTTTAAATCATCACACTATTTTTGTTGATGATGGTGATAATGTTGTTGTTGTTATTGTTTCTGTTGTACCAGAGTAATGACCAAATGCAGTAGCAGGTGTAAATAATAGCACGAAGGTGATGGAAAGAGTTTGTGATTCTATATACTCGTATATATAAACATAAATAGCTTCGTAGGTAAGGTGTTTTAAAGAGAACGACAGTGTTCTGAACCATAATTGCATGGCTAAGAATGAAAAATTAATTTTTTTATAACAAAAGTGTGCCTTTTTAGCGTACAAAAGAGACTTCTCCATTTTTAGTTCCATAAAAAAACCCAACTTTCAAGTAATGTAAGTTAAATAAGTGAATTTAAGTAGATGCTAATACTGAACTAATCGCATTGGGCGGAGTTCTGTAGCATTTTGAATCAATTTTATAGCATTTTATGATTTCTTGTGAGCGCTGCCAGTAAATATTGCGATGTAATAGGATTACTAATCGTGTGTTTAAAGGTTGTAACTTTTCTTAACTGCTTTATAATAGTTTTTTCCAAATGATTTTTCATCTGTTCACCAATATTTAACCTCTCAGCATATTTATATGTACTTATAAAGAGCTAATATTCCTTTAGAAGCGGCATAAGACAGCTAGAGCGCTTCAGCTGTACTTGGTATGGTAAATTTTTGTGGTTAGACGTTATAGTATTCAAGCAAAGTGTACTTTGACAGAACTAACACACTTTTTTCAATTATATAATGTGGGTCATAGCTTTACTTTTTTAATATCACTCATTAAATTCATTTTTTATATATGTATTTTTTGGTTAATATATGTATACTTTAAATTTATTTATTTATTTTTATTAAATTTTAATTACTTTATTTTCAATATTTATTGATGAAACTAAGTATTATATTAATAGATATTTAATTTTATACAAGTATTACATTTGTTTATAATATATTATTTATGTAGATATATTTATTTTGTTTTTTGAGATTTTTACTTTTATTTTGTTTTTATAAATTTAATTTGGTGTTATATAATTAAATTATTTTTTCAGTAAATTAATTTTTTTACCATAAGGCATATGTGAATTATTTTTATTTTTATTTACATTCAATTTTATAAAGATTAATCATCTTTTATTTTTTTTAATAATTTAATTAAATTAATCAATTTTTTTTGCATTTTTCTGAAATAATATCATTTTTTAATAAATATGATTTATTGTAAAGTTGGCAAATATGGACCACTTTAATTTTTAGTTTTTAGTTATTTTTTGTGAAACGATAACTCCAAACGCGAAATATATTATAAACTGAAAATACATAAAAATACCCAGAAAGATTAAAAAAAAAAGATTGGAGAGTTATATGCACCAGGTAGTTGTAGGGCTCGCAATCTGCCTTTTAGCCTTCCTTTCGTTGTTTCGTCAACGTTAAAAACATTATTGGCTAAATAACTAAAATGGTCCATTTCCTTTTCAAGGTTATCAAAAAAGTATTCACATAACATTTTGGAACTCCAAATTTGGGTTCATCTTTAAAAATAAACCCATCGAATGGGTGCATAATATTATTTTCAGCCAGTTGATAGGCTAAGTACTTAATTTCCATAGTCCATATTAGCCCCTACCGTGGTAGTCCATCTTACACTTAACAAGTGCTGGGGATATAACTTAGTTTAATTCCAATCTGAACTATATTTATTAAACTCTAATCATTAAAAATTAGCAAAGAGTAGTTATTAAACACGCGTTGTTTGTTAAATTATTCATTATTTGTTAAATCATTGCACAATAAATTTGAAATACAAACTTAAAATTCCCATTACGCACAAATAATTATCAGCAAACGTGATTTTACAAAAATCACTTCTGCGCGAGTATCCGCACTTGCACTCGGCGAAGAAATCAAACGACAATATTAACAACTTGAATTCAAAATAACTGGGTGATGCATATTACACACATGGTCCATATTTGCCTACTTTATCCTATATATTTCATTTTTTATAAATTCTATTTTTTATATTTTTTTTTTTTATATTAAAAATTCATAATTTTTTAAATTAAGATGTTCTGTATCATTAGTCATATACCAATTTTATTTCGAATTATTTTTTAATAATACATTTGATTTGATTTCATTTTTTTATATTATTTGTTTTTATATTTTTTAAATTATATAATTTATTTAATTATTATTTATAATTTTCGGGAATACAATTTTATTTTACATTTATTTTTATATTTTATAATATAATATAAAAAAATGAATTAGGATTTTTTCGTGAATTCAAATTTTTATTAATTTTTTCTATATTATTTAGTCATATATTATTTTTATTTATACTTAATTTCATTAATTTTTTATTAATAAATTTAAAGATAATTAATTTAAAAATTTAATTTAATTCAATTTCATCAGTTAATTTTAATTTATTTTATTTAATTTTATTTTTTTGTTATTGACTGATTTTGATTATTTTTTTATAATTGTTATGATTTTAACCTCACAACAACTCCATTTATTTTAGGTTTCGATTTTTTTTCTAATTTATAATTTTTTTCGTTAATTTTATGATTTTTTTCAATTTCGGTTGATTTTAGTAGTTTATCAGTAGTAGTAGTAGTAGTTTTACCTTATATCTGTAGGTATTTGTAGTTGTATTTATTGCATTTTATTTTCTTTATAATTTATTTAATTTTTGCAAATCAATGGCTTATTGTTGTTGCATTTTAAAGAATTCCATTTGCTGCGCATCAATTGCGAATTTCATTCCATTCCAACTCACTTCATTACATAGAATTTCTTACACATTCCTTAAATCTAAAACTCTTAATACCCGACGCTGTCACACGCAGACGACAGCGACACATACCTACAGACCCACAAGCTAATACACACACACACACACACACGTATTTGTATGCACGCGCAGCCAAAAACGTATTTAAGCCAAGTTTTGTTGCGCCTCGGTTTGTCACGCTGCCAACAACAAACATTTCAACAAACTACCCATATACGTATGTATGTATGTATGTATTTCTCTTTGAAACTGCTACACCCCACCCCTAAAACGCATGCTACATATGAGCGCAGCAACAAAATACTAAGTGTAGCACCGCCCTACCGCGCACAAAAGTCATCCGCTTAGCACGTCTGACCATCCGCAAAGCCAACACAACACTTGGCACTTACTACTCACTACTCGCGTTGTTGTTTTTGTTATATTTGGTTTTTGTTGTCGCCGTAGCTGTTGACGGCGACGCGCTCATCGTCACCAAACAACCAACCAACTAACCAAACCAAATACACAACAACAACAATGACAACAGCAAGCGTAGCAACAAGCAAAGCCAACCATTTTTTCACACCGCGCGCTCTCTCTGAACAACAACAACAACGCGCACAGTGTGCTCACCCTCACCTACGCGCCAGTATAAACTGTGTGCGCTCCAACTACAGCGCCTCGTCACACTGGCTCGCTCTTTCTCACCATCACCTGTGCCGTGCCGCGCGTCTAGCGTTTCGTCACTTTTACACCAATGCGGGTGAACGCGCTGTTAAACGAGTGTGAGAGCGCGCACCCGTATTTGTTGTTGGTGTTCTTTGCGTTGTTGGTGTGAGTAGTCGCGTAGTGAGGCGCGTTAAGCGCGTTAATACGTCCGCCCATAAGCAAACAAAATACGCCATCATACGGCGGTGAGGTGAACGCGCGCGTCTGCTAGGTGTTGTTTTTGGCACGTCAGCAGCGTCGACGCGCTGCCCACAAGTGTCGCTTGGCGTTGCGTATGTGTGTGTGCGCGCGTTTGTGGTTAAAGTTGTCACGCGGCGGTGCGCTCGCTTACCGACAGCGCTGTTGACGTCAGCTGCGCAGCTGGCGTTCTTATTGGCATTAGAGACGCTTACTCGTTAGTTTTCGGTCGCAACTCGTTGATTTATTTACAGTTCGCGCTCTTAGTTGGTTGGGTAGTGTGGTGTGAAGTGAGTGCGCTGGTCCTTAGTGGTGGCGTTGAAAGTTGAAAAAAAAAATTAAAAAGGAAAGAATACAACAACAATATTGACAAAGTAGTAACAACAACAACAGCGCGCTTGCTTAGAATTTTTATGTTTTTTGTTGTATTTTTCAGCTTAAATCTTTCAAATTGTTGTTGTTGTTAAAAATTGTAATAATTTTAATTTCTAATTTTTTCCTCTAATTTTCTGCTTCTTCCTCCACCTTTCGTGCTCTAAGCGCGCCTTAGCTCCTCACAAAGCGCCACAGCTGCCGCTTAACTGCACCTAAGCGCTGTCGCTCTAATCAGCGTACTCACACAAGTGCAACAACCACCACCACCACTAACAACAACAACAGCAACTACGTAAGCAAACAAGTAACTAACAATCTGTCACCTTAGCGCATCTTCTACTTATTCTTTTCCGCTTAACGCTGGGCGTTCATCGTGTGTATGAGGGTACTCAGGGGCCGCCTATTGGCTCGTTCGCACACAAACACACCAGTACAACAACTGTATGCGAGCACTTCAGCTATCTCTCTCTCTAGCTCTCTCGCACTAACGCGCTCGCTGCCTGACGACATGTTGACCACCGAGTAAGAAGACTTGGGTGATAGTTGTTGTATGGAACAAAAAAAATAACAACAATAACAAATCAATTGTTGTTGTTGTAATATATGTTATTGTTGTTGTTTCTGCTTCGATTTGGTGACAAATTATACTCAGCGCATATTTTTGTTGTTGTTGTTGTCAAACTAGTTTTTGTTGTTGTTCTCGGTATTGTAATTGTTGTTGTTGTTGTCTAACTTTGTCACTTCTTGTGTTGAGTGGGTATGAGTGCGTGCGTGTGTTTGCGCGCTTTGTCATCGGAAACGGCGCCGCCTTCGTCGCATTCATTCGCACTCTCAGCCGCGCAGACGCGTCACCAAAAGCAAAAGCTGGAGCTGGAGCGCGCTTGTATGTGAGCGTGTGTGTGTGTTTTTATATTTGCACATTTGCTGGTGTTAATGTCACCAACACGCTGGCGACACAGCACCATTGACAACAAATGAAAACAATGAAAGCAATAACAACAGCAACAACAACACCAGAACGCGCTCAATATGGTTTAGTGAGCGGCGCTCTCCACTGTCCGACGTAATATGCTGTTGCTTGCTGTGTGCCAGTTGTGGGTGTGCTTACGACGCGTTTAGCTTGACAATTGTTTTTGTAGTTGTTGCTATCTAATGGATAATCTGTTTGCTTGTCACTTGGTCTTTCCAACAACAACAACAGCCAGTATTGCGCATCTTCTTCGCTCAAATTGCGCTGCTCTGTCTTGTTGTTGTTGCTTGTGCTTTATTAGAGAAGTTGTCACCAGCATTTGTTTGCTCCACACACACACCGCACACCGAGCGCCAACCAACTTCCTCATCCACAAACGCCTTACCTTTCTGGCTCCGGTCATTCTTGTCATCTCTTTCTTATGCGCCCATTTTCACGCCTTTACCGTTGGCAGCAGTACCTTTTGCTGGCTGCTAAACAAAAGTCAAGCGCAAAGCAAAACAAAAAATACGGATTTTGTCATCATCGCCGTCTTCTTCTTCTTCACACTCGGCAAAAGGCGGCGACTTTTTCTTATTTTTTTCTCACTTGCGCGCTTAGCATTTGTCGCCATTGCCAACACACACACACACAGCCATTTGAGGTCTTGCTTCTAATCCGCAGCACCGCTCTCACTGTCACATGCGCGCTGCTTACTCAGTGGCGACGTCGCTGCCGTCGCTGCCACCTCCGCTGCTGCGCTGCCTTTATCGTTTGTCAACGGCAACGTGTGAGAATTTGTCACCCGTTTTTGGCGTTGGCAGCGTTGTGTGTCTTGTTTATTTGTTCTTCTATGCACACATACTGATACATATATACTCACATATATGTATGTATCTACGCCATTGCCAAACTGGCTTTTGCGCTTCTTCGCTTCTTTACTTGGTTGCAATCTCCTCCTCTTTTTCGTTAACGGTGTTGCTGTTAAACCGCTTAAGTCGGCGTGTGGCGGCAGCAAATGTGTTTAAGCGACGGAAATGTTACAAATTTCATTTTAGAAATCAAGAAATTAAAGTTTTTTCTACAGAAAAACGTAAAAAAGTAGCCTATTCAGCAGGCGCAATTTTACAAAAATCGCCAGAACTTCGTCAGTTTTCAAGCGATTTGTGTGAATTTTTCAGCGTTGTTAGCTAAGAGGTTTTAGTTTGACTTTGAAAATAAATTATATAAATTTTGTTAAAAAAATACATAAAAAGGCAGAACTAAAAATTATATGGTATTGATAATTCAAGAGAAATCTATTGAATTAAACTAAAAATAGTTCGAAATTGTTTTCTAGAAGCAAAATATGTATGGAAAATCAAATATTAAAGCTGAAAATAAATGAAATGGAACCTTAATTTATCTGAATATACGTTGATACTTAAAGTAAGCAGAGTAATTATGCTCAGTAGGTTGAGATATATTGAAAAAATTGTATCCTAACGGTTCTTCTAATCAAAAAATACTTTGAAACAAACACTTTACGAATTCAAATAGAGAAAGAGCACCGCTCTGTCAGCTAACCATAATTAGGTGGCAAATACTAAAATATCCAAGTATTTGTTAGAGACCCATGATACTCCCTGGCTTATTTTAACATTTATACGCAGCTTATTTAATTCATACTTAAAAAAAAAAAATATTTAAAATTTTTTATGATTTTTGTTTGATAAAAAATTTAATATCCACCAGTTCGTGCATTTCCAACAACATTTAAGATTTTATTTATTTATTAAATGAAAAATAATAATACAATTATTATTATACAAAATTTAAGAAGCACTAGCTGCAGAGGGTCTCAGCTCGCGAACATTTAAGATATTCACAGGCTTTTAAATTCCTCTTTCCATCATTTGGTGTTTCATAGAGTTTATCATGGTTTAAAAATTACTTTGGTACTGCTCTTTGAAGAAATCTTTAATGTTACAGATCTCTCAAGATGTGCCAAAGTAATAAATTTCGATTATATAAGACTTAAATTATTACTTTCATTACTTGAGAATTCAAGCTCTTCGAATTTCACATCGGATAAATTGCCCAAGTTGGGATGACTTTTGAGATTTCCAGAAACTCTAAACAGCTTTTAATTATCTTTTATACGTCGCATTGCCTATTTATTGCTCAATCCTTCCGTTTTATATTATATTTTTTAATTTTTTGGTTTCGAAAATCAGTAAGACTAAGTCTAAGTATCCATAAAATGCTACTTCTGGAGTTTTTTACTCCAACGGATGCTATATTCAACAAATTGACTGCATTGGAATAAACAAATATTCATATTGTTAATGAAAATCCTTCTTCGATAAGAGAAATTGTTGTTGTAACAGCATAACGTATTCCACAAATAGTTCCAATGTACTCTGGGGAGTTGAAAATAGTGGCGGCGCAGATCCTAGTTTTCGTACAACTGATTTTTTGTTGTTGTAACAGCATAAAACAACTTCAAATTGGGTTTCAAGAAGGCTACTGCCGTGATGAACACTGCCAAAACTGTTCTTAGCCTGCTACAAATCATTTTTTTTTGTTGTTGTAACAGCATAAAATCCATTAGATCGGCTCTTTCGATTGATTTTCTGTTGTTGTAACAGCATAAAACAACTTCAAATTGGTTTTGAAGAACATTGCTGTGGTGATAAATCTCGCTTGGACAGATTTCAAAGTTATACAAATCGTTTCCTTATTGTTGTAACAGTATAAAAAATATGAGATCATTTTTAAGTATATGTCTGGGGTGGAAGACATGTCTGAGAATTGAAATTAGGCACTCCAGTGGCCTGCACCCAGTTTTTTGAGAACTGAAGCTTTCTCCTGTAGTAAAGCAAGATCTTTATATTTATTTGGGCTTATTTACCAGTATTTAAGAGTGCTGGAGTACAGCTTAGCTTTAAGAGAAGCGTCAAAAGCTTTACAATTTTTCATTTTTGGATGCGATAGTGTCATATCAGGCATGAGAAATAAGTACCCGGACTCTAAAGTGGTCTCTAGTATCATTTTTGAGTAGGATCTATAATAAAACTCCGTTATGAAGCTTTCATGTGTCCTTTAATAATATTTTTCTAGTATTTTGCAAAATGTAAATCTGTTACAATCAAAACAGATCTCAAAAAATGCCAGATGAACTAAGTGTTTTAAAAGTAATTTGGGTCTCTTTACACCTGCCATGCTTCTTATAACCTTTTCAATCACAAATGAGTGCCTCTACCGTGCCTGAAATCACTTTTACCTCACATCCCAGCTGTGTTAGCGTTTGTTAATATGTTTTCCATCATCAAAAAATGTCACTCGCAATGTCAAATCAGTGTTACTGCCATTCATTTATTTCGTTACAATTTCAATTATCACATTTTATTTCCTACCAATGCATGTCAGCACTTTGCTTTCCACATACAATTCAACATAGCATTTCCTTTCATTACATGCCACACTTTAAAATCGCCACACAGAAACGCACATATACATACAAATGTACGTACGCATTTTGCTAATTCCTTAGCGCTGCTGCCACGACTTCATTATCATCGCCTTATTATTGTATTTAATTTATTTTATCTGCGTCACATATCGCGAACACTCACTCGCCAACGGCTCGACGCCATCGTCTATCTTTCATATGTACATATGTATATACAAACACACTATCATGCAGACACCTTCTTCATGCTGCCGCTACACACACTTGCAACAACAACCACAACAATAATAACAACAACAAACAATTTGACCAACCGACCGCTAGGACCCTTGCGCTGCTTAAACTACTTGCCTGTCTGCCTGCCTGCTTGCTGCTTGACTCGACTGCTTGCTCTTTTACAACGCCATCACCATTCTTGGGCCAACAACAAGCAGCAAATAAAGTTTTTCTGCTTCTCTTTTGCCATTTTCGCTTTTTGGCCAGCAGCAAGTCAGGTTTCATTCAACTTGTTGTTCTTGTTGTTGCATGCCATGTATTTGCTTTGTTCATCTTCAAGTTTGCTGTGGCTGTTGTTGTTGTTGCATTTTATTTTTGTCACCTGCACTTAACACCATAGTGTTGTCTCTTTTTTTCACACTCCACGACGCGCCATCTTTGCGCGACGGCGCCGAATTTGAACTCTTAACACGGCCCCAAATGTCGTTCTCGACGTTGTGTTGCGGTCGTCGTCGTCGTCGTCGTCGTGCTCATCATCAACATCGTTGCCACAGTCAACACTTTCACACACGCTGCTCGAGAGATAACTCGCCTTGGTCGCCTGCCTGCCACTTAAGTGAGTGCGAGCGTGTGCGTGTGTGTCGCTTTCGTTTGCTTTGGTGTCTTTCACATGATGTTGGGGCGACAGTGGAGCTTTTTGGGCTGATATTTGATTGGAATTGTGATTTCGGAAATAATTTAGGAAATAGATAGCGCAGAGTTCGAAGGTTTGAAATAAATTTTAATGAAATAAACCAAAAAAGATGGCTTTATCTTCAAACAAAATCCTTCGAATATCATTTTCGAAAATATTTTTGAAATAATTGTACTTTTATGCATACTTATAGACCATTCCTTACCATTAAAAAACTATTTAAAGATTTAAAAAAATATTTTATATGCAATTTTGAAACTCTTTAGACCATAAACTACAAAAATAAATATTAAAATTAAGATAAAAATCGCTAAGCGAGAACAAAAATCTCATTAAAATTCGTAAATTCCGTCATTAACCTTCGACAAAGCTCATATCCGTTTTTTTTTTTTTTGATACTATAAAATACCTTAAGTTGACTTTTGTAGCTTAAAGAAGTATTGAATTTTGATAAGAGAGCAGTACAATCAATTATAGATTTCATATTAAATCACATTCAATGACTTCTTAATCTTAATCGTTTAAGAAGCCGTAGTAAATAAATAGTAGTAGTAATCTTTAGCCATCGAAAAAGCTCATATCCGTCTTTTTTTAGACTCAAAAAAGCTCACAATATTTACATCTTTTGAAAAATTGTAAACTTCTGATTAAAGCTATTTTCAGAACTTTAGAATTGAAATTAAATATGATATAAGGTAATATTATATTCCTTCAAACATCGATTTAATCAAATTATAAATCTCTTGTGAATGCTTTTTGAAGCCTTGACTCATAGAAACTCATATGAACTCACTTTTAAGTCCTTAAACTAGTAAAACAAAAGTTTTTCTCCAACTATTAGGCGATAAAAGCTCGTCTCAGTCTTTTCTTGACTATAATGTGGCTTGTGAATGCATTTTGAAGCTCAGAAGACTCATATTAGACAGCATTCTAGTTCGTAAACTAGTAAAAAAGTTCTACTCCAAATTCCGAACAACAAATTAAAATATGTTTAGCTACTTAACTCCAGTACAAAGTCTTTTCTTCTTATTAAAATGTAAAAATAGTCACACAAAAGTACCAAAGCAGGAATTTAGTAAGCCTTAAAAATACTTTTCCGTGATTTCTGATATGAGAAAATGAACTCGTATGTGAATCACACATTCTTTACGCGATAAAAAAAAGCTTTTCTGAGCGAATGATTCGAAGAAATATAGGAACATTTTTTACTATAACCGCAAATAACTGCTTCTTGCTACTCTTCTCTCCATTCAACACCTCAAAAGGCTTTCAAACACTGAATTAAGAGACAAGTTCAGTTCCTTAGGGTCGTTTAGAAATTTTTTCTTCACACTACAAAGTAGAATGGTTATGCAAACCCCTATAAGGAATTCTCGTAGAGCCTAATGATGCTCTATTTTCAATTAAGCTGCATTAAGGTGGTCTCATCTAGTATTAAACAACTTACTGAGGCGTAAAAGGTTGAAAAGAAAATAATTTTGGAATTCGAAGTGATTTATAGACTTTAAATACGCAGTTCTTTTGTCTAAGTTAAACATTGTGACTACCAGCTGTAGTATTAACAGTTTTGAAGATACTTTATGTGAAGAAGGAATTATTATTTCTCATTAGTAAGCTTTTGATTTGATCTATGAGTCTCATATCAAGATATTTTTAACACAAATTGCAAGTAGAAGGCTACTAATTGTGTTTCTACGGTAATTGAAAAAGTTTCTTAAGCTTATTTTAGGTATTCGAACTTCCTTCAAAAGCTTCCTAGATTTTTTATGCGTCAAAATCTCATCTACCCCTTTTAAAAACCTCAGATAATCACAATCACAAAATCACATGTACATAGTATGGAAATCAAAGATAAAAAATATTTAGAACATAAAACTTTTATGAAAAATACTTTTTCAAACGAAAAAAAAACAAGCTCTTTCAAAGAATCGGATAATTCGCTAGATATGCCTCTACAACGAAGAAGCTGTAAAAATAGGAACTGACTTCATAGAAAATAGTATTCTTATATTTTCCAAACCGATTTTTCCCTATAAAAATTCCCAAAAATATTTAAAAATAGTTTTGATTTAAAAAATCTAATTTATTTTACTCCCTGCTCTCCATTTTCTCTCACCAAAAATAAATCACAGTACGACCCACTGTCGCGCTCACATTTATCACACGTATAATAGGCAGGCTAAACTATACAAACACATGCAGGCGAATGGCCAACACGAAGCCAACCAGCCAGTGCTTGCGAATGCGACAAAATCAGCGCGCCTACACAAACACGCCAACAACTACCCAGCGCAACAACAATAAGAACAAACGGTGCGGCTAAGCACAGCACCACCTATCTACGACGTGGCGGCGACACACTGCGCCACTCCGCTGGCCCACACGCTTGCGAAAAAAATAAAGCTACGACGGGCGTTGAACGACACTGGCTGGCCACAACAAACACACACACGCAGAGAAATAAAAGTATGCACACACACATGGAAAGATGTGCAATCAAAGCGGCGTAGCAAAAAATATGCGACGTTGTCGCCAGAAAGTGCGAAATTCATGCTGCTGCTGCTGCTGCTTCTTCCTTCAAACTAACTGCTTGTTTTTGTTTTTATATTTCTGCATTTTTGTATTTTTTGTTTTTGTATTTATATTTTTTTTTTTGCTTTTTTCTTTTATCATTACTTTAGCTTGACGCTTTGGTGTCACCAGTCTTGTTAGCGCTAACGCTTTTTTGCTGCGCGCTGCCGGCGTCAACAACAACGCGTCGCAGCGCGCTGCTTCTTATTGGAATTATCGACGAGTAAGACCAATACACACAACGGCAGACACTCCGGTTTCTGATTGCCAATGCTAGTTCTTCAAATATTCTGCTGCTTGTTAGTAGCGCGCGCTGCTTGTTTGAGCAGCGACAGCGCGCGACGCCGACAGCGTTTTGCTCAAATATATTCACTTGCTTTTACTACTGCCACAACTCGCTCGTTTGCTGTGCGCGCTCGCCACTCGCTCATTGCTGGCTCAGCTGCGCGCTCGTACGCACACACACACACTCATACTTGTACAGCGCGCCGCTTACCAATACGTTTGCTAGCGCGCGCTCGCTCGCTGCTCTGCACTCTCCTCGCCGCTGCCGCTGCGCTTCGTGCGCTGTATACAAGACTGGTTTTTGGGGGGTTGCGCCGCTTCGGCGAGTATGTGTATTTTCCAGTTTGCAAGCGACCGGCGTGTAGTGCGTATCTCGGCTGCCCGTGTGTATATTTGAAAGTCAAAATAGTGTTATTGTTTTTTTTTGTGTTTTTTCGTGCGCAACTGTGTGCGCTATTAGCACTCGCCTTTTCAAACAAAAATTCTTACTCGATTCCGCGTGTGCAGCAGCAAGTACGCTTTTCAGCATCGTCGCCGTCTTCGTCGTAGTTGTCGTGTGCGTTTTTATACAAAAATTGATATTGCGTATTGTTTAGCCGCCGCTAAAACACATTTTTTTCGACGCAATATCTTCAGCAGTGTGTGTGATTTTGGTAAAAATTTTGTAGTTTCAAAGCACTTCTGTAGCTTAGCGCCACCATAGCGCTTTCGTATTGACACTTAAATGGCGTTTGCATAAAGCCGCCGGAACTGTCAAGCGTCAAATGTCACAGCGCTCGCCGTAAAAAGCCAAATAAAACCGTGTAGAGAGTACAAAAAGCGAGATTTATATTTTGGAAATAGATTTTTACTAATTTTTAACTTTCAATTTACAGTTAAATTGATACAAAAACAACAAATAAACAAGGGCGCAGCGAACGCGGTGAATTCAGTGCAAGTGCGAACGGTCAAGTGCAAAATAAACAATTGACAAAGAAAAATTTTCTAAAAAACAACAACAAATTCTACCAAAATTTTACAAAAACATAAAAAAATATTATAAATTCAAAAATTACAAAAAAATCTAATATCAATTAAAAAATCCAAAAATATTTTTCAAAAAAATTGTAAAAATATTTTTAAAAAATTCTAAAATTATTTTCAAAAATCATGTAAATTTGTGCATAACTCAAATAGTTTGTGGATAAGTGCAATTTAAGCGTAAACGCGTCGTGTAAATAAGTGTAAAGCCAGTCTTAAATTAACAGACGTGCAAAAATATACAAATAATTTAAAGAAAATTTAAATAAAGTGTGAAG
The DNA here is from genome assembly GCF_028554725.1 of Zeugodacus cucurbitae. Lineage (NCBI taxonomy): Eukaryota > Metazoa > Arthropoda > Insecta > Diptera > Tephritidae > Zeugodacus > Zeugodacus cucurbitae. Next base: position 7,278,108 of record NC_071670.1, read on the forward strand.
AAACCTATTTTCACCTAGTAAACCTATTTGAAAAGTGTTCTGAAACAATATTAGCGGTGCTGCAAGCCGTATTTAAGCAACAAAAAAATAACAAAGCAGCAGCTGACAATTATAAAAACAAGTGGCAAGTGCAGTAGAAGTGTAAAAAATAAATGAAATAATATTAAAAAATAAAAATTTTGAAAAAAATTTAAATATTAAAATAAAAAATTGAAAATTTCACACTAACAAATTTGGAAGTGATAACAATTTCAAATTAAAACAAAATCAGCTGCAAGAAGCTTCAGACAGAGACTTTTGGAACACTGATTGCTGCAAAGAGCTTGATATCAGCGGTTTTAAATAGAAGAAGGCAGTATTTACTGCTCTAAAAAAATTAAATTTTCATAAGAAAAGAGGTAAACGCTGAAAAGGAAGCTGTAAAAGCTACATCGAAAGCTTTAAAAGGTAAAGTGAAAGCTTTGAAGGCTAGTGCGGAAGCTTTAAAGCAAGAGCAAAAACAGCTTTCAGTGAAGTCATCAGATTTTTAGCTGAAAAGCAGGAAAAATGAGATTCCTAAAATAACGGGTGTTGCGAAGACTAGTGAAGAAAGTTGAGAGAACTAAATTTAAAGCGATCTAAGCAAATAAAAGTGGAAGGAACGCTAAAAAATTGCAACAAAAAAGAAGCGAGTCGTGTTTACTGGAGTAAAGTGAAAGTAAGCGTTTGTAAAAGCGACAAAAGCTGCAGCAGAAGCACTTGTGATACTTTAAAAAGCTCGAAAAAAGCATAAAAGTGAATTTTCGTGTGATCCAGAAACAACTAAGAACTACTGCGGTCCACTAAGCTTACTACTAAGCCAGCAAAAACCAGCTACTGTCTACCGTTGTACCGCTTACTGGACATACACACACACACTTGTAGCATCTGGTGTGTACCGCTGGCAAATTGCTTAGTTAGTTAGACGCGCGCTATTTGCATATCCCCGCTGTTGCTGGAAAGTGTAATGTAATGAGATACGACGTACAAGAGTTGCTTCATCAGTCTGCTGAGGATCCATTCGCCAGATTTGCAAATGGGATGGCATATCATCCATTTCTGCAACTCTCCCGACCCACTGACTTCAGCGTGTCGTCGCTGTTGACGGCGGGCACACAAGCACAGGCCAATAACGCAGCCGCTGCTGCCGCCGCCGCAGCTGCCGCAGCCGCAACCGCAGCAGCAGCCTCCGCGGCAGCTGGTGATTTGCAAGCAGGCGGCGGTAATACCGTCTTGAGTGCGGCCACATCACCCGCACAACCGCATTCAACGCATCAGCATCAGCACCAGCCACCACCAACTACACCCACAAGCGCGGCAGCGCTATTGCAACAACACCAACAGCAGCAACTGCATTTGCAGCAACAGCATCACCAGCAGCAGCAGCAGCAGTTGCTTTGCGGCGCCGGTCAAGCCTCACCGGTGGGTGGTCAACAGCCGCCACTCTTATCGCCTGGCAATAACAATAATAATAATAACACCAGCAATAGCATTGGCAGCAAATCGGGCAGCAATAATAATAATAGCAACAGCAACCGCAATACACCCACCACAACTAATAACAACAACAACAACAACGATCCTCAAAGTAGCAACAATAATTTGTCGTCGCAACAGCCACTAGCTCATCCGGCCGCATCGCATTTGTCATCACCGCATTTGTCGCCGCATCGTCAACCGCCACCGCCGCATTCGCACGCACATCCCGCACAACCGCCACCACCAGCGCCACAGCATCCACATCACTCACCGGTACCGGGTCATCACGCTTTGGGTCCACACCTGCCGCAACAGGCGTACTTTCCAGCGGCCGCGTTAGCTGCGCTCGCCGGCAGTCCGGCTGGTCCACATCCCGGCCTGTATCCGGCTGGTTTGCGTTTCCCGCCCCATCATCCGCACGCCCATCACCCACTGGGCACACCCTACACCACCGCCGAGGACGTGGTGCTCGCATCGGCTGTGGCGCATCAATTGCATCCGGCGATGAGACCGTTGCGTGCGCTACAACCCGAGGATGACGGCGTCGTTGACGATCCGAAGGTGACGTTGGAGGGCAAAGACTTGTGGGAGAAGTTTCATAAGCTCGGCACGGAGATGGTGATCACCAAAAGTGGACGGTAAGTCAAATCAGACATTATTATTATTCAATAAAAATAAGTTAGCGCCACGAAATTTGTGAGGTTATGTGGTGAAGAAAATAGTGAAATACCAGATAAGTGAATGTTGAGGTTGTTTTGACCACTTTACCTTGTAGTAGTGATTCTTTCAATGCTAGGAATTCTTCAGTAAACAAATGTGTGTTCGAAAACAAAGTCCTTGACGGTGTAAATTTTGAGGTTATGTGTAAAAAAATTATAAAAAGTGAGCTTAAGTGAAATTTGAGACCCCGTTGAACCCCATCACACTGTTTAAGTAATTCTTCGAAGACTAAAAGTGCTCTCCATAACCTTGTATGTGTTTTAAAATGTTTTTCTGCGAGTAATTTTTGAGTTTATGACTCTTCAAGTGATTCTTCCAATGCTAAAAGTGCTCTCCATAACCTATTATGTATTTCAAAAAGCTTTACGTCGAGTAGTTTTGAAGATATGTGTAAAAAAATATAGAAAGGAAATTTAAGACCCCCTTTAGACTGTGTGGGTGATTCTAAAAAGCATTTCTTCGAGTAATTTTTGTGCTTCAGTGCGAAAAAACGTTTGAAAATCATATTTGAGGCTAAGTTGAGTCCCCTTAAACTAAACAAGTGATTCTTTCAACGCTGATAGTTCTTTCAGTAGCCATATCCATATTCTACCGGAGTTTCTTTAAAGACTCTGTGTAAATAAAACTGTATAAAGTGAAATTTGAGACCATGTTGTACTCTTTTAGACTCGGCAAGTGATTCTTCGGTTGCTAAATGATCTTTCATTAACCGATTGTGCATTCTGAGAGGGGGTTTCTCGAGTAATTTGTGAAGTTATGTGTAAAGAAAATTCTTACTGATATTTTGAAGTGATTCTTCTGAAGCTAAGAGTTCTTCTAGTAGTCATATGTGTAATCTTAAATTGTTTCTCGAGTAATTTGTGAAGTACTCTGTAAAAAGGTATAAGATTCAGTGATTTGTTGGTTCTTGAAGTCGTTTCTAATACTGTTATGTAATTTTGAGAGCTCTGAAGTTACTTTTGCTACGTTCAAATAATTTTTTATTAAATAACATTTGAGGTTATGTGTGAAAAATAAAAAAGTGTAGCAATACAGTGAGTCCCGAAGAACCTTAAGTGTCTTCAAGCGACATTTGTAACTCAAAATGTTGCTTTGAGCACCGTTCTGTGTACTCTAAAGTATCCTCAGCTCGAAGTTATGTAAGCTTTTTAAAAAGCTCAATTTTTTTAGTGAAAGTTTAAGCATCATATATACCGTTAATGTTTTAAAGTAATTTTTGCAGAACTAAAATTGCTTTCCCTACTGTTATTAACAACCCAAGGTACTTTCAGTTCGAAATTAGTTGAATTAGTGAGGTTATATGTGAGCTTTTTAAAAAGCTCTACTAGTTAGTGAAAGTTTAAGCTTGCAAACAGTTTAAACTAAATTTTCGCACATTAAAATTGCTCTCAGTACCGTTATGTATACACCAAAGCACTTTCAGCTCGAAATTTGTGAAATTATATGTGAGCTTTTTAAAAAGCTCTACTAATTAGTGAAAGCTTAAGTTTTCGAAAATCCCATTATCCTTTCTAAGTGAATTTTTATCACACTAAAATTACTTCCAACACCTTTAAGTACACCTTAAAATGCTTTCATCACCTCTCTAGTGTTCTTCTGCCGTTATTTACACCATTTGCCGTCGGTAAATGGCGTATTTCGAAAGTGCTAACGTTGAGATGGCGTGAATTTAATACAAATTCTATATGTACCTTATTGTAAAAAAAAAGTATTTTGCGTGTACATGTCACACGCACCCCTTACAGTGCCTACCGTACAACAATACAAACAACCCCATCGTCTGTTCGTCGTCAGTGCAAATGACAGCCGGTATGCGGCTAAATATGGTGGAGGGATGGCTGGCTGATGTTGATAAATAATGCATTTTATAGGCGCTTTATACACACAAGCCAAATGATTAATCAAAGTGGATTTGAGTGTGATGCACAGGGTACACAAGTACACAAGTATACAAGTATAACACGCAGACAGTTGTAGGCTAAGCTTGTAAAACATCAGCACGCTGCATAAGTGAAATAATTGTCTCAAACGGTTTGCTTGAGTAGGTAAACCAGTTTTGTTAGTGCGACGCGCAAAAAGCTCGGCATATCAAAAGATCTGCTAGTTTTTGATTTGTATGAAATTGCTGGAATTTCTAGGTTATGTAATTTGGAAATATTGAAATGTCTGTGGTTAATAAATGTTGCTTATTCGTATGTATAAACATAGGAAGTTCTTTGAGTATATCACAATAATTTAAAGAAAATAAATTCGACTTACGTTTGATAGCTGCTGTATACGTCTTTCAGGAATTGTTGAGTTGAACCGCTGATGAAAATGCTGGTTACTGCATTTTTTGATTATTTTTGATTTGAAACACTGATCACTTAACACTTTTCACTTAAAAATTTTCACTTAAAACTTTTTTACTTAGCACTGAAAACTTAAAACTTAACACTTAACACTGAAACTTTAAGCTTTCAGCTTATAACTGAACACTTATCACTTTTCACTTAACACATTTCTGAAAAGAGAAGAAAATAGTTCTCATTAAAAACTGTCTCCGATTACTAAATATACTTAAGATTAACTTAAACAATATGATTTGACAGTCATTACTTATGCTTTAAATAAGAAAAGGACCCACAATACTGATTCTACAAAGACCTACAAAGAACTGAAGCTCTTTTTAAATAAATCTTAAAGTCCTTAAGCTATTTTTGGTTTTTAACTTTGGAAAGATATACTTCCATAACTGAAAACCAAGACACTCTTCATTAATCATTTTTCTTTTCCTTCAAATCTATGGTTTCGTACATTGTGGAGCTCAAATAGTATTTGTTATATGTTTACATAAATTTTCTAGAACAGTTCTGTGATCTAGATGCTCCCTTTTACAAAATCACAGCAGTAAAACATTTGGTTCCAAGTTTAATAGTCCCTAAAGAATCGGCAGTTTATGTGTCTCTCAGTACATTTCCATTCCAATCTCCATTTAATCCTGTTCGATTGTGTCTAAGACAATGTTCTCTATGGCCCTGCAGTTTTCCATAGTAAAATTATCATGTTTCTTAATATGTCTTCTAAATTTTAGCCTTCCACGACTACACACTCCATCTCGTTTTAGAATCTCATTTAAACAATAGCGATTCTATTAGTTGTATTAGAGCTTTCTGATTCTCACATTCCATGTATAAGAGACCCTGAAGAGTCAGTATTAATATTAACTAAGTTTCTCTGAGAGCAGAATTTGGTTTTATCACCTTACAGCTTCCTTATTCTACACTTTGTTTTATTTAAACATCCATTACATGGAGTGTGAGTACCTTGTATTTCCTTTAGTTCCTTCGTTTGCCCAAGTAAAATTTCATGTTTCCTAACATGTCCTACTGATTTTAGCGCTTTAAACACTCTATCTCGTTTTAAGTTACCTATAATTTCGTAACAATTGAGCTCCTATTAGTTAGATTAGAGCTTTCTGATTATCAATATTCAAAGAATAATTTTTTCAAAAAGTGCCTGAAAATAGTTGTCTACCTTTATGTTCCCACAAAATAATCTTACAGCTGTTCTGAAGAACATTTTATAAGATTCTCCTAACTTCAATGTTTCTAAGTACAACTTTAATTCCTTATGAAGTACTCTTCTTTAGAGCTTTCTAAATTTTAGACTCTTAACAATTGATTTTAGATGTTCTGAAGTATGTTTTGTGACAGCATTAAGTTTTAGTGTATGTTTCATGGCATTTTCCTACCGTTTAGGTTGCGATAATAATCCTGCAGATGCTCTGAGGAGCACTTTATAAGATTCACCTAACTTTATTACTCTTCCTCATATCTTTCTAACTTCCAGACTTCCAGAAAGTGGTCTGAGTTGTTTTGTTGAAAGTTTTGTGACAGCATTATGTCTTATATAATGTTTCATGGCATTTCCCTACCATTTAGAGTGTCATAATAATCCTTATAATATTCTGAAAATGTATCATTAAAATCTCCCAGCTTTCTGTTTCCTGAAAACACTCTTCAATACACTCTTGTGTAATTTATTCAAGACTTTTTAAATTACTGTCATCGAATTTGCTATGATCTGGAGTATGTTTTATGAAAGTACTCCAGTTCCCATGTTCCAAGATCGTCTTTCTGAGTTTGGGTAGTATACTTTAGGAATGTTCCCATAGCTATTTTTCATATAACTAGGTCCTTTAATTATCTTGGCGAGTATTTTACGAAATCTAGCTGTATTTAAGGTGTATAACAGTAGATTTGATATGTTCTCAAAGATGTTGCAAAAAGCTTTTCGATAAAAAAAATTTCCGTAATGATTCGACTTAAGGTTTTTCAGAATACAGAGTCTAATTTCATTGATTTTCGAGATTTCTAAGTTCTTAAGTCTTAGTTGTTGATCATTTTAATACCTTTTGGGAGTAATAAAATATTGTTTGAACAAAGTTTTTATCTCTGAGTCACTTTGTTCTTATTGAACTCAATTCTTCGAATAATGAAATGTGTCCTTTTGAGTCCTTTAACTAACAAAATATGCTTAAAAATTAATTTTCTCAGATTAAACGATCTTCCAATAATTTTATACAATTTTTTTTGGACTCATAGTTGTCTTAAACCGACTCTTCATCATCTTCCACCAAGAATATTGAACAGTTAGCTTTTCTAATCTAATCTAAAAGCAAATCAAACTTCAAAAAATTAACTAAAAAAAATCAAATTTCATTTTTATCTTCTAAAAATCTTCAAATCTTCACCTGGCAACAGTGCGCACACAACTCACTTCAACAAACTTCATGCAAAGTTTGCACAAACCACTAAGACGACAGTTCATGGTCACTCACTGTTTGCGAAACACAACTTTGCGCTGCCGAAAATGCAATTAAACGCTATATAATTTGCAGAGTTGAAATATCCAAAAAAACCATATCAAAATGACCTCTCGAAAATTAGCTTAACCCTTAGTGTTTGCACCGTTTGCTATTGTTTAGCTATTTAGGTACATAATTAATTTCGCTGATAGCCATTATCTATTGCAATTTCACGAGTTACACGCATGCAGCGGAGCTGGCAGATATTGTGTCAACTCAACCGTTGGCATGACTTCACTTTCGCTTTCTGGCTCCAGCACTTCGGGCTCCAGCTGTTGAGTTAATATTTAAATATTTGCTGGTATATTTTTTAATTTATTAGCTTACAGTTGTTGTTGTTGTTTTTGCTTAAAATTTAAAAATTACTTTAAATTATAAAATGTTTTTTTTTTGGTTTTCTTAAGAATGTCACTTTCGCAAGCGTTTGCTCGCTTGAATTACAATATTTGCTGCGCGCAAACAGTTAACCAGATTTTTATCTTAATTTGCGTGCAATTTTCAGATTTTGTTTTTAATTTTTTTTTTTTTTGATTATTTACATATTTTTTTTTGCATTTTGGTGACCGGTGTTGAAAAGACAAATCGTCGCCGTGAGTATAGAGTAAACTGTTATACATACATATGTGCAGATATGTGCAGATAAGTGCATAGATTGCTGATTGGGCAGGCAAATAGTTAATTTTTTTTTTGTTTTTGTAAAGCAGTGCTGATAGGTGAAATTATCACTAAAGTAATCAAATTTAGCTTAAATAAAAATTTGAGTGTAAAAATATGTTAAAAATATATGAAAACTTAAAAATAAAAAAATAAAAATAAATAGAAATATTACAAAAAAATTAATCAAAAATAAATGTTAAAAATAATGTTAAATAGAACAAAATTAAAATAAAATTTAAAATAAATAAAAAAATTAAAATTAGTTTTAAAATAAATTAAAAAATAAAAAAGCAAAGAAAAATAATATTTCAATTAAAGAAGTAAAAAATTATGACTTAAATTAAAGTAATTATCAGTAAATAAAAATTTATGTGTAAAAAAAGACAGAAAATAAAGAAGTAAATAAAATAATAAAGTAGATAAGAATAAAAAATTATTTAAAACAAAAACCGAAAAATAAAGAAGAAATTAAAAAAAAATTAAATTCAAAAATAATTAAAATGGAAATAAAAATATAAAGAACTATTAAATATTAATAAAATTAACTCAGAAAATTTGAGTAATTTTGTGAAATTTTGCGTAAATACAAATTATGTGTACAAAAAAGTTAAAATTATATCGAAAGTTCAAAAACAAAAAAAAATTGAGAAAAACACGAAATAAAATATTGAAATTTAAAACAAAAATATTATAATAAAAGAAAAAAAAATATTAGGTGGAAAAAGAAATAATAGTTAAACGTAAATATAATCAGGAAAAATTTATAAAAAATAAAAAACGAAGAAGAAAAAAATATGGTATAAAATATGATACTATACAACATAAATCTATGAAAATTTAGTAAAATTTGTTATTTTATGTTTATTTGTTAAAATAAAACATTATGGAGAGTAAAATAAGTCAAAATATTTTTTAAAAAATAAAAAAAATGTATATACAAAATATAAAATTTGTGACAACAAAAATATAAAAAAATAAAAAAAAATCAATTTAAAAAAATTGAAAGAAAAAAATGTAAATTTAAATAAAAAAAGCAAAAATACATTTAGGGTAAAATTGATAAAAAAATAATATTAATTAAAACTTAAAATATTAAAAAATTGTAAATAAAAAAAATTAATATAAAAAATTTAATTTTAACTAAAAAAGATAATAATTAAAAACAATTAAAAAATGCTTCAAAAATACAAAACAAGTATTTAAAATTGTGTAAAACTTTTGTTGTTGTAAAACTGTTGCCTAGAAATCAAACCATAAGAATAACATTGTTGGGCTTCCAATAATAAAATTTTGCCATATCTTCCATAACTAGCACCATTTCAGCCAATAAAATTAAAAAAAAAATTCATACACATTTCATGTGCCTGGCAAAGATCTTGTCTTCTTCAGTTGCATCATACGAAAATTAAAAAAAAAAAAAAAAACAATTGTATACTGCAAGTTTGAAAAAAAAATCGAAAAAATAAGAAGGAATTAATCAAAAAAATATAAAAAATTAACAAAATAAAATCAAAAAAATTAAAAAAATTGCTCAAAATTTATCGGAAAACCACTCAAAATTCTTTCCAGATTTTTTGCAATTTTTACAATACCTTTTTGTAACAATTTCCTATTATATGTATACCAAAATTAAAAATTGTAATATTTACACCAAAAATAAAATAATAATAATAACAAGACAAAAAAATATAAAAAGTATTTCTGTAACATTTAAAATTTTTTAAATCTTAAAATTTATGGAAATTTTCTAATAGTTTTCCACAAATTTTGCGATTTTCTGGTATAATTTTTGTAGTTTTCTTTTGAGATTTCTATTGGCGATCTTTTTGCTAAAAAATCTAAACAAAATATTTAAAAAATTATAAAAAATAATATTTGGGTTTTTGGCAATTTTAATTCTAATTTTTTTTCCTAAAAAATCTCCTCCGAGAAAAACTGAAAAAATAATGAGCCACATTTGCTTTTTAATTTTTGACATTTGCTTGTTTAACTCCATCACCGCCTTGTCACGCTGATGGCGCTTGATGGCTTATGTACCGACTTGTCTATGCGTTCGCTTGCCAAGCTGTCCATTAAAACTGTCCGCCGTACATATTGCTTGCCAAGCCAAGGCTGCTAAATACACGACGCCCGTCGCCGCCAAACTGCAAACATAACGGACCGTCAATACGAAAGGTAGCCAACTGATTTGCACCGCTGTCCATCATGAAATTCTTATATATATATACATTATATACATATTTACATAAGCATAACTGTTTAGTTAATATATATATGTATGCGTGTGTGCCGCTTGCTATTTGCAACAATTATCGCACTCATGGCTTGTTGGCAATAGCGAAAGTGTTTGACGTTCGAGGCGGTTCTATCTATTTAGCTGTGGCAGCGGTAGACAGTATAACAAATTACAACAAAAAATATAAAAAAATTACAACAATAATTACAAATTGCAACAACAACATTAATAAAATGGTAGTACAACAACAACAATTGCCAATTGTGTTGTAAATGCATTGGCAATTCATTTAATTAAAACAATAAATGTTGTTGTATTCTTGCTGTTGTTGTTGTTGCAAATCACTTTCAAGCGCATGACAACAACAGCAGCAACAGCAAAAAAAAAACAACAACAACATATATAATAACTTGCTGTATGCGCCAACGCTGGTTGTTTTACCGCTGCTACAACAACAAATAATGTATTTCCATTTTTATGCTGTTGTTGTTGTTGTTGCTTTATTGCTTATCATATTGTTGTTGTTGTTGTTGCACTTGCTAATGAGCGCAATTTTAATTATGCGCATTTCGGCAGCCGCGCACACTTTGTTGCATGATGCCACAACAACAACAATAATAATTTTTGAGCAACAACAACAACAATAGTGTATGCAACAACATCATAAAACGCGCCGCCGACAGCAACACGTGTAATTGCATTGCTGCCAACCGAATTTGAAGCATTTGCAAGCTATCGCCGCTGTGTTACTGTTGTTGTTGCAACAATGTTACAACAAAATGCGGGGAAAAAACAGATTTTAAAATAGCAACTACATATTTATGGCTTTTTGTTATTTTAATTATTTCATTGCGCTAGCAATTGTTGCTTGTGGCATTGCGCACCTACATACACACATGCAACATGCAACACATACACACATACTGTCAGCTGTGTGTGTGTGTGTGCACTGCAGCTGTCGATTTTTATGCGCTTTTATGCATTTATAGTTTGTTGTTTTTTTCTGCCCGCGCACACAATTATTCATGCAACAATGTTGAATTGAATTAATTTTTGTTGTTTTATGTAGCACCTCGCTGCCGCAGCGCACACCGCTGCAGCGCATTTTAATGAATTTATTTCATTTTATTGAATTTTATTCCACACAATCGCAATCCGCCTCACAGCATTTTGCATTTTATGCATGCAATTTCAACGCGCTTGTTGTTGTTGTTGCTGTTGCTGTAGCTGCTGCTGTTGTTGTTTTTCGCAATTTTGCACAGCATTTGTTTTATTGCTTTTGACATTAATTAGTATTAATATGCGGTCAACGGCAAAGGTGTCGGCGTAATTCCGCCCCAAAAGCGTTTGCCAAGCTGACTGCCCCTCCTTTCGCGCTGCCGCCACTTGCCTTTCAGCATGCATGCTCTAGCTAGCACGGCGACTCAACTCGTTTGCACGTTTATCGATTGGCATGTCATTATGGTCGGTTGTTAGTTGTTGTTGTTGTTGTCATTATAGTTATTGTTTTCAAAGTTTTTTTTTTGTTGTTTTTATAATTATAATTGTTGTTGCTGTGGTTGCTGTTTGCTCTATCGCCTATCTACAACATTGCTAAACAAGTATCGCTCAACATGCGACATACTCGCTTATTAACTCTATTAAGTTGTACTAGTTGTCGTCACTATTGTTGTTGTTGTTTTAATAATATTAACGCTCAGCTGCGAGATTTCCAATGCTTTTAATTTTATATGGTGTCAACGGTGGCAAGGCTATTAATTTGTATGCTTTTCATTATTTTCATGGCATTTTGCTTGGTTTTTGCTTTTGTTTTTTCATTTTTTATTGAGAAATCTTATTAAATTGGCAGGCGATTTGCTTTTTATGGTGATTAAGATATTGCAAAAATAATAATAAAGTGTTTTAATTAAAAAATTTTCTTATAAAAAAGTTAAAAGAGAAATAACAGGAGTATAAAAGGAAAATATAATAAAAATATAAATAAAATAAAAAATGTAAGCAAAATGTTAAAATTAAAAAAAAAAATATTAAAAAATTGAAAAAAAACTAACAAATAAAATTCTAAATAAAAGTTTGAAATAATAATTTTAAATTATTAAAAAATAAAAATATTGAAAACCAAATAAATTTTTTAAAATTTTTGCAAAATTTTGAAATTTTTGTAAATAATAATTTTGAAAAAAAAATTTAAATTATTTGAATATAAAAAAATGACAGAAAATTAAAAACCAAATAAAATTATGAAATAATATGAATTATTAGAATACAAAAATTAATAAAAACAAATATATAATAAATACTTTCCGTTGGAAAATATACTTGGGAAATATTTTTTTATTATTTATATGATAAAAAAAATATTCGAAATGTTAAAAAAAAAGAATTGTAAAAAAAATTATTTTGAACTAGACTTTTTTTCAAAACTTATTTTTGAACTAAAAAAATATGAATTCAAAATATTAAAAATTATTTTAATGAAAAATAATTCAAACTTAAAAAAAAATTCGAAAAAAATAAAAAATCCACTAAAACTTATATTTTAATTAAAAATTATTTGTGAAAATTAAAAAAAAAAAAATTATTTTAATGGGAAAAACAAATTTTAAAATTTCAATAAAGTAATTTTAAATTTATTTAGTTTAATAAACTGTTTAGAAAAAATTAAAAAAAAAATAAGATAAAGAAAACATATAAATATGCAAAAAATTTCAGTGAAAAAAATTTGAAAATATTCAAAAATTAGAAAAACTACTTTTGTGTGAAAAAACAATCGTTTAAAATATAAATTTAAGTGTAAAAAATAGTTATGGAAATTTGAAAAATGTACAAAAAAATAAGTCTTTTAGTGAAAGAACTAATTTCAAATTCAAAAAAAAAAAATAATTTTTTTTCAAAAACCGTTAGGAAAAATTTTAAATTTAAATAAGTATAATTGTGAAAAATTAATTTTGTAAACAAATAAAAACAATAATTTTACAGGAAAAAAAATTCGAAATTTGTTTTTAAATAATTTAAATGTTTAATAAAAAATTTTACAGGAAAAAATTTCAAAAATTTCTTAACATTTTATTTATTAATTTTAATAAAATTCTTAAGAAAAACAAATTTGAAAAACAAAAAAAGAGGTTTTAAAAATACGATTTTAGTGGAAAATTATTTTGAGAAATTCGAAAAAAAATTACAAAAAAAATAAAAAATTGAAACCGAAAATTAAATTAATATTAAACATAAATAAAATAGAACTAAAAAATTTGGAAAATTAAAAAAAAAAATATTTTGAAAAATTTTATTTTCGAAAAAAAAAATTTAAATAAGCAATTTCTCAACTAGCACCATTTGGTACTCATTGAAAACTATTACATGATCCAACATTCCCTTTTCATATAATATTCTCATTAAGCTCATTTTATAATGTATTTCTAAATTAATAACTTTCAAATAGTTTTACTATTGTTGTTGTTGCACATTTACAACTAGACATTTGACCTTTTCTCATTAGATTTGTGTAATTTGTTGGCGTAAGCGCGTGAAAGTTATAAAATTTTTATGATTTTTTAATAACGGATTATTTGTATCCGCTTTACACAGTTCGCCTTTTGCACAGTTCGTACAGCCAAGATGTGCCTACTAATTGAGCTATGGCTGTAAGGCTCGTTAACTGAAAAGTGCTAGTGACTTGCATTAATAGTTGACTATGGACTATAATTTATTTGCAATAAACAGTTTCTTGAACTCGGCTTTCTAATTGCATTGAACTCTGATTTAGTTAATTGAAAGTTTTAGTGTTGCGGCAAATGAGTGGAAATTTTATGCAATTACTTTCAATTATGAATTAAATAGTTATGAAAGCGGTAAGATGCGATGTAGAAGACACGTGTTAGGGTGATGTGGTGTCAGTTATAACGATGTATAAAGCGTGTAGTGAAGAAAAGATGCGGAAAACTTGAACAGTTCTGAAGGACCTAATCTATCAGTTGCAACTAGTACCTATTAGTTCGACTATCAATCAACGCACTTAATGAACATAAAAACTTAACTATAGCATAGAACCCCATGAAAACAGACATTTATTCGAAATTTTGCCATTTTTTCTGAAGGACCTTACATACTAGAAAGGTCTAGGAACTATTAGTTCGACTATCAGGCACTTAATGACTTCAATATTCTTTTCTATGTCATAGAACCCCACGAAAACAGAAAACTTTTAAAAATTTTACGATTTTTTTTTAAATTTTGTCACCTCAAGAACCCCACCCGCATTTCCAGAAGCAAGTAGCGAATGACATAAAACCTACAGAAATAAAAACTACAATGTCAATAGAATAGAGGAATAACAACAAAAGTGAGTGCAGCACATCTAACAACAACAAGAAGCCACACGAACGAACAGACACAAAAAAAATGCAGGCACAACAGCAATTAGCATTTCATTTATGAAAATCAAATCAAATTCAATTTAAGCGCAATGAGCAACAACAACAATAATAACAACAACACTACTACTAACAAACAATAACAAAAGCGACAAACTGCGGCAATTGAAAATGTCAGCAAATGCCTTTCAAAAAATCACAACAACGACAGCAACAAAAGGGGGACAAATAAAAAACAAGTACAAGCGAAAAAATAAAACAAAAACAAAGCGCGCACCACTTGCTGGTGGGAAAATGATTTAACAAGGCACGTCCGGATTTTCCATACCGAATTCGCGAATTCTACTAATGTTGTTGTTGGTGTTGCCAATGCGACTACATTTGTGTGGCTGTCAAGCACGAACGTGTACGCGCGAGCCTAGTGTGAGCGCATGGGGGCGCGAAATTTGCCGCTTGCAACACAGCATGGCGGCGGTGGCGGCGACTATGACTATACAGCGCACTAGGCTAGCCAGTCAGCGGTACAGCGTGCAACGTGTCAAAATGTGTCGTCAATGCGCCATAGCATAAAATTAAAATCATATTGCTGCAACAACAACAACAAATAAATTGCAAAAAAACAACAACAACAAATCAAAGTTGCAGCGCATACAAGTGATTGTTGCAAGTCGCAAGCGGGTACACGCTGGTAAACTATAAATTGTTGTTGTTTTTATTGCTGTAATTTTCTACATTTGGCAAATTGTCATTGTCAGCCGTCATTAATTGTGTGCGACTGTTGCAACATGCGACATTCGAATGTGCAAAAATGCAGATTTTTTTTCTGTGAATCGCTTTGGTGTTGCACTTTAATTGGTTGCGTTTGTGTTGGCGAATGCCACTACAAGTTGCAAACGCTGGCTGTTGCACTTTATTGCAGTGATTTATTTGCCCTCAAATAGATCAAAAGCTTGTCAACTGGCGTTACACTCAAGCGCAAATTGAAGTGTGAGGTTGTGCGTACTAACTTGTGGCAAGTTGCAAGAAGCAGGGGAGTGTCAAGAAATGTGTTGCAAGCACAAAAATTTAACTTAATAATTAAGAAATATGCGTTTTTTAAAGAAAGTATATTTTTATACGTGTTGCAAGTTGTTGAAGACACGCTCTAACAACGCAGTACAACATTATTTTACTTTATATAACACTTAAGTTATATTGTAGTACAAATAAGTGAATTTTTCGGCATGTTGCAAGTATCAAAAATTTTGGCAGCCTTAACCACTGCTTCCTAAGATGCGCTTTAACAGCTCAGTACAACGTTATTTTAGTTTATATAAACATCTAGTTACAGCGAAGTACAAAAAACTGCACTTTTTAGCATGTTGCAAGTATTAAAAAGAGCTGCAGCCTTAATTATTGCTTTCCAAGCATAAAAAGCCGCTTTCGTTTCATATTTTATTTCATAGTAAACCATTTTAGCTATAAATAAGCAATATCTACCTGTGTTGCAAGCAAAATACCAATGTTGCAAGTTGCTATTTGACTTCCTTGTGTAAAATAAAACATTCAAATTTATGTTATATACATTTTAAAAGCATATTTCCTTTAAAATACATACTTGCAACAAGCATGTTGCACGTTTGTATGTTGCAACACCACAAAAAATGCATATATTCATATTTTCCAACGCCAAACGACTACTTCACTTTAAAACTAATTACATTACATTCGAATGCCACTTAGCAATTTGTTGCAAGTTACCACAAAATACATTAAAGTGCAGCTTAAATCACTATAACTGCTCAGCACTCAGCAGACAGCATTGTACACTTGCTATTCGCATGCATATTGCACTTAAAAGCAACTTGCCATAATAAATTTTCCAACATAATGCTTTAAATTCGTACTATTGTTGCAACATTAGCGACTCAATTAAGTTGAATTTTGTAGTGCAAAGTTGACTTGCATGTGGCACACATTTAAATGTGCACAGTAATGCGTGTGTAATGTTAATGTGGCCAACAATCATACAGAAAATATACACGTACAACAACAAAAATTTCATGTGGCAAGCAAAAGTGGCACGCACGAATGCAAATATGCAAGCGGGCTTGTGTTGGTAATAAGTTGATTAAGGCATGCGAACCAAAAAAAAAAAAAAACACTGCTTTAAATGAGAATTATTCCAGCGGGAGCGAAAAAACGCACACAAAGTACTTTTACAACAATAATGCCACAAATTTGTTGTTTGTGCGCAAGTAAATTAAAAATTTTGCGCATTTAATTTCTCGCGCAATATTTTTGCACGCAGCGCTGGTTCGGGCATATACTACATCTTTTTTTATTTTTTGCTAGTTACGCGTACTTGCCACAAGTTGTTGCAAGTTGTGCAAATTGTAAATTTGCTTTAACGCCACAGCACGCAAGCACACAGTTACCTGCATACACCAACACACACACTTACCGTACCAAAAAGCTGTGTGGCAGCAGCGCAATCCAGCCACATTCATGCCACACCCGCTCCCTCCGCATATATACACACTTTAAGGGCGCAACGCTTAATTTTTTGTGTGATTTTAAGTTTTCTGTTGCATTTTTTTGTTGTTGGTGTATCAACTAAAGTAAACAACAGCGGCTCGTATTTTGTTGCAACAGCGCTGTTGCTGCCACATGCAAGGCGGTAATTGTTTTCGCCGTTACGTTTGCACGTTCTAGCTGTTTGTTGTTGCTGTAATTTTCATTATACCAAAGCTACAACATTTTGTGGCATGTTGCATGTGGCAAGTAGCACATGCAACAAACATACGCAATTTCATTTACAACATTATTGTTGTTGTTGTTATTACAGTGTTTGCTAGGCATTTTCACTGCTGTTTTCGCGCGTTTGGCGAATTTCGGCGCGGCAGCCAGCAGGCAAGCCAGCCGCGTCTGTTGCACTTCAAAACTTTTCGCAAACTCAACTTCAATTTTGCAAATTTTTTTCGCATAATATTTGTGTTTCTTTTTTATTTTGCATTCCTGTTTAACTTTATGATTTTCGCATTGTTGTTGTTGTTGCAAGCTGTTTGTGTTCATTTACTGTTGTACGGAAAGTGAATTTCCAGCGCTACGAGACGCCCGCGAGACGTTTGTAAAGTTGTGGTGGCACAGTCGGTTGTGTGGGGCGCGAGAGATTTGAGGAGACGCGGCAAAAGTTTGGTGTGGATCAGGGTACAGCACATGGGGTCCTTTATATAAAAATTCTGTATATATCGTAGATCATTTAAACTGCGGCAGGAAGTACTTCTATGCCGCCTGCAAAACTATTTCGCAAATATTTGCGCTAAAAAGAGTAAATAAAAAAGGAAGAATTCAAGTGAAAATGGCAGCCGACTGGCTAGCCGAGCCACCACGACGAGTGTTAGCGCCAACAAACAAATCTAACTATAAGTAAAGAAAATTGTATTTTCAAAGTAAACACAGTGAAAGTGAAAGGCGGCTGGAAAGTCAAAAAAGTCAAAATGAGCTTTAAGCAGTCAAAAATTAGCTAATTATTTAATATGAAGATTCTCACGAGCTTTTTGATCAACAACAACATTTAAACAGTTATTATAACAGAAATATGCTCTCCAATTCACTATAAACCCCACGCACACTTTAAAATCACATTTTCTATGCGCTGCCTTTGTGTCTTGACTAAGTGTTTCACTAGTTCAGCTGTACGTTGAGTACATGTTGTGCGCGTCAGTGCGCAAGAGAGCCCACTTAAGTGGCGCGTTAAGTAGCGATGCGTAGAGATTACAGTGCAGCATGCGTGCCGTGGCGACTCTATTCGTGTGTGTGAAGTATTTAAAGCATTTTCACACCTTTTATTGAAGACGGTGGTAAAAAAGCTCAAAGGATATATGGTGACAAATTTGAAGGAGAAATATAAAAGCAGGCAAGGGGAGAAAAACAGATAATATAACAAGAAAAGACAGCGTATAGGATGAAGCAGTTTAACAACTGCTGCTGGTGGATCTACTGAGACTAGGCTTGAAAGCTTTCAAAGCTCTGCGACACACAAAAAGCTCTTTCATTTTAGATTTACTGCAAGAGTGAAGCTAAAGATTGTAAAAATGTGATTAGTTGATCTCCGTGAGTCTACGTTTGAAAGCTTTTAAAGCTCTGATACTGCTTTTGAAAGCTTTCAAAGCACTGTATATCACAAAAAGCTGCTACATTTTAAATTTATTTCAAGAGTGAAGCTGAAGATTGTAAAAACGTGCTTAGTTAACCATTCTGAGACTGCTTTTGAAAGCTTTGAAAGCTCTGTGCTCCACAGGAAGCTTTTCATTTTCTTTAATAAATTTTTTTTAAGTTTCTTTTGAGTAAGAAGCGCTTTAAAAATATAGCAACTTAAAAATCAAGCAATGAACTGTACTACTTAACACATTGACTCCGTGTACGGCACATTCACCCATATTTCGTGTTTTTATACTTAAAGTACATTCAGAAAATGAAGAGAGTGATATAAAAATATATAACAAAAAAGCTGGAAAGAGCTTCAAGTGTAAAAATTCACACTAACAATTCCTTAAACATTATTTTTTTCGCCTCCGAGGACATTGCAACGCATTGTGCCTCAAATATATATCCATACTATATAAACAACGCACACGTGCTCAAGTGCATTTTCAAGGCGATGTTGTGGAAGGACAAGGTGTCTAAGATGATAATGATGTTGTTATTGTTGCAGTTGCAACGCGTCAATGCAATGCATATTTTGCATGTTGCGTGCGTTGCAACAACGTAAAATAATATAATAGCTATATGGTACGAGTATATATAATATACATGTATAATATAATATATGTATATAGTTAGATGTATGAAGAAAGTTTGTGAAATTTTGTGAATACATGAACGCGTTCCGCGCTGACGCGTTGCTTTACAATAGATTATACACCAGTGACTTGTTTCTTAAGGTCGTTGTTGCACTTTAAGGTTATGAAGGAATTAGTACTGCCATTGAAGATGCCTAAAACTAAAGCTGTAATTATGAATTTATGTAATTTTAATATTTGCCTTGAAATTCTCATATGGTTTATAGCAAATTGGATGTCTTCGGAAGTCCAGTTTATCAGTACGGGGAAGAAAAAAATCTTTGGATTTCTCCTGAAGGAAGATTCAGTTTATCAGTCTAGGCAAGGTATTATTACCTCGGACCTTGAGAGGTTCCATTTATCTTTTAAAGTCCAGTTTATTATTCAGGGGAAGGTATAAAGTTTTGAGTTTCTCGATAAGAAGCCTTGAGAGATCGAATTTATCGATCCGGGCAAGGTATAAATCAGCTGGTTGTTCCTTGAGTAATCCAGTTTTTAATTTCTCTGTTTTCAGGTTAGCTTCCAACTATATTTCTCGAATAGATTACCATATCGACTCGGGTTTCAAGCCATTAAATGATTTGTACTAATTTAACACTCACGAAAATTGTTCCGTCCACTACAATAGCGAGCATTACTACGCGTTAGAAGGGTTGTATGGATTGTAGAGATTCATCAGGTTTTTAGAAACAATTTAGTTTGATTTTAAAGTGATGTTCCAAGGTCTTTAGTAGCGAGTATTATTACACATTTTGAAGAATCTTTTAAGTCAGTAAGCTTTTTCAGGCTGTTTGAAACACTTTTGTCTAATCTCATGGTAATTTCCAAGTGTTGTATCGAGAACTACTTCTAGTTCTGAGGATTTCGGGTCTCGCTCAAGTTCCATAGGCCGTTTGAAACTCATTCGTTTTGTCCCAAGTTGGGTTTTCAAGTTTTGTAGCCATACTATTCAGCAAAGAGTAGTCTTTATCGAAATTTTCGACAGCTATTAATAAACAAAAGTATCGGTATGTGCTTGATAAGGCCTTATTTTCTACTTTGAGAATTTTCGAGCTTGTTGAGCTTTCCTTAGTTGTTTTAAATGTTTTTTAAAGTTTTCCAGTTCTAAAGCAAAGTAACCTTTGGACTAAGCCACCAGTTTTGTTGATTTTTGTTAGATTTCGAGATTGGAGTGGTCTTTTCAGATTTGTTAAGTTGTTTTTAAATGATTTTTGAGCTTCTTGAGCTTTCTTTAGCTGTTTTAATTGGATAAGCTTGAGCTCAAGATGGTTTTCAAGGTTTGAAGCAAAGTTGTCTTTGGACTAAGCTTTGTTTTTGTTTTATTTTGTAAGTTTTGTTAATTTTTGTTAGGTATCGAGGTTGGAGTGGTCCTATAGCTGTTTTTAAATGCACTAACTTGAGCTCAAAGCGGTTTTTTAAAATCGGAACCAAAGCTATCTTTGAAATAAGCTATCAGTTTTATAGATTTTTGTTAGGTCGGGTAATTGAAATGGGTTTTGAACCATTTTTCTGATGTAGATAATAAACGAAAGGTTCCTTAGATGCTGAGTGAGGTCTGATTTCGGGTTTACTTCTTTGAATACCTAACTTTACCGTATTTTCAAACTATCTGGGGCCACTTCCTTAGAAAAGTGAGCTACATAAATGTCGGGAAGAATTTTTTGGGTGACCTGTGATTGAGACTAGCTGAAATATTTTTGAATTTGATATTTATTTTCGAAATTGTCGAATAAATTTTACAATTTATCAGTTTTTGTAGTGAACTTCGCACAGCCCCCACTTACATAACCCCCTATACACAATACAATAATTT
The DNA here is from genome assembly GCF_028554725.1 of Zeugodacus cucurbitae. Taxonomy (NCBI): domain Eukaryota; kingdom Metazoa; phylum Arthropoda; class Insecta; order Diptera; family Tephritidae; genus Zeugodacus; species Zeugodacus cucurbitae. The sequence goes on from NC_071670.1 coordinate 7,299,076, forward strand.
AATGCATTCCGAATGCCACATAGACACATTTATAATAGAAATTAGCTGACCGCAGTTGATGACAGCGCATAAAAATCGTCAGTGTGCAAACTAACAATCAAATGCTGATGATTATTTTCGCATTAACAAATGAAAAATAACAGTTATCAAATATTAAGTAAACGCGAGTTAAATCGCTGGGCTGGAGAGAGCGGAAAAAAATAAAAATATATTACAACTAAACCGTTAGGTAATGGCGCGCAAACGCCCATTTCATGCAAAATTTATAGTGTGCGCAAAATTAAAATACAATTTGTAAGCAATACCGCTAGTCGCAGATATGCATGAGGCATATAAGGGTTAAGCACCATGTCTCGGGTCGGTCCCAGGACATTAAGACTCTTCAAAAATTTACAAGACGCATAATTTTTCGTTGATTTGCGGGCAATTTGCGTAAATGCTTGCAAAATTGGCGGACAATGAAATGAAATAACGGTAGTTGGATGGAAAGTGTGAGAGAGAGAGCAAGTACAATAGTAAAATAGAACGAAAGCGAGCACCCGAGTTGTCTTGAAACTCTGCAACTTCAAGTGGAAATTCTATTAATGTTAAAATAATTTATAATTAATAGCTGCCACTTGCAACATGCCACATATGTATAACTATAAATATAACGGTATTTGTTGTAATAAAACCTGTGTCACATGCCAATGCAATTATTGTGTAAATACTTAATGACTCCCCAAACGGCATACGGTCAATTGTCGGGTCGAACTGCCAACAAAATGTGGTCAAATCGTATGACACTCGTATACACTTGCAACACTTTGTTGTTTTTGTTGTTATAATTTAGCTGTATATGCTTTTTACTCACTCTATAGTTTACAATTTAACACATTCATAATTTTAACACAATTACAAAACGCCCATTGGTGCTCATATGTGGGTCTCGGCGGTCTCAGCGGTACCCCTGTCATAATTTCCAACCCCGACCATGCATTGCATTCACAAAAACTTTTCGAACTTCTAATGATTGTCTTAAATATATTTAATAACAGCAACAAAATCGTTTTGAAGTAAACAGTTTTGAACAAGTTCCACTTTTGGACTTAAACTGTTGAACTTTTTTTACCACATATGCCCTCTGATCCATGGAAAATTCAACTTTGCTGCCCTCAATTGTCACATTCGTGCGCCCACCTATCAAATACTTAACAATTAATTAGTTAATTGTTGTTTTTCGTTTTCGAAACATTTGTTGTAGTTTCCACGTAAGCTTGTAGTCCTGCGGGAGTTCTGCAGGAACTAGTGTAGAACACTTGAAGTGCAGCCGAAAGTTCTCATTATACTTAGTTAATGGAGTGTAAGGGTTGTTTTTGGGCAGCTGGAGTGTTAAATAAACCCGTTATAAGACTGTGCGGCACCTGTTATTGGTTTTAGAGAACTATCTTCCATAACTCTTCCACTTAACAAGTTCTTTGAGAGCTTCCGATAGCTTTGGTTGTATCTTTAACCCGCTTTTTATCACTCTGAGAACCCAGCTCTTTAGAATTTTAACATCGGTAGGTCTCAAGTCTCTCCAGAAATATTTATGTTTCTTCTTGCAATATAGATATTGTTTTTTCCTCACCTGATCTCTTGTTTCCGTCTGACTTGTGGCTCTCACTGTTTTCTACGAGCTTTCTACTCTCAGCTGAAAAATTATGTCACTTAATTCTTGTAGCGTTCTCTCCAATTAGTCTTCTATACTCTACTCTCCATTTTCATAAATATAAATAAATAACATCTGCTAACAGTCTTTGTCTTCTTCAATTAAACTTTCAGTGTCTGTCTAAGATCTCGGCATCAGCATTATTTTTTCTTAAATCCGAAGATATTTATCTCTCATATAAGTGTTCTATTATCTCCATCTCCATCTAAATCCGTAAATACACTATTTCTGCAAACCGGGCTTTCAGCGCCTCTCTAAGATCTCTATCATCAAAAATTTCGTCTAATCTGAAGACATATCTCTTTCGGTCAAGTTATCAGTCCAAATTTCCAGTGTGACCATCGCTGATTCTTTTCTTCAGATATAAACACTTTCCAAAGGGTTTTCTAGACTCTCTTTACAGCAATAGTTTAGTTTTGCAAGGTCTTAGTTGTTTTCAAAGGTTTCTGAGCTCTTTAGTAACCTAGTAATATTGAGATCCTGGTTCGCAGACAATGCCAAACTTGGGTTCGGGTATTCAGTTTCCTTAAAAACCATTTTTTATATCATCTTTTATTTCCATTCCATGCTTTCCTGATCACGATTAGTGTCACCTTGACCTCATAAGAGTCATTGTAACCCAATCTAACCTAAATTTTTTCAAAATCCTCTTTTGTAGACCTTTAACTTTGGGGTTATTAGTAGAAAAATTTATATATTTTAAAATCTCTAAAGGCTAGTTATTACATTTTCGCTCTTTCTGATTTTTGTGCCGCCTTTTTTTGCACGGAATTATCTGTTTCGAACTTATTTAACCTAAAATTTTGTGATAAAGCTCTAAAAACAATTGATGAGACCCATCTAAGAGAATTTCAGTCAGAGGTCTTCTATTAGTACAGATTGTTTTCTAAAGTGCTTCCTGACAATCTATTCAAGCTAAAATATTTCCATAAAGGAAACTTTTGTTAAAGAATCTTCAAAACAACCCAAAAATCTACACTAAAAAAGTTTGACTATTATGAAATCACCGCGTGTTCGCATTCAATTTATTAAGCATAAAAGAGATAAAAGTGCAAAAATAAATAAAAGAAAAATAAATGAAATAAAAATTCAAAAGTACAACGAAAGCAGCCAAAGTGCCATAAAAGCATGGGGGTATATGGCCATAAAACGAAAAAAATACGAATAACACACACGCATACATACAGTCGTCCACACAAAAGGATGCCCTTTATAAGCACACACGATGATTAGGGGAGTACTTACTGGCCGCAGCGACCAACCGGTTTGGGGAGGGTAAAACATGAAAGGCAACGTCCAAAAGAAGCGGAGCGTCTCTTTGGCGCCAGGCTCCACACATACGTTGGCCATAAAAGTATAAAAAGCGCACACATACACACACACACTTGCGCGTATGTGCGACAGTGCGGTGCTTGCGCAGAAGAATCAAAGATTTCAGCTTTCGATTGTCCAGCGAGCGATGAAGATGATGGTCAGAGAACACCTAAAAAGCAGAAAAAATATACAGAAAGGTACCAATAATAAAATGAGCCAAAACGAGCGATTTAACAACAACTACAACAACCGTCGCTTCAACAACTGCCAAATGTCCAGAACAATGCGGTGTTTTTGGCGCAGCAAACAAAAGGGCGCAGAGCAGCGCTGATAGCTGCCAAAGCAAGCACGATTTAGCACAGCTTACAAAGAAAGCAGCAAATGACCTACAACAATAATAATAACGACAACAACAACAGCAGTGTTGAGTAGAGCGGCGCACAGCGCAAATTTGTTGGGCTTTAAATGTGACAAACCGAACGAAAATTCAAGTAGTTGGTGGTTGGCCGAAGGGATAAATATTGGCAGAAATATATTTTATATATGTATTTGTGTGTCTGTACGGGTACTTTTCACATATCAAACGCAATAATAAGGTTGCGCTCGTTGAGTGTCAGGCGTACAAAATGCGCTGCAACCGCAGGTTTTGAAGTGAAATGAATGAAGAAAATGAAAAAAAATATTAAAATTATTTAAAAAGGTAAAAAGTATATTAAAATAAAAAAAATTGAAATAAAAATTTTATTAAAAAAATAAAAATATGAAAATTAAAATTTAGAAAAAAATTTAATAAAAAAATAAAAATATTAGAAATAAAAATATTAAAAATAAAATTTAAAAAAATTAAACAAAAAAAATTTAATAAAAAATAGAAATATTAAAATTAAAATAAAGAAAAATTAATAAAAAAAATACAAATAAAAATATTAAAATAAAAAATAATAATAATAATATTAAAAAATATATAACAAAAATTAAATAGGCATAAAATATTATATTATATGATTAGTACAATGCAAAAAATTAAATTGAAATTAAAAAATAATAATAAAAGTTAAAATAATTGAAAAATTCTTAAATATTTATAGAAAAAATTAAAAATAACGGTAAATTAAATTAAAAATTAACATGAAATTTAAAAATTAAAGACAAAGTTGAAAAATAAATACTTTAAAATATTTGAAGAAATTTAAAATTTGTACGCAAAATAGGTGTAATAAAAAATTATTTTATTTATTTTTATTTATAAAAATATTAAAAAATAAAAATAAATACAAAAAAAGTGTTTAAAAATAGAGTATATTTAATGAAAAAATACTTTTAATAAATATCGATTTAAAATTTGTAAAAGAATTTGAAAATTTAAAAATAAATATTTATATAAAAAAATTAATTGGTTTGTATTAAATTTGGATTTAACATTTAAATTTCCAATCAAAAATGTTGAAAAATATTAAATAGAATAAATAAAATAAACACGCATATAAATAAATATTTTAAATAAATTAATTAAATTTGTTTTTATAAAATTAAAAATTAATTGAATTTTAAAAACTAAAAAAACAATGAAAAATAAAAAAAAATTAAAAAAATTAAAAAAAAATAATTTACCGTTTTTTTTTATTTTCTGTATGTTTTAATTTTAAATTTTAATTTTTGTGGAATTTTTATTTTGTTTGTTTTTTTTTTATTTTTTTATTCCGAATTTTTTTATGTGTTTTTATTTTTTTTTTTAATTTTTTCTTAATTCATAATTTTATATTTTAATTTTTAATCAAATCCCCTTTCCACTGCAAACGCCTAAGTAAACTCAGCATAAAATCATTAAAAACACATTTTACCACAAAACCAGCAACTCAAGTCCAAAAATATTGATGACAGGAAATGCGCAACAAATCAATATGCGCACGCGGCTAACTGGCGACCGCTTTTATCAGCGCGCTCAAGCGGCAATTGCTTATCTAGTGGCCACTAAAAACAAGCTACGCACACACTCAAACTCGTATGTGACTTAATAAAAATATTTTTGCAATATGAAAGTGAAAAACGATACCAAATACATCGCATAACAACAACAAAAAACACACTTTTAATGCCAACGACTGACTGCCAACTCGCTTTGATCTGTCAGCGCGTATCTAGGAAATGTTTGTCACATTCATTGAACCGCTAATTCATCGATTTTGACATTTCTCGTTTGTGAAGATGCGCGCTCGTAAGTTGAAACAAAAACAACAATGAAGAAGGAATGCATCTTGTGGCAGCCACGCAAGCGCTGTCTGCTTACTTTTGGCGCTTGCTTTTTGTTTTTTGGTTTGACTGCCACATTTGTCGTGCAGAGTTTTTGCGCCGATGCGCACCGGCGTTGTCCGTTTTGTTGGCGCCCTTTGGAGCTTATCGCCGTCAGCAAAAACAATAAGAAGACACCAAAAAAGCTTGCAACATTGCTTGCTTTTGGTTTTTCGGTTTGAATTTGGTGCGCGCGCATTTCGAAATGCCGCTTTTTACGCAGAAAAAAATACAAAAAAAACATTAACAAAAAGGTCATTAAAATGTAAGACAAAAGTTTCGCTTGCCCTTGGCGGCGCCACTGTTTGGCATGCAACGCGTCGTAGCAACTTGTTTTCGGCCAAAAGTATGCTGCCACAGCAAGACAATGTTGTACATTGTGGTAACAACGCGTCAGCACATTATTGGCGTCATAATGATTATTGCTGTCCATCATGTGCTATCACACGCAACAAAAAAGGCGGCAGGAGTTGCTGGCTGGCAGCACAGTGAGCGTGTGGTTCCCATGATTATTGCGAGGCTTGGTAGTGTTTTTTATATGTTTATATCAAAAACTTGAATTGGATATTTTGAATTTTGAAAATTAATTTTTTGAAAAATTAAAATCTTTAGAAAAAATGATTTCAAAAATAATTAAAATAATAAATTTTTATAGAAAATTTTAGTGTATGAAAAAATATAATTTATGTTAAATTTTTTTAATAATGAAAACTGATTTATATAGATAATTTTTGAAAATTTTTAAAAACTGATATCTTGAGAAAATATTAAAAAAAATATTTAAAAAAAAAAATTAAGGAAAAAATGTAATGAAATTTTAATAAAAAAAAGTTTATTTGAAAAATTTTATTTCATTATTTTTTGATATATTTTTATAGAAAACTTTTTTGAAAAAAATATTTAGAAAAAATTCTAAAAAAAATTTTGTTTATATAATTTTCAAAAAAATTATGCAGAAAAAAATGTTTTAAAAAATTATATAAGAAATATTATTAAGCCACAATTTTTTTTTGATATTAAATTGTTTGAAAAAAAATTAATTATTTTGAGTTATATACCATTTTTTTCAACTGTTTAAAAGATGTGAAAATAAAATTCTAATTTTCAAAAAAAAAAATATATTATAAAAAAAACTTGTAAAAAAAATAAAAAAAAATACAAAAATAAAATTATAATTTTCAAAAAAACTTATATAAAAATTTAGAAAAATGAAATTATAATTTTCAAAAAAAATTTATATTAAATATTCCAAAAAATTTAAATATTAAAAAAAATTTTAAAATCTCATACCTACATACATACATTTATATTTCCATCTAAAACCATCAAATTTTTTTAATTTTATGTACGCTAATTGGTCTGAGTTCATTTGAAAGGGTTCACTGCATTTAGAAATGCCTCTTCTGTCTTCCTTTCATACCCAAAATATGTTGTTAGGATTTTTTTATATGCTTCACAGTTGCCTAAACTTTATAGCTTCATTTTAGTGCTGTCTTAATCTTAAAATTTGAATTTTAATACAATAATTTGGTAATATTAATAGCAGCTGTCAAATTCCACTGAGCACAAGATAAAATTGAATGAAATGAAATTAAATTCCAAATAAAAGGTAATAGAGAAATTAAGAGATACAATTTCTGATTATATAAAAAAATAACAAATCTATTACAAAAATAAAATAAAAAAGTACAAAAAAGTAAAAAATGAGAAAAAATATTAAAATTATATAAAAAAATTAATTTAAAAATGAACAAAAAAATTTTAATATATTCAAAATTCAAAAAATAAAATTAAGAAAAAAATAAAAAACATGTTTTCGAAATTAAAATAAAATTAAATTAAATAAAGGAATAAAAATATAAAAATTAATGAAATTTCACAAAATATTTTAAAATATTCAAAATTCCAATAAATACAAACAATTAAATTCAATTAAAAAGATTTCTGAAAGAAATTTGAAATCTAATATTATCAAAATATATAAAAAAAACTTACATTAAAATAATGAAATGAAAATTAAAAAAATGCAAAATATTCAAAATTCCAAAAAAAAAATAAATTCAATAAATAATATCTAAAAAAGTTTAAATATTTTTAATACTTTCAAAATTAAATAAAAAACATTAATTTAAAAAATATTAATTTTCATTTATTTTTCAAATTTCCTAATTTTTTTAATATTTAAAATATATTTTTCTTTTTTTTAAATAATTTTCTTTTATATTTTCTTAAAATTATTCAAAATTTTAAATTTTTTAAAATAAAATTATCACGAAATGTCAAAGAAACCAATATGAACATCGAAAAATTTGATTTTTTAAAAATATACAAAAAATATAAAAAAAAATTTAAAAAAATTGAAAATTAAAAAAATATTATTTTCGAACATAAAAAATTAATTTTTCTCCATATAAATTTTTTTTAAAGGGTTGAAAGAGATGCAATAAAAATTATGCTAAACTAACATAAGATAAATGAAGCAATAAAATTTCTATGAATTCCCAAAAAATTACCATATCGAACAAAAATATCTTACTTTTCATTTAAGCAACCCACTAGCCTTCAATCGATGCCTCACTTCAGCATAAAATTTTCCTGAGAAACACCCCTTCTCAGCTCAATTTAGTCACTTTAATTCAACCAATTAATTTCAGCGTGCACCAAAAGGGTTTCCTTTCTCCACCAATTAAGACGCGGCTCTCACATTAAAGCGCGTAGAAATGCAAATTTTCCACGTTTCAATTAGATAAAACATGCGTTAACCAAATTTTTACAACCAAAAAAATAATATTTATGCGCATTTCAACCACTGGTGAACATAAAAAAATATTTCATTTGCGTCGCAGCAAGTGAGCCAGCGGACATTTAAATTAATTAATTAAAATTAATATGCTATGAAATTTCGGTTGCTGCTGCTGACGAGCGAGCAATAAATCAACGCCTAATTAAGAGCGCAAACAAAAGGCGGGGGAAGACAGGCAACAACAACAATAGAAGAGAGCATGAAAATAACAACAAAAAATGTTAGTTAGCTATCAACAACTCATCAGCACATCAAACGGTGGCAGCGTTAGGCTTTCTAATCTTATCTCGTGCGCTGAGTACCCCCGCTTGGTACCTGCTGTGTCGCAGCGACTCAAGCGGCAACATGCACCTGCGCGCCGCTCGGCATTCATTTTTATTTGCGGCCGTTTGTAAAGTTTTATCATTGCTGAGTTGCTGTTATTGTTGATAGCCGGAAGTTGCGTTTAAACGCTGCTAATTGCCAGCTAAATATGGTGAGAAATTAAATGAGCAAAACGGCAAATAATAATAAAAATAACAATAGCCAACCATAGTTTGGAAATTTTTAATTGAAAAAAAGAAGAAAAAAAACTTAATTTTGTTGTACAAAAATGCCACTTGCTCGTCTACATTTGTATGTATGTATGTGCGCAGTTAGTTGAAGCGGGAAACTGAAATTGTTTGGCGTACCTTAAATGGCTTGGCAAAGCATAAATGCCGACAAACGCCAACGCCAATCGCTTCTATCGCTAATACAAACAGTTATAATACGAACAACAACACGCTATGTTGGCATAGGCATAGTTAGAGTTGGCAACAAAGCGATTTGAGTTGAATAAAATATGTTCAAATTCGAAGAAAATTATAAAATTATGTAAAAATAAGTAAAAAAAAAATATTTAAAAAATTAAAAAAAAATTTCAAAAAAAAATTTCAAAAATAAAATTTATAAAAAAATTAAAATTTATTAAAAAAAAAAAAAAATTCCGAAAAAATTAAAAAAAAAATTAATTGATAAATTTTTTTTTAATTTTAAGTTTTTTGGATTTTTTTAATCCAAAATGTTATATTTTTTTTAATTAATGAAATGAATAATATTTAATTTTCAAATATATTTTATTCCCCCACCAAACCATTTCCCACAACACTATATACAGTGTAACCACTGATCCACGTTCCTCCCTTGTCATCGCTGATATCTCGTTGACGTTGATTTAATGACGTTGTTAACAAAATTGTTGCAACAAATGCCATGCATAAATAAATAAATAAAACGAGGAAAATTTCATAGAAAATTTTCACAAATTAACATCTCCAAAGCCGCTCAGGCGTGCAGCGACTTTGCTCCGCCTAGTTATGCTATATAAAGTACGCATTCGCGCGTTGGTGATAAGTGATGCGCGATAAGCGCGCTTCTGCCGGTCTTTAAGCCGTTGATTTCGTTAGTGTTGCGTTTGTTTTAGCCGCTGCCTGCCTGCCTGCCAACTGAAGCGCAAAGCCATTGAGTGCAGTCATTTTTCACAGGTACGAGAGATATAAGTGGAAATGCGATAAAATAACAATTTTTGGCGGGTTTAGCAGGTGGATGTAATGTTTTGTAGGCAATTGTATTTATTTATATTTTTTTTTAAATTAAATATTTTTGTTGTTCTTGAGTGAGATGTGGGTTTGAAGGGATACTAGCGCAATTTGAAGGTCTAAATGGGCCGTAGGATCATTTTAATTGTATTTCGATTAAGAAAGCTTTCACTCTCCTGCATGAGCTTTAAGAGCTTTCACATTTTTGAGTTTCAGTTTACCTTTTCTGTTCGCTCCAGAACTTCATAAAGAGCACCAATCTCACTGAAGTCGACGCTAATTGCGGAATTATTATATTTTGATGAAAAGAGCTTTCATTTTTCCATAAAAGCTTTAAGAGCTTTCACTTTTTTAGCTTAATATACGCTAATTTGAGCTTTTTAGTTCATTATTTTAAGAAATTCTTTAATTTTAAGGAATTCATAATTATTTTTTGATACAAAATGATTTTATTTGATAAAATATGAGTTTCACAAACCACCTTATAGTACAAGCTTCCAATACTTTCACAGGAAAAATAGGTTCCACAAGATTTTAAAGACTAATGCGTTCTTCTGAGACGGCATATCTTGTTAGAATCTCCTAAATTGTATACTCGAGAGCGGTTATAGTTATAAAATAAATAACTTTCTATAAATATTCGAATTATTTGGAACTTAGCTTTGAGCTTACGTTCCACTGCATGGAATTTCGTAAGCTAGCGAGCTTTCGTATCAAATCAAATCGCTACTCTAGTCAACTCAAAATAAAATTTACACGTTTCTGCAATATACTTTCATATTTTCTTTACCTTTTGGGTACCCCAAACATTCTTCTGAGATCTCCATAATTCAATAATACCTACAGATACCATTCAAACTGCTATCATTCAATGAAATCAATGCTAGTTCAGCTGACGCGCAGTTCGCCTGCTGCTGCTGTCCGCTTAAATTTAGCACACTTCATTGTCTTGCCGGCGCTCTGAGTTCTTAGAAGGTGCGTTAGAAGCAATGAATTGCGGTTAAAAGAACTGAGAAGTAAAAAAATAAAATAAAACCATATGTGCAAACTCAAAAAAGTATCTTTAAATAGCATTCGCATACCCGCGAAGTGACATCGATTAGCAAATGAAGCGCACCGCTTAAATCCGCACAAGTGGCGCGTCTTTAGGCCGCATTGTAGCCTTGCGCAACTGAAGCGCGAATTTGCCACGAGTCAAAGCTGAGCGCAAATAATATAGAAGAAAATAAATTTAAAAATGAACTTGCAAAGCGCGCCGCCGCACTAAAAAAATGGAATAAAGAAACTGTTTCAGCTCATTTGAACATCCGCTGACAGCGCTTATTTTTCATTTCAGTGAATTCGGCGGACGCATTGATTAGTGGATCTGGTAAAACTTGTGCGATTTGTTTATTTTTAGCAGCGATAGCTACCTAGAATGGACGCTAACCACCTAGTGCTTAGTAGAAAAAGGGTTTAGTGTAGCTACGCTGCAGAAAAAGCGCTTTAAAATGTTTATTAAAATTTATAGCTGTGCCAACTAATAGCTAGACTTCTAGCGCGCGCTGTGCTTTATAATAATTTTATGAAAATTTTCCGTAATTTCTACGCATTGTTAGTCGCTTAATGTTTGGAAATTTTTAACATCTAAGGAATTGTCTATACTCTGCAGAAAATAAACTAAGCGCGCGCCTACTGTCCATCAACAGATGCCGCGCGCTGAACCGCGCCGCCGCTTTACAAATCACCATTTATACTAACCGCGTATCATTACTACTGCTCACCGCGCGCTGAACGCACAACCAACGGTCGTGTCATTCACTATTTTGCGCTTAGCCACTTACGCATTTAGATTTGCATTAAAGCACAATAAAGCGCGCCTTTGATGCCTTTGCGACGCTGCTAATTTATTATGATTATTATTATTACTCAGCCACAGCATATATGTATATAAAATAAATATTTACATATAATAGCGCATGCTTTGGTTGGTCGCTTGATTATTGCGCGTGGTCAGCTTTTTTGTTATTCGCAACTCAACCAATCAATCGGTCAAGCGCGCCACTCACCGCCTGGAACGTGTGAGCGCGCCCGAACTACCGCGTCGCGCCGCGCTACCAACACCCACTAGAGCGCGAGTGCGCGCCCACAAGCTGTTTGCGGCTTTGCTATTTAGTTTTATGTTTTTTGCATTTTTTGCTGTTGCTTTCAGCCAACATTTTTTATTGATGGCTCAGCAATTACATTAAATTGGCAGTGATGCGTAGCATATACCGGCTGCTTTAATGAGCGAGCGCGGCGCACACACACAAACTGTAGTGAAGTCAGCCACAAACGCGCCACAAAGCAAAGCGAGTCGGTCTCGCGCTTTTGCCGACTTGTTGGCTGCTGAAAGCGCATTGAAATTGAAATTGTAAATATAAAGCGCTTGCTGTTGTTGTTGTTGTTGCGCAAAAATATGTGTATGTGCGCGCACGCCAAACGTGATCGTAATGAAATGTCGAATTTGCGGGCGCGTCCAAATCAGTGCAACCGCCTTGATGGACATGGCGCAGCACGGCGAATGTGATTATGTTTATGTATGGGTGTGTGCGTGTGTGTGTGTGTGTTTGAAATACACGAAATGTGTTAAACAAATACAAACTGGCGCATATTTATAGAAAAATGGCTGCTAGACGTTCAGCCGCCTAAGTAATGACGGGCGAAGCATGAAAAAACTGCAAAAAGTAAAAAAATCGAAAAGCAACAACAAAAAATGTTTAAAAAAAAAAACGAAAATTAACAAAAAAAAACAACAACAAAAACTATTTAAAAAATATCAAAAAAAAATCCGCATTGAATTAAAGCGCGCGTTATATTAAAGCTTTAAATGAACTCATTGCGGCGCTGTTACTGTTGTGTTAGCAATTTCAACGTCTCAACCCTTTTGGCCACATTGGCAATGCGCGTTATTTTGAAATTTTAATTAACTTGCTTTTATTTCGATTTAATTTTGCTTAATGGCGATAAATATTTTTGTTGTTGTTGTTTTTTTCTACATTTTTTAACTATATATACATACATATGTATGTATGTCAAAATTGGTATGCAATTCAGGCTTAAGACGAAAAATAAACATATCTTGCATTTTTTTCTTTGTTTCCCATAATAAAAATTTCAAAAATATATTAATTTTTAAAAACAGTTTTATACAGTTTCTGGGCTTTGGCAAAAAAATAAGCAATTTTAGATATTAATAAAATATATTTTTTTTAACTGTAGGTTTAGTACAAAATATAATTATTTTTTTTTTTAATTTTTTTATAATATTTTTCAAAAACTTTCAACTTTTTTAATATTTTTCAAAATTTTATTTTAATATTTTCCAGAATTTTCAATTTTTTTATTTAAATTTTTTTTTTAATATTTTAAATATTTTTTTAAAATTTAAAAAATTTTCAAAAAACGATTTAAATATTTTTCACAGATTTTCAAATCTAAATAGCTTTCAAAAAATATCATATTTTCTTAAATATTTTTCAAAAACTTCCGACGATTCTCAAAATTTTATTTTAAATATTTTTTAATAATTTTTTTTAATTTTAGATTTTTTTTGTAATTTTTCAATCCAATATTGAATTATTTTTCCAATATTTTTTATCAATTCTCTTTTTTTTTCTCTCAATAAACACACCTCACCCAAAGTGTGACCCAATTCATGTTGTATTGCTACTGTTACAAAGAAATCACAATTTTTATGACTACTTCTCAAAAACACTTACAATTGAAAATTTTTGTGCAACACACACAACGCAAAGCAATTACAGTTTTTCCAGTGAATTTCAGGCAAACAAGCCTGAGTGAGACTGCCAACCGACACACATACACAGAAACATGCAACTACATTCAGTTGCTTTAGTTATGTTTAATATGCATCCTGTAGCATGCCACATTTATGGGCATTTCTTTTGCGCCAGCTAATTTGACGTTGTTGTTATTGTTGTTTGGGGTTTTTCGACGCTTTAATTTAATAAACCATAAAATTGACGCGACAAATGTGTGCGACGTGCGCTGGGTGAGTGGTAAGTGTTGATTTGATGGTATGTGTTTGATTGCTTATGCGGCATACAAACGTGATTTCTAGCCACTAACTGCTCGCTTTTAAGCGCAAGTGATCTTTTTGGAATTAATTATGATTTTGGGATTTGGATTTGGGTTATTTACAATTTTTTATATTCAATTTTTTTTTTTGAAAATTACAGACGCGTAATTTCTAGGAAATTCGCTCAAATGTAGCTGACAATACTTTAATAGCTTTGAATATTGAATAATAATTCGTCAGCTGTAATAGGCTTCTATTGAAAGTAATTTCTTCCTAACTTTGTATGGAAAGATAGAAGAAAAATGAATTTGAACGAACTGATTTTCGAATTATGGAGCGAATAAGAAACAAATTTTCATTTGATGTTTAAGTTGGATATTTAAAAAAAAATTAGAAAAAGTTAAAAAAAAAGAATTGTAAACTTTTTTGAAAAATTCCAAAAAAAAATATAATTTTAGAAAAATCTTTAAATATAGAAAAAACTGAGGAAAAAATGAGTTTAGAAGTTATTTACAAGAATCATTTTAATTTTTTTCCACTTAAAAAAATAAAAAAAAAATTGAAATTTTACAAAATCATAAACAAAAAAAATTTAAAGTTATAAGTTTTATATTTAAAAAAAAAATATATAAAAAGTAAAAAAAATAACATTGGACAATTTTTAGAAAAATTCCAAAAATATAAGATTTTAGAAGAAGATTTCAAAATCAAAAAAAAAAGAATATTATAAAAAAAATTGAATTTAATAAAATAAAATAATTGAAATTTTAGAAATCATCAACAAAAAAAACTTTTTCTTTCAAATTTTAACAAAAATAAAAATAATACTCAATTATAAACATTTTAATTGAAAATATTTTCTTTTTAATTTTACAAAAACAAAAAAAAATTAAATTAAAATTGGATTGAAGTGCTAAGACAAAATAATAATAATTACTAAAATAAAATAATTAAAAATTGTATAATAATTAATAAATAAATGAATAAAAAAATTAATATATAAAAATAAAATAAAAAAAAACTATTTTCAAAAATTTTTTACTTTCGAAAATAAAACAAAATTAGTTTCGAAAAAAATATACTATAGTGAAAATCATTCCTAAAAGTTTAAATTTATAGAACAAAATATTTCGAAAATTTAAAAATTATAACTATTCAATTTTAGTTTCGAAAATAAAAACAGTATTGAAAAAATATTAAAAATAAAATTAAAACAAAATTAGAAAACGAAAATTTTATTATTTTGGATAAAAAAGTAAACTAAAATAATATGGATAAATATTAAAAAAAAATTAATTTGAAGCAAAAAAAAAAAAACAAAAACAAACAATTTTTCAAAATTTTTATTAAAAAATAAATAAAAAAATTAAAAAAAATATCCAAAATTACATTATTATTATTTTTTTAATTTCGAAAATTAAAATAATATTTTTATTATTTTTACATATACCTAAAATTTACTAGATATGCCAGAAAATATTTTTTTTCAGAATTTTCGCAGAAAGGCGAAAGTAAATATTACAAAATAAAATTATAAAAGTAAAATTACAAAAACAAAATTTATAAAATTCGACAAAATAATTAGACAAAATCACGAATTTTTCTTTCAAAAAAATTTAGAAAGCAGAAATTAAAAAAAAAAAAACATAAAATTATTCGCACTGAAATCGAAACACAACTGTCAGTGAGCCAGTCAGCTCATCGCGTGTAGCTTAAAAGCGAGATTTGTTGTGAATGAGTTTTGAATAAATCATATGCCACAGCCTTGTTTCATGTTTTTTTATTATTTTATATAAAATATATTGGTGTTGTTGTTGTAAAAATTTTTCACTGCAAACATTTACAGCGTTGGATGTTCCCATTTTTGTAAGAGCCAAGCTGTGGGTGTTGTTTTTGTATGCATGAATTGTTGTTGTTATTACTTATGTTGTTGTTGTGTCTGTTGCTGTTTCAACTTCAACGCGCGTCGGCAATGACAAACGCTAGTGAGTTTTGTGTTTGATTTCTATGTATTTTCTTAATCTCACATACACAAGCATTCGAATACAAACACATACGTATATATACTCATATTTTTATTGTACACCGTGCGCTATACGCTATGGAAAGTGTTGTTGTTAGTTATTAAATTATACAATTAAATATTCATAAAACGTTTTGAGTTAACAAAAAGTGAGTTGAAACATTTTTAATACATATATAGGAGTAAATATGTATATATGAGTCGATTAATGTACATATGTATTGGCAGAGAGTTATCATATATGTATGATGAGCGGAATCAGCCAGCCATTGAAGTTATTTTTGCTTGTGAACACACATTCCAGTAGCCATATAGCAACAACAACATTTATATATATGGATATACAGAAGTAGTCATATTTGTATTGTGCCATTGTCTGCTTTTGTTGCCTGATGAGACATCATAAACTTGTCACTTTGCCTTTGTTGGCGTGTAAATATTGTGAAAATTATAAAAAAAAACAAAAACAATAAAACAGAAAAAGCAACAAAAGCACTAACAACAACACACACTCGCACTCATATATAAAGCAGGTGGCAAGGCTGGTCAGCCAACGGTAAGCGTTATGGCGTGTTCACCACGTCTGCTTTGTCGACAGCGCGCACTGCGTGGTTTTTAATGCGATTTTAAGAAATGCGAAACTCTTGTAATTTTATTAATTTAAAGTATAAATGGGCGTGACTGTATGGTAATGTGCACAAATGGTTTTCAATGTTATGACGGAAAATGGTAATTTTCAAACTACTGTTTGGTGTTATAAGCATAGAAATAAATAAAAAGAAATACAGCAAAAATCGATTAAAGGTAAGCGCAAATTTCTGCCTTTATACTTTTCATGAATGAAATGCTTTTTATTGTCAATTTTACTTCATTTTAGCGTTGAAAATATGAAAATTTAGTAGTCAATTGTATGGGCGCTACATGTTAGAGTCAATTAATCTTTATGATTTTCAGAACATGATTTCTGTATGTAGAAAGTAAATAATATGCAGAATTTCATGGTATTAGCTACTTAATTGTAGTAGTTATAAAGAAAATTCTGATTTTTGAGCAAGCATTTGTATGGGCGCTATATATTAGAGTCAACTGATCTTTGCGGGTTTCTCTGTTTATTTTCTACTTGCAAAAAGTAAAGGTCATGTAAATTTTCGTGAGATTAGCTGCATTATTTTAAGAGTTACAACGAAAAACCTCGTTTTTGAACAAATGTTTGTATGAGCGCTATACTTTATATTCAACCAATTTTTGCAAATTTCTCTGTCAATTGTTTACTTCAAATAACTAAGCAGTAAGCAAAATATGGAGCACTTAGCTGCTTTATTGTGGAAGTTATAACGAAAATTCCAATTTTTGAACTAGCATTTGTATGGGCGCTATATGTATATAGTAAACTAATACCAACAATTTTTATTGTACACTTTCTATATACCATAATTAGTAAATGCACAAATTTATGTGCCCCTAACAGTTAAATTATAGCAGTTATAGCTCTAAAACTCACTTTCGAACAATAATTTGTATGACCGCTATATATTTTAGGCAAGCGATCACTTCCATTTCAACATATATTTAAAACTTTGCCAAAAATATGCGACAAAATCGAATTTCAGCGCGATAGCTCTTAAACTAATAAAAATATTGGTACTCAAATATATGAAAAAATTATGGTATGTAAATTAAAATTTCGTGTTATAAATACTGACATCTTATACGCGTAGAAATCTATAAATAACTTACCTTTAACACACTTCAATACCGTGTGAATTACAACAAATTGCTTCGCTACTGGATGCCACTTGCCCAAGCGTCACTACTTTATTATTCATTTCTCTTTCATTTGCAATTTCCTTGAACTTCGCTGCTGGTGCGGTGCGCTACAATAGTCAATAGAAATAGAAATTACAATAAATAAATTCCAACAAGGCATAAATTAAATTCTAAAATAAAAAAAAAAAGTTTACTATAATTTCTACATGCTAACGACTAAGCAATTTCAAATAGCCTAGCGCCGTCATTACACTGAAGTGCTCATGTTGCACGCACCTACCATATAATGGGGCAATATTCGATTGCACTTGGATGTGCGCCAAAATATTTGCAAATTTCCCAAACGCATATAAACACCTTCTGAGTTAAGTAAAAAAACAACAACAACAATGATGGTAGCAACAACAACAATAAATAATAATATGCCACACATAAAAATTACCATATAAATTACTTTTCAATAAACACCCACCTAATGGCGGGCGTCAACGGTTAGCAGTTGAGTTGAATGTATGTGTGTATGAGTGCGTGTGTGCCTCTAGACAAGTGGTAAGTGCGCACAAGTGCTATTTAAAAGTTTGCGCTTAGCAGCACTAAACTACAATTTGTGTGCGTTTGTGTATTTATACTTGCCACATATGGTTGCAAGCATGTTTGTATATATGTATGTGTTGTTGGGCGCGCTTCTGTCCAACAACGTGTGAAAATTTGCACGTTCGAATGCCTGATAACGCGTTCGCACCCATTCGTTGCAAGTTGCAAATGCAAAGCCTTGTTGTTGCTATATGGCATGAGCACGCACTGCACTTACAGACATATATACATATGAATACAAGCAAACAAATCATCATTGGCACACAAGTAACCATCAGTCAAATCATTGGCATAGCCAAAGTTTATGCAAATTTGTAGTGTTGCAACAACGCAACGCCGCGCTGCAGGGCAATTGAGTAGGTGCGCGCATTGCCAATATATACAGACAAACAAACCAAAGTATATCATAAGCCAGCGCGCACATCGATATTTGACACGGTCATTTGCATGCAGAAAGCACCACCGTGTTGCAAGTATGTGTGTCTCTGTGCTGTTGTGACCGAAAAACCAAATGTTGCCAGCATTAAACGCAGTCGGCGCAAAAAAATATACGCACATACATACACAAATAAATTGAAATCAATTTTCAGCTTTGTGTAAGACAGTGAGCACCGCAATGAAATTGAAATGACTGTGCGCGCACTTGCTTTGATCTCGATATAGATACTCCACCGCTGTGTTGCCGCTAGTTAGTGCCACTATCAATACGAGCCACTGCAGTTGACGTTGAGGCGTGTAATACGCGCCAGTGGCAATTTATCAAAGCGCCTTTGTGAATAGAAAAAATAATGTTTTGGTAGTTTTGAGATTTTTCGGGATCGCGTGAGGTTATTGAGGCAACTAAAGACTAGAAACTGCAGAAAATAATACTATTTCAAAGGTTTTGGGAGAAATCTATTAATTTGTGAGCTATTTGTCGAGAGTTTTTTCTTGGAAAAATATTTTACATAGGTTGTACCTTGGAATAATAAGGGGTAATGGCTAGAAACTGCAAAAAATAATACTATTTCAAAGGTTTTTAGTGAGATCTAATACTTTGAGAGCTTTTGGTCGAGGGTTTTCACTTGGAAAAATATTTCACATAGGTTGTACCCTGGAATAATAAGGTCACTGGGTAGAAATTGCAAAAAATAATACTATTTCAAAGGTTTTTAGTGAGATCTAATACTTTGAGAGCTTTTGGTCGAGGGTTTTCACTTGGAAAAATATTTCACATAGGTTGTACCCTGGAATAATAAGGGGTAATGGCTAGAAACTGCAAAAAATAATACTATTTCAAAGGTTTTGAGAGAAATCTATTAATTTGTGAGCTATTTGTCGAAGGTTTTTACTTGGAAAAATATTTCAAATAGGTTGTACCTTGGAATAATAAGGGGTAATGGCTAGAAACTGCAAAAAATAATACTATTTCAAAGGTTTTGAGAGAAATCTATTAATTTGTGAGCTATTTTTCGAAAGTTTTTACTTGGAAAAATGTTTCACATAGGTTGTAACCTAGTATGGGAGAAATAGTTAGAATATGGTACGTGACAGTATTATAGAATGTGATTTAGGGATCCCGAAGGCTGAAACGGATATTAAACGATCCCAACTAAAATCAGAAGTTGTTACAGAACATATCTATATTTACAAAACCACCTTGAGAATCCAAACAGCAAGCAGTAAAGTTTCAAAATACTGCAAAAATTATTACCATTCAACAACACACGGGCTCAACAACACCAACACACCATACGCTGACCACCAACTAAGTCGTTTGCGCTACTTAGACTATATGTAGCAGCGAGAAGAAAGCAAATATAACGAAACGGCATATAAGAGGAATGGATAACAGCGTGTAGCCGCACTTAGAAAACCAACTAAAACAACTAGTGAGAAAAGAATTCTAGTAAAACAAGCACAACGGCGGCAGCAGCAATAATCCCATTGAAGTTAACAACCGACAAACGCCGCCAAAAAACGGGACAGACAGCAATACATCAAGGCGACAGGGAAGCCAATATACAGACATATTAAATGTGGTACAAGTTATTTAAGACTGGGTGGAGTCTTATTGAGGAGCTATGTGTTCGAGGCGGGTGTTGAGTTGGATGGGGTTGTGTTTATGGTATATATTTTCTAGGAGTTTTAGCGAAATTATTGCTGAATAATTTTGCTGATTTTAATTTGTTACAATTTTGGTTCCTCTAACATTCTTATACCTGTCTTCAATGTCTTTAATGCTGTCAACAAAAGCGCATAACCTCAAACCCTGTCTTTGTGTTTGCTAAGGTATCATGTCACCAAGTGTTGATGTACTTAACACCAGCATTTTGATGGCGTCGTGGCACCTGCTGGATTTCTTTAAGAGTACGCTGTGAAAATTTATATTTTTTAATTGAGAATTTGAAAAAATTTTGAAAGGAAAATTTTCGAAATTTTTTCGCAATGAAAAAATTTAAGAATTTTATTGCACAATAATATATAAAAAAAAAATTAGAAAAAATTTTGAAACAAATTTTATTTTCAAGGCTTTTCCAAACTTTTTTAAAATTTCAAATATATTTTTTTCTAAAATTTTAAAAAATAATTCAGAAAAAAAATTACAAAATCTTTTTCAAAAATTTTCAAAACTTTTTTCAAATTCTCCAACAAAAAAATTAATTTCAAAAATTATTTTTGGAGTTTATAAAATCAAAAGTTAAAAAATAATTCAGAAAAAAATTACAAAAACTTTTTCAAAAATTTTGAAATCTTTTTTTCAAAATTTTCAAAAACAAATATTTAATTTTATTTGAAGTTTATAAAAATAAGTTTTAAAATTAACAAAAAAATATATATTTTTTAGTAAAAATATATTTTTTAAAATTTTCACATAAATTTTTCACAGTGTACGACCACTCACTCTCGTTTCACATGTGTGCAAAAATGCAAAAAAACTACAAAGCTCTTTTAGCTCTAGTACTCGGCAATGTGTAATTCATTCACACCTTTTCTTTGCGTACAATTTACTTGCAACACATACAACAAACAATGGACTTACTAAATGACTGACTGCTGGCTGACTAACTGACTGACACTTGCTACTAACAAGCAATGCTAACAATAACAACAACAATTAGCTTGTCATAACAAGAAGAAGAAATGTTGCAGAAAATGCAAAAAAAAAAAATGAAACAACAACAAAGCGAAACAATGCGAATTACATTGTCTGGTAGTAGTTAAGGAGGAGAGGGGAGGGTGCCATAAAAATATATATGAACATACGGCTACATGTGCCTCAATAGTTGGCAGCGTTTGTGGAATTTCCACAATATAAATGTAAATTTTTTTCATACAACGTTTGAAGTGGTTTTAAGTCGTTTGGGGTGTGGTTAACGGTAGGTTTAAGAGATAAAATGTTATGGTGAGGGTATGAAAAGGGACGCAAAGGGTTAAGAAGGTTAGTTGTGGATATATTATTTTAATTAATAATGAAAGAACCATAAAAACAAGTTTTAAAATTAGGTAAAATTGAAGATGGCTTGAAAAAATGTTTGAGAAGGAGTTGAGAAAGTGTTGAGATCGCTTTGAACATGTATTGAGAATCCTTAGAATGAAGCTAAAAGAAGTTGCGACGAAACCAAAATTGAAATAAATGATTTCGGGAAAATTTGTGTAAATTACCAGAGGTTAGTGTATTGAGACAAGCTTGAGAAAGTGTTGAGAAAACTTTAAATGTTGCAACAAAGCAAAAAATAAAAAAAATGATATCAATAAAATTTGTGAAAATAGCCAGAGGTTAGTGGGTTGAAAAAGACTTGAGAAACTGTTGAGAAACCTTTAAATGAAGCTAAAGAGTGTTGCAACAAAACGAAAAATTAACTAAATGATTTCGAGAAAATTTTGTAAAATATCCAGAGGTTAGTGGGTTGAAAAAGGCTTGAGAAAGTGTTGAGAATAATTAAAGAAGGTATTAAGAAAACTTTGAGAACCTACTGGGACCACTAAAAATATATTTGACTACTTAAAGTTGAAAAAAAGTTCGATAAGCTGTGAGAAAGCATTGAGAATCTGTTGAGAAACCACAAATTTCAATCACAAATCATTCATAATATTATGCTCGCAAGGGTTAAGTCAAAATACACACTCAGCTACACTAACACACGCTTACATAATAAAAATGCATGTAAATTCAACTATTTAGAGTGCTGTTGCCTTGAGCTTGAAACTCATAACGTGCGCTTCGTTAGCGAAAATTCACATGCCAATATATACAAGTTGGTATAGCGCTCTTGTACGTATTTAGCGCAGTATGAATATGTTTGTAACAATGCAAAAATGCATATAGGTTTGTTTGCAAGCTACGGTAGCCGCCTGCCACCACATATGTGGCTTAATGAAGCCGTTCGAGTGTTTTTCCTGCTTATACTCAAGCACCATGGCACACATAGCCTTGCATATATGTATGTAATATATATATATTTCTGTTGGCATGAGTGCGCACATTTCGGTGGTTTGTTGTTTTGTATTGTTGGCCTTGTTGTTATTATTTTCATTCATTGCATGCGGTGCGCTGCTTTATCGACTGCGTTTACTTGGAGGGTTGAAGAATTGGTGTAAGTTGGCATAAAAATGTTTATAAAAATATAAATTATTTAAAAAAAATTTATTTATAATTTTTTTCGCTTCTTTTAGCATAAAAAAAATTTCAGAAAAATTTAAAATAAATTTTTTTAGAAATATTTATGTTTTTTTTTCGAGAAAAATTTTATTTTTTAAATTTAAAAAGATACTTGAAATAAAGTCGTTTGGGATTATAATAGAAAAAAAATTTTCGATAAATTTTTCTAATAAAAATTTAGTTTTTTACAATTTTTTTTACCGAAATTTTGAATTTTTTATACTTTTATAAATTTAAAAATTGTAAAAAATCTCCAAAAATAACACAAATAATTATTTTTTGCTCATGCAATAAATAACTGTTAATTTTACACTTTTTATATGCTCAAAAATAGCTAAGCAACTGCAATAGCTCAACTTTTTAGCTCATTCTCCTTAGTTTCACCTAAAAAAAATTTCAACATTTTACTCACTAATTTCGTTGCTAAAATATGCAGTAAGACACCTGCAAAAATTCAACATTGTACAACTTAATTAAGCAAAGTTATGCGCATTTTAGTGCAAACGGCCCCTGGGGATAGACTACATTTTTCACAAACTGCTTGCTGCTCAATGACTTCTATCGATTTTTCCATATAAATAAACATGCAGTATTAGCAAACAGCAAATACGAGTCAAAAACAATAACAACAACATACAACAACATATAATAAAAACAACAACAACAGCTCCACATAAACTATTTTTCAGCGCAAATAAATTAAAATCGCAAACCAATTTAATTGCTACAGCTTGATATTATTCACTCAACACTTTCGTAGCACTAGTTTTTATATTTCTAATTAATTAGTTGTTGTTTTTGTGCGAGTTTGCTACTTTTGGCTGCTAGCGCTGTTGAAAAGTTGTTTTCAGTTGTATTTTATTATTGTTGTAGTTGTTGTTGTTGCTCTTGTCAACGCGTCATCGCCCCGTTAATAGCCAGCTGTCAGCTCGTATGTTACAACTCGATTACACAGCGTTCGCTGGCGGGCATAGACGCGCGTGCGGCCGCCACATCACCGACGGCGCTGCCTCATCCTTCTCTTCAGCTTCTTCTCATGCGCCACATTTGTTGTTACAGAATGAATTATTAATAAATTTATGTGTCCATACAAGTACTTACGGCACTAACTGGTGCAGTTACAAGTCGTGGTAGCAGCAACAACTACAACAACACATATTGTATGCTAACAACCTGCAACAGCGACGTTGCACATCCGCTGACAGCAACAACAAAATACATTTACTTGTGAAAAATGCCTAGCTTACTAACTAGCCAGTGGCAGCAACAACAATAACAACAAAAAACAACTTGAAGTTGAAAAAAAAAATAGTAGACTAACTCTAGCGCTGGCTGTAACTCACTTTCCGCTGACAACAACAACAACAACCAGCCATACAAACAACAATTATTACAACAAATGTTCGCTTGCAAACAATTAATTTTGTACTGCGTTGATTGCCATTTTAATCATTAACACCGTCAACGCGTTCATTTTTCATGCATGGCTAGTCCGCGCGTACAGCAGCAACAAGCAGAGCAACAACAACAGAAAATGATAAACAGCAACTAAGTTGCAATGGTAGCATACATAAGTGGCTGACTGTAAATCAGCATTGCAGCGCCTCGAGTGTAGCTATGCATGAAAGCTTCAGGGCGCCAGAAGAGTAGCACAGGGGAAAAGCAGTGTGTAGCAAAGAACGGAAGAGCGATTGTCGAGTGAAGGCAAGCAACTAACAATTATGATTAATGTTTAGATGACTTTGCTGTGGTAAGGAAATGCGCAATAAACATAATGAGCCAGTGATCAATGAAGTGAAAGTAGAAAAATATGTGCAGAGCTTAAAGCTATGTAGATGAATTTCGTTATTTTTTATGTTTTTTAATGCGAAGTACTTTGCTAAGTTTTAATAGCAACAAAAATTTCATTGAAGTAACAAAAAAGTCTTGAGAGCTTTAAAGCTCTGGAAAATTGGGAAGCTCTTATATAAGTTTAAAAAAGGAAATTTGGCATAAGAAACAACTACAAGTGTTTTATTTATTATTTTGTTGCATAATATTGCCTAGAGCTTTAAAGCTTTGATGGTATTTTTGAATTTGTGTAAATAATTTGTTGATATAATTATTAGCAGCATAAAATTTAGCAATATGTATGTGTATATGTTCATAAATATGAAAAATTTTGGTAAATGAAAGCAATTTAATGTGAGTTTTTACAAAAAGCTCAAAAGCTCTGTAAAACTTTACCACTAACTTTAAATTTTTTGCATAAAATTATCGTAAACTCAGCATTTATAATATTTGATGAGAAAAACTGCTGAGAGCTTTAAAGCTCTTTGAATAGTCCTTAAAGCTTTTGAAGTTTTACAACTGATTTTGTTGTTTTAAGTGAGTTTTAGTAGAAAAGTATCCCTCTAAGCTTTAATAAATCGATATTAATTGGAATTCTGTACCAAAAAAGCTCCAAAAGCTTGAAAAAATGCTTTCTATTTAACTAACCACAAGTGTTTACATTTAAAAAGTCTCCGTAAATTTGAAAACAATTAATTGCAACATATTTCATCACGAGTACTTAGCGCTAAGTACTCATATAATGCCGCTAAGCATCTCACAACTTTCAGTTTAAGTTTCTTCACGCCGCCGACTTCAACAATCAAATATAATTAAGTACATAAACTTGAATTTCGCCAGATTCGTTTCCTCTAACCTCACACTGCGGCTTAACAGGCTTATTGAAAACCGAAAAAAAACAAATAACTTTAAATTAAATGAAATTGCAGCAAACTTGCCACAAATCGTTTGGTACAGAATGCGCATGCGGGCCACTCACTCATTCACTTACTCACTGGCTCATTCAATGCGCTGTTGCATGTGCTGCATTAATAAAAACGACACAATCACTGCCACCAGTCATATGCACAGGCATAAATATACAATTTGCTTTGTTTTTGTTGTTGCCTCTTTGTTGAAACACCACGATGCAACTGGAACTGCGCATGCGCGTCGGATTTAGTGCTGTCGCTACTGAGATTGCCGCATACAGACGAGTGCTTGAGTGGGCTTGACTGACGGACAGTGATGGTGTGTTAAGGAAGTGAGAGGGGGGTTGTTGTTATTGTTGTTGGCGTGTCTTTGATATCGTTTGGCGGCAATGCGACAATTGTCGCAAATTTATCATTTTAACGCGTTGCACATACCAAATTGCCACCGCAATTGTGGGTTGGTATGCATTTCATGCCTTGATGTTGGTGTAAGTGGTTGCTTTTGCTAATGCAATGTTGTTGCCGCAAGTGGTGTGGCACATTTCATGGTACATTTAATTGAAATCTGTAGTAATTCGAAAGATCAAAACAAAAAACCACAAAACAGCTTGTTGGAAGCGCACTTGAAAAGCTTTTTACTCAAAAAGCTTTATTGCAAAAGACTAAAATTTCATTAATTCCCTGCTTTAAAATATAGAGTCGACACCACTGCATTGTTATTTTGTGTGTTGAAAAAAATTTCGCCACTTTCCCATCATATTTCACAGCAAAAAATCTCTCCCTTGTTTGGCACATGCAACAGTGTGCCCGCATTTGGATGCGCGAAATGCGCATTCCAAAATAATAAAAAAAAAACAAATTCAGTAACGCTTTAATTAAGCTTAATTAAGTGGCAATTGAGACGCGTTAATAAAAACTGAGAATTGCAAGTCATAATAATAAAATCAAAATTGTGAAGAAAACTGATTTCGCGAAGAAACATGCGATGTGGTTTGCGAATTAGTCCTTTTTAAGACAATATTCATAAATTTATTGCTTACTCAGTGTAATATCACAATATAAGCTTTTGAGCTAAAAAAGCTTTGAACGCTTTCGAAAGCTCCGTGGCTTAAAAAGCTCGAAAGCTTGGCTATAATAACTGATTGCAACTTGCAAGATATTTTGCATGTTTGACACTGAAAGCTTCATCAAAATGCAAGATCGGACTTTGAAAGCTTTTGAGAACTTTTGAAATCTGATATTTAAGCAGATCAAGATCACAACTTATAAATTTTTCAATCCTATGCAATTGTAAAGTAACAACCAAAGTTGAGAAATATGTGTTAAATTGAAATGAAAGCTCGACTCAAAGCTTTTTTAGTTATAATACGAATTTCTGATGATATACCAGACATAAAATTTGAAGATCTGTGAAATCATAACAAATTAAGCGCGCTAAAACATTTTTAAAAAATTTCTCGCTTTCTGGAAAAAAGCTTTCACCGCATGCTTAAGAGCTTTTAAGCTTGACACGACAAAAAAATACTAAATTAATAAAAATTACAATTTTCTACTGCAATTAAATAGATTCAAGCTGATTAAACGATCTTCAATTGACTTTGCGAGCTTTAAAGCTCCTTTCAGCCAATTTTCTTTACAGTGTAGCCACAAATATTAAATTACATTGATAATACAAATAAAATGCGTACACGCAACAGCGCCAGCGCTTAGAGGTCAGCAAAAAACAATGGAAATTACCGGTTCGCCGCAACACTAGCAGCAGCTGTGGCAAGACGAAAATGTAGCAGCAACAACATTAAATAAAATAAAATACAACATTTGTTGACTGTCACTACCAGTTGTTGCACGTTACGTCAATTTATCTACATAAAGCAAATAACAACAACGTTTATAGCGTTAATTGCTTGCGCATTTCAAGCTTGGTCCATTTCATGCGTACAGCCCAGAAGTAACAGACGGACGACCCGTTGGAACGATATGTACTGCTGAGCGTCGAAAGCGCAGTGCCTCATATGGCTTGTTGCAAGCAGCAACCGTCAATGAATTGCTGCAACCTGTGCAGGCTGGCGCCCGTAAAGCCCGCTACCCGCTGACAGCCGGGGTCTAAGGACTCCGCAAACTTCTTTACGGTCTTCAACGCTCAGCTCAACCAGTGTTTATTGTCTTTGTACCGCATCCATATGTATTTATTATCGGTTTATCTGCGGTTTCGTGCAACACCCGCTTCTCCAATATTCAGCAATATTTCAGCTGTCCGTCTGCGCCTATGTCGAACCGTTGCAAACTCTGTTGCAGGCTCGATCAACGCGCACGTCCCAGTTTGACTGTCTGTTTGTTCAGTGTCAACTCCGCCCACTTTTTAAACACTGTTGTTGGTGCTATTGTTGTTGTTGTTGTGGCCGTCTACGTGTTCGCTGGTATGGTAACTAAATTACTTTTGAGTGGAAGATTATTATGATCCCTTCAGGGCGACACCCCGCTTATTATGCCATGATCTTGTGCATATAGCGTAGCGTGTTGTTGTTGTTTCTTATTTGTTTTTGTATTTTTTATTGTTTTCCTTTCAATGTTCTTCGTCGAGTTTTTTGGGTTTCTTCTGCGACTCTGCGTTCTCGCACATCGTTAATCATTGTGCGCTAACTGTCCGTCCGTCCGTCCGCAAGTCTCGCACACACTCATCCATCCGAAAATCCATTTAGCGCTACTTATTTATGCTTTGCTGTCGCTGGTAGTTCACTTGGTCAGCTGTCTGGCTGCTGCTTAATCAAGGGAAATACGCTCGAAGGCGACCCCCAACCAAACAGCCAATTAACTAAGTAGTAAACTCTCTGCAACGAGTGAGTAGAAAGAGATTTGCTTAGCATAGCAATACGCGCACGAAACCCTTAATCATCGTCATTAACATATACTTAACCACCGAATTTCCAAAATATTTACAAGACCTCAACAAATTGCGTTGAACTGGAGCTCTGGAGCTTTACGCGCGCCCACCAACGCGTTCGTCTACTGTTAAGCGATGCTGCTGCACATTAAGCAAGTCATCTTTGAGGCAACAAGAACTCACAACCTTTCCTCTTCGTCTTCCCCGTTGAATATACTTCCGTTTTACTCTTCTTCGTCGGCCTTTTCGTCCTCTTTTTCATCAGTCCTTCCAACTTCTTGTCCTCCAATTCTTCCTCTTCACCTCTTCTTTGGTCATCGTCATCTTCTTCTCCGCCGCCTGCCACAAATCATCACATTATTAGACGGCCAATCAACTTAAGCACTCTCTTTCTCATTCATTTTAATCCAATTCAAACGATCGTGTTACGCGTACCTGTCATTTAGCTAATCCGGCTAATTTTTGCTTTGTGCGCACATCCACAGTTCAGCTCAGCTCGCTGCGCAGTTGTTTGTCGTCCGCTGCGACAATTTGTTCCGTTTAGCATGGAACCGAACTCGGCTGCTTACCAAGCTCACTTTTTATAACTGCACTGCTGCTCGCTTTGTTGCTTTGTCCGACGGGAGATTCCCTTTTGGTGTCTTTTCTTTTGATTATTGAATTGAGTTTTCAGCGATAAAACAAACCAAAGTCTCAAATGGTTAGCTCATTTGTTGTGGGAAGCTCAAGAGTATTTGTTTCGAGCTCGACACTATTTTGGAATGATCTTGTTCGTCCATAATCTTTTGAGAATCATGGACACGCCAATCCAATCCAATCCAATCTTATGGATGATTCGTTATGAACTCCAACTAAACTTGTACTCTTACGAAGCTCCAGAGTTCAATTAACCATTTTCGTTTCTTTTTACTATCTCCATATCAATAGTGATCTTTAAAAGTCCATTCATGACTCAAGGTTTTATCCATCAGACGGATGTAGATAGTTCCGATGGTCCATCCATCGAAAAGGCGTTGCCACGTTGTTTTTAAGGTTAGTGGATCCCTTTCGAACCTTATTACGATCTCTTCATATCAAATCTGACTTCAAGACGGACAACCATACTAAGGTTAGATCTCTCATGAACCTCTTTTCCTCTGTGAACACAGTGCATCCACTACCTCTCACAGTGTATACCTTAAAGTTCGTCCTTCACACTTCGTTTGCCTTCGTCATCACTTCTTTCATACTCAGCCTACCCTTCAAGCGCCCTCAACTGTCATACCTTGCTGCTGATCTTGTCTGCATGCCGGTTGTTTGTTTTCCTGATCGTTGGGCATATTACGAAGAAAAAATAATGGATTATTTCACGATCGAGCGCCAGCATGGACAGCGCGCAGAGGACAAATCGTACGAAGAATGAAAACGAAAATAAAAAAGCAAAAGTAAAAAAAGGAGACACAAAAAAGTAGACAGTAGAGCATTGTCTTCGTAGGGGTCAGCCGACAAGCGAACGAGGGGCGCAGACAACGCAACATATGAACGAAGTCGCTGCTGCTGCGGCTGGCTGTCAAGCCGTGATCCTCTGCATTGCAGCGTTTATGTGCGTGCCACTCGTTTGTAATACTTAAAGAGTTTGCGTACGGTCCGTCCAGCCGTCGCTGAGGCTGGTTAGCGCGCGAGACGTTCAAATAGCCGCAAGCGTTCGACACACAATTGTTTTGTGGCTGGCAGGCCAGTGGAGTCCCAGGCCAGTCGAGCCCGGTTGATCATATGTTTCCTTCGCTTGTTTGCTTGTCTTAAATTATTTTATGTGTATTAATTTTGGCTGGTGTTAGGTGCAGAAAACCAACAATGAACACTTTAAATGCAATGTGTTGATAAGGACGACCACGTCCACTGGGCGTTTACCTCGTTGTTTTTTTTTACATCACATTGGTTTTGTTGTTGCGCTACACTTCGTTTACTTTGCTCTTCACTTCATTTGCTGATCTTGGCTTGGTGTATTGCTGATACGATTGCCTGCAATGTGGGTACGATCGCGTTGCCTTTTCGATGTGATGAGTGATGAGCAAGATGTTGGCTGTTGATGAAGATGATTACTACACGCCTGCCTTGCTGGCTGCGGCGTGTGGAGGACGTTGTTTAGGAAATGAAATATGTGTTGTGGTCTACAAAGCTGTTATGCCTTTGAATTGATGACAGCCTAAATGAAGTTGGAAAGGTGTAATGAGGTGCAAGTTGAGCGAAGGAGTTGTGTGGGTTGATGGTAGATGGCCGGGTGGTACACATTTTAGTGATAGATATTAGAACTTTCGAAAGCTTTTATAGCCAGAAAGTTTATAATACTTCTATTGAAGCCAATTTTATGATTAAATAAATATATAAAAGGTTATATGAAAAAATTAAAAGCTTTTTTACAAAAGCTCAACAGGCTGAAAGCACAATAACCATCTTACGAATAACAATATTTATTTGAGAAACAAAGCTACAATCAAGTTTTTGATTTTTTTGTAAAAAAGCTTTCGGAGCTTTCAATCTTAAAAGCTTTTTTAGAACTCAAAAAATTAAAAACATGCAACAGGCTGAAAGCATGAAAGCACTGACCTTATGTATAATAACATTTATTTGATAATCAGTTTCAATCAAGGTTTTGAGTTTTTTTGTAACAAAGTTTTCAGAGCTTTCAAGCATAAAAGCTTTTTTAGAACTCGAAATATGAGAAATATGCAAATAAACCGACAAATGATAAAACAAAATTGTTTAAAGTTTTTTAAGATCACTTAAAGAGCTTTCGACCTAAAAAGCTTTTTGAGAACTCAACAAGTCATAGATTTGTAAATAAATCGAAAAATAAATATAAAACCAAAATATGTACGGTTTTTACTGAACAGTTCCTGCATAGCTTTTAGTGTTTAAAACATTTAGTTAAAGCTTTCATAGAGCTTTCAGTAGTAAAAAGGACAAATTAAACGCCATTTAATAACTATTTACATTAATGCAAATTATATATCAAAATTAGCTGTCACAATGGCATACTCAGTCTTTTGCTACAGTTTTCAAGAGCTTTCATGTCAAAAGCTCGTTTCAATATTGTGCTTTCGGTGTTTATTAGTATTAATTGTCCACACTAAATCCACTATATATCACAAATATACATTGAACTCCTGAAAAAGTGTCGCATGCGCATTAATGCACTCGTGCAACACTTGCCACATGTGGTGGCGACATAACAATTTACTAATTTGTCAGCTACTGTGCGCTTTTAGTTGACACTATGCTGCTGCAACAGCATAATAAGCAACTGCAATGTTCCATTTTTATTATTTTTTGCCAATGTTGCATGCAACAAATTGTATGGGTGCAAGGTAGTAAACGGTCTACACTGGTGCTACTGAATTTTCATTTTTATGATTTGCGCTTTGTTTGCTGCAATTTTTTTATTACTTTAGCTTTGCGTTGTTGTTACTGTTATAGTTGTTGCCACGTTGTATTTAATGTTTATAGTGCAGTTCATGGCTTGCAACAATGATGTGCTATTGTGTTTGTGGCAATTAATATGCTCATCAACACTTAACTAACACTAACCGTTTGAACAAGTGCTACTTGCCACTCGCGCTATTCACTAGCTGCCACCACACTTGCCACACAACCGCGTGTATGCAACATAGGCAGTGTGGCGCATTTGTCTCCCAACGCTCGATGCTGTTTTATGCAGCAGACGGTACATAAATTCACGCGCTCAACATTTGTTGCAATAGCCATGCAACAACAAAAACAACAACAACTATAACTTGCCACAATTTGTTGTTAACCACACGCATGCGTGTTGTGCAGCATAGCGCTACCGGTTTGTCAGCTTGTGCGTTTTGACGACTGACTACCTTGAGCGCAACTGTTGTCGTTTGCACGCAAGCGCAACAAAAGCGAAAAATATGAAAAACATGCAACAAAAATACAACAATAATAATAATAATAATAATAGCAAAGTGCAACAACTACACACTTGCTACTTGCCACACTTAACTGCGCTCGTTTCAGTGTGCGTGTTGCTCTGCAGCAGCTGTGCTGCAACTTGCCACTTTTGCCATATTATTGTGCCTTGCCACATGATTATTAATAACAGTTATAATGCTACCACTATGCATAAATATTGATGCTACCACTATTTGCGCCAAATGGTGCATGTTGCATATACTAGTTGTGTTACCTAAATGGCAGTTACCAGCACCATTCATGCCACATATGTTTGTGTGGCAAGTAGAAAAATACTATAAAAACACCTAATGCAACTATCAATTTGGCGACGCGTCTGTGTGCGGCATTTGTCACAACAGTAAGCTGATAGCAATATATAAGCATGAATTGTTAGTGGGCTGCAACATCCGTTGCCGTTGCTGCTGCTGCCACTGGGGTGTTGCAACTGTTTTGCAGCGCGTGCAAATAATTTCCGCGAATTTGTTGTGTTGAATTGATTTATTGCGCATAAAATGGGCATCGTTATGACAGCATTTTGCTGCAATGGGTGTACTTGCAACATGCCACATGATATGTATAGATACTAGTTGCTGCTGAGTAATCGTGTTACTGGAATCTATTGAAATTGGTTTGTTACATAAAAATCATGATTTTTGTACTTGCAACATGCATATTTTTTCGTGTGGCAACAAGTTTTTTCGAATTGATTTGGAAGCGTAAAATATACTTTAACTGATTAAAGCATAAATTGGTTGTGTTGCAAGTTGAAATTGTTGTTGCAACAACAAGAACATACTTGCCACATAAAAGTAAACTGTATTATTTGCAGAACACATACAAGTAATTTGAAAAGATGTCATAAAGTAATGTTGCAACAATGGAAACATGTTTTGTAAATATTGATTTTAATTAAATGTTGTTGCAACATACTTAATTATACGAAAATTGCAATTTTATATCATTTACAAGTGTGTATATAGCTAGATAACAACTTGCAACATACATATTAACAAACGTATTTTGTTGTTAATTAAAAATTAAATGCTTATTTGGTACGTTGCAGCCAAACTGAACTTGCAACATGATGAGAAATCATTTCAAATGTCTCTACAATTAATAATTATTATTGTTTTTCTAAAAAAATAGCACTGATAAGCATTTTGTATGCTTGCAACATTGGACAAACAATTGCCATAAAAGCGAAATTCAATATTTAAACTTGCAACACGCAGAAACTTTCATAAATTTTTATTTAAAGTTAACGAAAATTATATTTTTACCCATAACGGTTAAGATTTTAGAACAGTTATACTTGCAACATTCATAAAAATCCCTTAAATAACAAAAAAAAAGAAACTTTTCTTGCAACATGTGAGATGCTTAAAGTGCCGCACATAACACAAGCTAAAGTTCATAAGCATAAATATTGTGCTTGCAACATTGAAACCAGTTTGCAACAGGCACATTATGCGCTTGCCACACATTAGTTACACCAATAACGCTAACAACGACAACATTTTTTGAAGCTTTTGATGCATTGATGCCGCATCGACTTGCTTGCAACCAACCCCCTACGCGTGCATTGGCCACACAGGCATCGGCCGTATTGTTGTTGTTGTTGCTTTTTTGTATATGCTTTGTCTCGCTAAATGCCTTCTGCTGTGGGCTATGTTGCTAGTTATGTTGTACAACTAACGTTGCAACATTTGTAACTACTTTTGTTGTTGTTGGCGCTGCCGCCGCATTATCTTTGCCGCAGATCGTTCTGTTGCCTCGTCTGCATATACAATACAAGCAATACAGCATTACTGCAATTTCAATTGTTGCTTGCTGCCTGCCACACATCCTCTTGCAGCCTTGTTGCAAGCAAGCAAAAAAATCGCAAAATTTGTTGCTGCTGCTGCGTGACGATTTATGAGCGTCGGCTGGCGCAGATGACTGTTATTAGTTGTATTGCAGCCAATACAACCTGGCTTCGCTGCAGCAACAACAACAATAAAGCCAACTATCGTGCTTGCCACACACACCGGCAACTGCGGCGTCTTTTTTGCCACCACATCACTCGCTTATTTTTTGCACCGGCATTTCGTGGTGAGCGCTTGCTTTTTGTTGTTATTGCATCTCCCGCTGTTTGCCACATGCGTGCAACGCATCCGCTGCGTCATGTAGGTGTCTGTGCGCCCACTTTGCCACAGCCGCGTAGGGGCTTGTTAGCGCTGCTTGCTGTTGTTGATGTTGGTATTTGCGATAACACGATATATTTTGTACCTGTGTATTCAGTTTAGTTGTTGCTGCAGCTTGTTGCACGTACATGGTGGGATCTGTGGCCGTTTGCCTGTAGTTGTTGGTTGTTTGGCGCGTTTTTTCTCGCTTTGTTGCATATTGCACAATTAACAGCAACGGCGCATGTAAACGATGTGATAATATTGACGATGACAACAGCAACAACAACAACAACAAATCAGCAACAAGCCCACATATTTCATTTCTGTTGTTGTTGTTGTTGCTGCCGCATGCTCGTTCATTTCAACTTATCGATCGCCGGCGCTGATGAGATTCCACAGCCGCGCGCTTGGCCGTTGGTGGTCGTCTGCTTGCCACACTGCTGGCCCCCCTACATTGTTGTTGTTGTTGTTGTATAAATATGCGCATTTTCCTGTTGCCAAACTGATCGTTGTCGCCACTGCAAGCCCACAGGCGCACCTGTAATTTCCTTTGAATGAGCCCGGATGAGCGTCGTTGCGGCCGACGAGTGTTGCTTGCCACACCATATGCTGTATGTGTTTGATCACATATTGCTGGTGTTGTTGTTGTTTTTCGCGCTGATGCGCTTGTTGACTTTTTAAATTTAGTCATTCGTTGTGCACTAATGCCAAATTGCTGTTGCCCTAAGGCGTCATGCCACAGTTGGGCATTTACATAAATTTTAATTAAAACTAATTATTTGTTGTAATTGGGATTTGTGGCAACGTGCGGCAACGTAGTGCGGCAGGAAGTTATGCAAATGCATGTGGCACTGTCACAGCTTAAGTGCAAATATATACTTCTCAAGCATTTAGTATGCTGTGCATCTTTTGTTGCATGCTTGATGACTTTTGTGGCATGCTTGTTAGGTACCTAGTCCGGTACTACATTTCGTGAAATGTATAAAAGCTGAAGCTATTTAATTTATAAAACAACGCGTACTCATATAGTATAAAAACTAAATTTTATAGTATGCTTGAACATGATTGACACACCAGACAACACTGCGTACTGCTTAAAATAAGCAAATTTATGAATTATTCGAAGCAATATTGGCATATAACCTGGTAGTAAGTGACTAAGTACATATTTACTGGGATTGAACATGCTTGTTGAAGTCACGAAAATTAAGTTTTACATATTAAATTTAACATTTGGATCAGTTCGTGCAAATAATATATAAGAAATAAATTATTATTATATGCTTGAAAATGATTGACGTCTCATATCGTACTACAAATTGCTTAAAATATGCAGATTTCTAAACTAAAATTAGTTAGTTATACTAGTAACGAGTGATTGAGCGCATATTTATGACGATTGAACATAATTGTTTAATAATAAAATGTTGAAAGGCGTTTTGGAATTGATATTTCTATAGAAGTTTCATAAAAACGCTTGTAAGAAAGCAAAAATATAGGAATTTTGCAAATATTTAGTTGCGTCAATATGATTGTTAGCATAAATAACATTGAATTCTTGAAAATTTAAAAATGTTCGCAGTAATGATTTTTCAAATTGTATTATAAGCCACTTTTATGTTAGCTTATTGCTGACACAACAGGCTTGAACACTGTTTTTATACATCTCTAGTGAATAAAACTAATTTGCAGCAACTGTAATAGTTTTATAAGCATTATACCATAGCATTTTCATAAAAAAATTCTTTTTAAAGATAGATTTTACTTTGCTTGAATATGATTGATGACTTCACTTACCTTTAAAATCAGTTGCAAATTGCTGATATGGCATTAAAATTGCTGTATACACGTATTTAACTTTTTACAATGCATGCTTGACGCTAGTTTTATAGGCTTGATTGTTGATTTTTCAAACAATACGCAGCTTGAGGCAAATATGAAGTTCAAATTGGCAGTTTCAAACGTCAAATGGCTAAATGTTAACAATTTTTGCCATGCTTGAAGGGCTAAAAAAGCTGAAAAAAATTAATTTAAGGTATTTTTAATATATTTTGAAGTCGAATGAGTAGAAAAATTGTTATGGGAAAAATAATTACTAAAAAAAATAATAATTAACTTCTGCCGACTGTTAAAATTCGCCATGCGCCCGCATATTCATGCCCTCAAGCATATATTTTTGTTACAAACACTTCAATTACAGACAGCATACATCAAAAAATTAACTTTCTAGCGATGAAACGAATTGGAAAAATCAAAACATTTACACATTGCTTGAATGAAAGCAACAACAAAATATGCGAATAACCAAATGAATTCAAATAAAATGCAAATGATATTAAACCGCCAGGCAAATAGCGCGAAAATGAATAGGAAGACAACAAAAATTTGTATATGAAAGAATACAAAAAACGCCAACAAGCGCTAATGGCGCAACTTAAAGCGCCGCCCGTAATTTTATTGGCTTTGGCAAAGCAACAACAACAATAAAGCAAAAACATTGAAAAAGTTTATAGCAAGCAAGCAAACATTTGCAGCCAACTGAAAATCTGATTAAAAGCAACAAAAAATGTTAAAACCCAAAGCAAACGGCTGAAAAAAAATTAGAAAAAAAACGAAAAAAAAATTGAAAAAATGTTTGTCAGCGCAGAGAAAAAACGAACGAAACAAATCAACACACGTAAAACTTTCAGCGCAAATGAGTAACTGCAAATGACAGGCTGTCTATGCGAAGTGAGTGAGTGAGGGTTGGTGTGTTGTGTGTTGGAGGCGGAGTGAAGCGCAGATAAAAGAGTAGGAGCGTAGTAGGAGAAGTCACAAAGCGAAATGAGACAAAATTAAATTAGCGCAGCCAATACGCTGAGCGAAAAGTAAGCTTAATTTAAATGCAGTTCAAGCATGCTTGAAGTGTTATAATAAGCGCGCTGGCAGCAAATAATAACGTAAATGTTTAATGAAATTAATATGAAATTTAATCGTGTAACAATTTTATACAAATAGCTGGTTATATAGGTGATGCTTGAAGCATGCTTGAATGCATTTGCAAACATTTATAGTGTTTTTAGATGTATATAAAAGAAATATATACTAACGGGTGATTTTTTTGAGGTTAGGATTTTCATGCATTAGTATTTGACAGATCACGTGGGATTTCAGACATGGTGTCAAAGAGAAAGATGCTCAGTATGCTTTGACATTTCATCATGAATAGACTTACTAACGAGCAACGCTTGCAAATCATTGAATTTTATTACCAAAATCAGTGTTCGGTTCGAAATGTGTTTATCGACAAATTTTGTTCAGCGATGAGGCTCATTTCTGGTTGAATGGCTACGTAAATAAGCAAAATTGCCGCATTTGGGGTGAAGAGCAACCAGAAGCCGTCCAAGAACTGCCCATGCATCCCGAAAAATGCACTGTTTGGTGTGGTTTGTACGCTGGTGGAATCATTGGACCGTATTTTTTCAAAGATGCTGTTGGACGCAACGTTACGGTGAATGGCGATCGCTATCGTTCGATGCTAACAAACTTTTTGTTGCCAAAAATGGAAGAACTGAACTTGGTTGACATGTGGTTTCAACAAGATGGCGCTACATGCCACACAGCTCGCGATTCTATGGCCATTTTGAGGGAAAACTTCGGAGAACAATTCATCTCAAGAAATGGACCCGTAAGTTGGCCACCAAGATCATGCGATTTAACGCCTTTAGACTATTTTTTGTGGGGCTACGTCAAGTCTAAAGTCTACAGAAATAAGCCAGCAACTATTCCAGCTTTGGAAGACAACATTTCCGAAGAAATTCGGGCTATTCCGGCCGAAATGCTCGAAAAAGTTGCCCAAAATTGGACTTTCCGAATGGACCACCTAAGACGCAGCCGCGGTCAACATTTAAATGAAATTATCTTCAAAAAGTAAATGTCATGAACCAATCTAACGTTTCAAATAAAGAACCGATGAGATTTTGCAAATTTTATGCGTTTTTTTTTAAAAAAAAGTTATCAAGCTCTTAAAAAATCACCCTTTAAATATGGATAAAATCGCAACTAAATTGTTTGCTTGAAAATGTTTCAGTATGCTTGAATAGACTTGTTATAGATGTATGAATCTGGAAACTTAAAATTTTTGTTAGTAAACTGCGACACATGTAAAATATTACTTTTTGGCACATAAATTATGAATTTTTCAGATGCTTGAATATGCTTTTCGATGCTTTATGCCTCAAAATATATTAATAAAGTAGAATAAAAATTTAAAATGTATGAAAAAACAATAAATATAAGCTAAGAAATACATTTTAAGCATGCCTGAACATGATTGTTTATTATGTGAAGTGCTTAAAAGTGAAATTTATTGAAAATAGCACGAAATATGTGTATAAACTTAGTTTTTAGAACATCAAGCATAATTTCTGCCTAAGCTTGAATATGCTTGAACATGTTTGTTTATTATACAAAGTGCTTAAAAGTGAAAGTAATTGAAAATACAAAGAAATATGCGCATGATTGAATATGCTTGATATGCAAAAATACATTGGAATTGCCAGAAAATGTACAGCTACGTGTTTTAAAGTCGATTCATGCAATTTTTAAACCATATTTTAACGTTTCATTATGCTTGAACTGTGCTTGTTGGTAATTATTGGACTCAAAAGTTGTATATTTCGTTGTCAATATTTTTTATTACGTATTTGATATTACTTAGCACCAAATTCAACTATTATTCACTGTGTATTCGTACAATTTTTGCGCTTCAATGGCGCCCGCCAAAAATACGCGACACGACAGATATGCCAAACAGCCAACCAACCAAGCAAGCAGTCAGTCAGCCAAAAAAACACGTTTACACACAACAAAAACACCAAATAAATGTAAGTGTTCATACGTTGTTGCCTAATGAATGCGCTGCGATGCGCATAGATATGTGTTAGACACAGATATAAAAGTAATAGCAACAACAACAACAAAATCAACGAAAATTGCTAAAAGTGCGCGCGAATTAAAAGCGACAAGCAAACATATAAGCCCCAAGTCAGGCAGTCAATAAGCTGAAAAATAAGCAAATGAGCGCATGTGAGTGCATGTGTGTGTTTTTGCTTATCTGTTTGGCTGTGTTAAATAATTTAATTTAATTTTTTTCAACCGAAAATGTGTGAGTGCGTGTGTTTGTGTTCTGGCAATGAAGTGTACAAAAATTTTTACGTGCTCATACGTGCAACACCAGCAAATGTGCGAGTAAATTAAATTTTGCCAACGCCATGGCAGACATCACAAACAAATATAGTAGAGATATACAGGGAAAAAATACGAAAAAAAATTTTATATGAGTAAATAAATATAGCTGTATATATGGTGGTATAAGACAGTATATAGGCAGATAAAGCGCGCTGAAAACGAGAGTGAGCTTGAAATGCAAATAAGTTGTGCCAACAGTCGCTTACAGACATACAAACGAATGTGTAAATATGTATGCTTACATTATATATACACATTTACATGTATATATATGACTTTTATATGCTTATACGCTTTATTTAAAGCAACTCTATACTCGTTGTGGCGCATAAAATGAGTACACACCCGAAAAAGGTGGCACCACAAGCTGTAGTAGGGTATATACATATAAAATACGCTTATATACACACATTATAAACTTATACACAAACATTATATACTTATATACAAACATATATGCTTATATACAACCATATTTACCGATATATAGACACTCTCATGCGCTCATATACACACATTTCTTCTTATCTGTCCGCGTGGGTGGTAACTGAAGTGGTTGTCATGCGCAGAAATGCGTACAGCATCCACACAGCCTGCCGCCCAACCACCAGAAAATGGTTTTAAGGAACTTTTTTTCGCTCGAATTTTTTTCGATGAAATTTTTATATACATTTTTCACTTTTTCGCTTATAACTCGGCAAAGTTGGTTGAGTGCTGATAGTTTCGACTTTTTGTTGTTGTTGGAGTCAACATATTTTTTGTCTGTAGTTGTGCTTTTTATGCGACAAAATTGTGTATACATGACTTTTGGTGTTATATATAGTGGCATATACTTGAGCGCGAGATAGATAGTGGTGACGTTTGTGTAGATGAATATGTATGAGTGTGTGGGAATGCATAAAAAGCCAGAGCAAGCGCTACAAAGTACAAACTGTGCTATCTGTATACAGATTTTTTGGTTTGGTGACAAGTATTTGCTTTTAAAGGTGTATATTTGACATAAAAATACATAAAAATGGATATAAATTTGTTACAATGATTTTAGTTTTGGTAAAATAAAATTTTTCTTTGAAAAAATCTTACGCAAATTTAAAAATTTTTCAATTTTCATGCAATATTTTCAATGAAAATGTTTAAATATGCAAAAATTTAATGTAGAACTGAAAATATCTAAAACCGTATACAAATAACATGAAATAAAAAACTGTTCCCATTTCAAACAACTGTTCCCACTTCTGAAAAATGTCGTTTTACGCATTTTTATCAAATTCTAACATCAACAAATTACATTTCTAGCCCAACTTATCAACAAAAAACTGTTCCCACTTCAATATTTGTTCAATAGTTGCATATAATTTGCATATCCTGTTATATATTAAATTTGTTAT
This sequence comes from Zeugodacus cucurbitae, assembly GCF_028554725.1. Classification (NCBI taxonomy): domain Eukaryota; kingdom Metazoa; phylum Arthropoda; class Insecta; order Diptera; family Tephritidae; genus Zeugodacus; species Zeugodacus cucurbitae. The sequence continues at coordinate 7,340,178 of NC_071670.1, forward strand.
GCATATGCTTAACTTTTACGTTTTATTTTACGCACTTCCAAAGCTGCTTATTAAAAAAATTCACTTTTTGCAGCAAAATAAATAAATTTTTTTTGTGTTTGTTTGCAAAAATACTGTAAAAAACTATTCGAAATAAAAATATTATCTTCCGCACGTTTTCCTGCATTTCTGTCCAGTTTTTTGCGAACTATTTAATTATTCCACTCATTTCGTACGCCTCGCTGCTGACCAAATTGTGCGCATTTACGCCATTAATTTACTTTAAAATCGTCTGGTAATACATTTTTTTATCAGCTACCATGCATATGCATATCTATTTATTTATTTCCGTGATTTTATTTGTGCGATTTTTATACAGACTGAATGTTTGCTTTTGCATTAAAATTGTTTGTGATTTTTTTTTTAATTTCTGTAATTTTTTAGTTTCAATGCTATGCATGGTAGTATTGCAGTTTTTTAAACACTACATTAGCGCATTTTTTTAGTTTTATTTGTTTTTAATATTTACACTTTTTTCGTTCAAAAAATATTTTTTTTTGGTAATTTTTTATAATTTTTTTCATAAAATTTTTTTTTTAAATTTTTTTATAATTCTTTTTCATAATTCTTTTTCAGCACTTTTTTTTATATTTTTTTTTTTCATAATTTTATTTTTATTCTTTTCAATTTTTTTTCTTAAAATCTTTTTTTTTAATTTTTTTTTAATTTTGTTTTTTTTTAATTTTTTATTGTCGTTTTAAATATTTTTTCATGAACTTGTTTTTGTAATTGTTGTTTTGCGATTTTATTTTTATTTGCACTACACTTTACCGTTTTCTAATTACTTTATCGCCATTTTCCGCGCTTGCCACTCCGCCTTGCGCTCCGTCGCCAGCGCTTTCGTCCATTTATTTGCACTATGTGTTGCATATTGCGCGCAATTAATTAAATTGCACGCCTTGTTGTTTGCGTTCTTTTTTGTTGCTCGCCTTTTTTCTAGCAAAACCACCGCTGTTGTTGTTGTAATATTTTTATTTGCCGCCGGCATGTTTTTATTAGTTAATTTAGCATGCAAAGTTTTTTGTCGCGTGTGATTTCGCACTTCCACACGTGTGAGTGTGGCTTTTATGGCGCACAAAGCCAAGAAAAAAGTTGTAGAAAAGCATAGTTGTTTTTGTTGTCGCTTGCTGTATGTATGTATATTAATTCGTTGCCGGCACAGTCGTCATCACGCCATTTTGGACGCCGCCATCATTTACGCTCAATTGACAATAGTCCCTTTATGGCATTTGTGTCTCACACGTCTACACGTCCATCACTCGTAGCGTGGCATTATTGGCTGGCCAGCGAGGCGACCAGTCGGCCACTCGTGCAACACTCTTTACGCCTTTTGTTTTTGCGTTTTTTGTTGTTTTTACATTTTTTGTTGTTATTTTTTCAGTGTTTTTTGTTAAGCTTCGCCTTTGTTTGACCGCTTGCTTTGCTTCCTTTTGATTTTATTAACTCCTTCCTGCCGTAAATTGCGCGCCGCCTCTCGCCTGCCGCCCGCTGCCACTCGCTTTCGCTGTCCTCCATTTGACATTTCACCCACTCGGCCAGCGCGCATTCATTTCAGCGCCTGTGATTTTCAGTTGATTGTCAAGTGTTGCCAGATTTTATTTGCTCATTCATTTGGCACTTGTACGCGCGCGTTTTTTCGCATTTTTTTTCTTTTATTTTAATTCATTTCAATTGAATTGATTGCAAATGCATTTGTTTGTGTTGATTTTAATTTAAAACTCACGCGTTCATCACCAATTGCATGAAGTTCGCGCGGTTTTTTGTAAGACTGTGATATTTGCGAGATTGTTGGGGGAATATGTAGGAAAATTTTATGGAAATAAATTTAAAAAAATTATTAAAAAAAAAATCATAAAAAATATTTAAAAATTTATATTTAAATTTAAATTAATATTTAATAAAAAATTTAAATTAAAAAATTTTGAAAAAAAATAATGTAAAAAAAAATGATTTTGAAAAAAAAATTTAAATAACAAAAAAATATATTTTTTTAATCTTTTAAGATTTTTTAATCAAAAAATATTTGGTTTTAAAAATTTTTTCAAAAAAGAAAATGTAATCTTTATTCAAATATTTTTTAATACAGATAAAATCCCAAAACAATTATAACCGATCAATAAAAAATTTGGAAACATAAATTTATGAAAAAAAATTTTACAAAACATGGAAATTTCTGTTTTTATATTTTTTTTACTTTGATTTTGATAAACTGTTTAAAAAATTAAAATATTTAATTAATTAATTTTAAGCTTTTTATAAAAAAAAACTGTTTTTTATTTCTGAAAAATATGTGTTTTACGTTTTTTGGAAAAAATTTTGATTAAAATTCTGATATTTAATTTGTTTCTCAAAAATTTAAAATATTGTTTTTAGATTAAAAAAAAAAAGTTTTTACTAAACATAGTTCATTAATAATTTCTGAACATTTTTTTCATAAAAATTTTTCTCTACATTTATTTTTCACTTTAAACTAATATTTAATTAATTTTAAAATATTAAAAAAATTAAATAATTAAATTAAATATTTAAAAAATTAAATAATTAAATTAAATATTAAAAAAAAATTATATAACTAAATTTTTTTAATATATTTTTCCCCATATTTTTTTATTTAAAATAGATTTTTATTTTATTTTAAATTTTGTTTGAAAATTTTTTATGAAATTTTTATTAATTATTTTTATAAATTTTTTACTAAATATTTTTTTTTAATTTTTAATAAAAAAATTGTATTCAATTAAATTGAGTTTCAAATATTAAAACAAGTGAAATTTCATAAAAAAAAATTTCATAAAAATTTAGTTTTAAATTTCAAAACAGTCAAAATTTCCGACTTTCCCGACATCAAATTAACCAATCATTCTCCAACGGCACATCCATAAAAAATTCACATATTTATTTTTTCACAGTTTTTTTATCACACGTCGTCGGCATAACGGCTTATTTATACGCGCACAATTTGATTTTTCCACTTTAGTGCCTCTTTGTTGCACATATGCGCATAATTCACTTGAAAACTTCACAAAATTCGCCACTTGTGCATTCACAACTATATTTTAAATAAATAAAAACTGCTTTTTCTGCATATTTATTGCCACTTGTATGCGCGCACGTTTTTTGTGTTGCGTTGCTTTCACAGCAGCTTGTGTGATTTTTCGCACAATAATCATCACCAGCAGCGGTGGCAATGAAAATTCGCCATTTTTATTTGTTTTCATTAAACTTTGGCGCATTCTCGCCACTTTTTTGCGCTTTTTAGTGCAACAAATTTTTTTGCTTTCACTCTTTTATGGCAGCGGAGTAAAGGCGGTTATTTGCATAAAATGATTTTGTAATTTTTATTTTATTTTATTTGTGATTGGCAAAAATAGAATGGTAGAGGGGATGATTTGAGAGTATTTTTAAAGTAAATTAGAGTTAACGGCAAATATATAATAGGTATTTAATAAAGAAATATAAATAAAATATATGAAAAAATTAAAAAAAAATAATAAAAATAAAATTTGAAAAAAAAATTCAAAAAATATTAAAAAATAATTAAAATAAAATAAAAAAATAAATAAAATCCTTAAAGAATACATACTTAAAATTAAAAAAATAAAATTAAAAAAAAATAAATAAAATCCTTGATAAAATATACTTAAAATAAAAAAAAAATAAATTTTAGATTTTAATAAAATTCAAGAAAATTCTTGAATAAACATAAGCATAGAATTTTACAAAATAAAAAAATTTAAAAAAAAATATTTTGCAAAATAACCAATTTTTTTTTTTAATTTTCAAAAAAAAAAATTTGTAAATTTTCACAAAGTTTTTTAATTTTAACAAAAAAAAATATAATGTATAAAAAAAAATAACATAAGCACAAAATTTTTCAAAATACAAAAAAAAAATTGAAAAATTACCAAAACTATTTTTTTAAGTTTTAACAAAAAAAAATATATATATGTGAATTAAAAAAAAAAATATTTTTATAAAAAGAAATGGTTTGTAACTATAATTTAGATTTTTTTTTTTTATTTCAAATTTTTTATTATCGCCAGCAATAATCATTAGCTCATTATCGCTGACAGCTAATAACAATACATATTGTAACACATAAGCAGCATTTTATTACAAAATTTATTTACGTTTTGCGTCAATCACAGCCACTAAACATAACAATTATACGCTTATCAAATGCAACATGCAACACAATTCATTAAAATTGTCACCAGCTACAGAGAGGTGAAAGTTCAAAATGCACAGCAGACCGAGTGTCTCCCAAGAGAACATGCAACAACACGATTTATAATCTTGTTTGAACTGAATGCTGACTTTTTTTGATAAAATTTCAAGAAAATAGAGCGACAAAAAGTGTAAAATAAAAAACAAAAATAAATTTAAAAAAAATCATAAAAAATTTTAAATTACAAAAAATGTAAAAAAATAGAAAAAAAATTCAAGGCAATGTGAAAAAATTTTAAAAATGCTGCACTCATGTTTACAAGCTCGTAAATCATTGTAAACAGCCGTTGTTGCAACAGCAGCAGTGCTCCACATGCCACAACAAGTGCAACGTTGATCTTGTGAAGATCGCTCAGTCACTGATAAGATGGCAAACAGCCTGTCGAACAACGCTAGCCCACCCTAATTACGTGTAACAGTCAAGCAATTGCGCTGACAACACACACTCTTACATACATATTCATATATAGCACACATGTCTATGTATTTTATGCGTTTATCTGTAAGAAACAGCAGTCGCTTCGTCGCTCATACTACGGTCAGTGTCACTTCACGTACTTGTCTTTTTGATTTATGTATATCACTTGACCTCTGTGCGGACCTTATCAGTCGGCTTTTTAGGCGCTCAAAAAATAAGAATGACATATCAGCTGGAAGAGTGCAAAGTAGCAGAGCAGAGCTGATAATCGAAATTAAAGAGTTTTTTTTTCGTAACTAAAATGAGCAAAACAATGATGTGGCATGTTTTGGAAGATCATGTTTTTCTGCATTTGGGGGGTTAGTAGTTTAAAGGAATTGTTTATCGGTGTGCAAAGTCCGCTTTTTGCATCCCAAAATTATAATTATTTTATGAATACGTGTCTTTAAACAAAACGCGCTGAGTTAGTGGAAATATTTTTCTGTTTTTGTTGTTATAAAGTTCAATCAGTGGGGTTGATTACGTGCAGGAAATCATAGAAAATATGCAAGATTGTCTGTTGATTGCTGCAAAGCTATTTTTATTACAATTTGGTGAATAATAGATTATACATTAAATCTATATTTTTAATTATTAAAATAAAAAAATCAAATTTTAATGGAATATATTTTTTGAATGAAAAATCACAAATGAAGAAATGTAAATAAATTTAAATAATATAAAAAAAACAAAAAACGAAATAAAATTATTACTTATAAATAATAAACTTAATAAATAAAATTTAAAAAAATAAAAACCATAAAAAAAGTTTAAATTAAAAAAAAATATCGAAAAAATAAAATAATAAAAAATTACTTATAAAATTTTTAAATTAAAACAGAGAAGTATACATTTATAATAAAAATAAATGATTAATGAAATAAAAATAAAAATATTCTAAATTAATGATTAAAGAAATGTAAAACTCGAATTGAAAAACAACAAAAAAAAAAATACCCCAGTCAAATAATTATATGTGCATTTCTCCTTTGTTTATATTTGTTATTCACTGTTATTTTTTGGAAATGTGGATTAAAAGGTTGATATGTTACCGTTACTATGTAACGAAAATTGTTTCATACTTTTCTCGTTCGTTGTACAGTTACATTAAGAATGTGCTTGTGAATTGGGAATTGCATAGTAAATATTTATATGTGCAAAATCAGTTTAGCGGATCTTTCTTACTGATAGTGTCGCAGCAAAAACTTTTTTTGCTAAAATTTGTTTTCAAAATTATTGTAGGTGCTTTAACTTAATGAATTATTAAAAATTTAATTACATTTATTTAACTTTAAGCCTAAAATGCCTCATGGTACTAGTTTAACAGCCGAGAAACAAGTAATAATCATAGGAATGCATGAAAGCGTTTCCAAAAAGGGTCTAGACCAAAGCGACATCGGAACTGTACCACAAAATTTCTTAAAAACCCCACTAATTATGGTATAGCGCGACGCAGCGGACGAAAAACAACATTGATGAGCGGTGCGAAAGAATGATTCGACGGCTAGTAGTTGCGGACTTGATAAGCAGCGATCAAATATGGACCTAGTTAAGACAGAAAATCACAATAAATATAATTTTTCCAATTATACAAAAAATCAGTTTCTGAAACACTCCTCCATGGCACCTAAACCAACGCTAAAGAAAGACACAATAAAGCACATTTAAGGTTTGCAAATAAATACCAATTCTGTGCTGATGACTAATAGAATACAGTCTTTAGTGACGAAAAAAAATTAAATTTGGTCGGCCCAGGTCATTGCAAGAAATATTAGAGAGATTCGCACCAGGAACGACGGTCCTACTACAAGCGATGTTTTGGAAGCGGTACCTCGATATCATGGGCTGCATTTTGCTGCTGTTTTTTATTCACTCAAATGAATGCTAATATCAATGTAGATCATTTGGACAGCGAGTTAATAAAATTCGCTGCCAATATTTGTGGCATATAACTGGACATATCGACAGGATAACGCTTCAATCCACACGAAGAACATCTTTAACGACCGGAAAATTCCGGTATTACAATGTGCAGCATTGAGTTCGAACCTAAATCTTATTAAGGATCTCTGGGGGAACCTCTCTGTTCCCGTTTTCCAAAACGGAAAGCAGTTTGAGACAGTACGTCACCTTAAATTAGCCATAAAGCAAGCATTTGCCAATATTTACATAACTATTCTACAGTCAGTAGTTAATTCTCTGATTTAGTTTTAAAATATAAGGACAATTCTACTGACTATTAAAATAAACATTTCTTTCAGTTAAACTCAAATATAGATACTTTACTGGTAAAAATAGTAAAATGAACATATAACTATTTACTATTAGCCTAATTTTCAATTCTGTTTTATAGTTTAAAATTATTTTAAAATTTCTTAATTTTTTGTTTTTTTTTTTTATATCGTATACATTAATAATAACAAACCTGCATACTCAGAAATATTTTGCAATTTTGTAAGCATTGATTTTTTTTGCAAAAAGTTCATTCACCTATAATTATTTGACTGAAGTAGTTAAAACTCTAAATTATTAACAAAATTAAAAATTTCAAATGTGAACAAAAATTTTTTTAAAATATTAATTTAAATAATTATGTAAAACTTTCAAAAAATTTAAACAAAAAATTAAATTAATAATGAAATAAAAAGTAAAAAAAAAAATCAATTAAATTAAATTAAAGAAAGTAGTATCGAAACAAAGTTTAAAAAATACTTGTATAAAATATTAAAAAACAAAAAAATTTAAATGATTAAAAGCAAAATAAAACTAAAATTTTAAATTATTTTATTATACAGAAATTTATTTAAAAATTACAATAAAAATACGAATTACTACAATTTTGCTTCCGCTGTTTTTTTTTGTAAATTTAAGGTTTTTCTGGTATAAAAATGGTTGATAAAATGTTATTCAAAATATTGGTTGACACAAATGTCCCAGATCGATATAAAACTTAATTTAGTTTAATCGATTTAATCCACCTGTGCTTGACCCTAGAGACATCTATTGGAAAACGGCGGAAGCAAAGTTGTAGACCAATAAAAAACTAAAAAAATAAATTTAAAACACTTAATTATAAATTTGAATAAGAAAAATAAACATAAAAAATTAATGGACAAAAAAATAAATTAATAATATATAAATTAAAAAAAAAATAATTAAATAAAAAAATATGTAAATAAAAAAATTAAAATTTATTTATTAAAATTAACTAAATTTATTTGATAAAATTTTAACTAAAAAATTTAACAAAAACATAAATAAAAAATATCGACCGACAGCTTCATCTTCAATATCATCGTTTCGGCATGCTCACTACAATTACCAGCAATCATTGCAGGCGCTTCAAATTTTCCTTCAAACAAACATCCTTGTAAATACATTTAAAGGTATATTTGTACCGCACTCTCACTTTCAACTACTTCTTGCGCACCTTAATTATTATTAATTTTCACTTAACAACCACCAACTATAACAAGCGGCTGTCAGCAGCGCCTACAATTTATATATACATGTATGTATGGGTTTATATGCTGACCATTATCATTAACAGCGTCTTGCAACAATACTAATATCGACAGGTATAACCCTACACATACATACACATACATATTGTACTTTACTACACCTTTGCCTTGCCTTAATGCCACATTTCGCTTTCATTTCACCTTCACTTTGTGCTAAATGCAACATTCATGTCTGCATACGTATGTGCGCAATTTAAGTATATACATATATATTTCAACTCTACGCTGTTATTGCGCGCATTTAAGTATAATTTATTGCCTTTTATTTTGTTTACTTTGTTAATTAGCTGTATTTTGCTGCTGACTTTGGCGTCTTCATTGCCATTATTAGTGCTTGTTGAAATTATATGCTTATGTTACAAGTCAAATATTTCTCATAAGGACTTTCTTTCTTGTAAAGTAATAATATGAATAAGATAGCTATATATATTTTATGAATACACTATATATGTATGTACATATAGTTCTGTTTGAAGATGAACTTTCTTAACTCACTCCTGATTAAACCGCTGAAGTACGAGCAAGTCGCATTCTTTATTTCTTACAGTCCATTCGCGTAAGTACTTAGAAAAATTCTGCCAACAAGGGTTATGGGCCCTTATCGCGTGTGAAAGTTATAAAGAAAAAATAGTTCGTTGTTCGCTAAAGAAAAAAAATTAAAAAATGAATTCAAATTTCCTAATTGAAAAACTCGACAACGAGAATTATGACGTGTGGAGTATACAAATGAGAAGCATATTGATCAATACAGATCAATGGCTAATGGTTAATGGTGATATAAAGCGTTGTGCTGAAAACGCAGATAAATGGGACTATGATGACCAAAAAGCCCTGGCAAACATAATTCTGTGTGTTAAACCAACAGAAATTACGAACATAAAATCGTGTAAAACATCGGCGGAGGCATGGAAGAAACTTCGAGAAGTACATATGCCATGTGGGCCATTACAAAAAGTTTCGTTATATAAGAAGTTGCTTGGATGCAGTATGTCTGCAAATCAAAGCATGTCGTGTTATCTCACTTCGTTTGTCGAATTGGTAGATAAATTAGCGGAACTGAATATCGAATTAAACGAAGAGCTAAAAGTTATCATATTGCTGTCCAGTTTGCCTGCAGAGTATGAGAACTTCGTAATAGCCATCGAGACTCGTGACAAATTACCGACGTTTAATGTACTAAAAGTCAAGCTTTTAGAAGAAGGTGCCAGAAGGGAACAGCAAATGAATCAGGAGCCATCGCAAGCAGTCTACGCACGTGTTAAAGAATCTGCGCATAGTAGCAACAAAGCATTCGGAAATGCAAAACATAATACGAAATCAAATGAATTCAAAGGAAAGTGTTTCGGTTGTGGTATGAGAGGACATACAATAGCGCAGTGTAAGCGAAAAGCAAAACAGCAAACCAATCAAAGTGTTAAACTGTATGAAGGAGATAATGAACTTTCGTATGCTGTGTATGCAGCAACAGTGGGAGTTAAAAAGGACAAGCATGCTTGGTGTGTCGATAGTGGTGCGACCACTCATATGTGCTGCGACAAAAATATGTTTATTTCGTTTATTAAAAAACAAGAAAAAATAATGTTAGCAGCGGATAATTTCACTTACTCACAAGGTGTCGGTACGGTAAAAATAAGGACAACAGAATGTGCCTTAGAATTGCGTGATGTTTTATTTGTACCTTCACTCAAAATGAACTTTTATTCAGTGAGCAAAGCGATGAAATATAGACATACAGTATTATTCAAAGATTTTTGTGTTGAAATAAAAAACACGAAAGGGTCAACTCTATTGAGAGCCCAGTTACAAGATAAGTTGTTCATTTTTTATGCTCAAATGAATGTTCCAGAAAATATGTTACACAATATGATGTGGCATAATCGATATGGCCACATAAACTTTGAAAGTTTGAAGCAAATCGTCGACAATAATTTGGTTCGTGGATTAAATAAAATAGACATTAATTCTAAAACAAATTGCGATACATGCAATAAATCGAAAATATGTGCAGTGCCTTTTCCTAAGAAGTGTGAAAGAGAAACAAAACAAATACTTGAACTAGTGCACACAGACGTTTGTGGACCGTTCAATGTGAAATCAGTGGGTGGTGCACGTTACTTTCTTACTTTCATAGACGATTTTTCGAGAATGATTTTTATATATTCCATAAAAGAAAAGAGCGAAGTGTTTGAAGTTTAAAACATTCAAAAATGTGGTGGAAAATGAAACGCAAAAAACAATTAAAAAGTTGCGTAGTGACAATGGTACGGAATACACCAATAATAAGTTTAGTGAATTTTTAAAAGAATGCGGAATTAAAAGACAATTGACTGTGCCATATACACCACAACAAAATGGGGTGGCAGAAAGAGTTAACCGCACAATCGTTGAAATGGCTAGAAGCTTATTGGTACATGCTAATTTAAAAGAAGAATTGTGGGGTGAGGCTGTCCATACAGCAGTGTACATACGTAATCGCGCTCCTACAAAGTTATTAAAACATACTACACCGTACGAAGTATGGTACAATAAAAAGCCGTCGGTGAAACATTTAAGAGTTTTTGGTGCACGAGCTTTTTCATTGGACAAAACGCATCGTGGTAAATTTAGTGCAAAAGGCAAAGAATACGTGTTTGTAGGGTACTCTGAAATTTCAAAAGCCTATCGTCTATATGACAGAGAAACGAGGCAAGTGATAATTCGACGCGATGTAAAATTTATAGAAAACAATGAAGGTCTCGGTATGTGTGAATGTAAAAACAGTACAAAAATCAACGACGATTTGGCAAGAATAATTGTAAGTTTTAACAATTGCAATGAAGAAACGGAACAAGTTGAAAGTTTCGTAAGTTTCACTGATGGTGAAGACGATGAAGTTGAAAATGAACCTCAAAATGATTCACATGACTCAGATAGTGAAATGCGTCGTGGACCTGGTAGACCAAAATTTGTTCATACTGGGAAGGTTGGTCGTCCCAGAAAAGAGTATCAAAAGTTGAATTTTCTTCAGTATGGTGATATAGAAACGCCACATACAGTCAAAGAAGCATTAGCAAGCGAATACTCCTTTGAGTGGGAGAAATCTATGAAAAATGAGTATGCGGCATTGGTAGCAAACAACACTTGGTCAGCAGTAGACCTGCCGAGGGGCCAAAAGGTGATTGGGTCAAAGTGGGTTTTTCGTATAAAACGTAATCCAGATGGAAATATCGAGAAATTCAAGTCGAGATTAGTAGCAAAAGGCTGTAGTCAACAGCTGGGTTTAAATTATTGGGAAACGTTTTCGCCAGTAATTCGATATGAAACGATTCGTATGCTACTTGCAATCGCTGTTGAGAAAGAGTTGCATTTACATCAAATAGATATCTCAAATGCATATCTAAATAGCGATCTAACTGAAGAAGTTTATATAAGACAGCCGGAAGGTTTTATAGATAGTAAAAATCCGGACAAAGTGCTAAAATTAAACAAAGCTATTTATGGCCTTAAACAGTCAGGTAGAGAGTGGAATAGTACACTCGATATAGCATTGAAGAATTTGGGTTTCAATCCGTGCAAAAGCGAGCCATGTTTGTATGTCAAAGAGCGAGACAAAGTTTATAGCTACATAGCAGTTTATGTTGATGACCTAATATTAGCATGTCCTAGTGAAGAAGAGGTTACAAACATAAAACGCAAACTATCGTCAAAGTTTAAGTTGCAAGATGGCAACACACTTAAGTTCTTTCTTGGTTTCGAAGTAGAACGTGAGGGCAAAACAGGTGCGATTTCTGTGTGTCAGAAAACATATATCAAGGAGTTGTTGAGCGTATACGGTATAACCTCATGTCGTCCAGTAAGCACACCCCTCGATCCTGGCTTTCAAATCAGTTGCAAAGATAAGAACTGCTCCAAGGTGGACGTAACAAACTATCAGTCATTAATAGGGTCTTTAATGTACTTGGCCATTTCGACGCGTCCTGACATAATGCATGCAGTAAGCTTATTGGCGCAAAGAAACCAAGATCCTCATTCCGAACATGAAGCTGGCGCAAAGCATGTTCTGCGGTACTTATCAAAAACCGTAGATCTAAAGCTTCATTATTGTAAAAATGGTAAACCGGTAAAAGGCTATGCGGATGCAGACTGGGCTAACAACAATACAGATAGGAAGTCATACACCGGCTATTCGTTCTTTCTAGCCGGCAGCGCATTTTCTTGGCAATCCAAGAAGCAAGATGTCGTCGCTTTAAGTAGCACTGAGGCAGAATACATTGCCTTGAGTACAGCAGCAAAAGAAGCAGTGTATCTTCGTCGCTTACTGAAGGAAATGGGTTGCAGTTCCGAAGATCCGATTTTATTGAAAGGCGACAATATGAGCGCTATACAAATTTCGAAGAATCCTGTATTTCATAAGAGAACTAAGCATATAGAAATAAAATATCATTACATTCGTGATGTAGTAGAACGTAAAGAAATTGAATTAGAGTATGTTTCCACAAATGACAATGTATCTGATATTTTTACTAAAAATTTGCAAAAACAAAAACATGTAAAGTTTGTAGATATGCTTGGTCTTAAATATTAATGTTAAGAAATATTTCACTTGAGAAAGAGTGTTGAAATTATATGCTTATGTTACAAGTCAAATATTTCTCATAAGGACTTTCTTTCTTGTAAAGTAATAATATGAATAAGATAGCTATATATATTTTATGAATACACTATATATGTATGTACATATAGTTCTGTTTGAAGATGAACTTTCTTAACTCACTCCTGATTAAACCGCTGAAGTACGAGCAAGTCGCATTCTTTATTTCTTACAGTCCATTCGCGTAAGTACTTAGAAAAATTCTGCCAACAGTGCTATTGTTGTTGTGGCCATATATATATATTGCAGCTGCATTTGGCTTGTTTCAGTCAGTCTATGGCTAAGTAGGCATGCGTGCGGTCGCTATAAAATATAAATTTGTTGTTTTTGTTTTAGTAGTGAAGCTAAAATTTTTATTTTATTGTTGCCACATATCCTTTAGTGTACGTATTTTGTTGCGCATCCTTTTCTGCTGTGTATTTTTTACTTCATTCGTTCAAATTCTTTCCAAGGAATACTCGGTTTTGTGGCACGCCCACTAGTCCTTCGAGTGAAAAATTGCTTTATATTGTTGATTGTTGTATTTTTATATTCCCGTGTGTATTATTAAATCATTTACTTAGTTCTCGAATTTGTCCGCCTACAATACTAACACATTAATAATGTGCTATTTATGTTTCCAGAATTTTTTTCTTTTTATTTCTTAAATTTTTTCTTTTAATTTCCTTACTTTTAAGAATAATTCGCACTTTGTGCCAAGTCCTTTTTTGTGGAAGGAAGCATTATTACTTAGTATTTGGAAGCTAATTGTAGCAAAAACCTGCTGAGAATTCAAGCACTTCACTTTTACAGCTGAAAATCCGTTATTTCGTTAATTTTACTATTGCATCTGTAGTTCTCAAACGGTTTATAAATAAATTTCTTTAAATAATTTCATTTAATTGTGAAGAATTTTTGCTATTGGCAACTCACTTGAGCTTTCACGCAATATTAACTATACTTCCGAGTACAAAAAATTATGTCAGAGGCCATTTTCTTTAAAATCGTTGACTTAATTCATACAATACAGCTCTATAAAGCCTTCATCTTAAATTTAGGGTGCTATTTATTTGATAGTCAATTAAAATTCTCACTTATAAACCATTGAGTTGTGGAACTGAAACAATTTTAATGATCAAAGAAGACTCCTCGAGTTTTCTTCTTTGTTTCTGTAAACATATTGAGGCTTGTACTCATGCTCTCAAGTTTAAAAACGTTGTTAATAGGCATTACAAAGCGCTTCAGACACAAAAAAGTGAAGCTTAACAAAGAAAACAAAGTCTCCAAAGCATCAAACTTGAATCTAAAGGCTCCTCACACTCTATAGTTCCAATTATCTCCAGCAAAATATGTCTCAATGAGTTCAATATTCGAATATTTATACTACTTCATGTATTTTTTCCACTTTTTTATTAAAATTGTCTACTCCGCTTCCCATTGTTGCTATCTCTACAATTTTATCGCCACAACAATTTAAATGCGTTGCCAATTTCCTGCTTCCTCACATACATTATTTGTCAAATAAATTTTTGCATATCTGCCTGCGCATGCCGACGAAATTATCGCTGATAAAAATCCAATAAAATTGCAGCTGTTGCGATAAGCAACAAATACGAAAATTGCGTTTAAAAAATATATATAAAGCAGGGTATATAAAGTGATATTCACTGCAGTTGAAACCAAATTTGCATTACGCCCTTTTGGCACCGAGACAAACGCAAATTATTGTCAAGCATTGCAACAATTTAAACGAATCTGCATAGCGCATGCAAGCCTTCAATATCGAGGATCACTTTTTTTTAAGCTAATCCTTGACTCTTTAAACTCTTGTTTTTTGTGCGTCAAATTGCGCAACACTCTTCAGCAATTTAGCGAGTCTTCAACGGTTGTATTGGCATCAAAAATAAAGGTGCGACGCCAATTTCCGTTGCCGACGATCATGTGCGATCAGTTAGTGATCGTTTGACCTCCGCGTTGCCGTTGATTCCCATCAATCTACATGCAGCGCAGTTTTAATTTAATTCTACTGACTAAATGCTAAATTTTCTTGCTGTTCGCTTCATTGTAAGCGTCGCCAACCGTTCAACGTTGGCTGATCGCGCAGCACCAACGATCAGTGTGTGTACCTTTAGCGCTAACATCAGTAACCAGCGTCGCTTCCTTTTTTTAATGTTGTTGACAAAGTCTTGAGTGCGTTTCAAAGCGACAGAAAACAAAATAAACATTTGCTTTTACAACAAGTGCAACGATTTGCTTTTGTTGTACCCTAAACGGCAGCTGCAATTTGGTAAACGGTAGGTAAATAAAAATGCCGCTGACCGATATACATTTTGTGCCATTGTTTTAAGTGAAAAAAAAGAAGAAAATATTTCAGCAGTTAAAGCCATAATAAAAATTGGCTAAGCCACACAGTGTCTTGCTGATATTTGGACATATAAAGTGATTGATTACTTCATTTATGAGCGCATTCAGTTTGACGTTTTCGATGGCAAGTTGGGCAAAGTAGAGATCGTCAGTTAGTAGTCACAAGAACAGGTGTATTAAGAGTTTTTGTGTTAAAGAACTGAAAAGGTTTGAAGCGCTCTTGTCAACACGCTGATCAATAGTGGTGTGGCTTACAAAGTGTTCTAACAAGAGACCGCCTTGAAATATGCTGTTGTAGCGCTTTGAGAGACTGATTGGATTCCCCTGTTTAAGCTGAAGATTAATTATATTTCATGTGCTGAAAATTCTCAGCAATTTTAAGTTATCACCGACGTCTACGAAGTGATCATTTGTGGATTTCTGACAGATCAATAATCTCTAAAATTGATAGTACTCTTATGAGACCCTCGTATATGCTTAAGTAGCAACAATTTTGTGCTCTGAGCATCAAGAAAATAATTTTTGAAAGTCTATCTACTTTATTACAGAGTTATGACTGATTAAAGTGAACACGATCGCATTCATATTTATGAGAATTTATAGATTAAACTTTGGTTGCCTTCTAAAATTATGGTAACTTATAAGATTGTGTTGCTAAAATCATTTCAAACCTCTTGGATTGAGAAAATTTTATAAACGTTGATGAAGATCACTGACTTGGTTGTCTAATGGTAGCATAAATAGCTTGTTTACAGCTCAAAAGTTATATAAATTAGTTTAAATTCAAAATTATGTGGTTAAGGTCGTTGATTTTTTTCACGATCACTGATCTTCAGGCTAAAATATATCACTAATTTGGCTGTCTAAATGTTGTATAAGCAGTTTGTTTTCAGCTCAAAAGTGGTATAAATCAATTATAATTCAAAATTATACAATTAAAGGCATTCTATGTTTTCACGATCACTGATCTTCGGACTCAAAAAGTTCATATAAGCATATTTAATGCTGAAAAACTTTTTATAGAATGCTTTAAATTGAATTTCACAATAGATTTTTTACTTAAAATCAATTTCAAAGGAAATATTTGGCTTGGAGTACTTTAGTTTTTAGAGATCAGTGATCTTTCAGCAGAAAAAGATCATTTAAAATTGTAAAAAGCTTTCAGAAAACTTTGTATGACCTCAAACAAACTAATTTCCACTTAAAATGATATAATTTAGGGCTTCAAATTGTTGCAAGATCACTGATCTACAGGCTCCAAAAGTTGATATACGCACTTTTGGTACTAAAAATACCTTTATAAGCGGCTTTAAGTCGATTTTCTAAACTGATATTTCTTCTTAAGAACAATTTCAAGCGAAAAATTTTGTTTTGAAGCACTTTAGTTTTTAGAGATCAGTGATCTTTCATTACAAAATGATCTTTTAGAACTGTAAAACACTTACCGAAAACTTTATATGACCTCTTACACGTATTTTAGAAGCTTATATATGATTTATTTGAGTTTTAAGACATATATTATATATAAATTATTGGAGCTTTCCAAATGATCACTGATCATGTGATCTTGAAGATCACCTCTCTTAAAAAATCATACATTTCGTATAAGCGGCGCACATTTTCCACGTTAAAGCCACTAATGCACACTTTTAGTTACTTAAACTTTCAATTTTATAACTCCTTTTAAGCCACTTCATTACATTACAACTTCCGCTCTTACTACTCTTACCTCAAACTAATTTTAGCACAACTTAACCACCCAACAAGTTACAACTATTTTCCCGCGCTACACTGTCACTTGTCATATCAAATATATTTACATAGATAATTGTCAAAAGGTAGGTGGTCCTTGCGACCACGACAGTCAACAAAGCACACAACTCAGTTGAATGCCAAGAATTTCAATGTCACTTTTGAGATACCAAAACAAAAGAGCCAAATCAATAATTTTGCATTGTAAAATATTACAAATGAATATAAAAATAATATAATATAATATGTAATGGCGACTGAATTGCAGGATGAATGTTTAGTTGATGGGAGGGCGTACTGCCAGTTTGACAATGAGAAAGTGTCTTGTAGAGAGTTTGAATTGAACGAAAAGTGTTGCTTGTGCTTACGAAATGCTGATAGAATTATGTTTTTGTAATAGTTAATATTAATGGTGGTCGGTATATGTGTGTGCCCAGTAGGAAATTGTTGGCGATAATGACAGCACAGGTGACAGATGTCAAGTGGGAGTGTCTAAAATGTTGTTGAATGATAAATATTCAAGATTTTTATGACGAATTGAGTGCTAGGTTGTTTAAAAAATATATTTGAACACAAAAATCCGCAGTTAACAGGGTTGCTTTGTTCACATTTTTGTAAAATTATATATTTTTCTTTCGAAAATATTAAAAAAACATGTTGCAACACGTCTGATTTTAACCTTTAGATGTCTCTCATAAGCATTTTTTATGAATAAAAATATATTTTAAAAATATTAAGCGCTTCACTTTCCCTACTGGGTCGCACCTGACAGCAATTTGACTGACATTGTCATACACCACCTACCACACTGTGTTGAATTCTCGCACATTTGGTATGCAATAATGGTTGGTGGAACGCTTTGTCTATATGTTTGCTGTGCATTTATTTGCAATACATACGCAGACAGGACGCGCCAAAGCACGTGACTGGCATTTGAAGTGGGCGCATATTAGTTTTTTGGTTTATGAAGCAGAATTAAGATGAATGAGCAAGTGAAGATGTGCGACGAACTGTAATTTTTTGAATCGAATTAATTTTGGACATACAAAACAATGGATTCAATGGAAATTAAAAATAATTTTTTTTTTGAAATTTTTTTTTTATATTTTTTCAAATATTTTTTTTAATTTTATTTAATTTTTTTCTGACATTTTTAAATTTTTTTTTAATATTTTGCTGACAAATTTCAACTTTTGACTCAAATTAATACAAAAAAATATTTTCTGCATAATGTCAAATTAATATGCACAAAGAGTCGCTAGCAATGTTTGCCGTTGAAAAATTTTAAATTTTATATGAATATTTATAAATCTACAAGAAAGGACTCAACACAAAAGAAAAAATTATAAAAAAAAATAATTTGCCATTTTTAATGCCATTACCTATTCATACGAATGCCAAAGACAGCGCGCGCGAAAAAAAGTTTCAGCGCAAAAAAGTGAAATGCCACAAACGGCAGCATTCTTGCAACGCTTGTCTCGCTTACGCTGTATGTGTTGCAAATGCCACGAAATTGTGCGACGAATGATGTCATATTTGGTAAATGGGTATAACAATGTTGCAGACATACATAGACACTGGCATAAGCATAAGAACATGCAACAAAAAAAAATGGTGCACAAACATAAATATATGAGCACCTTCGTCTTAAAGTAAAAGACAATAAAACTGTTAACGTCTACAAACTGACTGCTACAACAACAACAACAACAGATCTGATCCCGCGCAGAGGACAATTGAAATGTGCAACACACGCAAGGCCAACTCAGCAAATGTGGCACAAAAAACAAGAACAAAAATCGCAGCTTGTTAACAAGCCATCAACAAGACGCGCTCGCAAAGTGCGTGAGAATGTGTGTGCATGTGTTTGTATATAGCGCAAAGCAGCAAATCAATATAAAGGATTCACAAAAAATTATAAAAAATAAAAAAAACGCACAAAAACAGCACCTCAGAGGCGCCTCTTTATTGGCATTTTTGTGTTGTTACTGCTATTGTTTTTGTTGTTTTGGCGGCGTTGGCGGCGCTACAGTTCCTCACTTTCCATGTTGCACTGCATTGTGCTGTCGGCGCTTGCAGCTTCTGCTTGTTTGGGCGCGCTAATCTTGTGTTGCAAGCATTTTGTATGCGTCAAAATTGCAAAAGGCAACAACAACAATAACTATGTATCTTATGAAAAATATTTCAATAAAAAGTGTAGCGCTCGTGTTCGCACATTTCTTTTTTGGAAGCATTACTTCAATTGCGTATGAAAAACGCTGTAGCGGCGGTGTAACTGAAATTTATTGGCAGTCAAAAGTGAAAAAGAAAGTTTACAATAGAGGGTAGCATTTGTGGTAGAAAACGGTTAAGAAGTTTAGAATAAATTAAATTAAAAATTAAATTTTTTTTGAATTATTATTATTTTTTTTATTAAATTTAAAATTTTAATTAAAATTTTTTAATTCATTTTTTTTTAATAATTTTTTTAAATTATTTTTTGTAAAATTTTTTTTTTAAATATTTGCAATACATAATTTTAGATCAAAACGTTCATTTGAGCATGACATGATCGCGATTATGCATAGAAATCCTCTAAAACAACGATCAATAAGCTTTTTACATTAACCGATCAGTGATCATGTCAACTTATCAAAAACCATTTTTTTTTAACCTAGAATAGCTTCACCCAGAAAGTAAAAAAATTTTTAAATTTTTTTAAAATATTCTTAATTTTTTTTTTACCTTAAAACGATCGTTTGATCATGCGTTCAGATCATGTAAAACCAACATCAAAAAGTCTTATATGAAACGATCAGTGATCGTGTCACCTCCTATTTCTACAAGAACTATTACTAACCCTCAAGGAATACCGGAGCAGCTCGGGACTAACTTTTAGAATCCAAAAAAATTTTATACTTTACTTCTTTCGTATATTAAATGATCAGTGATCATGCCAAGTCATCAAAAACCATTTTTATTTAGTTAGGGTAGTCTAATCCACTCATCATATGCATTTATAGTTCATTAAATGTTTTTAAATAAAGGTAAACTTTATTTCTAATCATCTCACGATCACTCACTGATCATGTACATGACTTGATTATTAAGAAATATGGATTTGTATTTAAAAACCTTTTTTACTAAGCTAAGAGAGTATAATTCACTTATCATTTGCTTTTCGAATAAAAAAATTTTTAAATTAAGTTGAAATGCATTTATGACAATCTCACGATCATTCACTGCTCATGTACTTGACTCGATCAACAAGAAATATTGATTTAAACTTACAAATATTTTTTACCAAGTTAAGAGAGTCTAATACAAACATCAATTGCTTTCAGAATCCATTAAAAAATTTAAGATTAAGGTCAAATACATTTCTAACGATCTCACGATCACTAAGTGACCATGTACTTGCCTCGAACAGCACAAAATATTGATTTGAACTGAAACAAATATGATATTGACTGAAAAACTATCACATAGATCTATTTGATGTAGAATTCGAATGTAAAATTTACATATTTTATACGGAGAATCATCATCATGATCATTACTGTCTCTGACATGATCGTTTAGTAATATTTTTGGTCTCATATGACTTTATTTCAAATTAGAACATAATTTTATAGCAAACATTCCTTTTAGAAGCTTCAAATATTATAAAAAATCGTTTTCTTGTCCTAACTGATCGTGTGGTGATCTTGGCGCTGAGAACTTTTTCATAGGTGTGCTTGAAAAAATTTTGATCGTAGACTGAACGCTGTAATAAGTTTACAAGATGATCTAAGTACTTAATGGCATTACATATTTTCTATACTACTTACTAAAAGTTAATAGCATATTCTTAAAATAAAGAGATCGTGGGATGATCTTATTCACAAAAGTAATGATCGAAGTCAAATTCTGACTTTGAAGATCACAAAAATTCTTATATAATAATATATTTGAACTCGAACAGATGCTCAGCTTGAAAATTTAGATCTGCCAATAAAGCTTTCAAGGTGAGAATCACTTCAGTCACATGTCAGTTTTTTAGAAAAATAATTGTGATCCGAAATCTCAATAACCAGCCGCAAGCATCACTTTTGAGACTGTTGAGTCTAATAACTAATCAAATTTGTAATCTTCCCTCCAAATATCATCGATCACAGTTGATCTTGCACCCAACTAAAATTCAACGATCACTTTTTTCCGCACTGTGTACCAGAAAGATCACGTTCAGCCAACCTGTGCAGCGCTCGAAATGAAGATACAGACCAAAATACCTTAAAATAAGCGCCCACAGCAAACCAAAAAAAGGGTCAAAAGTAAGACAGACTGCAGCTAGTTAACTGGACACAGACAGCATATACGGACCTACAGCAAACGCTGCTGCAGCAGCGCCAGCAACAACAATAGCAAGAAAAATGATGAACTAAAGCAGCAGACGAGGAGCGCACGGTTGCGAACCAGCGCCAGACTCATGAATCAAATTTAACGAACTAACTGCGCGTGCAGCACAAATGATGACAACGGCAACAAAAACAATAACAAGATCAGCAACAACAACAACAACAAGAAATCATCTTAAAAAAAAATTAACTCAGCATCATCATCATCAAGAGTAACAACAGCAGCAGCAGCAACATTACTTGGAGGTGTAGTTAGTTACTCGATAACTAGGCTGTGCTCTGTTGACCGGTTAACTGGCGCTACGCTGCGTCGCGTATGGCCCGCCCAGTTGACGATCGCTGGGACACAGATTTATGCGTTTGCTTGTGTGTGTTGTTGTTGCTGAGGGTGATGTGTCTGATGATTATGAATGAGTTGTTGTGCCATGAATGATGCTGCTGCCTGCTGCTGGTGCTCAGAAATACATATTTTTTGTTGTTGTTATATTTTTTTGTGGCTGCATATGATTTGTGGCGACTTGCGTTGGTCCAAAAAAACACAAAAGTAGTAATAATATGAAACAAATAATGTCAGCCCACATAAATTTTTGCTTTCAATGACTTGAATTATGTTTTTTGGTGAAGAATTTTCAAGTTTTATTCATATTTTTAAAAAATTTTTATATTTTTTAAATTTTAAAATTTTTTATTTTCCATTTTTTTCTTTTTGCTTTTCACTTTTGGCGCTATTATTAATTTGGGTACAGCAGAAATTTATAAAAATATAAAAAGGAAGAAATTGAAACCAAAAAATATTTTTGAAATTTAAAAAAGAAATTAATAAAAATTTTTCTTCGAATTATCATTTTTTTTATTAAAAATCAAACGGAACCAATTTTTTATTTTATTAAATTTTTCTTGTATTATTTTTAATAATTTTTTTTATTTAAAACAAATAATTTTTTATTTAAAAACAACAATTTTTTATTTTTAGAAAAAAAATTTTGATGTTAAGATAACAAAAGCAATATTGAAAAAGTTTTAAGTTTCTTTGTTTAAAAATATTATTTATTTAATTTAAAGCTTAAAATTTTTCATAAAAAAATTTCAAATTTTTTTCATATAAAAATGTATCAAAAAATCACAAGAAAGTGTTTATATAAAAATTTAAAATAAAAAAAATTTAAAAAATTTGAAACTATTTCATAAAAAAAATTAAAATTGTTTTTTCATATAAAAATGTATCAAAAAATCACAAGAAAGAATTTATAAAAAAATCGTAAAACAATTCAAACTTTTCATAAAAAATTTAAATTTCTTTTTCAAAAATTCAAAATTTTTTTTACAAAATTCTAAATTTTTTTCTTAAATTCAATTTTTTTTCCCAAAAATTCCACTAAACCCTTTTTCAGCGTGCATTTACAACACTGCGCTGTTTTATAACACTCATTATTGTAGTTGTTGTTATTGTTGCCAACGCTACATGCTGCCACTACACAGATTGAGTGATTGCTGCCTAAAGTTATAATTTTCATATTTGTTGTAAATGGGCGGCTTGGCGCAAGCGCCAGTCAGCTAACACAGCCACGACAACGAGCCAGCCACAAAGGGCTTTTCGGGCAACAAACATGCATTTGTATACCTTCGTGTGTGTGTGTGGCAGGGTTTATGATGAACTTGCAACATGCAGGCCAAATAAAAATGTTTGCTTTCGTATTTAATGGTTTGTTGGTTTTTCGGACGGCGAGTGCCTGGAGTAATCACAAACACAGAGAGAGTTAGGCAGACAGACAGTCAGCCAGCCACACAGCTGTGAGCTGCAACATTAGTGCGATCAGCCCACATAATGACCGCTGGCGCTAGCCAAGCTATAACTGCACTATGCTTTGCAACTTGTTGTTGTTGCACGCTGCAATCTTACCTTGTGTGGCATGGCACTCGTTGGTGGCAACAAGCTATAACTCGTTTGTTGTTGCTGTTATTATTGCCTTTATGTGGTGGCAATTTTCGACTTGGCAACTTTTGCTTGACTCATTGCACTTGTTATTGTTGTTGTTGTTGTTGCTGTTATTATTATTGCGGTTTGGCTGCTGCAGCCAATTTCAATTTAGTTTGCTGCAAGCGAGCCATAAACGTCGTTGGCGTCTTGGGTGAAAATTTGTAAATTTGACTGGTATATTTCGCTACGAAGGTGTATGTCTGTGTGGCGCCAAGCGCAGGCGCCACTTGATGAGCGGAAAAAGAAACAAAGAATTAAAAAAAATATATATTTCTTAGCAAATTGAATGAGTTTTTGGTGGTCAAGTTATGCAGCACATAAGCAACAACAACTAGTATATTATTGTTGTTGTTATAATATGCATATAAAGTGAATGTCTTCATTGCTCAGCTTCTGCTCTGCTGTTAATATTTTGTACAAAATTTCACCACAGTTACCTCGCATATTTTGTGGTTGCGTTTATATCTTTGTAATGACTCTGCTATTTTCGAAAATTTTTGAGTTGAAAAATTAAAATTTAATGTTTTTTTTTTCTTTTCTTGCAGGCAAATGTTTCCTCAAATGAAATTTCGCGTTTCGGGTCTGGACGCCAAAGCGAAATATATTTTGCTCTTGGACATCGTAGCGGCGGATGATTATCGTTATAAGTTTCATAATAGGTGGGTGTTTATTTAGAGAAAAATATTTAAAAAAATTAGATAAAAATATGAATTTTGAAATTTAACATGTTTTTTGAAAAAAATAAAACCAAAATATATTAATAAATTTCAAAAAAATCCAAAACAAAATTTTAAATAAAAAACAAATATTAAATAAAAATTAGTTTTAAAAAATTTTCAAAAATTTTCCGAAAAATTTACAAAAGTTTAAAATTTGTATAGAAGGAAATATAACAAAAATACATAAAAAATTAGTAGAATATAAAAAAATATAAGAAATTAAAAATTTTACAATTTCATATTTCAAATTTTTTATAATGAAATTAGATAAATAATTTTTTCACTATGTAAAATCTCAATCATGTTTTAAATATTTTCGAAAATATAAATAATAAATTACAAAACAAAGGATTAAAATAATTTATAAAAAATTTCAAAACTAAAAAAAAAAATTATAATAATTTTAAAAAAATTTCAAATTTTTTTGTGACTTAGAAAATTATCTAAGAAAAAATTGAGAATCTAAAAATATTTATACTAAATTGTTGTTTTAATACAAATTTTAATTTAGTGTTTTTGAAATAAAATTTCTTTATAATTTTTTGTAATATAACATTTTCCTAACAAAATTATCGAAAAACAAGAAAAATGTTTTGTAAGAATTTTTTTTAGAAAATTTAATATATAGTGGAGTTTTTGTTGTTGTAACATGAAAAAAAAATGTCTAAGTAATTTTTTTTATAATTTTTTATTTCTAATATAACATTTTCCTAACATAAGAATACCAAAAAAAAATTATTTTTGTTAGAATATAATACAAATATTAATGCAAATATTAAAAGTTGTTAATTTTGAAAATGAGTTTTTTGTATTTTGTAGCACCAAAAAAAAATTGTAAAATTTATATTTTTGTATTTTTAATTTTGAAAATTTTCTTTCAAATAAATTCTAGCTTTAATTACCTTTCCTCTTATAAAAAAAACACCATCTCTAATTGTACAAATATATTATTTCTCTCCTTCCAGCCGCTGGATGATCGCCGGCAAAGCGGATCCGGAAATGCCAAAACGCATGTACATCCACCCCGATTCGCCGACAACCGGCGAACAGTGGATGCAGAAGGTCGTCTCATTTCACAAATTAAAATTGACCAACAATATTAGTGATAAACATGGATTTGTAAGTACTGTACGTCTTCTCTGTTTACCGAAAATTTCATGACAAAACAAAAACAAAAAATTATAATTCATAATTATGCCCACAAAAAAGTCGCGTTATTTTCGATGTTGAAAACAGAAAATGGCCGCCATACTGCTATGTACGCAAGCGCAAAAACAAGTTTGGTAAAAAAATAAAGAAATCTCTCAATCTGCAAATTTACCGCATTAAATGGTAGTACAAACAAAAATGAAAGGCAATTAATTGAAATTAATTTTTTGACACAGCTTTGTATGAATAATGTGTGTTGGATTTAATTAATTGGTATATAAAGTGTCATTATGTCATGTAGAATGGCTGAGAAGTCGTTTAGATTTGAGAGATAAATTCGAATTAAAAAAAATTTATGAAGTTGCAATATTTCTTCAATAAAATTTTGGAAAAACAATTCAAAAATTTAAAATTAGAAATGTTAAGAATATACATATTTCAAAATTAAAAAAAAAAAATATATATTTTTTATATTATAAAAAATTTCAAAATTTTTAAAAACTCAAAAATTCAATTACTTTTTTTTGGACTTTTTTTTCAAAATAAAAAAACAAAAATTTTAAAAATTTTTCAAAATTAAAATTTTTTTTTTCAAAATTTCCAAAATATTTTTTTTTTAATAAAAAAAAGTTTTCACAAAAATTTCAAATTTTTTTCCAACAAATTTTTGTTATGTAAGGCGTAAATTTCAAATTGAGAGAATTTTTTATTGGCTCATTAAAACATCTCTGCATTTATAATTAATACTCATATACCCACACACACCTATATAAAACATGTCTATGTAAAAACAAATTGCAAGTGATTGTAGCTGTATATTTTATAATTTCAACTTTTTTACTACCAATTTTCAAACATTATATCAATATAATTTTTGTTATTGCACACTCTACTGGCATACGCCATTGCACTAAACGTAGCGCTGACGCTCATCAATCGCCGCCTTTAAACGGCGCCATTTTTGTCGGCAACTTCAAACGGTTGAACGCTAACAAAGCGTCGCTTATGCCTTTTTACGCTTTTGCTATAGCTTATTGTTGTTACTCTTGTTGTTGTTACAAAAACAGCTTATTTATTGGCGAGTGCCTTAAAATGTCTACAACAGCAACAACAATATTAAGGCATTCAGCAAACAAAAAGTCGCAATTGTGTTGCTCAAAATACAAATAAAAAACAAAAAACATGAAATTACAACAAAACCGTTTGTCTACCGCTATTGCACCGCCACTGGCTACTTGCCACACAACATGCCGCATGCGGGGTTTGCAGCGGTTTAATAGCGTCGGCAGCCATTCATTTGGTGATAACTGTCGTTACATGTCGATTGGCGATATTTATGTTGTTGAAAGGTGGTTACAAAGCTACTTGGACGGAGGGAGCTTGCGGAAGACACCTCTTGTGGTTCTTTAATCTTCAAGCGTCTAACTATACTACTGAATTTTAGTTTATGTGAAACTTTTGGGGAAAAAACTAGTTTATTTGAACTTTGCCGAGCTTTTTCTCTATTATCAGTCTTTTAAAGCTTGATGGGAACGTTCCAAAATCGAGTCATTGCTTCATCAACCAACTAATAAAGCTCACCGAAGGTAAAAATCTAAAGTCCAAACAGTAAAACTGTCACTTTGTTGTTTACTTTTCATACTTCGAGCTTTTCACAGCTTTTAAGGCTCTGTTTACCTTTAGGTTCTTTGATCAAAAGTTCGGTGCAGAGTTTTTTAACAATTTTTTTTAGTATAAACAGAGTACGCGAAGCCAGTTTAACATGGCTACTGAAGCTCTTATTCAAACGAAGTTCAGTTAGAGCTTAAAGCTTCGGTCCTATTCTAATTTTCTTGATTACTTCAATTCAAAGAACTTAATAATCGAATTCATTTAGTTTAGCTGAAGATCTGAGAAGGTTTTAAGCCATATAGCGTTTTTCAAGTATGCAGTACATCAAAATGTAGTAAAAGCTTTTGAAGTTAGAGCTTTCAAAGAGCCTGAGCGCTGTGGGACCTCGCAATTTTCTTTCAATCTCGATCATATATTTTAGCATTCCAAAAGCTTTTGTAGAAATCGAGTTTGACTGCTTTCTTTTTATCGTCCTTAGAGCTTTTAATGAAATATCAGGCAGGTTTCGATAGAACTATTGTTTCACAGTGGTTTTGCTCTATTGAGAATCGTTTATTGGATTATACCAAGAAAAAGTCGGCTAGTTTCTGAGCCTAAGAGCTTTAGTACGTATTACAGAAGAGACATGCCTCTTAATAAGGTGTTTAGCAGCTTACTAATTAAATTCAATCACAAATATTGTATGTTGTTAGCTATGTTGCTTCACTTAGTTTGTGAAACTGGGATCCCTACTATTTGCGGGAGTTCCAGGAGCTTTTGAAAGCTCATTTGACGCTTTTCTGGGGTAGTCTATTTAAATTATCGTTCAGGACAGACGTTGTAAAAATATGTTGTAAAAAGCTCACAGGCAACACGTACTCTATCTAGAAAGCTTTATATCAAAAGAGCTCTTCATTCGATAATAGGCGTATCACTTATACAAACATTTTTGATATTATCTGCTATACTAAAGCCTTCGAATTTATTGCTATCATAATGCCAACGGTACATTACAGCTTACTACTTCTCAATCAAACATTTCATCACTTAAATAGTCGCTACAGAGCCTGTTTTCGATTCACATAATGGATTCACTCCTTCCACCACTTCACTCATTGAACTGACAAATAGCAACAGCTGAGCGCCGCAATGGATCATCGCGCTATCGAACGCTTCATTTGATATTGTACGTCATTATTGCTAATGTAGCTTGTTAGTTTGCGAGTTGTAAAAACTTGCACTTCCTCATTGATTTCGCTGTAAATGTATTACACTTATACTTTAATTAACTACGCGCGCGCGCTTACAAACTTCACTGCAAATGAGTAGCTTATATATCTATATGTATATAAGAAGATATGGATTATCAAAGTGAAGCGTCAATAAAATATCGAAATAATCGCATGCCAGCCACTCAGCCGCACCAACCATAATGCCAGCTAAACGAGCCAACACAACATTGCATGGTTGGCCTACCGCCTGAGTGGGCTGCGACAGTGGCGATTGGCGGTGGCGATGATCATAACGATTCATATTTGTCTGCACGCCACGACGCTTGGCGGCGCACAACGGCAAAGAGCGTGCGCGCGCCACCAATGGACCACCAACAAGTGGCGCGCCTTCCAATGAAGCGCAATCGAACGCGCGCGGCCAACGCATTTTCTTTCTACTTGTTTTCCAATCAGTCTTTTGCCCAATTCCGCCTAGCGCTTTGTAGTATGCCGACGATGCTGCAATAAACTATGTGGCTGTGTGTGTGTGCGCGCACCGATCCGGTTAGTCCGGCTAGCGTTGGATTTGCATAAGCTAGCATTCGGAGGAGCGCGCGCGCGGTTTGTTTCGTTTGATCGACGACGACGTTGTTGTTGTTCGGATTAAATAGCACAATAAAATGAAAAATAAAATAGCAAACACAGGCGCATTACTGCCGTCCTTAGCGCTGCGGTATGATCAGTCAGCAGCAAAAAAACTGATATTTATTGATGTGCGCCATCAGCAATGGTTGCTTACTGCGCGGCGTGTTGTATTGGCGCGGCGCGCTATATTTGCGCACGGCATATCATTGATGGCGTTGTCGATGGCGACGGTGTTGGCGGCAATTTGCCAATATTGCTTTTGATCTTCGCGAAATTCTTGTGTACGCGTGAGTATGCGCGCCAGTGAAGACGCCACCACCCGTCGCTTTGCGCCTATGGCGTTGTGGAAGGCGCACAGGCGTACGCGCTGAAGAAAGATGCGCGCAAGTAAATGTAAAAATATTTGGCACTGTGGTCCAACAACTAAGGCGGTTAGTTAAACATAAGTAGAAGCGCCACTGCAGTTTGGCCGTCGCTGCACGCACTCCGCGCCAGACGCATGAACTTTGACACATAATGCGCGGTACACTACTACAGACACCCAGACAATGGTTGTATAATTTTTCACGCGTCACAGGCGGGAGAACCGCCCGCGGCGCGGTAAGACCGCACGTCCTTAAATAGTAACACAAGAGAAAAGGGTTCGCGCACAAACTTAGTAATAGTATTACAGCTTTTAGTTGTTGCTAATGTGTCGCATAACGCTACGCCCCGCGTCAGTTGTGGCGCTTCACACGTACGCCCGTGCGCGTACTTTACGCGCGGTCAGTACTACTTTACCGACTATTATTAATAATTTCATGTGCAACGCGTGTGTTTGCGGTTACTGGTGGCACGCCTCGCCTCCATATGTTTGCTTTCCCAGTTGCGACAGCACCTACGCCCACACGCCCAACAAGCGGTACGCCCTTTCGTGTGCGCTGCATGAAGTCAAAATGCGCGCTGAACTATGTGTGTGGGTACCACCACCCAATACAACAGGAAAACATTTTGTCTATGGAAATAAGCAACTAAAAACCATTGAACCGTTGAACTGTTAAACTGGCTGACTGACTGCGTGTCAAAATATGTGACCAATGACAGCCGTAAAGCAGCTTGTCTCCACAGCGACACGCAATATTGTACCGCCCAGTCAGCATATGGCGCGCTTGACCTACTAGATGTATTATTGCTTTATTGTGCATACCACAATTTGCTACCTATAATTTGTGCTATAATTAGATTTGATTATAACTTTCGATTTTCAGTTCGAGAATGATACGTTTTGGTTGTCGCTTGGAATTTTAATTTTGTAATTGCATTAATTGTAGTAGAAATGTGTATGAAGTGTGGTTGCGGTTTATAAACAGCGTCTACTAGAAATACAAAACTTTGCCATTTACATACTGTTTGTCAAATATGCGTAGAACTGCTTATTATAGGCACTTATATAGACAGTACCCTAATGTCCTTTAAGAAAAAAGTGGCTTATACGACCAAAAAACTGTTTTTTATATAAAATTGATCATTTTTATAGTGATATATGAAGAAAAAATTTCAAGGACATGCGTATCCTTGCAACAAAAAATTGTTGTTTAGCATATATTTTGCCATTTTTTGTTATTAAAATGTATTTAAGCAAGTTTCTGAAATTTTTTCGTGCAAGGACATGCATATCCTCGCTTATAAAATTCCGTTTTTGCATTTAAAACATTAAATTTTCAATATATTTAGTAATTTAAACTACTTTGCTTATCTAAAATCCGCTTAAAAGCCATTTTACCCCGTATTTCACTCAAAATGTCAACAAAAATTTAAAAACACCTTAAATTTAACCAAATTAAACTGTGACACTCACATTTTCCCAGCACTAACAGCTGGTTTAATCAGTATAATCGCATGTTCACAGCACAATGGCTGGTGTGACTGAGAAAAAAAAAAACGAAAAATCAAAGCCACAAAAGCTGCCGGCTGCCAACTGCATGCGAAATCAAAAAGAATTTTTAATAAAAAGGCGTTAAGCGACAAAGCTAGGGGACCTAAATACATACAAACTGGCATACCTGATTGCAGTGTGCGCGCTAAAAATAAACGTACGCACACAACAAAGGGTAGGCCATCATTAAAAAATTACAAAGCAAGTATTAACGAAATGAAATTAAAAATAAAAAAACTAGCGACTAGCAGAAAGCTGCAGCGCTCACCACAGAAACTTAAAAAAAGTAGAATACATAAATATACAGACAACACCACAAGCCGATAATAATGGTTGTTTTGCGCGCGCCGAACGGCCATATTGATTTGCGCACCCCTAACGCTGTGGCTACTACCCGCCGCTGCTTCAAACACACGCACAGCTAATATTACTAACCATTGTTTGCGCCTATGTAGCGCAGCCATCATGTTGCTGCTTGCTTGCAACAGCTGGCTTTGGGGTTGAGAATTTTCCATGCATGTTGCATGCAACACCGCAAGCTTTTTTTACCCGTTGGTGGTATGATTCATGCAAATGTGTGTGCGCGTGTGTTTGCTTGTTTGAAGCACACACTTCAACACTTCGTCGAACGGCGCCGCTGCCGTTGAGGTGTGACGTACAACATATTGCGTCAAGTGTTAAAATTATTCACTCTTGTATGCATACGTACAATGCGTACGAAAGTGGTAGCTTCTTTTCTCAACTCAGGGAAGGAGAGTGTGAAAAAAATGTCATAAGAAATAAAAAAAGCTTTGATGGGAAAGATTTGCTTCCTTAGCAGCGTCAAAATCAAGTCTAAAGTATTCTTATTGAACGAAATATGAAAAAGTTTAATGAACTGTTTTTGCAGCAATTTTAAACAGATTTTTTCATTGTACACACATTTTTCTTAGCAAGGATATGCATGTCCTTCTACAAAAATTATGCGTAAATGTGCTTAAAATCGTTGTAAACAGCAGAAATGCAAAAATAAATGTAAAAATCGATTTTTGAAAAAAAGGATACGAATGTCCTTTGGAAAAAAAATCACGAAAAACATGCAAAAAGTATCAAACTTATATATGAAACAATTTTAAGTCGAATTGAAAACATTTTTCACAAAGGATATGCAGATCCTTAAAATTTATCTAGCCAATTTACTAAAAAAACGAATCAAATATGAAAATAAACTAATTACTCACCAATTACTTCTAAATTAAGTTGCAATTGAGCTTTGTGGACATGTTTACAGCTCACAGCGCTAATATGTATCCATCAAAAGGATATGTGTGCCCTCTAATATTCTCATATTCCATACAAAGTACCCAACAATGTGACAGCAAAACACTTTTGATTAGACACAAAAGCATCTAACCAAGTAAATTTCCAGTATGTTGCATCACCAATGGCGACCTTTGTGCCATGTTGCATGTGGTAAACATTGCATTTAATGTGGCTAGTGGCAAGTAAAAAACTACATAGTTTGCCACTTACACCACAACACAACAAACACACATACTACAAAAGTATACCATTTTTAATTCATGCTCACTTGGTCAAAGGAGCTGGATAACCGGTTCGAAGTGGGCGTTTACCAATATGTAGCATTTGCACCACTTATGTTGTGTTTGGTTCGGCAGCAATGCACTTAATTTTCTGCGTTTTTGCGCAATTTTCAGAGAATTTTACACTACAAATGTGTGTATGAAGTTGTACGCAATTGGAAGACTTCAAAGAAATCGGTTAGTCTGGACAGTTTCGGTAGTTTAAAGTGGTCAGTAGGGAATTCGGTTGTATATTCTCAGCTGTAATGCGGTTTGCTATCATTTGCGTGACTAGTGACAGTTTAGTGACAGATTTCTGTGACTACTGACAGCTTTATATGACCACTGACAGACGGTCTGTTGAATCGTTAAACATTTGAAGTAAGAAGTTGTCATAAATATTGACTACTTTTAATAACAAATGACAGATGACTACATTAGATTAAATTAGACTTTGACAAAACCGACATCATATTTTTGACAGTTGACAGGATCTGAAGAGCAGTGAAAATACTATATACTATGTTGCTGTCTAGTTTAATCATTTAATTAACGATTTCATGACAGCTGACAAAGTTTACTTGACTACTGGCCGAATGTTTAGACAACGACAGTTCCAGAAGAGTAATTACAGCACTGAGTATTTATTTTAACAATTTTTGTGATTTTCCATAACCCCTGCACCAATTTTTTGAGAACTATCAAATCAGAAAAACTAACGACAATTGTAATGACAACTGACTGATTTTTTGAAACTTGATAACTTCTTAAGAGTAAAGAAAGTAGTTGTTTCTTTTAGGATAATCTTTCCTTGAGTAGTTCTAACAGCTCATCGATATTTGTGACAACTGACAGCTGACTCATGACACTATTTGACAACGCTGCAGCTTTGGCCGCATCAAAAGTGTTTTTAAAGGAAAAAAAATGCAATAACTCTCCTCATTTAATGTTTCCGACCGGGCTACAGCACCAGCTTTCTCATTCCTTAGGCTTTCTTTGCGCAGCTTGAGCGCTCAAATCAAATTAATTGCTGCCCAACGGAGATATACCCCCAACTCCCACAACACACGCGTGTATTTCTGCAGACACTATGCTCATCCTTATCTTAACTGGGGTTTATTCTTCTACAGCCACAGCTATCTTCCACCAACGCCCAGCTAACTACAACCATACACATACGTCGTCTCAGTGATTATCCTTGCGTGTGCATTCAAGTGCGAGCGTGCGTGTATCACTTTAATACATACGAGTAAACGAAGATGTTTTGCACTACCTCGCACCACTTACATGTCCGACACACGCCTTACCATTATTAAGTATGTATTTATAAGTAATATGCCTTTGTATGTCCTTTTTTCCTTGCACGATACACCTTTTTGGTTTGCTCCTGCGGGATACTTGAAACAATTCAGATAGAAAATCAAAAGCATCTGGCCAATTTACGTTTTTGGTACGTTTGGCAGTAGCTCATATGCGTGCGCAATGCAGGCATATTAATAATGGGAAAAATATGTGGTATGACGCAGGCGATATATATGCTGGTTTTCTTTGTAAATGCGCATATTAGCACACATGAAGTTTATTTTCTTTTTGTTTGGAACTGTGGTAAAGGTGTTACACTTAAAGAAATTCTCGTTTAACGTATGTGTGATGACAAATTTTAAAGAAGAATGTACTTTCAACTTAATTTTTACTTAAAATCTGCAATTTTTATACAAAACAACATTTTTGACATTCAAGGACACGCATGTCCTTTGACTAAAAAATGCAGTTAAGCACTTTAAAATGCATTTTAATGCTTAATAACTTGATTTTACGCCAAAATATCAATATTTTTTTCGCAGGACATGCAGATCCTTTGAAAAAAATTTTGTCAAATATGCTTGAAAAATGTTTTATAACATAAAAATGTTGTATTTATAACAAAAATATTATAAAATATTGCAAGGATACTTGCTGCCACATTGTAAAAAAAATTTCAAATGTGAAAAATTTATAAATTTTCTTGCTGTATATATCCTACATGCTTCATATACACATGTATTTTCCGTTTTTATATAACATTTTTTGTTCTTACGCCTTTGTCTTGATATATTCTTCCACTGATTGTCTTATGACCACCCACTTGCTCAACCTACTATAAATGGAACAGAAATAACTTGAGAGCTACTGAACTGTATACAGTATGCTTTTATCTTACTGTGCTGGATTTTTTATACATTTAAAGGTGCGTTGAGGTGTGAAGCAACAGAAGGTTTGTAAAAAAAATTCTTTGAAGTTTCTTTTAGTTAGGACTACTAACCTAACCTTTTTGAAAAATATTTTTGCGAATTTAAGTTAAGAATTTTCGCTTAAATTTTATGCTGATATTTTTCATCAATTTCTTGTTATTCTTGTATATCGTCCTTTCAAATATTTTCACGCTAATTAGCCGCCCACTTAACACCTACACATAAAAACAATAAAAATGGCTGCTGTTTTTCAAGTTCTTACTTGCAAAAAAAATTATAATTGACTACCATTGAATGAGTTGAAAACAAAGGCATCAGTTGAAGGCGCTGTCAAATGGAACTTCCAACTGTGAAAGGGGTCTCATTGTTCACCCAACTTGGGGTATGCACATTTCAAGTGAGTGCAAGCGAAAAATGCAGTTTGAAGTGAAAATGAGTATGTATGTGTGTATTAACGTGTCACTTGAGGGCATTTTTCACACCACGCTTGACACTTCACAAATTGCGCAAACACCTACCACCACCCTATACTGCCGTGAAATATAGAAAAATTTGCAAATAACGCAGCCGCACACAATTAATATGAAAAGGAGTAGACAAAAGCAGTGCACACCGCAAAAATTAAGGTTAGAGTGAGTGACAGTATGGGCAATCAGACGCTATAATCCATAATTCGTGCAAAAATGCAAAAAACGTTGCATAGCCACAGGCGCAGGCAGGCTTTATTTGCTTGTAGTCTGACTAATTATTGGAATATTTTAATGAAATTTGATATATAGAAAGCTGAAGGCTTTATGCAGTGAATACACACTATGAATACAAGCTAATTCGAAAATGAGATTATGGGCGTGGCACCGCCTACTTTAGTTAAATTCGAATAACTCACAAACCACTGAATCAATCTCAACCAAATTCGGTGTATAACATTATTATGATATTTATGGCTTTTTAATAGTTACCTCAAGCTACAATGAAGATATCAAAACAAAACTCAGGTAGTATAACATCCTTGTAATGTTGCAATTTTCCAACAAATACGAATCGAATCGATTTATGTTTTCTTCTACTAGCTAAATTTCTTCTAGTTAAATTTATGCTGTATATAACGGTAAAAATGTGAGTTATCTTAATGAAATTTGGTGAGAAAGTTACATTTGATTTCATGTCAATAGCTGCCACATATGGGTAAAATAGATCCCCACCTTCCTCTAGTTCCCATATACCTAGTGTTAGAATATCACGCCATCCAGTTGTATTGATACTGCATATAACGGTTAAAATTCCATGTATCTTAATGAAATTCAGTGTGAAAGTTACACTTGATTTGTAGTCAATTGGTATAAAATTTGGATGGCTAGGTCACCACCTTTCAATTGTTCTCACATACCGATTATAAAGTCATTTTTTCATATAGCTGATGTGACACAGTAAATAACGGTACAAATGTGTGATATCTTAATGAAATTTGGTGAGAAAGTTACACTTGCCTTGTTATGTCTGCTGGTGCCAAAAACTAGAGAAATCGGTCGGAATTTTCGCTTGGTTGCCATATAACGCATGTTGCAAGCTCCATACATATGGTTAATATTAAGAAGGATATCTCGATTCAAAAATGAGATATAGTAATGAAGAGTAAGGTTTAACTTAAAATATAATCTCGACACTAATTTAGATATTTTTTATAATTTTTCAAAAAAAAAAAAAAGAATTTAAAAAAATCTCAATTTTCCAATAAAATTAAAGTCTAAAAAAAAAAAAAATTTTTCACTTTTAAACAAATAATCATTTTTAAATTTCATTTTAGTAACTTTTGCAATTTTCAATTTTCTTTTTGATTTTTTGTAATTTTTTAAGCACTTTTATTAAGAAAAACACTTGATTTGACATTCTAAGATTTTGTATAAAATTTTCTCCAATTTAATTAAGAATTTCTGTCAAGAATAATTCCTTTGTTTTTTCAAATGCTGCAAAGCAACAACCATTCAATATAGTCCTTAAGCTTGCAAACACTTCGAGAAAATGCCACTCAAGGCGTCTACAAAGAATTTAATTACAACATAGCATTGTTGTTGTTATGCCAAAAACACAAAAGAAAATGAAAAAAAGAATTTGCAAATAAAATTTTTGCATGACAAATTAAATGCGTCGAAATGCCATTACACAAGTCGGTATGCGGCACATGACGCAGTTATGCGAACAACTGCCGAGAAATGTGCTACATTTACATGCAACCAAATGTTTCAGCATTATTTATGAATTGCAAATTTTGTTGCAAAAGTACAAGTGGCAAGAAGAAGACAAAAAAAAATTGGTGGAGCGCAAAAAAAAAACAGGAATAAATAAATAAATATTGTAGAAGTATTGAAGAAATATGCGAAAAGTGAAGAATAACAACAACAATAATAACTTGCAACAATGATGTGGCAAGTTGAAGAAGATGCGTCGTTTTACTTCTATATATATTTATATATGCCAGCACATGCGTTTATACATAGTTTGAAATAAATAACTGCAGCATAGCAAGCCGATCTTTATCTGTGGCAACAACTGTCGCTGTTCGCAGCAGCTTCCGGACATATCTATATATATGTATAAGCGTGTGTTTGTTGTACACTCTCAGGCCCAAATGCTACCCTTTCGCCATTAGACAGTTGCGGCAAGCAAATACAGCATACGCACGCACTAAGCAACGTGCAACCGCCGGCAGTGGCAAACCGCAGCAGCAGATGAGCATTAAGTCGTGAAAAAAATGTTTTTGATAGCCAGCAATTTGCTGCATATCCTGCTACCCTTTGTCTATTCAACATTATTAAATGTATCTCTAACTTGCCACATAAGTGCCTGCCCGTTTTTTGGTGTATATCCTTTTAATGAGATTTACGCGGTAGATATGCAAAATGACCTTTGGGAATGGATATCGGTTACGATCAATTTTGGAGATTAGAACATAAGCGAATGAGTGCTGATGATGATGCGTGGTAGTTTGAGAGTGAGAATGTGCGTTAGAATAAGTGGTAGAAAGAGAGAGTGAGCGAAAGGGTGTTAGAAAGAGAGGAAGTGTGCAGTATAGGGAAGAGACGTTATGGGAAGGAAAAATGAAATGAATTTTGAAAACAACAAATTTATTATAATAATATTTTTAAAAGGTAAAAACTATATAAGAAACACTAATAAAAAAATTTTAAATTTTTGAACAAAAAATTTTGAATTTATTAAAAACAAATTTTTTTTTTTAATATATTTTGAAAAAAAAAAAAAAATTAAAAAAAAATTAATTTTGAAAAAAAAAGAATTGAAATTAATTATAAATTTTTTTTTTGAAAATTTATTAAAATTATTTAAATTTATTAAAAAAAAATTAAAGAATTAAAAAAAAATTAAAGAATTTTACTTTTTTTATAAATTTTTTTTAAAGAATTTTAATTTTTTTTAAATACTTTTTAAACATGTTTTGAAAAAATAATTCAAAAATATTTTTTTTTATATTTAAAATATTTTCGAAAAAAAATTTTCGGAATTATAAATTTTTCACAATTTCTGAAACTTCCTGTGCAACCAAGTGCCACCAGCAACTGGTTATTGGCACTTTTTATGCGCTTTTTCCCCTTCCTCCTACTCTACTCAGTCCCATTTTCAGGCAGTGCTTTCCTCATTACCTACCCATTAAATCTCTAATACGGCACATTTATTTAATTTATTTTTTTTCCTGAATTTTTATGATTTGTGGGTGACCCCGAAAGTACGCGTCGTGTGTACACATAATCAACGCCTTTTAAAATTAATGAGGCATATTCAGGGTTTTTTATGACATTTTAACAAGACGCAGTGGCGTGAGTGGCGAAATAAAATATTAAGAAAATGTGACAAGGTGAAAGTAAGTGGGGGTTGCCAGAGGGTCAGAAAAAAAATTAATAAAATAATGTAAAAAAACTAAAATTTTAAATTAAAAAAATAGAAAATAAAATAAAAAAAGTAAAATAAAGTAAAATGAAATAAAATAAAAAATAAAATAATATAAAATAAAATAAAAAATAAAATAAAATAAAATAATATAAAATAAAATTTATTCATTTTTTTATAAAAAAGAATTTTTAAAGTAAATGGGGGTTGCCAGAGGGTAAGAAAAAAAATGAATAAAATAATGTAAAAAAAGAAAAATTTTAAATCAAAAAAATAGAAAATAAAATAAAAAATAAAATAAAATAAAATAAAATTAAATTAAAAAATAAAATAAAATAAAATAAAATAAAATAAAATAAAATAAAATAAAATAAAATAAAATGAAATAAAAAATAAAATAAAATAAAATAAAATAAAATAAAATAAAGTAAAATAAAATAAAATAAAATAAAATAAAATAAAATAAAAAAATTTTAAAATTTTCTATTTTAAATTAATTTAAAGAAAAAAAAAATTTTTTAACTTAATGGCAACACCGTCAACTAATGCGTGTATTTGTACATTATCCGTTTTTTGGCGAGGGTGTAATAAAGCGCATAAATTAAAAGACACCCTATACCAACACATGCCATTAAATATATAAAAAAATGACACAACAACAACAATAAGCAACAACAAACAACTACTTTTGTTTTAATGGTGCGCAAATGGCCGACGCGACGCTATAATACAACACACTAATGTCACTAACAAATTCTATGAAATTTGCGCCCGTCTTTAGGCAGTTTTTGTTTTTTTTTTGCCACATAACGGACCCTCAACCACGCTGCCACAGTGGTACGCTACATTTTTCTAACGCTGATAGTGTCAAATGTACGCGTTAAAAACATTATGTAAATTAGATTTGAGCCACTTGGTACATTAATACACGTTGTTGTTGTTATTATTATAGCTAGTTTTCCATAGTTGTTGTTGTTGGTGGTAGTACTGGCGCGACTGGTGTCATGTCAAGTATTTCGGACCTCTTTAACGCGGCCATATTTCACTGCTGGCAAAAAGTATAACAAAATAAAAACAACAACAACAAATATATGAAAACAACAACAACTATATAAAAACAAAATAGAAAATAACAAAGTACGCGCTCAGCAAATAGTTTTACTGCGCCAGACGTGTAAAAAGGTTGTAAAAAAATATTTCAAGCGAAAAGGTGTGTAGGCCAAGTGGCTGGCAGCAAATAGTTGAAGGTTGTAATAAAAGTCGAGGAAAGGTGAAAAATTCCAACGAAAGAATTTTATGTACAAGCATGGCGTGTAACAGCAACAGCAAAAATATGCGCTTTTGTTGTGGAAGCAAAAGGAAAATGCGAAAAAGAAATAAAAAAAATAAAAAAATCTAGAAAAAATTGTAAAAAAAAATTTACACAAAGCAAAACATGAAAATATGTTCGCGCATGCAAAACTATTTGTGTATTAAACGCACACACACACTCGCACTCACACACAGCAGTATACAACTTTACTTGTAGCATATGCCTTAATATCCTTAAACTACACACATACCAACAAAATACCTACATAAATACAACAACAAACTTCCTAAGTGTAATATTTCACTCCACAAGTGAAATAGCGTCCAAAAAACCCTTTCATTACCTACAAATTCAACACCTAACAGCGCCTAGCAAAATTTAGTGTAGCATACCCCTAGGCGCCTATATTTAAATAATGTCCATTAGAGCAAGCAAATAGCAAAATGTCGCCTCAAAACAAATACAAAAGAGCCAAAAAACAAGTGAACGCATATATTTACCGGTAAAAAAGCATTTTCATGCAAATGAGCGAGAAGAAAAAAAAAAACAAAAAAAAAACTAGGTGTGACTTAGCTGAAAATTTAATTTTGTGCCAAATACTTGATTTGCGTAATTTGCTGGCACCTTGTGTACTTTGAAAGGCGTAATGAATGTTTGTGAGGCATGAATTGTTTGTTGGTTGGTGGGGTGTGAAGAAAATTTTTAGTGCGTTAATTCTAATAAAAGTGGGCAAAAATGGCATTCGAATGTGGTGGTGAGAAAATTTTTCGTTTTTGTAGTACAGCTGGAGGTAAATGTCTCCAAAAAAGTTTGATATTTTACATATTCGAAAAATTAAAAAAAAAAAAACAAATTAAAATAAAAAATTAAGAAAATATTCATAATTAAAAAATAAAAAAATCTATAAATATGTTATTAATAAAACTTATTAAAAAATTACAATAAAATTAATAAAAATACTATTTAAAAAAATTTCAAATCAAAATAATTTTTTGTTTAATTTAAGCTTTTTTATCAATAAATTTAATAACTGCACAAAAAAATATTTTACTAAAAAAAATAAAAAATTTATATATGAAAATTTTAAAAATTATGAGAAAGTATGAAATATAGAAAAAAAATTTAAAAAACTTGAAAATCGAAAAAAGTTTCAAAACTAATGAAATTTAGTTTCTTCTTTCTGTGGCAGTTTTTCCAAAATAAATATCTAAAAATATTTCTATACTGAAAACGATTTTTTCAAAACTTTGAAAATTTATTAAAATTAGAAAGAAATCAAAAAAAAAATTTATTTAATTCAAGTTCTTTTATCAAAAAAATTTCATAATCCAACAAAAAAAAATTTTTTACTAAAAATTTTTGAAAATATATGCAAATTATTAAAAAGTCAATCATTTTAAAAACGAAAAAAATTTTAAAACTAATGAAATTATTTTTCTTCTTTCTATATCTATTTCGTCACAATACATTTCATAAAATATTTCTATATAGAAAAAGATTTTTTCTAAATTTTGAAAATTTATTAAAATTAAAAATAATTTGAAATAACATTTTTACAAATATTTTTATAATGAAAATGAAAATTTCACTGAACTTTTTAAATTTATTAAAATTAGAAAAAAATTAAAAAAGGTTAGTTAAAATAAAAAAAACTAAATATTTTTTTCTTCAGATTTCAATTTTTCAAGGTTAAAACTCTCCCAAAATGTCAATATTAGTTTAAATTTGTTTTTTGCACGTAAATAATACAATTTGCGTGATCGAACGTCTTCTCAAATAAAAAAAATTCCAAAAAAAAAATTTAGAAATTTTGAATTTTTAAATTTTTTTTTACATTTTCAAATAAATTTAAATTTTAAAAATTTAAAGAAATATTTTAAAAAATTTTAAAAACAATTTTTTTTCTTAACAAATTTTAAAAATGTAAAAATTTTTTTTTTTTAATTTTCAACTGCAAGAAAATATTTTTATAAAAAATAAATTCAAAAATGTTGCATATACAAGTGTCCAGCATAACAAGCATCACTTGCGCTTGGTCACTCCAAGTCATTCACTTTAAGCCCCAACATAATTGCCACATTCATTACCATGATATGATCATGTAGTACAACTCAATTAGCCAAAGAGACACATACGAGGTCCAACACACAACAAAACAAAAACAAAAATAAGAACAAAAGTCCAAACAAGACTTTGAAAATGATTGAAGCTGAGATGATGAGAAACAACTTAATATGCAGGAAAAGAAATAATAACAACAACAAACAATTACTTTTTGTTGTAAGCAAACCTTTTTGGCATTAAAAAGGAAATATTTATGTGTTTGTGTGGAGGCGCCACATACGAAACCGCACCGAAAATGATTCGACTGCGTGCAGCGTAATTACTTTTGTGTTGCAACAACAAACAGTTAGCAGTGAAAGTAGGCGCTGGGCAAGGCAAGCTGAAGCTGCCTGCTGCAGTAACGATCAGCTGCTTTGTTGTTTGTTGTTGTTAGTGTTGCTACATAGATGCACCTCCTGCGGCTAAAATGCCACAACTGTCTGTCGCATGAGTGACTCATTAAGCCG
This sequence comes from Zeugodacus cucurbitae, assembly GCF_028554725.1. Taxonomy (NCBI): domain Eukaryota; kingdom Metazoa; phylum Arthropoda; class Insecta; order Diptera; family Tephritidae; genus Zeugodacus; species Zeugodacus cucurbitae. The sequence continues at coordinate 7,382,308 of NC_071670.1, forward strand.
AGCCTGCTATGGAGAGTGTGGCCCAAATGTTGCACAAACGAGTAGTTGCATACAATTGTTGTTGTACTTTATTTGTTGTTGCACTCCATTTATGTGAAGACAAATTCTAATTGTATGAGAATGCCTGTTTTGCGGTTGGCCATTGTGCAGCGACAGCGGCTCAACAGTGGCCCGGTGATAATGAGCGTAGGAGCGCTGCTGCACAGCGGGCGCAGGCGTCTGTTGACAGGCAGTAGACAAATTCGTTGAATAGCCTGAGCGAATAAGGGAAGACAAGAAGATTACAAGGAGATGGTAGAAGAAAGTTAGTAAATAACTGGCGTTTTCGAAGACAGTTGACAGCAAACTAGCACCGCATGCTGCGCTTAGGGTCCTTTCTGCGCCCACAACAATTGCGCTGTCGGCGGCATCAAAGTGGGAATTGCCGCGCGGTGTTTGTAAATAAATCATAGAGTGCCTTGGGAGGCTGGTACTAGCAGTTGGGATACTCGTGAGACTGAGAGTATGCCGAAAAATTGCAGTTTCAAAAATATTCGAAAATAAAAAGTATGAAATCATATTTTTTCTTAATCTAGTATATTTCGAAAAAAAAATGTGAAAAATAATTTCTAAAAAAATTTTGAAAAAATGTTTTTGAAAATATTTTTGAAAAACATAATAAAAAAACTTTAGAAATACTTCTGAAAATAAATTTTAAAGAAATTTTTGAAAAATATTTTGAAAACAAATTTTTTAAAAATATTTTTGAAAAGTTTAGAAAAATACTTTTGAAAAAAAAAATATTATTTTAGTATTGAAAAACTTAAAAAAAAATAGTTTTGAAAATAATTTTTGAAAAATGTTTTTGAAAATAAAGTTTTGAAAATAATTTTTGAAAAATATTTTTGAAAATAAATTTTGAAAAATGTTTTTGAAAAAAAAAATTTGAAAAAGTTTAGAAAAATACTTTTGAAAACAGATTCTTTAAAAATATCGGAATTGTTTAAAAAATACTTTTCGGAAAAATATGAATAAATTTAATGTTTGTGTCTTTAAAGTGACCCATTTCGACATAAAAAATTATAAGAAAATAAGAATTTAGGGAAAAGTTAGACATGAAACTCCCATGCATATAATTGTGTATGTTAACATGGAATTAAATGGTCCAACAATAGAAATTAATGTCAACTATGGCAACCCCCTGCTGTTCAGACTTCAACGTACGGTCGGCAGAAGAAAAGTAACCAAAAGAAAGCAAGCTGAAATTCTTTTTGGGGGAAATCTTAAAGGAAACCAACAAAACCGAGCTCGGATTTGGGGCGTATTGCGTCTTAAAGTGAGCAACAAAGCGCAGGACAAAAAGGTAGTAAGCGCTGAGTGTTTGAGGTAAAGAGTAGGCTAAGGGTAAGTAGATTTATTTTCTTTTTTCGAGGGCGTAGCTGAAAGGCGTACCGCCACAATGGGATTTGTGTTAGGGAAAAGGTACTCAGCAGGGATAATTTCTTTTGAAATTAAAATGTGGCAAGTAAGACGTAGTTGGAGGACTGTAAGCAGTAGTAGGAATGACAAATTTCTGGAGCGTAAGGGGAAATTTAATTTTTCGAAGATATTGCAGGGATGTGAGTTATGTGTGAGGAGTAAGGTGGAGCGCAATACAAAGTTAGAGTAGGCTCAGATTCTAAATAAAATGAAAAAAGTACAATATTTTCGTAAATTCGAAAAACTATGAAAAAATTATGATAACATTTTTTTAGAAATGTTAAAAATGGTAAAAATTTTTTGTAAGATAAAAAAATATATGTAAAATTTTTAAATACAATATTTTTGTAAAATCTGAAAAAATATTTTCGAAAAATCTTGTATTAAATCCTTTCACACAGACTCCTTAAAATTCTATAAATAAAATTTTTTACAAAAAATTTGCTAAAAATGTATGAAAAAAATACGAAAAAAATATTTTCTAAAAATTTATTTATGATTAAATTTTAAAATGTTTGAACTTACCAGATTAATTTTTATCTGAAACGAAAAAAGAAAAATGAGTGCTGAGACCTTTTTACAAAAAAAATATAAAAGTTAAAAAAAAATTGGTTAAATTTTACAATAATTATTATCCAAACTAAAATATTTATTTTAAAAATTTATTAAATACTTCAAAAATTAAAAAAAAAATGCAAACGATTTTTAGAAATTTTTTATAAAATAATTGAAGAATTTGTTTTTGATTTCATTTAATTTCCAATTTGCAAAAATAAATAATTATTATTTCTTCTTCGACACTTAAAAAAAAAATATGAGATTTTCTATCAATTAACCCTTTTACGCATTCGCCCGCAACACCTGCTCATACGCTTGAGCGCATGCTAAGAGAGCGGGCAACCGGCTTTGCATTGTCACAAAAATCGTTTGACATCATTTACCAATCTTCTAACATTTTTTCTATTTTCTTATTTTTTTATCTAATTTTTTCTTATTTTTTTCACCTCCACACCGCCGCTAATCCACTTCCAGCTGCTTAGATCTCCTATCTGCAGCCATATCAGTTACCACCTTTGTCAGTACACGTGTACTCGAGTGTCATTGCCTGTGTGTGCCGCTGACAAAACGTTCGCTGCCGCTCATCATCACTCACCATTGTGAGCGAGCACTCAAGCGGCTGTCAATTGTCAATTGACAATTGTCATTTACCGCCGTTGAGTGTGCCTTTTTCGGGCGGATTTTCTTTAAAGACAGATTTCTTTAACTATTTGTTGTTGGAATTTCATCTTTTCCTTCTTTGTGGTAACTGCGCAACCGCACCGTTAAGTGTGTTGTTGTTGGGGAAATCTTTTCAGAAAAGTCTACAAAGGCTTTGGGTGCTCAAAGAAAGACTTCAAATGGCGCTAGCGCGAGGTAATTGACAAAAAATTGGGGGCGTGCGGTTGTAGAGAGAAGAGAAAGAAAGTAGAGTGTTTGGCAAAACAATAAAATTGCGAAATAAAAATATAAAAATTTTCAAGTGAAAAAATTAATTTTCATAAATATTTCAAAAACATTTTTTAGCTTTTAAAATACATTTTTTAAAGAAATTTTTAAATATTTTTTAAAAAATTTTAACAAAATTTTCAAAAATATTTTTTTATCAATAAAAAATAATGATATGAAGTTATTAATTTGAAACAATAATTTTTTAAATAAAAAAAAATAATAATTTTCAAAATGAATTTTAATATTTTTAGAAAAATTAATTTTGAATTTTTTGTGCTTTTTTTTATAAAATAATTTAAAATTTTTATTTTAATTTAATTTTTTATAATTTATTTTTTTAAGAAATTTAAATTTTTTTAATTTTTTTTCGACATTATTTTCCAAAGAAAAATTTTTAAATTAGTAAATTATTTTTTTGCTTCAAAGCAAATTATACTCCAGAGAATATAAGTTTGCCAAACTTATTTCTGCGATTTATTTTTGTCCATAAAATCTCATATTTATCAAATAAGTGTCAGCAAACTAACCGCAAATTAACGCTCGCATGAAATTTTTCGATAAAATTCCCGAAAAAAACCAACGAAAATCCGTTTGTGGTTAGAAAAAATGTGTATGCGGCAGCTAAAATGACATTCCAATATTACTTGCGTATTACACTTGTGCATTGTACATACGTATGTATGTGTGTATGCATGCGAGGGTTTGGCAACTTTGTTGTTGTTGTTTGTTTAACAAATATTTGCATAGTGTGTTTGCTTACAGTTGTGCGCTGTGGTTGTGAAATTTAAGTAGCTTAATGGCGCTACAAAATCAGCGTGCCACAAAACAAAAACAAAACGGTCAACAAAGCAAAAATGAAAGCAAGCAAAATAATACAGTGCAGAGTGTACGTAGGAAGCAGAAGATGCGGCAAATAAACAGTTGTTGGCGTTGTGGAAATGTCAGTGCACTTGCTGGCGGTTTGAGTTGCATGAATATTTGTTTTTTTTTTTTGCTTTTAGTTTTGTGTGGCAGCAAGTTGAGTGCGTGTATTGAATGAAACGCATAAGTAAATATTTGTTGAACTAGGCAGTTGGTGGCGGAAAAGTCGTTGGGGCAGTTGAAAGAATTGTTTTTTGACTGAGATTTCCACATTTTGTAGTTGTGGCAGGCGAATTCAACTAATTATTTCAATGGTTTAAAGAAAAAAATTTTATTTGAGGGCTTTGAACTTATTTTTTTATATTTATAATGAAAAAACGAAAACATGACAGTTCGATAAATTGGCTCACGTGAGTTTGTCAAACCTAATGCTGCTAATCTGTTAAGAATACTTTGAAAACTAGCCATTACAATACATTAGTATAAAATATTTGAACAAAAAACGAAAACATGACAGTTCGATAAATTGGCTCACCTGAGTTTGTCAAACCTAATGCTGCTAATCTGTTAAGAATACTTTGAAAACAAGCCATTACAATACATTAGCATACAATTTTTGCTCAAAATTGTCGATATTTAAAAAAAAAAAAAATTCATGACAACTCGATAACACAATTTGTAGGGAGTCAATGCGCAAATTTTTCTTAATATTTAATGTAAATACATGTTAAAATGTAAGCTCAATCATTTACAAACATTTGTAACTTATTTTTAGATTCCTACATACGAAAAATGGCATTACATGACGGTTCGATAAATTAGAATTAATATTAACAAGAAAATTATTTACAGATAAGATACATATTGTTGTAATAGAATGCAAACACAATCTATTTCTACGTTTTTAATTACTTAAAAAAATTCATGACAGTTCGATAACCAATCGATAACTATATTGACACTTCGATAGCAATTCAGTAATGCACAAAGAACTTTAGTAAAATGACTAGCACCATGTTCTCCATGTATGTCAGTGTTTATTCTATAAAACACGTCCAAAATCATACGTGACACTTCGATAACTGTTACTATATTGCCTAGTACCGCTACACAAGCACTCTTTTTGAGAGATATAGCAGCTAAATATGTTCAAATATGCGCTTGTGTAGATATTTGACTTCTTTTTTGGCTATTACTTCAAAAATTTAACTCATGACAATTCGATAACAACTGTCAAACAGGAATAAAACACCGATGACTTAATTTTTAAGATACATTAGATGTTACTTGACTTTAAACACCTATAAAACAGCATTAAAAATACATTTAGCATATATAAATGATGTATTACTAATCGATAATATGATTTTTATCGATATTATATTCACAAATATATATATATTTTTTACTATAATATTTATGCTACCTCGATAATACTGTAAATAAGTCCCTGACTGCTTTTTTGTGTGCTTATTTGGGATAATAATTTGCATACATGTAAGAATGACAATTCGATAACATGCCTTATATGGTATAATATTTGTTCATTTGAAAGTAGAAAGAATGGCTTTGAGCTGTACATTTCAACTGTATTGAGACTTTAACGCGTATAATTTTATTTGAACATGTAAAAATTCATATATAAAGGTTCCATGACATATCGATAACTTTACTAGAATGTAGTTTCCGATAAATTTTAGCAATTTTAATTAAAAATTTTGTTATTTTCAGTTTATTATATGTTTTTAGCATATTTTGAATATATTTATAATTAATTTTCGGTGTCTTTTCGTTGTCATTTTCAAATGAGACGCACACATGACAATTCGATAACTTCTTTTTTTGGAAATTATCAATAATTTCATTATATTTTTTGAGCTTTTTATGTTCTTCCAAGAGTTAGCAACGAAATTTTTGTTGTTTCTTCTAACTCCAAATCAAATGAGACTCATACATGACAATCCGATAACTTCTTTACTTTCGAAATTATCAATAATTTCATTACATTTTTTGAAATGTTTGGGTTCTTCCAAGAATTAGCAACGATATTTTTATAGTTTCTTCTAAATCCAAACCCCACAAATGTCAGCTCTTCCACCATAATTTACTCCCTCAATGCCCCGAAATCTGAAACCCTCCAAATATTTAATGCCAACTAAAGTATAGTAAAATATTTGTATGAGCCAAATGAATGTCAACTAAAGCAACAACAACAAAATCACACAACACAACAAGAGATTATATTTTGTTAAGCAACAACAACAACAACAACACCACCAACATGGTGCTAAAACTAAAGGCCAGTAGCTGCTAAGACGAGTCTTTTTTTGTGTTTCTTGTCAAGCCCAAACTAAAGTAGGGACCCAAAGTAAAATGGTTAGTGAATGAATGTCAAGCGTGTTGAGTGAGGTAGGAGAGGCAGCAAAATTAATATGCAGCAGTAAAACCGGTGGCAATGGCGGCTAATAATGAGACCCGTACACACACACACACATGGATGAGGTTATAAAGCAATAAATGACAAAAGTGTAAAAACGAGCAAGAAGTTGACGCTAAAGAAGCTGGAACTTGAAGGTAAAAGCAACAAGAAGAAAATACAAAAATGTAAAAAATAACAACAACCAAGAAATAAAATAAAATAAAGAAACAACAACAATAAAAAAATAAAATAAAACAACAACAAATGATGATGAGTGGAAAAGAGCAAAATTTACTTGCTGGCAAAGCAACAACGACAATTACAACAAGTTTATAAAACAACAACAACATAAAAAAATCAAGACTAACTAAAAAAGTTGCTGATACGACAGAAAGCAAAAAATAACAATAAGTTAAAGCAACAACAAAAATACATTACAATAACAACAACAATTAAGGAAAATAACAACATATGAAAAATCTGACTTAACCACAACAGTAGTTGCAGCTTGTTGACAAAGCAACAAGAAAATAATATAAAACAACAATTTTTTCGACAACAACAACAAACAACAAATTAAAACAACAAAAGATCCGAAAAAATCTGAAAATCAACAACAAAAACGACATTAATGCGAACAAAGCAAATACCGCCGCCACCAAATGGTTGACAAAACTGCAATGCAAGCAAAGACTACTTAAGTAGTCTCCACTGTGCTACCGTATCGCTGGCTGTGGCGGCTGTGGCAAGTGTGCAAATAAATGCTGATGATGGAAGGACTGGACCCGAAATGACTATGTGTTATGGCGGCGCCGGCGTCAGCGCGCCTATTAAAACAAAGAGATATTAAGAAGAATAAAAAAACAACAAGAACAAACAAAAATCACAACAATTTATATATATGCGGCCGTGTGAAAGAGCGCGCTGCAGCAAGTGTACGGCCAAAACGCAAGTGATGCCACTATACCAACAAACAGTTGAAGTTATGTGTCATATATGGCAGACAGGAAATTTGTATTTGCCAACTATTTGCCAAGCAGATAAAGTGATTTTCATACAACAACAACACGGCAAGTGTTTGTTGAACAAAGTGGGCATTTATTTTTGAGAGTATGGGAAAAAACAACAAGTAGTTAGAAAAATGCAGAAATAAACACAAAACAACAACAACATATAAATACAACAAATACAAGCATAGCTAAGCATTAACTGTGTAAATAAAAAAAAAATGAATTTGAATTTTTTGAGACTTTTGCTGACTGCCGCGCACAGCCTGCGGGCAACAAATATTTAAATTCATATTTTTTTGATTTTAAATTTTTTTTTATTTCAAAAAGCTGCATATTTTTTTTCGGTGCCAGTGTGGCGCGTAAAGCCTGGTAGCCGCCGTGAAGGTGTCTGGCTGTCACCTATAAGCGGCTAAGTAGGGTAAGAAACAGTAGAAAAAAATTTAAAAAAATTCAAATAGCCAACAACAACAACATGAACTGCTGAAAACTTGAAAATAATATAAATGATTGTTGTTGCAATGCAAACTTTCGTTTATTTATGATGGCGCTACATAAAGTAAGCGTTTGTTTGACGCCATTTAGGCCCTTTTCTCTCCAATTCAAGCTCTGCTGTCGGCTGTCGCAACTATTTATTTGCTGTTTCAGCAGCCCGAAATCAAAATCTTTGTTTGTTTAATTGTGTGTGCGTGTGTCGCAAGCGTTGGCGCCAGTGTCACTTAGTTTTGTGGCTACCACATTACACAAATAAGCGTTGTAAATATAAAAGTGAAAATATTTAATGAAGACAAATGTGTGTGTTTTCGGAGGCTGGGAGATAAGCGCTGGTTAGGAAATATGTACATACGTTGATAAATTATGTTCACAATAAAGAAATAAATATAAATAAAATGGAAGTGGTTTAAGTGGGAGATGCTGATTTAGATGAACGTAAAAAAATCCAAAAAACTCAAATATTGAAAAAAAAAAAATAAATTAAACAAAAATTATTTAAAAACAAAAATAATAAAAAAAAATATTAAAAATTGTTATTAAAATATTAAAAAAATAATACAAAGTAAAATTTAAAAGAATTAAAAAAAAAATTATAAAAAAGAATTATTAAAAAAAAAATTTTATAAAAATTTTGCTTTAAAAAATAATAAAAAATAAAATTAAAAACAAAAATTATAAAAAAATAATTTTATTAAATAAAAAGTGCTTATAAAAATTTTGCTTTAAAAAAATATTAAAAAAATTTAAAAACAAAAATTATAAAAAATAATTTGGTTAAAAAATTAAAAAAAAAAAAATCTTATTAAAAATTTGCTCTAAAAATTAAAAAAAATAATAACAATAAATTTAACAAAAAATTATAAAATAAAAATTTATTGAAAAACAAATATAAAATATAATAAATAAAAAATAAAAAATAAAAAAGGAAGCAAAAATGCATAATTTTTTAAATTAAATTAAAAAAATATTAAAAACTAATTGACTAAAATGGGGTAAAATGTACTTAAATAAATTATGCTCTAAAAATTCAGAAATATTAATATCAAATAATACTAACTTTATATGTATAAAAAAAAATAATTTAATAAAAATTATTGAAAATTAAAAACCAAAAATTGGTCATAAAATTTTGCTTTCATTAATTTTTTTATTAATCAGATTTTAAAATTATATTAAAAAAAATTATTTAATAATTAATTAAAAAGTATTAAAAAATAATTGAGAAAATGGGAAAATCCACAAGTTTACGTTAAAATAATATTTTAAACAAATTAAATTTTAAATAAATTAAATTTAAAAATACATACAAAATTTAATTAAACAAATTAAAAACAAAAAATTCTTCAAAAAAATTTTACTTCCATTATTTTTTTTAATGAAATTAATTTATTTTTTATTGAAAAAAAAAAAATTAATAAATTAATATTAAAAAAAAAATGCGAAAGTGGGGAAAATCTTACTTAAAACATTTTTCTATTTTAAAACTAAATACAAAATATATTTGAAAAAATTAAAAACAAAAAAACGTAATTTAAATGTTGCTTCCATTATTATTTTTAATTACATTAATGAAAATAATTAAAATGTAACTGAAATAAATTTAAAAAATAAATTTAAATTTAATTTTGCTTTAAAACTTAAATTATTTAAAAATGTTAAAAAAATAATAATTAATTAATAAGCAAAAATAATTGATAAAAATAAAATAAGTGAAAAAATTAAAAAAAAATCAAATTTTAATAAAAAAAATAATAATTGGAATAAAAAAATAAAAACTATAATTGAAAAATGGCGGAAAAATCCGTCTAAAAAATTTATTTTCATTAAATTTTCCAAGAAAACTTCTTTTACAATTTTCATGAAAATTAAATTTTTTTTGAAATTTTCATTAAAAAATATTGATGTATTGATTATATTTTATTTTCTTTATATATATTTGTTTATTCTTTTTTTCTTTAATATTTTTTATATTTGTTAAATTTTTATTTTTATTTTTTAATTTTTTTTCCTTATTTAAGTTACATTACTCGCTACTGTTCATATTTCTAAAAAATTGTTGTTGTTGTTGTACTTAAAATCCACACTGCACACATTCAGCATAGAAATGCGATACTTTTGCGCAAACGAAAAAAAAAATTGCGCTGCCTAACCACAAGGTGCTCGTATCATAATAATACTTTTTGGCATTATTTTGGGCGCATTCGCAGAGAGAAGGCAGCATGTATAAGCATGTCGCTAACCGCAAAACATGCAGCAAATGCTATTTCTTTGATATTTTTTGTAGCAAAGCAAGCAAGCAATGAACTTCCGGCGCGCAGCCAAAAATTTATGTGAAAATAATATATTTCTGTGGCAAAAAATTCACAAAATTCGCAGATATTAAGCAAAAATCGATAGTAGCAACCGCAAAAGATTAAAAATAAAAAATTCAAATGAAAAATATTGCCAGCAACACTGAAATATTTTCAACACCCATTACGCGCAATAAAAGACATTAGTGCTTGTAATCTAAATGAAATCACCAGAAAAAGTTCACTAACCTCAACAACTAAAATTAAACGAGTTTAATTTGTTTTAATTTGATTGCATATTTATCAGCTGAGCGCATTCGAGCGAGTGAATCGAGTGAAATTAATGCTAGAGTGCCGTAAAGCACGCAAGCCTGGCCGGCAATAGCAACAACAAACAACTAATAAAACATATTATTAGCGCGAAAGTAACTAAAAAGCAACAAAAGCGTAAAAAACAACAACAACTCGGACACACAAACATTTCAAGTTAATTAATTGAAAAAATTTGTCGGAAAAAGCAAAAAAAAAGTCGAAAACTGCGCGTCACTGAAGGGAAACACAAGCGAGCGTAGCATACATTTAGGCGCGCGATGGCGTTTTCGCTGCCAAGTAGTCGGAAATTAATTGCTGTCAAAGCTAAACAAGACAGCGCTATATGATAAGCGTGTCGAACTAGTGTGACTGTCACCGCAACGTTTCTGCCGCATTTTTCGGGCGCGAGCGCCAAAGCAATTTATGCAACCTCAAATGCGCGTTGACATTTTTATTGACTGACAAATGTCATTTACGCGCCATAAGTCACTAGCATATGTGGAGCAACAAGAATTTTGGAGCGCGCAAGTGGCTAGAGTACAATTACAAATATGGATTCCATAGAGAAAATGTTGCTTTTGAATATGTTTTGTTATTTGTTGGTGTTGTTGTTGTTGTTGTAGTCGCACAGCGACGCATAATATCTTTTTGACATGCGAAATTGATGTCAACGCTCATTAGCCTACTTACACATTAGGTGACAATTGCGTAGCAGTGCGTGGTGGGTGCAAAATCAAAGCATACCTCAAGGGGCAGTTGGCTTTAAGGGCTCATAACTTAGGCAATTTTTCGTGGATTTTTGTGAATACGGTGTTGTTGGAAAGCTGGCAGTTTGGGAAAATGAATGTAATGAAATTGTGTATAGTTGACATATACAATTTTGGAGAAAAGTGTGAAAATTTAATATAAGTCCTTTAAAAAATCAATTTTTTCAATAAAAAATGCATAAGTCGAGTTTTGAAATGAGTTAAAAACTTAAAAAATATAATAATAAAAATAATAGATGAAGTTACACAATTTTTGTAGTAAAACAATTTTTTGAAAAACAAAAAAATTTGAAATTTTTATAAATTTTTGATTTTTTTTTTTAATATTTTTATAAATATTAATATTTTCCTCTAAAATTACTAAAACTGCAAATATTTTAAATTTTTTTTTTCATTTTACGATAACAAACTATGCCATAGTCCCCTCTTTCTGTCAAATTTTTGCCATTATACACCGTTTTATAAAAAATATTAATATTTCAATATTTTTTCTACGTTTAAGTTTGTTATTTTTGTTTTTCATTTTCTACATTTTCTAACCTCACTTCAATTCACAACTGCGCAAAAAAATGGACTCTTCTTCTGTCTAATGCATTGTGTTACATGTTCATCGCACTTCTGACATGATTTTGGCGTGTCAATTTTCACCTCAGGTGTAATGAAAAACCTCTAAACAACAACAACAGATATGCATTTCATGAAAACAACATCAACAAAAATGTGTAAATAGTGTAAAACGCTAGACAACTAGACATGTCGTGACATGCGTTAGAGCGCTGTCAGGCGAGTGAAAGCAACGAAGCGCGACAAAATGCAACTGAAGTGCGAAAAAGGCAAAAAAAAATAGATAAAAAATAAAAAACAAAATTAAAACTTAAAAGAAAAATTTAAAAATTTTTTTTTCTTAAAAATTAAAAAAAAGATATTAAATAAAAAATTTTTAAATTTTCAAAAAAAAAAAAACAAAAAAATTATAAATTGCTTGTAAGCAAATTTTTTTATAAAATATTTTTATAATTTTTTTTTGAATTTAAAAAAAAAAACATTTTTTATTTAATTTATTTTGATTTTTCAAAAAAAATATTTTTTTATAGAATTTTCTTCAAATTTTTATTTTTTTTTATTATATTTTCTTCGCTCTAATTTTCCTAACACGAAACTGTACAAGTACATGGCTGCCACATTTTAATTAATTTATTTTTTTTTTGTAAAATTACAACATGCCATATTAACGTTATCTGCCTTTTGGTGTCACAAACATGCACAATGACAACAACAAAAACACTTACAATGCAAAATATTAAAAAAAAAATAACTAAAAAGTGATATTTTGCGCGTTGAAAATGCTTCTGTGTTGCATATCTGTAAGTGTCAGATAATGTTGCATGTGTGGCATGTGCAAATAGCTATAGATCTAAATTTTCCAACACACATGTATACACCTACACAGCCAGCGCGCTGAAGCAGAACAGTATTCGCATGCGCTTTTCCCCAAAAAAGGCATGAATGACACACAACTACTACAACAAAAATGCATACATGCAACAACAACAAAAAGTACACAACAACAACTGCAACAAATGATTTTTAGCGCGAACGCGCCAAACGGAACGACAACGAAAAACACTTTACTTAATCACCTCGTTAATTAACGCAAATAACCGTGAGCGACAACAACAAATTGTGATAATATAGCAAAATCAACAACAACAACACAGTCCATATAGTATGCGAAAGCAACAAATTCATTGCAAACAATAACAGCGAAGTTGGAAAATCACAGTGATATGATAATCGCGCACACAATCAAAAAATACAACAACAAAAATAATAACGGTACATTTTAAAAGCTCATGTCATTTTCAGCGGAAAAGACAACAATAACAATAACCGTATTTATAGAATAAAAAAAGTGTAGCAGAAACAACAACCGACGGTGCATTTTCGGAGAATTAGAATAATAATAATAAATATAAATTTGAATTCGCCGAATGAAAGCTCTTTTTTTGTATTTTGATAAAAAATTAGTGAACAGTAAAATTAATTGCGTCAGGGATTGGTTACTGGTGATTTTAGCGCAAGAGTTACACTAAACAATGAAATTTTAAGCAAATAATGCGAAAAAAGCTTTGGGGCTTTCACTGATTTTCTGTTAATGAAAGCCAGAATGGTTAAAATATTTATAACAAATAGTTTTACTGTTAAAAACAACATAAAGAACTATTTTACTACAAAAAAGTGTAAAAGAGCTTTTGAGCTTTCACTTATTTGGTTTCTTGAAACAATAAATTCAATAAAAGTCTAAAAAGAAAGAATTAGAACTTTTATAAGCAAAAAACATGTAAAAAATAGCTGTTGGAGAGTTAGAAAATTATTAGTTAGAAGTTAGAGCTTTCACTTCTCATGTTCAGTTGAAAAATATCCTAAAAGCTTTGAGCTTTAGAGTTATTATTTCAAAAAACTCAATTTACTAATGCTTAAAACAATATAAATTATAATTTTTGGGAAAATTGGTTACAAGAGCTTTTGAGCTTTCATCATTTTATGTTTTTAAATTCAAAAAAATCGTATAAAATATTAGTTAATTGAGGTTATACGATAAAGAATATGTTTTATGTAGATATTTTACTTGAAAATATACGAAAAGCTTTAGAGCTTTCACCATTTTTAGTAAAAAAATGTTATATATTCTATTAGGATGACGTGAATTCAACATTTTTTTGTAAGAATCCTTAAAAATTTTATCAAACTAAGAAAATGTCAACCATCTTTTAAGCTTTCACGCATTATGAAAGCTTTTAAATACTTAAATGGCAAATAAATGAATTTTAACGTACTTTTCGGCCACCAAACAACAATATTTCTTACTGCTGCCTAGTTTACCGTTCAATAGCTTCTTCATATACTTTCTCAACAACACACAGCTCATTTTATTGATGACTCCTCACTTAATTAACTCATTTTCGTGCGTCGCTTAAATAAGGTTATCTGCCGCTTAAGTTGACATTTATCTCTTTTCTCTATGAGGCTAATGACTTATTTTCCAAAATCTCAGACAAAAATCTAATGAAGTCGCCTGCAACTACATCAATGGATCTTTTTACCGTTTCTCTCCCTTTACTATTTTCGTCGTCGTCGTCATCGCAGTAACTTGTCACACGATTGCCTTTGTTTGTGCATAAAGGTCACCAACGGTTGCCTATTAAATGCATTTGGTAATAAATATTTAAATTTCCCGTGTCATTAGCGCTGCATTAACAGACTCGGAACAAAGAAATCTCATAGAAGAATAGGAATTTAAATATATAAAGATAATAAAACAGGTAGTTTACATAAATTTCACTTTGTTGTACATGGACTACCGTTGAAAAATGTTTGTTAATTTGGTTGCATTACTAAGCGGAGATTATAATTAGTTGCGCCGCAACGACAACAGGTCCCAGTACCAGTACGCTTAAGACTTGAGAAAAAGAGAGAAGAAAGAATTTTCTAAAAGGGTAATACCGGGTGGCCCTCATTAGTGGCTCTTAATCAATAAGTATAAAAATGAAAATCACGTTGAATGTGCAGTTGAAAGCCTCTCTTAAATGCATAGCGTCTTGGTGGTCGCTATTAAATATTTGTGATTTTTTATGTTAAAATGTATAGGTGATGTCGCCGTGGAAATTAAGATAAAATTAAATTTATTATAGAATATATGAAAAGCACTTTATTAACTGTACGTTAAAAGCATATAGTTGATAAAATTCTAATTTTTATTACTTAATGTAAATATTTTATATAAACAGCTAAAGTGCTACTGTGCGTTAACAGTTAGTTTGATTTGTTAAAAGTGCTAAGAGCTTTCATTACAGTTAGAATGATTTCATAATATACTTAGAATAGTAGCTTCATACTTGATGGCAGCAATTATGGTAACATAAATTATAAGAATCATCAAATGTAAAACAAAAAGTACTTTAAAAAGCAAATGAAGGCTTTGTGAGTGGCATGAAAAAGCTTACTAAAAACAATTTCAGCTGTCTTAAATAAGCTTTCGAGAACGTAAAAAATAGTCAAACTAAGCTTTTTTCGAATTCATATAATATTTGTGAAAGCTTCGTGGCTGTAGTCAAACTTATATGAGACTTCATTTTCCACACTTGTGAAAGCTTTAATAAATATAAATAAACAGATTTTATTTCTAACAAGTGATTTTTAGCGAGCTTTCATGATTTATGCAAACTTAAGAGCTTTCACATATATGGAGTAATGAATTAACGATTTTAAAAATAAGAATACAAGTGAATTTTATGTGCATATAATATAAATAGCATCCAATTCAATATTTTCTGAGTATTTGTAGAAACATGATTTAACTTTTAAGTGCTTAAGGAACTTTCACTTATTTGAGTGAGTCACAAAAATGCTTAAAATTATAAGTTGCTTTATCTTAGACAATAATTTTTATATTATTACAGTGAAGAAGTTATGAATTCATTTAAAAAGCTTTAACACTATTACTAGAGAAGCTTTTCCACAGTTCTTGAAGATGATTTTGTGAATCATTAGAAATAATTTGATGAAAATTACTATAACTTAGCAGAGTTCTCAGTACAATTTTATTTTAAAAAGAAAATAAGAAAATGTCCTCGAAGCTTTCAGAAATTACATACAAAATTAAAATGATTTTTTTCTAGTAATCGCATGAAAATCACTATAACTTAGTGGAGTTCTAGATATAATTGTTTTATAAATACAAAAATAAATTTCCTCGAAGCTTTCTGGAATTATTTAATAAAGGTGAATTATTTGAAATAATTGTGTGAAAATCACTAAAACTTAGCGGATTTTTTAGTATGTTTCTTTCACAAATACAATAAAAAAATGTCCCCGGGGCCTTTAGAAATTATATGTTATCTTTTTTCTTAACAAAAAATCATATTTTTATCTTCCGAATTCCATTGATAACTGTAGAATCAAATACTCTTAGCAAAGATGTTTCATTTAATCTCTTTGCTGTCAGCAATCCATCTGCGTACCACTTATCAAGTGCGGTCTTGCAGACAGCCGTTTAAGTTGCACTCTCTCAAAAAGGTATTATCTGACTGGATATATTACAAAACGTCAATTAGTTAAGGGCATACAAGATTATAAGGACTCAATAAGATTTGCAGCGTAGATAGGGATTATGAGATGGGAAAAAGGGATGGCAGCGCAAGTATAAGAAGTGCAAGAAGAAAACGAAGAATAGGGTATACTTTTGATAAATGAAAAAAGGTAGCAACGCACTTGGGCGCACACAAAGCGGTAGGACAAATTGCTAGCTGGCTACCACACAAATGTATTGCGACAAAAGAAGGAAAGTAAAATATAATAAATGAAAAGTACCGAGTAATAAGGGAAAATTGAGCAGAGTTATAAGGGAAAAAGAAGACGTTGCCGGAAAAATTAGGGGAAAACATATTTACACGCATGAATGGCGAGGCGGCAGTAGCACTCACATGCTACCTGAAGCAGAGTGGTGGCTACACACTGCTCACTATGTATCTTAATGTTATTACAACGCACAGCTGTGCGCATTAGACTGCACGCATGAGGTGGCGGCGGACAAAGCAAGAAGTAGCAGAAGCATTTTTGTTGTTGTGCCTTTCCTGCTCATCCTCAACGAGTATTTGTTTGCATTAACATGCGTCTCATTAATAATATTACAACCATTGTTTGTTATTACTGTTGTTGTTGTTTTTGTAATATTTATACATACTTATTTTTTCTGGTTAAAATGCGATTATGTGGTGATTACATGCTGTGGCAAATAAGCGCCACACACGCCATCGTGCCGCCCGCGCTTGTTTACTTACTGCCTTCATACTAACAAAGCAAGCCATTGTTTTTGTTGTGTTTTTGTAATTTTTAATAATTGCTTGTGTGTGCGCCTTAAATGCAACGTCGTCAAGTCATAATTACCAAAATATTAATGAATTATTTGGAAAACGCGCTGTTGTATGTGCAGCGCGCGCGTGTATAGCGGACGCGTTAGTGCCGCGCTTTCGCGTCACAGTGACGCCACGGCGAGCGCGCGTCTCCTACGAACATATATACATATATATAAAGCGTTGCACTTTTGGCTGCCGTTGTAGCAAGCGCGGATGCGTCAGCTTTAGTAAGCAGCTTAAACTGGTGCGCAGTTGCGCTACAAGACAAGAGAACGCGCGCTAAGTTGAGCAAGCGCGCACCGCAACGCGTGACTGCGCGAGGTGCTGAGGAAACGCGCGCGTCACTCTACTCTACTGCGTTATAAGCACGCGCAACTGCAAGTGTGTGTAATAATTTTTCGGTAAGCGCCATCTTGTTAGCTTCACTGTAGGCGTGCGCTTATGCTTTAAATATGCAGACGATTTTTGGTGGCGCCACCAGCGTCCGAAATTGTCAAATAAATGCATATATTATTAGTTGACGACGCCGCGTCGCGTCGCTTCGCGCGCTGCTGTTGCACATATTAATTGCCGTCAAATGTTGCATACACAAAATATGAATATATAACTAATTTGTTGTTGTAAGAAATAGTGTTATTGTTGTTTAACACGCAACAGTGCGCGTTATAAATTCATTAATTTTGATGTGCGCGCAACTCATTATCCCACAGCGCTTGGCTTTCTTGGCTCGAAATACAAATTCTGAGATTTCATTTCGTGAAAACTAATAAAGCATAAATATTTATAATCTTTTACCAATTACAACAATATATGCCGTAAATATGCGCAGTAAAATTATTGCCGTCGGCACTTGGCGCACTTGAGGAATATGCATTTTGTTGGCTTATTAAGTAATTGCGGCACGTCGCTTCCAGTGAATTTTGTGCTGCACACACATACAGTAAATACAATAAAATGCGTGCCTAAGTATGTGTGTTTGCCCAATGCAACTATGTAGCTGTGCAAGTTGGCTTATCCATAATGCCCCCTGTAGGCATGTTGCACGTACGAACACTTAACGTTTATTACAAATTGAAGAAAAAAATTCTTGTAATGATATTGGCGTTGACATTCATCGAAGGTATGCGCAATTAAATATTAAAAAGGAATGGTATTTCCCCATAATAAAATATAATGTGGTATTTAAAAATGCGTTACAAGTTTAGATTTCCAAGCTAAAGAGCTTTTACTATATACGTTAGTCCTGTACTGTTATTATACCCACAATATGTATCTTATAGGGTCCGTAAGTCGAATATCAGCTAAAAAAATTCAGCAGCTTTCATACACCAAAAGAGCTTTCATAGTTTCCAAAGAGCTTTCACAATTTTTTTTTTCAAAAAACTTTAATTAAGTGCAAATAGCTGTTAATCATAAGGCAGCACTAGTCAAAAGTCTAAAAGACGCCTTAATGATGCCACCAAAAACGCCACAAATTTTGTGGAAGAGTCTTCAAAAAATACAAATAGATATTTTTGAATTTTACTGCAAGTCAGCTAATGTCTAGTACTACGGAATCATACTGCATAATATAAAAAATTAAAATATTTAACCAACCATTATTTGAAAGAGCTTTCACCTGAGCTTTCATATCAGTTAAAATACATCTGTATTTCCTTGCAGTTTTCGACCCAACATAAAGTTTGAGATCATTAATATTACGCTAACTTAGTAAAATTAACATAATTTAGCAGCTTTCATGCGTTTGAAGCTTTCATTCGCGCTTTCACTTGAGTTTATATTTCCTCAGTTCCATATAATTTCCAATTTGGCAACTTTAAAATATCTACAAAGCTTTTTAAACTTTTATAAGTATTAGAATAAATCATTTTAAGCGCTTTCTAGCGAAAAACTAGCATACTAAGCTTTCATTGGAGCTTTCATTAAACTTAAAATTCATACTTTCTGCAGCATTAGTGTTTTAAAAACAATAATAATTATTATTATTATTATAATTATTTGTTTCGATCAACTAAAATTGAGAGCTTTCGACAATTCAAGCTTTTTAGCAAAAATAGCTTTGAAAGCTTTCACTCGCGCTTTCATGTGAGCTTTCATCTGACATAAAATTCATATTTTCTGCAATAATAATTATTATTTACAGTTTAAAGTTATTAAAAATACGAATTTTAATCAAAAGCTGCCTGTGAGCTTTCACCTACACTGCAACATTGCAACTATTTCATTTATTTACATGTTTTCAGTTAAACACATTTATTATTTATTAAGCCTACGGCCGTAAACACTTGTCCAATCGAAAATAGATAATTGTTTTTTTGTTGTGTTTATGCGACATTGCAACAACAACAACAACAAGAAAAAGTGAACTTCTAAAGCACACGCACAAAATAAATCAATTCAAATTACATAATCGTCAATTATTGTTTGGCATAATTGTTTAGTCATGCCACAACTTGTCAGTACAACAAGTTATTGTGTCATTGGCTAACTATGTTGCCACATGTTATTGGTGTTGTTGTTGTTTGTTTCAATGTTTGCAGTATTGTTGCACGAAAATGCATGACATGCGCACTGTGTTGTTGCTATTTGCAAATGCTTTTGCAGTTGTTTTTGTTGTGATATTGTGCGTATTAAATTATTATGCTACGCAACATGAAGTTGCAAGTGAAACGTTGTCAAAGCAATTATTGACAGCTGTATGTGCAACACACACACATATAATACATACAGTTTGTTCTATATGTATATGCGTGCGTTCTCTATGCAAGTTTACACATGCTTGCGTGTATTAACTATGCATGTGGCATGCAACATCACAGAAATATGCATACATCATAATATATAAAATAATTATTGAATGTCGCTAGTGGCAGGTGGCTCAAGTTTTACTATCTATTTACCTTTAGACTGAAGAAAAAAATTCAAAAACTTAGTCCAGCTTAGCTACGAAGGACGTGCAACAAGCGTCACAGCTATGTAGGTAGGCTGTGGCAGGCAAGTTGCTTTGACAGACGATATGCAGATATTTGTATTATAACAAAGTTGTTGTTGTTGTTCGCATGTTGCAAGTATGCAGTAGTTGTTGGGGCAAATACCTAAAGCAAGCCACACACACAACAAAGCGATTACAGTAGTTTGTCATAACTTTTGCCAACAGTTGCATGCCACATATAAACACAAGTAAGTTATATAGGCTCACGAGGCAAACGCTTGTGGCAACTACGGCTTGCCATTTTGATTACAAAGTTGTAAATCGTTGAAGTTTCTGGAAGCAAGCAAGCAAGGAAGCATATAAGCGTGTCTTTGCCTGATCCAAATTGCTTTATAATTGTCATCGATAAATCAAATTGTCGTTAAACTTGCGACAGCGCTACTTGTAGTTGTTGTTGCATGTAGCAAGCACTATACAACGCCAACTGGTATTATACCGACCGTCTTAGTCCGCTCATACATATGGCCACCCATTTTGCCAAATTGAGTTATTAAAAGTTTTAATTGTTCGTCGTCGTCATCGTCAGCTTTGCTAGGAGTTGCAAACGGGGCGTGGCTTATTGTTATTGCCACATGTAGGCATGTATTGGCCAACTAATTGTCGACGATTATTGACTTTATGCCTGGTACATATAATTATGTTAACTCATATACACTTAGTGGTAGGCAATTAATGCGTAAATTGCTATGTAGCTTTTCGTAGTGGGCGTGGTTTGTCATTTTAAATGCCTATAATTTGTGGCAAGTCATTTGGCTAATTGAAAAACTTAATGTGTGGCGCAACATATAGTTAAAGGGAGCCATTTTTAGGTGTGGAGACGGATATTTCAGAAAAAGCTTCCGTGGAGCTTTTGTAAAAAACTCTGATTTTTATCAATAGCAGCAAGATTATATGTGTAGACATGCTTTGACTAAGATTTGTAATAATTTTAAAGTAGTTTGTAAAGAAATTGCAGCAAGGCCTACGGAGCTCTTTCACAGATTTTTGAGGAAATTTTTATTTTTATATATTTATGATAGGAAAGCGATCAATAAAACCATTTTTAGCTTTTGAATTCAAAATATAAAGAAGTAGGCGTCAAAAGCTCATAAAACCTTTATAAGAAATTTATTGATGAAAGCTATATCCAGTTTTCAATGACTTCACTAAATTTTGCTTTATATTATAAAAAGAATAGTTTCTAAAATACAATCAAGAAGCTTTTTATAGCTTTTATTGTTATGTAGAACTGTTTTGTTCGAAAGCTCACTAGTCTATATTTCATATTTTTATAGTAAATACTACTTTCAAAATAAACTAACTCTTTTAAAGCAAACTTTCAACAAAACTTCTAAGTTTTTGTGAAAGCTCCTTTATATGAGTGAAAGCTCTTACTTTTTGAATGCTCTCATAAAATTTTCAAGCAATAAACAACACTCCACATTAATCTATACATTGAAGACATCTAAAAAACCTAACCAACCACACTTGCAACATTTACTGCCACAATGTGAATTTTATTTGGCACTTGCAACATACATTTTAACAAGTTGAGGTGTTTATTATGCTGGCGAAATGACAGCTGCCACATTATGTTGCAAGTATAATAGTGCAAATTTGTGTTAAGTTTGCAATTTATTAGATTTTTCGTAGCAAAAGCTGCTGGCGGCAAGTACAACTTTGTCTATAAGAGCTTAATTTTGTAAGTTTATATGTATATTTGTGTGGCATTTTTCATCATAACTGTGCTATTAACTAACTAACTTGCAAAAATTAGCTGTCAGTTGCAGGTGTTATTTAACAAAAAGTTTTTGCAAGTGTATATAGGCGGGTGTATATATGTGTAAACGTGTATTCCAAGCATTTTCTAGCATTCATACTGCTGCACGAGTTGTTGCAGCTTCATTTGGTAGCATAAAATACTGTTTTAGGTTATGTTGCAAGTTGGCGTAACTTGCCACATGCAATTTTTCTTTGTCAAAAATCTTCATTTGACTTAAAACTGCCTATATTTCAGCTTTCTAGTGCTTGCAACTACTTTCGATATTAAATTTATAGCTTGTGGCAACATCAGCGTTTGATATTTTGCGCACTTGCGATGTTTTTTGTGCTTCTATAGATATTTTTTAACTGTCTTATAGTTTTTTGCATGCACCTCCACTGCCAACTCAAACTGCGACCATTTTGTGCCGCTTAACCCAGCCTCCCGACTTCAAGCTCATATACAACACATATAAAATATGATAAACACACACATATACATGCAACACGCATATTTCTTGCCTCCATCTGTAGTTTATTACACTTTTTCAACACACGTGCAAATGCATTTCCTTACTTGCCACTTCAGCGGCCCGAGTGTATTGTTGCACGCTACTTCTTAGCCACTTCAAATGTGTCTTCCGTGCTTCTCTACTTCTTATTTTCGATCTCAACAACTTCAATATCACACACACACCCACTTGAGGCACTCGTTTTGCCACCTTCATAACGTGCAACACATGCAAGCAGCAGCACCAATACAGCTAAGATCTACTTGTAGCACTCACTCTCTCTCATATTTGCTTGCATATTCTTGTTTAGCTTTTATTTGTTGTTATTGCGCTAATTATCGCGCCTTCTCGCACACACTCATCATGCATGCCACACCTCAGCAGCAAGCAAGCGGCGAAAAAATATATATAAAACAAGCATGAAGTAGAAACTCTTCAACTGCATTAAGGCCATGCTGCTATGATGGCCAATGTCTTGTTGTTGTCGCTGTTGTTGTTGTTGTATTTGCTGATCGCCATCGTGCAACATGATTCTTATTGCATATTTGCCTCTTCCTTCATTCAACATTCTGCTGCCATTTTTTGCATTTTGCTTTCTTTGCCTTGCGCATGCATTGCAGTGGTGTTGCAACGCGGCAAATTGCTGATGCAACAACAACAACAGTGGATTTTTTTGCTTGTATGCAACAGTCTGCTTCTTCTTCTTCGGTTGCATACTGCAATTACCTTATTTGGCGTGTGTGTGTGTGGAAAATAAAAATATGCTGAAATATTTATGCAACCAAGCGACACAGTAAGAAATTCGTGGCAAAGAAGGATTTTAAAAATTTCAAAAAATAAAAATTAGAAACAGAAAAATGTATAATTTTTCGTGGAAAAGAATGTTATAGATTCCAAAAATATTTTTTATAGTTTTCTTCAGCCTCAGCGGGGTCTTGAAGAATTCTTCTAAGATAACTTTTTGAAGTTACTTGATTCTATAACAAATATACTTCATTTTTTGTAAATTTAGTCACCTAATCTCTTTCTACAAAAGCTTAAAAGACACACCCTTTCTACATTACAAATTTCCTACAGAGTCATCTAAATTTTGTATAAAAAAATAATATTGCATATGCAATTATGGCCGCATTTTTCGGCCTTCCCTTCCCACTTTTTGCAAGTAACTTGACACCAATTTTGATATTCTATTATGCAAATACCATGACTGTAGCATCAACAAGCCAAGTGAGGGAAGACGCACGGTTTGTGGCAAGTGTGGAGTGCATTCCACTACCGAAAAACTGCTTTAATGCAGTTTAATAATGTATGCCACATCATATATACGAAATAACTCAGCTATCAACAACAAAAAATATCTTTAACGTACTGTGGAGCTTTTAAAAGCTCCATAGCAGTATACTTTTTAACGGAAAAATTCTGAAAGCTTTGATATTGTTTGTTATCAGCGGTTTAAAATACTTTGAAATGCTCTTCAAAGCTTTCTAAGCTCTTTATCTCGAAGCTTTGTTTAGAACAGAAACCAAATTGCATCTCGAAAACAAAAATCTTCAACAAAAATTTTACAATAGATACCAAGATACCAGTTAAAGGCAGTAATGTGGGACAGTAAAGGTTCAAAAGCTTTTAAAAAGCTTCAAGACAGTTTATTGATCGAGGAGCTTTGAGCTTTTTAGCAAAGATTATCATATTTAAGGCTCTTCCAGTTAAAATATTACACTGCAGAAGTAAAGAGTACGTAAGCGCACTCGAAAGCTTCTAAGTAATAGTATCAGTTATTTTGGTTGACCGATTTTTGATATCGGAAGCCGATTTTGTTGACTGGGTTGATTTTAAAATGATTTAGAGCAGTTTAGATTACAAAGCTTTACAATTTCACAAGTCTCCTTCGAAAGTTCTTAGGAAATCAGATTCTTAAAAGTATATTTAAGGTCTTTTCATCTTCCTTTGGAATATAGAAAGATGATAGGTTCGTTATTTCGCTGTTTTCTAGACTTCAGATCGCAAACATCTTCGTTGAGATTGAGTAAACTCGTGCGGAGTAAGATTCTTATGGTATATTCTTCTGCTACAAACACCAAAATTCATATTACTGGTGTTCTGGGATCCTATCTACTCGAGAAGCCTCATCTCTCGGCTTCAAAGACTCTTCAAACTCTCTTTTAACTTCATTCCTTCAGACACACTAATCATTTAAGACTCGCAAACCCTATTAGTTGATTCTTCAATCACAACAACTAATTTTCTTAACCAACAACAACAGCAACAAGCACAATGACCTTGCAACACCGCAAATTAACACAACAAATAGTAGAAAAACGCCTGATAACTTGGCAATTACAACACTAACAACAAGCGACAAGCTGCAAACGAGCATTGCTAGAGCTTTACAAGACACGCTGACGAGCACGCGAAGCTTACGCCGGAGTTAAGTATAGTGTTGCATCGCTAAATGTCAGCGAACACCCACCGAGTGAACACCACAGTACAAATAGTTGCAACCGCAACTGTAATTATGGATGAAAAAAAACGCACAACAACAACAACAAATTATGGAGCGACAACGTGCGAATTGCATGCGAGTAAATACATAGTTGAAGAAGAAGCAGCAGCAGCAGTAGTAGTAGAACAAGCAATGGGCGTGAAGTGCGCTAAAGTGTGTGAGAAACACGTTGAAATCTTCGCTGAGTTGGTAATAGATATATTTATTGTTGTTGTTGTTAGTTTTAGTTACCTTTTAAGCGATTTGTAGTAGTAGCGGGCTAGTGTGAAATTCCGACATTTGCCGACAGACAGTTTTGCTGGCACGTCAAAGTGCGAGTGAGATGAGCAGAGCAGAGCAGTAGGCGCTGAGTTGAGATGAGTGTGAGCGCGAGAGTGCGGCAGTGAGCGTGGATGTGGGTGGCGCTGTGGTTGGCTGTGTGCCTACTTGTGGGAGTGTGAAAAACGTAATGCAAACAGCACAATTCGCGTAAACTGTGTAAATATATATGTAAAGTAGCGAGTACAAAAGCAACGAGTAGGTGCGTGCGCAATCAGCGTTAATGTGATGAGCGCGAAGAAATGAAAAATATTTCAAATTTAATCAAAAGAAAGCAAATAAAAGTGATTTTTATAGTTTCTAATATCAGAGCTACTCGTTGGTAGTGAAAGCTCATTAGCTTTCTAGCAATGAATCGGCTTTTTTTGACATAAAATTAAATAGCTATTAATATATTTGAGTCGAAAAGAAGAAAAAAATAAATATTTTGTTGAAAGCATAAAATTGAGATTATCGAGCTTTTAAGCTCATTAGGCAATAATCAATAAAAATTATAATTTTTATATTTTTTAAACGCTGAAAACTATTTCTTTTTGTATGTTTACTGTGTGTCTTGTAGTTATAAGACAAATTAAGGGTATTACAAGTTCAAAGCCAACTCAAGCCATTAAACAAAGCTGATGAACTTTTTTAAAGTAATGTTTAGATAAGATTTTTTCTCTGAAGAAGCATAGTCCCTCAAATAGCGCCATTTACCGAAGATATTAAACTCTTGAAGTCTCTTTACAGTACTATAAATGTCGTGGAGATCTATTTTTGCATTACCAGTTCTTCCTATGAGCTTAGAAATTAGAGTTTATGTATATATTAGCTTTCGCAATACAATTTTTTGCGCGTGACTGCAGTAATTTGGTTTTATTTCTTCATTTCAAGATAGCTTAAATAGTTGGTTTCGCATGTGAATATAGTTTCCATGAAGCTTTTAGGAGAGCTTTTTCTACTTAAAGTTTCGTGGAAGTTTTCTGTAAACTAAAATAGTTTCGCCAGTACTCCAATCATATATAACGATCAAATAGCTTCAAGTCAAACTGCATTGGTTACCATATTGAGCTCACTTACTCAAAGCTTTAATATCTCATGAAGGGCTTACCATAACATCTAGTATTCAGATATCGTTAAAATGAGTCTACGAACTCTTGGAAATCCCCTCCAAGCTTCATTAATTTCTATTTTGAGCTGATTCACTTAAAAATTTACCATCTCATGAAATGTTTAACACAACCGCCAGCTTTCAGATATCGAATAAAAAGTATCCCCGAACTCTTCGGGATCCCCTCCAAACTCCATTGATTTCCATTTTGAGCTCATTTACTTAAAATTTTAACAACTCATGAAATGTTTAACACAATCTCCAGCTTTCGAATACCGAATAAAAGGATCCACCAATTTTTAGAGATCCAGTCCAAGCTCCATCGATTTCCATTTTGAGCTCACTTACTTAGCTTATATATCTAGCTTTCAGATACCAAAAAGAGTAGACGAACTCTTGATGATCCCCTCCAAACTTCATTGATTTACATTTTGAGCTCATTTACTTAAAATTTTAACAACTCATGAAATGTTTAACACAATCTCCAGCTTTCAGATATCGGATAAAAAGTATCCTCGAACTCTTAGAGATCTGCTCCGAGTTCCATTGATTTCCGTTTTGAACTTTATCATCTCGCGATAGGTTTACCATAACATCTAGCTTTCAGATATCGTTAAAAAGGGCTTACGAACTCTTGAGGATCCACTCCATATACATAAACCGTTGTAACATGTCACAACGGCAAAAATTTAGACTCAATATCAAAGTGAATCATTATTTGATGTTATCTTAACTCCATAATTGTTGTTGTTGTAGCGACAGAAGAATGTTCTCTAAATAATTTTATGGTATACTGGCGAATTTACAGTCTTTAGACGGGTATAAAACGGGGTTCGTTCCGATATCATAGACCCGAATGTCATTACACATACTTTCACTTTAATACACATTAGTTTCACTTTAATTTAGAAAGAAATATTACAGAAAGAAGCACTTTCTCGAACTATAAGCTCATAACCTTCAAATTGACCTTGCTATTTCGACTTTTTTCTTTTTATTCTTTTATGCTCGCTGCAGCTTTTTTCCAATAATTTTTTTTATGTATTTTCCAGTTCATTTCCATCCTCCATTTCATTCGCTTTCATGAAAGTACCACACTCACACCCATCTGCGCATATTTTCTTCACAACCTTTTACGCCACACCTTCATCTCCTCCCTCCGGCCGTTCAACATCCGATTGCCGGATATCCTCTTGTTTATGAAAAGTATCAATAATCAATAATACAATACAATACCGAAACGCAAATAATAATGCAGCTTAAAACACTTTGGCAATAATGAAAACGAGTATACTTGCAACATAAACCAATTTTCGCGTGCTTCAATTGTATTGCCGCAGATAGAGAGAGGTGATAAAAGGGGGGAGTGAAAATCAAATAAAGTGCAAGTAAATGAATGATCTCGAACTTCGATTGCTTGCGCAAACAGCACTTAACCGCATAAATATAGAGCGACAATGTGGCGCAAAATTAAAAATGAAATGTTTACGACTCACACCCTACGAAAGCTACGGGGAATTGGAATTTTAGATTTTTTTCGATTATTATTCTCCATATCCAAAACATCGCTGTGCTTACATATTTACGCTGTCTGAAATCCACCCTTACTCGCTTTATACTTGCGCGTCAGTCACCCTGTTCAATGGCGCGTTATCCTTCGGGAACGACCCTCAGCCGGCCTCTGTGTACAGCCCTTGAAGCGCATACCCATACAACAAGCAAATACAACAATAATTTAGCAGAATATCAAAATGTGTTGAGATTGTAGTGCATCAGCTGTTTTCGGGCGCTTCAACGCGCTCACTCTCTCAGCCACACTCGCGTATTATCGAATTCTCTCTCTCTCGTTTACTCTCGCTTGCTGTCTGTCATTGCCTACGGCTAGCCAGCTACGTCGCTTCACTTCAAGTGGGCTAATGTCTTTCGAGTGCCATTGAATGCATTTTTGCACCCTGAAATTTCCTGCTTATGCCAATTTCCTCACTTAAATGGCGGGATTCTTTCCAAACGCCGTAAGCTTTTCAGTTTTTTTTTTGCATTATTAATGGCATTCGCAATAGTATTTCGTAGATTTTTCTGATTTAATTGCAAAATTCATTTTTATGCGTTTTGCTTGCCAGCATTTCAAGTGCGGAAGCGGCTTTTGTGCTTTGTGAATAAAAAAGCTTCAACTGTAAGCCTTAAATGACAGCAGTGTTTGAGTTAATATATGCAATTGTCTAGCGAGTCCTTAAGTGCGGCATAAATTATGACAGGTCCACTCATAGTGCCTAATGTTCTGCAGGTTAATTACACTTTAAAGTGAGCTTTGAGGTGAAAGCTCTTTCAAAGCGCATAATTTTTTGATTATTTCGACAGTTTTATATTCTAACTCTGAGAAAGGGAGGTCTTTGTGGTCTTATAGAACTCTAAATTAGTCCAGTAATCCTTAGTATTGAAGATCTAAAAGTAAAAGCTCGTACTTATAGTACTTAAAGCTTTGCAGTGAAAGCTCCTTACGTTTTCTGGTCTATTTCAGCTGCTTTATAAAGGGTGATTTTTTAAGAGCTTGATAACTTTTTTTAAAAAAAGAACGCATAAAATTTGCAAAATCTCATCGGTTCTTTATTTGAAACGTTAGATTGGTTCATGACATTTACTTTTTGAAGATAATTTCATTTAAATGTTGACCGCGGCTGCGTCTTAGGTGGTCCATTCGGAAAGTCCAATTTTGGGCAACTTTTTCGAGCATTTCGGCCGGAATAGCCCGAATTTCTTCGGAAATGTTGTCTTCCAAAGCTGGAATAGTTGCTGGCTTATTTCTGTAGACTTTAGACTTGACGTAGCCCCACAAAAAATAGTCTAAAGGCGTTAAATCGCATGATCTTGGTGGCCAACTTACGGGTCCATTTCTTGAGATGAATTGTTCTCCGAAGTTTTCCCTCAAAATGGCCATAGAATCGCGAGCTGTGTGGCATGTAGCGCCATCTTGTTGAAACCACATGTCAACCAAGTTCAGTTCTTCCATTTTTGGCAACAAAAAGTTTGTTAGCATCGAACGATAGCGATCGCCATTCACCGTAACGTTGCGTCCAACAGCATCTTTGAAAAAATACGGTCCAATGATTCCACCAGCGTACAAACCACACCAAACAGTGCATTTTTCGGGATGCATGGGCAGTTCTTGAACGGCTTCTGGTTGCTCTTCACCCCAAATGCGGCAATTTTGCTTATTTACGTAGCCATTCAACCAGAAATGAGCCTCATCGCTGAACAAAATTTGTCGATAAAAAAGCGGATTTCACATTTCGAACCGAACACTGATTTTGGTAATAAAATTCAATGATTTGCAAGCGTTGCTCGTTAGTAAGTCTATTCATGATGAAATGTCAAAGCATACTGAGCATCTTTCTCTTTGACACCATGTCTGAAATCCCACGTGATCTGTCAAATACTAATGCATGAAAATCCTAACCTCAAAAAAATCACCCGTTATTACGGCTCTGCGAAAGGGACGTCGTTGTTGTCTTATAGAATTCTAAATTAGCCTAGTAATCCATTGTATTGGAGATCTAAAAGTAAAAGCTCGTACTATTATACAGAAAGCTCGCCTTTTGAACATAATTTTGAAATAATCAGAACCGAAGCATAATCAGATAATATTCATGCAGAAATCGTTAGTTAGTTAGTCAGTTAGTTTTCATAGTATTTAGTCTCGGCACTCAACTTAGTTTGTCTTTCCTGAGAGAAGACATCCAAAAGCTCCGGAGTTACGCAGAGAACTATTTTTGACACAACTATTTAGATAATTTGTTCGAATTTCATATTATTCTATGACACAATTAGTTCCCTGTAATTCTCCACTGTTTAATGTGACAATTTCTATATATAGACATGTAGTCCACAGATTTTAAATGAAGTTCCTGCGTTCCAAAACTGAATTATATATTTAAATATCCCGCTCATATTGAATTTCGTCGAGGATTTTTGGTTGCTGTTATCATATTGCAAGCAATAGAGGCAATTCGATAAAAACGATGTACATTATTCATATAACGGTATTAAATATCGTGTTGAAATTAATTTTCGTCGAGGATTTTTGATTGCTCTGGTCATATTTCAAGCAATAGAGGCAATTGGATGAATAACAAGTACATTTTTCATATAACGGTTTACTGTTTTGAGCGTTTTAATTATAGGAAGTCAGAAAATTGGCTGAGATTTTTAACGCTGGTATATATTCTTGCTGCGAGCTAAGCCTTCTATAACTGTTGTTTTTTTCGAACAGTTATACCGCAGAAGAGTTCTTCTGTGAACTTTTTTTTTGTCTATACATCAAATTTTTCAACTGCAAACCTCAGTTTTAGTTTTCTTTCTTCGCGCTTTATACTCAATCTACTGCTTAGAGCAATCACTTCTGTCAAAGTTCCCTGAACTTCACCACCTTCTTAACGCCAATCCGCCGCCGTTTCCAGCAACATTTTTATTCCAAGTGTCTTTATTTGACTTTTCGCATATCAAAGTCTGCCATATTTGGTCACCACATCATATGTCTTTCAAGCAAACTATCTCCAACTACTCTATAACGCACACCTGCTGCGTCGCTCAAACCCAATGGCGCACCGTCATCAATCTTACAGTTAATAAGCTGCTCAGTCACCTTTTGGCAGCAATCATTTGATTTACTCATCATTTACACTTATGCTTATAAGCAATAAGAGACTACGCAATCAGCGCCACCGTCATCTCAAGCAGTGAGCGCGTCTTGCGACACTTTTCGAGTTCAGCATTTCGTTGCGATTAGCGCAACCATTACGCCGCCGGTCAGTGAAATCGCGCGCGCAGAGTTGCCAATGAGATTAATTAAGCGTCTTGCAGCAAGCATACACTGCACAGGTAGCTGGGCTTAATCCCTTGTCTCAGATTTTTTTCAACTCTTTTTTTCCGGACTTATAAACTTATTAATCATAATAAATTGACAAACAAATTAAAATATGCATAATCGCCGAGAAAAAAATATTTATTTGTAGGTAAACCAGCCTGGCCACACTGCTGCCTGGCCTGGCGACGAGCTGGTCCGCAGCGCGGCCCGCGGCTTGCACCTTTTACTATTTTTCATTTTACTTTTGCTTTTGCTGCTGTGAAACATTCGATTTCTTCTGCGACTGCTGGCGGCTACCGATCGTTTACATACGCCGCTGGGCTGTTAGCTTGGTGGCCTGACCTGCCTGGCGGCCGCGCGCAGTCGGACGCACAGATATTTGTTGGGTTTTTATAAACGCCGGTTTTTATTCCCACGAAGATTTTTATGAAATTTACATTTTTTATTGTTTGTTTTTGTTTTTTTTTTTTGGTTTTTTGTTGTATATTTGTTTTGCGTTTACCATGATTTTTCTTTGGACTTCTATTTTTTACCAATTTTTTCAACATTTGTATGCTGTTGACCAAGTTAAATGACCAATTTCGTTAGTGAAATGCCATAAATGTAATATATTACAATTTTTCGTTGTTTTTTTGTATATGACTTTCGGCTTTGTTGCCTTCGGCTGCTGTGCGTTTGTATTCATTAATCCGTTGTATCATTGGTTGCCCGTTTTTTGCTCAATTAATGATGTGAGAATTTGTGAAGTTGTAAGTTAAGCGTGTGTAGGAGCTTACAGAGCTTGAAGTAATTAGTTGTTATGGAAAAAAATCAGTTTTTCACAAAAATATTGAAATTGAGCTTTCAAAAGCTTTTGAAAACGCGCCAAAAAGGTCTTTAATGAAAAAAATTATAACCAGATCATAATTCAGTAGCATTTGAAATTGTTTAAAATAAGTGTTCTTTCTCAACGAAGCTTTTGAGCTTTCAGAAAGCTCTATAAAAGCTGTCTAAGATCACAGTAATAACAATAGTGGATGTTTTAGCAGTTAGATTCGTTCAAAGTTTCTGCAAATGAGCTTCGAACATTAAAAACAGCTTTAGGCTTTTGAATAGCTCTAGAAAATCTCTCTCAGATCACAATAATAATAATATATGAGATTTGAAGGATGTTAAATTCAATTAAAATGAGATATTTCAAAAAAAGCTCTCTAGGATCACAATAACAACAAAAGCTTAGGTTGGAAGGAGTTAGATTTGTTTAAAGAAAATGTTTTATCTGTATGTGAGCCTCAAGCTTTAAAAACAGGTTTTAAGCTTTTAAAAAGCTCTACAAAAGCTCTCTAAGGTTACAAGAACAAAAATATATGAGGTTTAAAGGATGTTAGCTTTAATCCAATAAAGTTCTATGCCTGAACGTGAGAGAGGTTTAAAAAAGCTCTTTAAAAGCTCTCTTTGATCACAATAGTAATAATATATAAGGTTTGAAGGATGTTAGTTTTAATTAAACAGGTTTTATTTCTAAACCTGGGCTTAGAGCTTTTAAAAAGCTTTTAAAAAGCTTCGAAAAAGCTCAACAAAAGCTCTCCAAAAGCGCAATAATAATAAAAACATATGTTTTTAAGCAGTAAAATATGTTTATTAACACTAAAAACTAGTTTCTTTGAGTATTTTACTTGAAAGCTCCAAATTCTAAGACATCTTCGCGTCGCTTAAATCTCAAATACGATTTCCAAAGCTTTTATTGTGCAATTCTTCATTCCAAGCGGCAGGTAATACTCAGTCGCGCGTGCAACACTGTCTCATCACGCCATCTCCGGCAATGCTTTGCAATCAAAAATTCCATTTTTTATGGTATAAACAATTTCATTTTACTATTCGTGTTTATCTCGCACATTTTCCACTACTTTCTTATGCGCGCTTATTATTATTATTTTATTTATTTTTAACAACTGATTTCCAATTTGCGATAAGCGTGTGCGCGCGACTCGCTGCTGTTGTGGCAATTGTCTTCGATAGATTTTGTGTGCTTTATAGTGTTGTTGTTGTTTTATACTTTTTTGTTGTTATTTTTTCTTTCTTTGCTGTGTGTTGCTTTGTTCCGCGCGCACCAACGAATCGCAGCGCTCAGCGTGACAACTAAAATGGCCAACCGAGCAACCAAGCCAGAGGCCAACCAACCATTTGCTTCCTAGCACGCCTACTTCCGTTCGCACTGCTTCTATTGGAGCGTATTTTCGCAATAGAAATAAAGAAATTATTGCCAGCGTGGCGCGACATGTGTTGCAAACGCTGCTTGCCACCGGCGGTAGCGGCTACCCATCTTGCCTGGCGGCACACTCACGTTTAGTGTAGACTTGCAACGGCTCTACCGACTTGCCACACAAAAGTCACTTGTGTTTTTGTCTTACCCAGTGCTTCTTTTTACTATTTATTTCGGTTGGCATTTCGATTGCCATCGATGAGTCGCGCTAAACGTTATTGTTGTTGTTCGGGTCGTTTTTCTACATTTCATTTGTATTTCCATTTTCTGATAAGCATCTTAAATGCCTGTTCATTCCAATTTGTTGGCAAGTTGCTGCCGCTGCAACAGCCATTGGTGTTGTTGTTATTGTACTCACTGTTGGCTGCTGTTGTCCCACTGGTCGTGTCTTTGCCACAAAACGAATTCCAATGAATGTCGAGCAGCCGCCGCCAGAGACGCCACAGTCGGTGGCAAGCAGCAGCGTGCAACATGCCACCAGCGAGCCGGCAATGTGTGGCTCGATACTGGTTCTCCTACTGTGCCTGCTACCACGCCCTCCCACACACTTCATGCCGCAACAAGGTTGGCTGGTCGGCTGCCTGTGTTGCCTTGTCGCTTATCGCACATTGCCGATATGAAAGAGGCAGCTTAGAAAAAGTTGCACAAAAACATTTCTAGCGTCCCAAGCACGATTATTAGCAAGCCAACCAGTAAGCTCCACAGCCTACCAACGCTTACATAAGCTCTCATAAGCCTCATCTTGCTTGGGGCGCTTGGCCACCAGCAGCCCACTTGTCCTTGACTGTTTATGGTGCGCAGGGTGTCAGCGCACTTGTTTTGTGATGTGCTCCGTTTGACACTGTCGCCACCGTCAAACATCGCGTCTTGTGTCCTTGTCTGCTTCGTGGTCGTCGTCGTCAGCGCTTATCGGTCCCCCAAAATCGGCAGCTCAAAAGGTCAGCTCAGAAAACGTGGCATTTTTGGCAGCAGTGGCTAGTAAACAGCAGCTGCCACCACTACGAGCGATCAGCTGTAAAGATATGAATGGCTGTACGTGGCTTATTAGGGCTCAGCGGAGTGTTAAAGCGCTTGTAGGAGGGCATGAGGTAACGCGCTTGAGGTTGACTAAAATCGAAAGGGTTAAGAGAGGCGGAAGTTGTGTTTGGATGGGCGATACACCTACTGAGCTCCAAGCTTGTGTAGGCTGAACAAGAGTTATGTGAGATTTCGCGACCTCGTCCTCTACCAAAAAGTAATAGTTATTGAACGTAGATTAAGAACTCCATCCGTAACCGCATTATTCCATAATACTGGCATGATATTTAGACGGTAGATCCGGATTTCGGCTTCCCGGGACCATATATCAAAATTTCTTCAAATCAGACGTAGTTTGACTTCAAAAGCGAATCTAGAACAATCGATACTTCCTAGTCTTCGAGCTTGTACGCGCCGTCCCCAGCCCGCCTTAAGAGCTACAACCTTTCCGCTGCCGAAGCCCAAGCTCAATCAAACCTTTCCTCTTCAGATCCAGGCATAATTTTTCCTTTTCAACTTCTCTCAACGTTCATCAGCTGTTGTGCCTGAGTTTCCCATGTCACTTTGATTAGCGCAGATCTAAGATTACAGTTTTCTTCACTTTTTTCTTTTGACAGACTCGCTTTCGTCTTTCACCTTCAATTTGCGTGACAAGCTTGTCGTTAATTCAACTCATTCTACAGCCACTCTGTGCTTTTTGCAAATCAGCAAACTGATTAGCTTGGTTAGTTTCCGTCATTTGGAGCGCCGTCTGCGAAGACAATCACGGCGCACAACACCAAAAATAACGCCAGAAACAAAAGACTTCACTGCTCCGCCGTCACACCTACCGCAAACTAGTTTACGAGCCAACAAAGCCTGGCTTCCCATGTCAACCTTGTCATTTGCAGGTCTCCACTACTATTTTTTGCTTCGCCTTCGGCGCCCTTTATCCATGCTGTGCGCTGATTTCAATTCGTACATACTACATCGTCGTCATTGTCTTTGTGCCCCGTCTTTATCCCAACGCATTCAATTCGCGCGCTTAGTCGTGTGTGTGCGCGCGAGCTCGCGTCTCGATTTGAATTTTGTGCGCCTCATTTCGCAGATTTGGTGTGGTACTTTGCTGGTGATGACTGGCTGGCGCCTGCCGGCGTGCCTTTGTCATTGCGCGCATACAACCTGTAGACAATGCGCAGCACAGCAACAACAACCCGAAAAAAACACTAACTTGTTGAACGTTCACAGCAATCGTCACAATCATTGTGTTGAGTTCTCAACGTCTGCTGTCCGCTATCTCTGTGCCACATTACCATTGCTGGACAATCATACACATACGTCCGTGCTATGCATGCTTTGAGCCGCAACCACCGCCGTCTCCGTGGTTCCCTTCCAGTTCGCCGCATCTTCTGGCGAAATCTTTGTCTCACTTTGCATGCGCGCAAAGACAAAAGCTCTGACCGCACAGCTCATCAGACAATTGTCGTCTGCGCATGCGCCTCGGTCTTACTTCATCCCGCCATCCAAGCGACTGTCGTCCGTCCGTCCGCACAAATACGTTCCGCAGTCCATCCGCTTGTCCTTCCGTTTATCCATAGCACCAGCTACTACTTCGTACGTCGCGGCTGAGCTTGGGTCTTCTACGTTCGTCTCCTTGCTGCTCCCTCGTACTTCGTTTATCTTCCTTTCCTTGGCTCTGTGCTGGCGTCTGCGGCACGTTTGCATGTCGCTGTTTGGTTACACATGCGGCGGCATCTTTCGCTAACTCGCTGGCTTGCTGATTCGGTTTTTCGGCGTCGCCACCACTTGTCATCAGCATCACAGTGTCCGAGGCAAGAGTTGTGTAACGTTCCTCGTTCTGCATGTTTATGCGCAATCGTCCAACATTGTGTAACTGTTGTAGATGAGGCATCTTTAATTTTCCACTTGTAGCTAGCATTGGTGCCGCCGCGGTTGTGATTCTTTCGCGAGTCGGCCTGTTCACATACTTCGTTTGCTGTGTTTTCACGTCGTTTGTGGTGGCGCCAGGATAAGCGCCACAAGTGCCGCCACCAACGGTCCGCCGTACAAGATGTCGTTTGTAGCAGTGAACTCCAGCAGCCCAATAGCCAGTTGTTGCGCCAGTTCGGAAGCCCGCGAGCCCGGTTCGTAGTCGTACAATCGGCAAACTACAGTCCAATTACCACTACCGCGAGTTTGTAACAGTGTTTGTCTTACAGTTTATCCGGTTGTGTAACTGTCGATTTGTATTTCTTGGTTTGCCATCTATGGTATCGGAAAGTATGCTTAGCTTAAGCTTTTTAGTTATACCGACGCAAATATTTGCTGCTGACCACTATGCAAGGCCATTGCGGTTTAACTCTAATGGTAAATATTCCTAATTATCCGCGAAATTACAAATTTATATTAGTGTTAATAAGTGCGTTGTGCATTCCAAGCATTCAGATTTGATTGCATTCGCTAGTCTTTGCAATTATGGGAACGGTACTCAATAGCGTGTCGATTGCGGATTCGAGCTGGGCGGTCTTGTTGGTTTGGTATTGCGTTCGAAAGGAACTCCTTAGCAGAGATTTAAAGTCCGAAGTCTCTAATTCGACTTTTGTCTGCCATAGAGTTTGAGAGGCCGCGGTTTTGATGGAAGTGACTGTTAGACCTTAGTATTGATTGATTCCAATACGATTTTGTATAAAAAGTTATCAAAAACCAAACGGAAGTAGGCAGCAGAGCTCTTCGCGGAAAAGAAGGACTCAGTTACCCGCTGACGGACTGTTGCAGAGAGTTTCATAGAAACAGGTTTTACAAGATTACTTCTTTCTGGACTCATTCCATTGTTTTCTCATAAAAAAAATTACTAAGACGCCCGTAGGAGTGTAAGTAAAAGGAATATGACAGAGTTTCAGCTAAACGGACGAGTCTACAGAAATGTGTAGGCACAAACTCCACACGATTTTTTTCTAGGATTTTAGTACTGATTATATACAATGTCTAAAGTAGAAGGATTTGTAAGAAATGCACAAAATACACCCCTCAGAACTCTTCAGAAATTTGATCCGATTTTGGGTTTTTCGCATAAATGCTGCCTATGTAATAAAGAAAAGTGTTGGGGATCTGCAAAGAAATAAGACTTGCATGTAAAGAACTCCGTAACGGACCGCGCTGACGAGTTCTTCAGACGGAAGCTCGAACCAAGGACGTTGGATTCTTTCAAACAAACTTTCATTAAGAAGTTAGATAATATTAAATGACTGAATTTCGTCCAAAATAGACCAAGCTGGAGAGTTCTTCAGGCGGAAACTCGAACCAAGGACGCTAGATTCTTTCAATCAAATTTTGATTGGGAAGTTTGAAAATGCAAAACGACTGAGCTTCGTCGAAAACGGACCGAGCTGGAGAATTCTTCAGACCGAAACACGATACAAGGACGTTAGTTTCCTTCAGAGAAGCTGCTGGAGCTTCCTATAACCGAACTAAACTTAGTGAACTTAGTGGACGCACTTGTAGAAACACCCAACTCTAAATGTTTGTAATGAGCATCACTCATCGATGGTAGGACCCACCCCGAGCTCGGCGTTGAAATGCAAACCCACACCTGCTTTAGTAAGAGTCCCCAAACACTCCCTCCACTCTCACAGCGTACGAGTGAAGTATTAAAGAAGCATACTTTACGCACCTACAATAAAACGCCATCCAAAAGGAGGCTCCACGCAATCTCTGCCGCGGCGCGCTAGTGATACCACCATAAAGTGGAGACTATAAAATATCATTACATACGATTGCTAGCGCCTGATGTAATTAATTTAAACCGCCAACCAACAACACCGCTTACCGGCAGCACACTGTGTTCAACTGCCATCATTTGGCTGAATAGGCCGGTTGGGTCTATTAACGATTGTGCGCTTGCCACCAACTGCGCACAACAACAACAACAAGCAGCAACGAGTAAGCGACGACAAAGCAATGTTGCAGCATAACAATAAATTGATAGGCCTATCATGAAACGCTATCAGCAGCACCAACAGCGGCAGCCTAATGAAGGTGGATAATTTTACGAGCGAACGCTGTATTGTGTTCGTGTGTCCTGGGAGCTGGCCGAACGCGCTACTACCAGTAGTTAGTAGCTGTGCTATTGAGCGCTTGTCATTAGCCATGGTACACAATCGCGCCGCTAAATCTGCCTGTGCGATAGCGTACGCGTAGTAAAATGGATATTTTTACGATTGCGGCGCTGATGAGTTGGCTCACTGCGAAGAGGCCAGGAGGCGCGTTGGTGTTGGTAAATGTATGGGCCGTTCGTTTGCTTGGCCAGCACGGTGGCAAGGCCGTGGCGCGCATTGCATTGTCAACACGCTTTTGTTGACAAATGTGGCGGCAATCATATGCGTAGAAGATACAAGCGCGCTAACAGCACATCGAGACTACTGTTAGTTAATGGTTGTGTGTGTGGCAGCTCGCGCGTTTTGGTAGCGCGATATGTGTTGATAAAAGTTCGCTATTTACGCGTCGTTTTTATTTATTTTTGCTTACCATTTTTTTGTTTATTGTTTGTCCGCGCGTTAATTACGCCACCGGCCTGGGAATTGGTTAGCTGCGTCGCGCGTAGGCTCATCAATACAATTACGACCATTTATCGCGCGGAGTGTGGGGAGGCCAGTACAAAGCATAGTATGCCCGCAAACGTGATAAGCGCCGTTGTGACCGCGTAGGACAATCACGTCCTGTGGCCAGGCGTTTACGGCGTTGTGTGCGCGCAAGGAAGTGGCTAAAATCGCTGCGTAACAGAAATTAATGTGTAAATAGGCCGGGAGGCGCTGATAAAATTGCCTAAGACAAATGGTGCGTTCAAGGCGGTGGTGATGAAAATGATATGAATGAAATGTGGCAACATAGCGCGCCACTAATTCACTTGATGGGAAAATAATTTAACGCGATAAATGCAATGATTTGTGATAAGCATACAGGGTGGAGTTTTTGGACTATCCGGCTGACCCGCTATCCCCCACCGTTGGTTTCGTAATTCAATAAAAATATCGTACCAAAAAAGGTGCTTCACTTATGGTTAAGCCTGAAAATATTGAAGATATTTTTAGGCATCTCGATTTTTAGTAGAGTAGAGTTAGAATGCGGACTTTCCTTGAGCATTCTCAGCTCTAAAAACAATTAGTAGAACAAAGGTCAACTTACTTCACGTTTAAACTCAAATATGATACATTCTCAACAGAAGACACGCAGTTCTACAATTTGGCAACCTTAAAAAACTTTGTCGTAATACCGAATCAAAAGGATCACTGAGTGATGGAGACAAAGAGAGGTTCTATCGAGGTATCTCATACTCCTAACAGACACGAGTGCCGCCGTTTGTTGTCCAGTACGTTCTCCAACTTACTCTATCAAACAATCAACCTATAATTATAGTTCTCTGGTATCAACAAAACGGATCCGATGAAACTTAAGAGGAATCTCATACTCCTAACATACATGAGCGCCGCCGTTTGTTGTCCAGTACGTTCACCAACTCACTCTATCAAACAATCAACCTATAATTATAGTTCTCTGGTATCAACAAAACGGATCCGATGAAACTTAAGAGCTTCGCCGGAATACCGAATCCAACGGGTAACAGATTAATAGAGACAAATAATGGTTCTATTTTGGAATCTAACACTCCTTGTGCCGCCCATTGGTTGTACAATACGTTCCCCAAACACATTTTTACCAAGAACCAAGTCATAATCATAGCTGTCTATTAACAACGAAACGGATCCGAAGAACCTTAAGAGCTTCACCGCAATACCGAATCCAACGGATGACAGAGTGATAGAGACAGATAAAGGTTCTCGTTTGGTGTCTCACACTCCTTTCAGATGTGAGTGCCGACGTTTGCCGTCCAATACGTTCCCCAACTCAATTTATCACACAGCCAAGTTATAATCATAGTTCTCCGTTATCAACAAAACGGATCCGGCGAAAAATGACAAAAAATTAGTTGGAATTGAGGAATTAAGCGAAGTAGCGGCTGCTACAATGACTTTTGCTTCGGGAGAACAGATTGGCTCCATCAGTAGAGATCGGAATCCACTTCAGGTGGCTTGATGGGACAAAAATAAACTTTGGGGATCTACTAGACTACTAGAAGTAACGAATTTCCAAGTAAAAGACTCGAATATTAGCTACTCAACTGAACTTTGGTGTAATAAGGTAGAGACCAAATACAAAAAAATATGAATTTACATATATAGCTTCCTAAACAGCCAGAATACGATTCGAAATATGAAATAAATTATCTTTCAAAAACCAATTCAAAAAGAAATAATATTCATAATTAAAAATTCCATAAATCGCATTAAATCAAATAGTAAAATCCAATATAAACGAAAATGAAGCCAACGCATTAAAATGAGTTCACCAACTTTGTAACCTCAAAAAGCCAAGCGTGAGACTGGCCACAATAACGCCCTCAAAAACTTACATTCATTCATTAATTTCATTAGTGGACTAGGCCATTCACATACACACACACAATCCAAATTGATTGCGCTCATTAACATAAACACACAGTGTTGCATGTAAATAGTTAACCGCTAATATCTATTGATTACCATTAAGCCGCGACTATCAGCGCTGATCGCAAGCGCTTAAGGAAACCAGTGAGCGCTTTGTGATCAGCATCAAAAATCAACATTACATATGCCCAAACATAAAACTTACTTAATTAATTAATAAACCTGCTGTAATTATGCAGGCAACAAAAACAATATTTGGAAGAAGCTACTAAAAATGAATGGACAGCGGGGGCTGAGCAGACAAGTTCGTATAAACGACCTTTAGAGGTAGCAAATTAGAGCTGTGAAAGTTAAGCATAAGTAAGCTGGAAGTAACGGGAAGATCAGACTTAAGATAGCGAAGACAGAGATTATGGAGAAGAATGAAGATTATGTAAATCATCGAAACACCAACAAAATTTTAGTTTAGACTGCAGTGTTTTATATCGGTGTTAATTTAGACCGGCCTTTTGCTGCTTCTAGATCTCAAAGTGAGTCTTAGAAAGCTAAGTTCCATTCCAACATTTCTGCCGATATCGTTCAGACGAGATACGAAGACTTCTGAGATTAACGAGTCTAACACCAGCCGTCTGAGTTCATCCGACCGTCCTACCGGACCTTATAAACTTAAACTTTGCGACCACTCAGACTATTGTGGAACCTTTTTGGAACGCATTTTACATATTTAAAAAACAGAGCCTTTTGAAGAAATTGAGAACGTTTGAGGAAACAAGCGCGAAAGTACGGTCTTCTACTTCCATAATCAACTTAGGGAACCCTTTAGAACTCAGTTTACACATAGACATTATGAGTTCTATGAGGAAGTTTATAAAATTTCAGGAATAAGAATAAACTCGGTTACAGAAAAATGTTACAGAACCTCTTGGAAGACAGTTTACATATAGAAAACTGGAGTTCTATGAAGAAGTTGGGGAAGATTTCAAGAAATAGACTTGAAAGAAAGATTTTCAACCTTCATAATCCACTTAGAAGGACCCAATTTCTATTGAAATCTCATAAAGGTTCTCATTAAGTTGACTAAGAACTCGGTTAGTTCGAGTTTGGGCGTTTCTGAGATTATTCGTGTTCTAACCTAAAACTTGCCATAGTTAGAAAGTCAGGGTGCTATAAATTGGTAAAATTTGGCAAAGAAATGGCGAAGTCTCTTTTCGGATTCCTTAAAATGCGGCCCCTTGGTACTTAAGGACTACCTTTTTAAGAGACCACTTCAACTTTAGCGCGCATGCTTTCTAAAGGTCTTCCGTTCCACTTGTTAGATCCCTAAAAACTCAGAATCCATTATCCGCAATCCACATGTGCTAAGCCAATTTAGACTCTTCTTTTCTACGCTAAAGTTCATTGCTCTTTCCGACACCACACATACGGCTCCTGTAGACAACATGCGGCTTCAACACCACACAAACCAATCAATTTCTCAACCAACTCATTAACTGATTGTTTCTACTTCCAAGCTGCTTTGTTTATCGCTTTGCTATGCTTCGCTTTGAATTTCATATTTTTCGGTGTCGTTTATATTTCCAGCGAAATTAATTTTTCACCTTTTTTATTGCAATTATAGCGGAGTATTGTTGCTTGTTTGTTTGTGTTTTTGTTGTTTTTGTTTTATTTTGTCACCTCGTTTCAAAACGCCAGCGCGCGTTTTGGCATTTATGGTGTTGGCATAGAAATTTATGCGTCGCTCTTTAATGAACACAAATTGGCGCGGCTAACTTTATAAGGTAGAAAATGCTAACAACAACAACAACAACAATAGCAATAACAACAACAACACAATTAAACTAGTTAAAAAATATTTTTTTGTTTGTTTGTTGTTTTGATTTACTTAAAAGTGCCGCACCATTTAAGGCGCATCCGTTAGATAAGCGCCCGCTTAGCTTAAGCTTTTAATACAATATTACAATAACAACAACGAACAACTCAAATACATGCATTTGATTATATTCAGTAGCTATGAAAACATTGATTTGATGCTTATCGCCACACCAATAACGGCGTCATCGTCGGCTACTGTCCGAACTTGTTTGCCAAAATACTAAAAAAAAAAATACAAAAATATACAAAAACAATATGCAAACGAGTTGTTATGAGAAAATCGCTAGAAATTGACAATCGAAATAAATTCGTCGAATTGATAAGAATCTCTCACTATGAAAGCCCTCTTTCGGCTGCACGATTCGCTTTCAGATAGGCAAATAGAGTGCGCGCGCAGGCGCCGCGGTGCGTCAAGCACGTTGTCTAAGCCAGCAGTTTAGCGTGCTACGTGTTGACTTGGCATAAAGTTTGCGCTAACTTTGTCTAATAACATGTTATAAATTTTAAATATTATTAGTTGTGCGGTAGTTATGGTGTTGTTTTTGGTGGTGTGGTTTCGAAAATGTTGTCAAAATGCATGCTAGAGCGTGAGTAGACTCAAGAGGACGCGAGTGAATTGACTTACAACTGATGACTTACTACGGATGATGGCATTTCTGTTATAAATTATTAGGAGCTGAATAGTACTCCTCGGTTCTGAGCCTGCCTTCAACCTTAACTGAGTAGTAT
The DNA here is from genome assembly GCF_028554725.1 of Zeugodacus cucurbitae. NCBI lineage: Eukaryota > Metazoa > Arthropoda > Insecta > Diptera > Tephritidae > Zeugodacus > Zeugodacus cucurbitae. The sequence continues at coordinate 7,425,676 of NC_071670.1, forward strand.
ACTAGGTTTTGACCTCTCTTCAACATTACTTACGTTGAAATCTGATAAATCAAAATAGTCTTGTAGAAATAGGAAGCCAACAATAAGGTTTCATTTTTTAAGTATTTTGAAGCGTAGACTGTGGGGAACCTAGAGTAACGAAAATGTTGTCCATAATATAAGTTTTATGAACTTTTTGATATTATCTGATTTATGTTATTTGGTCTAGTATCCATAATATGTGATGTATAATCCGTAGCATTATTCTTTGATCTATGATCTATGATCTATGATTCATGATCTATAACCTACACTTCATGATCTAAGATTTATAATATGTGATCTATGTTTTTTAGGTTCTATGATCTATCTATCTATATTTAAAGATCTATGAGCTAAGATTTGTGAACTTTATCTTACATGGTTTTTAATCTATATTCTAGGATCTCATCAATAATCTAAAAGCTTTCTAGTCGACGATCTATCGTATAAGTTCTTTGATTAACCAACTATATTCTAAAATCAGTGATCTATAGTATATGCGAAAGATAGATGATCTATTTAGTACCATATTTGTAGTGTATCATATCTGGTATGAGGTTATATCGATGGTTTTACTCTGGATGTCTGAATGACCTGGTAAATACCAAAATATCTTATTTCAAATCTCGGTTTCGCAACATTCAGACTTTATAAAGACAACGACTTTATGCAAGCCAATTTAAATAAAAGCTCATTATATGCTCATTCGCGAAAGGTTCCAATTCCCACGCGAACGCTATACTAAAATTTTGATGATTTGTAGAGTTACTTAACTAAACTTTTAAACGAAAATCATTAAGGATCAACAAATTCAGATTTTTTTCGTGCCCGTGGGAATTTCCGACGAAATTACAAATCAGAATTGAAAAGAAAATATTAAAAATCATACCACCATAACCACATGACCCTACCATTTAATCACCTGTGACCAATCAATGATGGAAAAAAACAAAAAATAATAAAAAAGCAACAAAAATGTGAATAAAAAACAACAAAATTGAGAATAACAACAAACAAACATTATATGTGGGCAATAATTTGCGAATCAACGAATGCGGAAAATCGTTCAATCGATTGTTTTAATCGAACAAAAATCAATGAAGATGCCGCCATTGCTGGTGCTGTTGCTGTTGCTGCCGATGCTTTGGCGGCATTTTATTAAAGCGCATTATGGCTTTCTGATGAGTTTTGCCATTGCCACATAAATGTTTGCGTTGTTGTGTTGCTCTTGTTGTTATTGCTGCTGTCGTTATTACTGTGTGAATTAAGTAGATGTGATCGTTGTTGTTGTTCTTGTGTTAGTTGCTTTTATACACTTGTAATTCTCAGCGATTTTATAGCACAAGCAGCAGCCGCTGGAGCAGCAATTTAATCGCTCAACTGGCGTCTGCTGCAACGAGTGATGGGTGCACTGGGAGGAATGATTGTGGAATTTCGGGAAAAAAATAAAATTTTTAAAACAAAATTTGATTGAAAATAAATAAATTAAATTCAAAAAATAAAATTTTTTATTAAAAAAAAATAATAATAATAAATAAATTTAAAATAAAATAAATTCATTAAGTCTTTAAAATTAATAAAATTAAAAAATAATAATAATTCAAGAAAAAAACCAATTTAAAATAAAATTGTTTTTTTTTTTTAATAAATTTATAAATATCTACTCAAGTTTTTTTTTCAAATCATAACAAAATTTCAATTTTTTTAATAGAAGAAATTGATACAACTTTGTGTAAAAAATTACTGAAACAGTTTCGTTTAGAATATTTTAAAAAATTAAATCAGAAAAAAAAATTAAAAAATTAAAAAATTTTAATTTTTAAACTATTTTTAAATACATTTTTTAAAACTTCCGAAAAAATTATGTTAAGAATTTATAAAAAATTTATTAAAAAAATTATGAAAATAAAATAATTATAATTTTTAAGCTATTTTTTAAAAACTTCAGAAAAATTTTGTTTAGATTTTATAAAAAAAAAAATATTAATAAAAAATTTATGAAAATTAAATATTTATAATTTTTAATTTTTTTTTTATTTTAATTTTTTTTAATTAAAAGAATTTTAAAATCATGAAAAAATTCTCCCAGTGCATATAGCTTGTTTATTCTACTGCGAACTGCTTAAATTTATAGCGCATTTTAATTATAATATGGCGCACACAAATTTTCGCACGCATGCGTGCTATCAAAAGCAAACACATACATATTTACAGACTAGCATCTGATCAAAGCCAACATTCAGACCGCGTGCAACAACAGTAGCCAGTAGCATCGTAGATGACCACCACTTCACTTGCCTTGCCATGCATTTGTGCACACTGACCGCACTCTGTCGCGCCCCACCAAAATGAATTAGCCACTTTATTGGCAACTTCGCTTTGGCGGCAAGGATATTAACGCAATTTTATGACCGACATCTGCCCGTAATTTCTCAGCGCGCCGAAGGTAACTGCGAACTGTTACCATATATATGAGAGTGTGTGTGTTTATTGACGCATATGTGTCTGTGTTGTTGGCTAACAGCCTGTGTGGGAAAGGGCTTAAATGGCAGCGAACGCAAAATTTTTAATCGCAATTGCAGAAATTAGGTCATTTCGTAGAACTGCATGAAGTTGCTGAAGCGTGTGTAGTTTTAACTTTTAATGTGTGTGGGATTTTAAATGTGCAAACGGAGTTGATTTCATTTGATCAACCAATTTTAGTTTATATAAATTTGGATAATGACATTAGTTTAATATTCGATATTTATATTCTTTTTTGTTATAACAAATTTAAAAAAAAATTTTATTATTTTTTTTTTTTAATTTTTTTCGAATTTATTATTGAAAAAAATTTATAAAATTGATTGAAATTTAAATAAAATAAACAAAAATTCTGAATTTTTTAAGTTTTTGCATAAATAAATTAATTTGAAAAATAAATCAAAAATTTTAGGAGAAAAAAATCCATATTAAAAAAAAAATCTACAAAAAATTTTAATCGAAAAAAATTAATAATTATTTTTTTTTTTTATTTAAAGAATCTGAATTTTCGAGCTTGATTGGCTAAAAAATTATTATTATTTATTTTAAAAAATTTGTTAATGTTTTTTTTTCAACAAAATTTTTTTCTAATTTTTTTTAAATAGGAAAAAAAATGAATATTCAACCTATTTATAATAATTGTTTTTTTTTAATAATCTGAATTTTTTTGGGCTTGATTGGTTAAAAAAAATTATACTAATTATTTTAAATTTTTTTAAAAATATTTGTTAATGTTTTTTTTTCTACAAAAATTTGTTCTAATTTTCTTTTTAAATCGAAAAAAATGAATAATTCAATCTATTTTTAAAAATTGTTTTTTTTTTTTTTTAATTTAAAGAATTTGCATTTTTGGGCTTGATTGGTAAAAATATTTATTATTATATTTTTACATATTATTTTTATGAAATTTTTTTTAAATATTTTTTAATATTTTTTGTTGTCGAAATTTATTTATTTTTAATTTCAATTAGACTTCCCCTCTAACATTTCCTCTACACACGCACAACGCCATGCATTGACTTTATTGTTGTGCAGCCAACACACACACCAATCAGCGGAAATCCGGCGACAAACAAAAGACTTAAGACACGAACTTGACAGCGCGCTTTTTGGGCAACATGGCGTTTGTGCCGCCCAAAAACCCCAACAAAACACCAAATTGAAAGCACAAAAAACGTGCAGCATTGTACACCAACGCATAAATCAATCAATCAAACAATTTTCGATGGCATAAGCCGCAATAAGGCCGTCAATTAGGCGAAGTAAATTAATAAAGCCGCCACTAATAGCTTGTTTATTTGTGTTTCTAGGCAATTTAAACTTAAAAAGACGGCGCTTAGCGGTGATTAAAATTGAAAATAAAATATAGAAAATTTATGAAAAGCTTTAAAAAATCAATAAAAATGTGCCAGCACTTATAATAAAATTGAGTAACTCTGTTTAAGCGCCACAAATGACGCAATGTTGCAACGCTAATGAGTCACAAAATTGTATTGCTTTTTTCGTTAAAAATCTCGATGCTGTTTTATTACTTTACCCAATCTCAACGACACATTTATCAGCATAAAATGCTTTGCCGCCAGCCGACAGCACGTTCACAACCCGCGCCGCCCTCACAGTCCACGCAGCCCTTTTAGAGCGTAGGTAAGAGTCGCCACTTAAAGCTGATGAGCCATAAAAATGTTGACACATCCGCTCTCATTAGCGCGACAAGCATACAGCAGCGTCAATATATGTAGCAGAAGTACAACAACAACAACAACAATTGAAGACATTAATTTTTCTACCCACAAATGACATTGATAATGTATGAAGGTGGCCTTAGTGGTGTGTAGTAGCTGCCGTGTTGGCAGTTAAAGTGCTACTGTTTCTATAAAAATGTTACATGCAGTTGTCTTGCCTTGCACCAACAGTCGAGCTATCTGCCACAAACGGCGGCAATTGCTCGCGTTAACACTTCGAGCGCCTTGCTTTGTTGCAGCAGCCGCCATTTGTTGTTGTTGCTCTTATGCTTACAGTCTATTTATGTAAATAAGCTACTAGTTGTATGTATATTTGTTGTTGTTAGTCACTTTGTTGCTTTCACTTTGTCTACACACGGCCATTAGCTAGCACACAGTTGAAGCTTTTATTTTTGTTGTTGTTATTTTTGTAGTGCTCCAGTTCGATTTTATTTTTTATTTTTGTTTAGAACTTGGTTCTTTACTTTGTATGTAATTTTCATACGATATTTCGTTATCTTAAGTGATTTTTTATTGTGTCACTAGCAGTCATGTACCATACATGCAGAGTTGTTGTTGTCTTTGTTTTGTTATAAATATATAATTATGTGCCTTATTTTAAAGCTTTCCGGAATCTTTTCTGGATTTTTTCCAAATTTTTTTGGTTGATTAAAAAAAATTTTGGGAAAAAAATAAAAACAAAAAGATTTAAATTTTTGACAATAAAAAAAGGAATTATATTTTCCACTTCTTAAATTGATTTCAAAAACTAAAATTTGTTATATAATACATTTTTTTATTTTTTTTTTAATTTTATATTTTTTTTTTTATTTTTTCATTCCTATAAATTAGTTATTATTTTATTAATTTTATTTTTATAGTTTTTATATTTTATGTTAATAATTAGTTACTTTTAAATTTTTTTTTGAATATAATTAAATTTTTTTTATTTTTATATTTTTTATAATTTTTTTTTTTAATTTGGGAAAAAAGTAAAATAAAAAAATTTAAATTTTAGAAATTTTTTGAAAAAAAAATATATATATATTTTCCACTTTTTAACAGGGATCGTAACTCTTATGACTTTTATCAAAAAATCAAAAAATAAGAGTTATTTTTGATTTTTATATATTTAGATCAAAAATAAAAATTATTTTTGATTTTTATATATTTAGATAAAAAGTAAAAGTTATTTTTGATTTTTATATATTTAGATAAAAAAAAAAGTTAGTTTTTTAGATCAAAAAATAAGAATTATTTTTGATTTTTATATTTTTAAATCAATAATAAAAATCAATTCAAAATTTGTGACATATATATCAGTTAGTTGTTATTTCATGAATTTTATTTTTAAATTTTTTTTTTTAATTTTATTTTAATAGATAATTAGTTACTATTTTGTTTTTATGATTTTTGTTTTTTATTATAAATTTATTTATATAGAGTTTTTTGAATTTTTTTTATTTTTCTTTGGTTAAAATTTGTTAAATTTTTTATTAAATTATACTTTTTTTATATAATTGTTATTGTTTAATAATTGTATTCTTATATTTTTTTTTTTAATTTTTTATTATCTTCTTTTAAATTTTTTATATTATTTATATATTAATTTATTTTTTTAATTTTTTACCTTTTCTACATTCTCTTTATTGATTTTCTTTTAATTATTAATTTTATTAGTTTTGACTTTTTCAACTCCTTTAATTCTCAATTCCCCACACTCAATATTGCCTGCCTTTTTCGCACAGCAACTAAAATTTTCTTGAATTTTTAATTTTTCAAGCTCAGTTATCATTCACAGTCGCCACCACACGCCTACCATATTTGTGTTTTTATTATTTTTTATATTTTTTCCACAATGCCAAATTGGTTGTCTCCAATTTATTTGGTGACACAACATTAAGTGACTGTTAATTAACACCAAAAGCGTTAACGTATGGCGTCAATTGTGTGCCAGCTAGATAAAGTTAATAGCTAGTGATTTGTCGATTGGAGGGAAATGCCAAATCGGAATATTTTAATTAAAAAATTTTAGAAATGAAATAATAAAATAAAATAAAAATAAAATAAAACAAAATAAAATAAAAATAAAATAAAACAAAATAAAATAAAATAGAAAAAAAAATTAAAATAAAAAAATAAATAAAATAAAATATTTTAAACTTTTATAAAAAATGTTTTTCTAATTTTTAGTTAATTATTTAATATTTATTTTTTATAACATTAATTATATTTTCGTATCTTTAAATTAAAAATAATTCTTTAATACCAAATTTCTTAGCATCCTTAACCCTCATTAGCACTAATGCATAAATAAAATAACAGTTAATCGAATCAAAAGTCTGAGCAATCAAAGCAAACATTTAAAATCTTTGAGCCACTCAAAGTGGCACCTACACAGCAGTAACAACTACAAAAACAAAAAAATTTCAAACAACAACTACTAAAGAAAGAAAAATAAATAAAAGTCGCATATAACAACAACAACATAACATGCTAACAGGTTAATTTATTGTCACTTAATGTCAAAGCAGCATTTCAATTCAATTAAAGTGTTAAGTTGTAAGCCATTGGTAGCAATGGCAGCAACAATAAGGTAAGCAGGTAAAATATGTTGAAGAAGGGAATGGGGAGAAGTGCTATTAGAGATTAACGAAGAGGAGGAAGTGAAAATTGAAAATTTGGTAACTAATTGAAAAAATTTGAAAAAAAATTAAATATTGGAAAAATATTAAAATAAAATATATAAAAAATAATAAATAAGAAATAAAAAAACAAAACAGAAACTTAAAAAAAAAAAAATTAAAAAAATTAAAAACTTAGTAGTATTATTTCAATTAGTAACTAATTGAAAAAATTTGAAAAAAAAATTAAATATTGGAAAAATATTAAAATAAAATAAATAAAAAAAATATTAAATAAGAAGTAAAAAACAAAAAAGAAACTTAGAAAAATTATTATTAACAAAACATTATTAAATTTGGGAAAAAAATTATAAAAAATTTATTCTAAAAATTAATTATAACAAAAAAATATGTCTTATTTGTCAAAAAATCTCAAAAATTTTAAATATTCAGAAAACTAATATTAATAAAATAACAAACGAAAAAAGAAATAAAATATTTAATTAATGAATATTTAAAATCAAATGAATACATTTAAATATGTTACATTTTTTTCCAAAATATCTAAAAAATTTGAAACTTCGAAAAAAATAAAAAAAAATATTTAGAAATAAATAAATTAAAATTGAAATTTCAAAATAAAATGAAAATGCAAAATGCAAAAAAGAAAAACTGTAAATTTTTTCAAGATAAAAAAAATTTAATTTAAAAAAAATGAAAATTTTTTTTTTAATTAAAAAAAATTATAACAAATAATTCATAATTAATTAAATAATAATTTAATAAAAATTAAAAAAAAAATTAAAAAAATAACAAAAAATATTTCTATATTCCAAAGTATTAATTTTATTTTCAAAATATCTCAAAAATCAAAAAACTGCAAATATAATTTAAAAATAAAAAGTATTAAATTAGACAACTTTAAAAACCAAAATAATTAAAAAAATTTAAAAAAATTGGAAAAACTTTTTCTGTCGTTGGAAAAAATACGAATCAGAATAATCAAAAAGTTTAACAATTTTATAAAAAATATGAAAAAATTATTTCTTATCTTTAAAAAAAAACAATAAAATTTTCAAAATAAAAAAATGTAATTTAAAAATAATGAAAAATTTTAATTAAAAATATTTTTAATTTAAAAAAATATTAATTAAAAATATTTAAAAAAAAATTTAATTTAAAAAAATATTAATTAAATTTTTTTTTTTTCAATAATTCATAAATAATTTAATAATTATTTAAAAGAAAAAATATAAATTTATATTTTTCAGATTTTCTAACAAAAATGGTTTGTTGTTGTCTTTGTAATATTACCACAACATCTCTCATTTACTCCCCAACATTATACAAGTAATTTTCACAAATCTTAAATACTGAATTTATGGCCGTCGTTGTTGTCAGCGGCGACAGACAGACACATACATTTCTTAATTTATCTGATTTTCACTTTTTCACTCTGCAGAAAGCATATATGCTTGGCGGCATGCAACACGAAGCGACTTGTAACCCCTGCCACTCGCCAACACCCCACATGTTGTTATTCTTATTGTTAACACTTGTGGCATGTTGCAAGTGTGGCACACAACCAACGCCAGCCAGCAAGCCAGTAAGCAGCACATTCAAATTAAATGACAAAAAAAACAACAAATGAATTGCATAAAATATAAATGCGCGCGACTTAAAAGCCGCAGCGCTGCCAGCACACACCGCACCCCATCGGCCTGATCAACAATCTAGCAAAGCTGTTGTTGTTGTTGTTGTACGTATAAATAAATTTGTACTGGCAATAATTTGCCACAAATACCGACACCATGGCTAAGAAGCACTAAAGCAAAACAACAGAAAAACAGCAACAACAAGAACAACACCAAAGCAATGTATACCAATCAACGTGTGCAACACTAACAACAACACAGCTGTGCGTAGTTGCCGTCACACAGTAGCGCTTAACTGTCATTAGCACCGAACGTTTGCCGAAGACATATGCGCGCATTACTTAGCCGGGCTACTGCATTGGGTTGTTGTTGTTGTTTATTTTTTACTTTTGTTGTTGTACAACAACCGCTTAACCTCACACAACCCAGTCAAGTCAAGCTGTACGCAGTGTTCAAGCTACTGCTTCGCATCTCATATGCTGCCGCTTCGTCGCCATCCGCCGATCATGCCAACGCCAGTCATGCCACTAAGTGGCAAATTGTCATTACGTTTGTATTGCCACTGTTTTGGGTAATCAGCCGCAGAGCCCCATCATCACACACAAGCCGGCACTTCGACTGCGGCATTCGTGCGTTTTGATTGCGCTCAGTCTCTGCAGACAGGCTAACACCTTGGCTTAATGTTGTTTTTGTTGTTATTTTTTTTTTTTTGGTGTTTACGAAAGTGTTGCTTTTTGGAGGCTATGAAGTGTGTGGAGAACACATGCAATACACATTAGGGTCGAGGTACGCTTAATTTTTTGATCAAAGTGATTCTTTAAGGGGTTCGAGCTGCTGGGAGAAAGGGGTTTCAGCTCTGTGAAGAGTCTTTTAAAAATAAATAACGGTATGATTTCTTTTAGTTCTCAAAATAATGGTCTCACTGATATCCTACAGTTTGTTGGAGTCCATTCTAAACAACAAAACAAAGAACCGACACAGAAGACTGTCTTCTAGCAAAAAACCACTTGTAAAGTGTTTTAAAGTTAGCTAGAGTCATTTATAAACAAAGAAACCACTCAGAAGACCGTCTTCTAGCAAAATACAACGTCTAAAAATCACAAGACTATCCTTTAAAGGATCCACTAAATCTATTTCAGTCGAAAAAACACCAACTTGTCCTACATTTTCTAAAATTAACGACTTTCGTTGAGTTCAAAGAAGTCTCTTTCATCTTTCTGAAGATAATTTTTGAATCTATTTCTTCACCTGGCAGTCTGTAGCTTCGAAATTCTTTGAAATCGCGATCATCAAGTAAAGTTCTGTTTAAAAATTCTCACTTCACAAGTGCAGGGCAATATCGAATGAATTGAACACGTTTTTAGAGACTATTTAACAGAAGAATAGTTCATAAAAATACCTAAAATAATTACTCAACTAATAATTTAATGTATTAAGCTTAATTTAAAACAAAAATCAACTTTCAGTTGTCAATAGTTTACTCAGAACATTGAATTGAACTTGTGGAACGGTATATATGGTAGAAAATAAGTATTTAAAGAAATATGTTGTTATAAGTTAAGTAGACGTTAAAAATCTTCACAGCAGCGGTAGATAATATAAAAATAGATCTATTGAAAGCAAAATAAAACATACATCAACACTTACCTGTGAACCATTTAGATGGGGTATTGAATTGAACTTGTGGAACGTTTTGCTGAAAATAAGTATTTGAAGAAATGTGTTATTATAAGTGCATTTTACATGAATGAAGTGATGAAATACGACTAAAGAAGTAGGGAATATGTTGAGGGGGCTACAATTAGACACATTTCTGAAGAAAAAAAACCTAACCTTCGAGCAAAAATTTTGGTCGGTGAAATTTACAAAAAAATATATTTATTTCTATTTTTATTGGATTTTATTATATTAGAAAGAAATGTAAAATGCCGCTATATTGCAACCCTACTTGCAACAATCATTAAACAGCAATCACTTAAGCACATCGCATGCCACAAGTCGATTGCTGCCACACGGCAGCGTACACCGTTGGCTTGATGTTATTTCGCACTTTGCAAAACAATAACAAAAACAAAAAAATAAGAATTAAATATTGTACAACAACCAATCGTGTATTTAGCGGCGTCTGCGGCTCGGCGGTGGCAATAAATGCCTGTCACACTGGACAATCGCTTAATGGCTCGCCTTGCTACATGAAAATATACTCAAGTGTTATCGATTAATGTCCACAAGCAGCAGCTACCGAAACGTTGATGATGGTCAGAGAGAGAGACTAACAACAACACCAAGCGGTACGAATTGTCGTACGAATATTGCCGCTTTTGAAGTAATGCCGCTATGCACTGGATTTGGTGCAACTGTGTGCGGCCGCCGTTACAAATACAACAACCTCAGTGTGTGTGTGTGTGCGTTGTAGGTGCTGCCACCTTTGGCCCGACACTCAAGCCTGCTGCCAAGCTGGCTATCTCGCAACTATCTGGCTGACTTAGTGCCTCCATCGCACGGTCTGCTCTTCTTGTATGCGGGCGCTAATGTCGCCGGCACAGCAAACACCTTTATCAGCGCTTACTCACGCTCACTCAGCGGTCGCAAAGGCTGCAAACGGTCGCTGTGGCATTGCGCAGTGGCGCAATCAACTGATTGCCACCGTATGCTGTGAGTGTTTGCAGCCGCTGCCACTTTGGCTATCAGCATTCCGCACAAACTTAGTAAGTGAGTATGCGCTGATAGCGTGCGGCGCGAATGCTTACTAGTCTACTAAGTGTGTGTGTGTGTGTTTCGTGCTTGGCACTGACTTCCTTGGTGGTCATTGCGCTGCTTTGGTTGCCTGCCTCGCATGCATGCAATAATCTTTTTGGTTGTTGATACATATTTATGTAAATTTATAGCCGCATGTGAGTGTGGCGAATTTAATGCCTCACTTAGAAAATAAAGAGCATTTCCTGTCTGGGCTTTTTAATAGGTTTTTTATTTTGTAAAGTGTGGGTTATATATTTTTGTTAGTAGGAAATTGAATAAAAAGATAAAAAAAATTGTTTCTAAATATTTTTGTGCAGAAAAATAATAAAATTTTGAGGAATTAAAAAAAAATTGTTTTTTAACAATTTCAATTTCAATTTCGGAAAAAAATTTATAAATTTTTTAGTAGAAAATATACAATTTTTTACTTGACATTAAAATTTGTATTAAAAAAAATCGGAAAAAAATTTCTGTAAATAAATAATAATAATATAAAATAAAATCATTATTAATTTTCATTAGTAATAAAAAATGTTAAAAGTTATTTTACAAATTATTTATTAATTTGGAAAAATTTACTAAAAACAATATTTAGAAAATAAAAACTGATCGAATTCATTTTTTAATAAGGAAAAAATGTATGTTTTGATTAAAAAACTTTTTTGATTAAAATTTTTTTGATAAAAAAATGAAAAAATTAGGAAAAAAAATATAAAAATTTATAGAAAAAAATATTATTATTAATTTTTAAACAATTTTATTCAATATTAAAAGACTTTCTCAAAAAAAATTATGAAAAAGATATTTATAGAATTTGTTTTTTTTTTTTGAATTTTTAGAAGCAAAAAAATGTTTTTTTTATATTTTTTTTATAAAAATTTTCGAAAATTTTTCTTTATAAATTTGACAAAAGCAATCTCAAAATATTAAATTTATTTTATTTATTTTTCTTTTCTAAATTTTTTGTAAAAAGATGTATGCAAAACATGGTATAAAATATTGATTATAAAAATTTAAAATTTAAAATTAAAAAAAATTCAATTGAACAAAAATTTGATAAATATATAAAAATGTAAAAAAAAATTAAAATTCGTTTTTTTATTTTTTTTTTCTCATTTTAACAGCAAATGCATTGAGTCAATAAATATTAAAAAAACAAAATTCATCAAAAAATTTAATTTTTTTTTTTCAAAAGTAAAAGTTTTTAATACTTTTTTGGAGTTTTTTAAAATTATAACAAAAAAATGAGAGACCCGCCAAAATGTAAAAACTTAAAACAAATAATAAATATTTCTCAAATTTCTTCGAATTTAAAATGAAAAAATGGATGAAAAATTTTCTACAAACTTCCGCCTTCACGCTTCACTTGCATATGCGGCAATTAACTCAAAAACGCAAGCTAAAACAAAACAAGCACAGCAATGCAAATGATACGCTAATAAAGTTCAGCGCCATTGAGCGCGCCTAACACTGTGCGCGCATTCAAGCCCTTTACAATTTTGCAATATGTACATTCACACACATATTTATATATACACCCACACACCTCAAACTCCAACGCTGAGGCTCATTCATGCCATACATCACGCGGAATTGACTCGCGCTTCAAAATGCAGCATATTTTTGCAAATTTTCCGATTTTTCACCGAATAAACGAAGCGCATGCCGCGCATCAATGCGCACTTGGCAATGTGCAAGCATGACTAAAACAACAACAACAGCGCACTCCGTTGAAAGCGCGCACCCACAAACGCCTTCCGCATTTGCCGCCTGATTTGTTTGTTGCTGGTGTAGGTTTTGCAAATGTTACAAATGCAACGATTTGTTGCAACATTTTATGGGCGCACGAAAAACAACAGCAATAACAACAACAACGTTGTGAAGTATCATATAACCAGCAAAACAACAAAAAAAAAAAAACAAAGCGAGCAAAGCTGCCATTTAAGGTGAAGGCGGTAAAGCGATTATTGCTGTTGTTATTATTGTTTTTGTTGTTGCTATACAGTAGTCACCATAACTGTCAGCTAGCCAACCCACCAGTCGAACCAACCAAGTTGAACGAATTAAAATTGATGGCTCATTGGTTGTACGTCCGTCCGTCTGACCGTTGTTGTTGTTCTTGTTGTTGTTGTTGGCAGCTACTAAATTTTGCATGCTGCACATTATTCGTGCATTTTCAGCACAACAAATCTACATTTGATTTGATTTTGTGGATTTTGTGTCGCCCACCATCGACCGGCTCGACCAACCATGCCACCGTTAGTGAGCGGCCGCGCGCACGTTTGTGGCGCCTGCGGCTATTTGAGTGCGCGCGGTATGGCGCGCATGCGCAAATAGGCATTCACTCGCCGCTGCTGCCAACTGCTATGCGGTGCAGCATGCCTCATTAGTGGCGCATATGCAAATCACTACAGTTACAACAACAACAACATGTTGCATGTGGCATGATGTAAAAAAATGTTAGAAATTGCCTGTGGCAGACACAGTAGTTGAACGCTGCCAATAGCCAGTAGCCAGCAGCTGTAGCATCTACTTAAAATACATGCTGGCAGTTAGTAGTTGGCACACGATTTGTTATTGTTGCTGTTGTGCCAAAAGTAAATTTGAAAGGCAAATCTGCGCCAAAGCTAGCCACTTCCACTTAGTTATTGCTGTGCAATAGTTGCAACAAATTTTTGCTTGTTGCAACAAGCACCAGTTAGCGGACTCCGAACGTGCCACAGGCTAAAGCGCAAGGCAAATGCTTGAAATATGCCACAAAATAAATGCGAGCTGTGGGAGTGACTCGTGAAGTGTTGTTGCAACATTTAGAATGCAACGAATTTGAATGAGGAAAATATTTTTTGGACAAATTGTATAAAAAAAATGTAAATGATAAAAAAATACATAAAATTTAAAAATAAAAAATTTAAATTGAAAAATTAAAAATAAAAAAGTAATGATTACTGATAATGGATTACTAAATTAATGTTAACTAAATACCGATTATTAATATAAATAATTGACAATTAATTATTCGTTTTTGATATTTGGTAATTGATTACTGCTTAATTATGATTACAGATTACTTAATAGTGATTACTAGTCTTTGATTAGTGATTACTGATTTTCCTTTTTTATTATTGATAATTGACAAATCATCACTAATTTTTGATAATTGGTAATTGATTGCTGTTTAGATATGATTATTGATTACTGGTAATTGAATAATTATTACTGATTTTTGATTACTTGATATTGACTACTGATCATTGAGTAATCATTACTGATTTTTTAGTTGTAATAATTAATTTATGATTATTGACATTTGGGAAGTGATAATCGACAATTAATTACTACTTTTTGATATTTGGTAATTGATTACCTATTATTGATTACAATAATGATTGCTGCGCGTTTATTTCTTATTTTATATCATTAATTTTTTATTACTGTTTACTGAGTATTGATAATTACTATTGTAATCAAAGATTACTGAGTATGGATAACTTTTAATTGATTACTAATCAATAGAAAATAGTCTAACTAAGTTGATCGAGATCCTAAACCATTTTATATACGAATTTCTCCATCGGTTGATTTCTTCACACTCTGATTTGAGAGTGAAATATCAAATCAAGTCCGTGCTCAAGATCCCCACAGCGTAGATTTGTTGTCATATTTCCCAACAATATCTCTATTTTTCTCCACTTCAGCTAGACACCACTAGCTGTCAACAACAATGGAGCAACCAAAAGCCGCGCGCATTTCAATTATCGCTCGCTTTTCGATTTATTAATTTCTTTCATCAACAATTTTTCTTATAAAGTTTTATTGTCGCTGACAATTTGGTCGCGTAATTGTGACAAATGACCGTTGTGGAAGAGCCATAAATTTCACAAAAGCGCTGCGTACCACGGTGAGCAGATAACGCACCAAACGGCAACAGCAAGTATAACTCACTTTACTAGCGACTCACTTACTCACAATTACTTAAAGAGTAGTAGCCACTAAAGCGGCTGACAAGTTGCCTGACACATGACGACGGCGCACACGCACCGATATGGAGCGCTTCCACGCGGCAGCAGCAGCGCGCTATTTCATTACGATTTATGCCATAACATTCTACTATGAACAAGCACCAGTTAGCGGACTCCGAACGTGCCACAGGCTAAAGCGCAAGGCAAATGCTTGAAATATGCCACAAAATAAATGCGAGCTGTGGGAGTGACTCGTGAAGTGTTGTTGCAACATTTAGAATGCAACGAATTTGAATGAGGAAAATATTTTTTGGACAAATTGTATAAAAAAAATGTAAATGATAAAAAAATACATAAAATTTAAAAATAAAAAATTTAAATTGAAAAATTAAAAATAAAAAAGTAATGATTACTGATAATGGATTACTAAATTAATGTTAACTAAATACCGATTATTAATATAAATAATTGACAATTAATTATTCGTTTTTGATATTTGGTAATTGATTACTGCTTAATTATGATTACAGATTACTTAATAGTGATTACTAGTCTTTGATTAGTGATTACTGATTTTCCTTTTTTATTATTGATAATTGACAAATCATCACTAATTTTTGATAATTGGTAATTGATTGCTGTTTAGATATGATTATTGATTACTGGTAATTGAATAATTATTACTGATTTTTGATTACTTGATATTGACTACTGATCATTGAGTAATCATTACTGATTTTTTAGTTGTAATAATTAATTTATGATTATTGACATTTGGGAAGTGATAATCGACAATTAATTACTACTTTTTGATATTTGGTAATTGATTACCTATTATTGATTACAATAATGATTGCTGCGCGTTTATTTCTTATTTTATATCATTAATTTTTTATTACTGTTTACTGAGTATTGATAATTACTATTGTAATCAAAGATTACTGAGTATGGATAACTTTTAATTGATTACTAATCAATAGAAAATAGTCTAACTAAGTTGATCGAGATCCTAAACCATTTTATATACGAATTTCTCCATCGGTTGATTTCTTCACACTCTGATTTGAGAGTGAAATATCAAATCAAGTCCGTGCTCAAGATCCCCACAGCGTAGATTTGTTGTCATATTTCCCAACAATATCTCTATTTTTCTCCACTTCAGCTAGACACCACTAGCTGTCAACAACAATGGAGCAACCAAAAGCCGCGCGCATTTCAATTATCGCTCGCTTTTCGATTTATTAATTTCTTTCATCAACAATTTTTCTTATAAAGTTTTATTGTCGCTGACAATTTGGTCGCGTAATTGTGACAAATGACCGTTGTGGAAGAGCCATAAATTTCACAAAAGCGCTGCGTACCACGGTGAGCAGATAACGCACCAAACGGCAACAGCAAGTATAACTCACTTTACTAGCGACTCACTTACTCACAATTACTTAAAGAGTAGTAGCCACTAAAGCGGCTGACAAGTTGCCTGACACATGACGACGGCGCACACGCACCGATATGGAGCGCTTCCACGCGGCAGCAGCAGCGCGCTATTTCATTACGATTTATGCCATAACATTCTACTATGATTATTTTTCACAATTTATTAGAAGTGCTTATGGGGAGAGGCATGAGAGTAAGGCGCGACAGGCGCGGCGGCATAATTGTGACACGCGCTTTGCGGTACTTTTATGTAGATATGCGTAGTGTACTTATACGTACTTGTCCGCGCACTTAACTTGGCACAAACTTAGCGCGTTGACACTTTGTTGAACGCCGCCACTTCAGCGCTGCGCTTACATAAATGGCAGTGCGTGTGTGCTCGTAGTTTGCGTTTTGTACGCGCTTTGACAGCGCATGTTCATAGATTCCGTTTTTTATTATTGTAATTATGCTGCGCTTTGCGTTTGCTAATTGATTATTTTCTGCTAATATGGCATGCGAGCAAATGCGCGCTTATTTAATATTTTTAGCGGTGCTTTCGTTTCTGAGAAAAAGAAAGAGGAAAAGTATTCGAAGAATTTGTGAGATAACTTATTTATGCGTACACTTGCGGTACTTGTTTCTTGAATTGCGCTAATGCGCTTAAATATGGCATTTACTTTATGAATCTTAATATATCACATCACATGAACAGTTGATGTCACATCAAATGAGTTTGCAATAAATTACATTTTTAACTGGGAACAATTTCTCTCATTAAATTAAATAGAAATTTAAAATTAACAAAATTACACATCATGTGATGTTATATCATATGATGTCAGATCACATCACATAATGAAAAATGCCGAGCAGAGGAAGTAGTTTTAAATTTAAGCAAAAATAATAAATTTAATAAATACATCAGGTGATTTGTTATTATATGATGTCAGATCACATCACCTCAGTTGTGATCACCTCAACAAATAACAGCAAATCAGCTCAAATAAAATCATAACAGTTGATATTAGTTAACGAACGAATAATTTAATACGAAATTAATACTACATGCCATCAAATCAACTGATCTTAGATCATATGATAACACATCAAGTGTTTAATATCATTACCAACAAGTTAATCACACTTTGTAGTAGAGATGGGAATTAACAATAAGAAATCGTTTGAGAACACATCATATATTACTAGAAATCGAATATATCTCCTCATCACATCATATCATAACCAATCATAGCCAATTACGTCACACGAGATCAGAGCAGTTAAAATCAAAGAGATCACTTCACAGGAAGAAAGATAAGTCAAACCATCATTACTGATCACTGATATCAATTCATATCCAGTTAGATAGTATTGGATCACATCATATCAAATGAGATCATATCTGTTCATATCACATCTTTTGGGACCAGATAAGAAGAGAATACTGTAGGTATTAAGATTGAAGTTATATTTCGCAACGAGAACGCGTTTGAGATGTGAGTCGAGATAGGGATCGACGTTCTATTAGTGCTAAAATTCAATATTTTCAAGCATTGCAAGTGTTAATAAAAATGTAAAGCTTTTTTTGTAGCATCAAAGCTTTCGAAAAGCTTTTTTAAAGTTTTTAAGGAGTATATAAATATTGAAAAATCTGTTTTTAACAACCTTTTAATATTTAAAAAAAAAATAAATATTGAAAAATCTCTTTAATAACAGTAAAGCTTTGGTAAAGCTTTTTTAAAGTTCTCAAGGACACAAAGTATTTAAAAGGCTGTTTTGTAACAATTTTCAATATCTTAATTTTTTTTAAGTACTTAAAAAGCTCTTTAGTGACGATAAAGCTTTCAAAAAAGATTTGTCTCTTTCGAGGAAGCTTTTTTCAAGTTCTTAAGAAATATATAAGTATTTAAAAAGCTGTTTTTAACTACTTTTCAATATTAGAAAAAAATAAATAATCATTGAAAAAGCTCTTTAGTAACAGTAAAGCTTTCGAAAAAGCGTTTTTCATGTTCTCAAGAACATAGAGTATTTAAAAGCTATCTTCAATGACTTTTCAATATTTTAATTATTTTTAAATACTCAAAAAGCTCTTAGGACACAGTAAAGCTCCCAAAAAAGCTTTATTTTCAATTTCTCGCAACAAAAAATGCATAAATTTAGTTATTTTTAGTATCTAAATATATTTTTTGTACAATTGCCTTTCCGCTCGTGCGCTTATCATAGCTACTGACTGCTGACTACCTGATTGCCCGCTACTCTAATACGCCGTTAAGGTTGCACGAGGCCGCAATTAATCTAACGTAGACACTACACATTTCAAGCAAGATTTTAGGAATATACATACGTAGATTGATAGTATGTATGTATGTAATATAGTTTTCGAGCTCCGCGCTTAGCGTCGCCTTCGTTTCGTCCACGAAAACGAGGTGTGAGGTAAATTGCAAAGCACCAGATTTGTGGGAAAATTATACAAATGCCTTCGTTTTTTTATTTCTTTTTTTGTTTTCGAACGAAATCAAAACTATTTTGAATTTTAAATTAGCTAAAAACAAAAGCGACTAATGCGCTCGTAAACATCAGACAGAAGCGAGTTGCTGTGGGACCTATACAGTATAGACTGATAGTAGGTAGCCGCGCGATTGATGCTGTGGAGCTGTCTTATAGATCCTCAAATGTGCCGCTTTGGCAGCAAGTGCCGCGCATAAATTAGTCAAATGTGGCGCGACAAAGGTGGTCTACAAACGAAAAAAAAAAATACATGAAAGCTACAAAAAGGCGAACTCCGCATAATGGAAATAGTCGATAATTATAATAAAAGTGTAATAAAAAACGGAACGGAAAACAATTTTAATAAAGAAGATGTTAATAAAGTAATGTAGCGGTGGCGGTATAGTGACCATAATGAAGTGTTATGCATACAAAAAACATAAAAAAATAATATAAAAAAACATTGGTGTTTAGTGTTTAGCAGGCATAATTTGGGTTTAAAATATTTTTATAGATAAGAAAAAACGATAAAATTTTCGAGAAACATAAAAAAATTGTGAAAGGTTTATATATGGTTGTAGTACAAAATTGATGAAAATAAATATATTTATTGCGTCGGTTAGTTGATTTGCGGCGTAAAATGTATGAATATGTTCATATAAAAACATTTTATACTGGAAATTTTAGAAAGAAATCGTGAAATTGTAGCTTTACAATTCAGAGACACATTTTATATATGCCAATAATAAGCAAAAAATATGTAGTAATAATTTCATACAATGTATTTTTTCTGAGCCTCAAAACAATATTGTATTCCATTCCAATCGAAAAAAAATATATCAAACGACTTTGCTCTCTTCAAAAGCAAGTTTTCAGAGTCTTAAAATATTTTATATTCCCCAAAGCGGGTTTTCCTACTTCAAATAGTAATTTTTCCTTTCATAAATAAACTAGCCTCACTTTGTCTTATATAAATATACTTAATCTAGCATCACTTCGTTCATCAAAAGCTAGTTTTCGGAATCTTAAAATATTTTATATGCCCCAAAAGGAATTTTTCTCCGCCAAATATTAATAAATTTCTTTATCTTACCTTTATTTAGGATTATTATATCTTTGTCTTACATAAATATACTTAATCTAACCTCACCTTTCTCATCAAAAACTAGTTTTCTGCGCCTAAAATTATTTTATACCACCAAAAAAAGGTTTTTTTCTCATCCAATTATTAATATTTCTCTTTCTTAATACTCTAACCTAACATCAATTTGTCTCTTATTATTAAAACATTACCCTTTTTCTTGATAAATAACTTAACCCCACTTTGTCTTACATAACCCAACTTATTCTAACCTCGCTCTTAAATATATAAATTTACTATAACCTCACTTTTTACTTAACTTCTAACTAACCTACTATATTTAAACAAAATAAGCCTAACCTCACTTCATTCGTCTCAAATTAATCTAACCTTACTTTGTTTAATGCAGCTAAAATCAAACTAACCTCACTTTATTTGATTTAAATTACCAATAACCCAATTTTCTTAACCGAAATTACCCTAACCTCACTTTATTTAAAGAAAATTAACCTTATTTCACTTATTAAGGTCTCAATAAACATAACCAAACTGATTCTAACATCACTTTATTTGGTTTCAACTACCAATAATCTCACTTTTTAACATAAATTTTCATAACCTCCCTTTATTTAAAGAAAATTAACTTTACTTCACTTTGCAACACTTAAAATAACCTAACCACACTTTGTCTAAAATAACCAAATTGAATCGAACCTCAATTTATTGGATTTAACTGATCATAACCTCACTTTTCAACAAAAAGCTTTCAACCATCAATCTGTTTAACAAAAGTAAGCCTAATCTTACATTTATATCGTAAAATAAACTAATCTGACTCAACCAAATTCAATTCAACCTCATTTTAACTGACTGAGTTCATTATAACCTCAATTTTTAATCGAAGTTTCCATAACCTCACTTTACTTAAAGAAAACTAGTCTTTTTTCACTTTTTAAGTCTTCAATTAACCTAAACTCACTTTATTTAACATAACCTAAGTGGCTCCAACCTCACTTTATATGACTTCAGGTCATCATAACCTCAATTTTTAAACGAAATTTCCAAAACCTAACCTTATTTAAAGAAAATAACATTAATTCACGTTTTAATGCTTAAATAAACCTAATCTTACTTTATTTTTCACACCTAAGTGGTTCCAACCTCACTTTATATGACTTCAGTTAATCATAACCTCACTCTTTTTAACCAAAATTTATCGAATATTAATATATTTCAGTCAAGTGAAGCTATCCTCACTCTTATGTCGAAATAAAACCTAACTTAACTCAACCAAATTGAATCTAACCTCATTCTATTTGACTTCAGTGAATCAGGACCTCACTTTTTAACTAACTAACCTCACTTTATAAGAATTATATTAACAAAAGAAAACTGTAATTGGTTTTTTACAACTATAATGAACCTAATCACACATTATTTGCCTTAATCCAACCTAACCTTACGTTTTCGAATCAAATTCTTTCAGAACTAACATATTCTAACCTCACTTTTTTCAATAACTGTTCTTTTACTTTCAATCTTGACTAAGCTGTATAATTTTTTACCAAATATAACCTAAGCTAAAGCAATTCCACCAAATATAACCTAACCTAACTGAATCCAACTCAACATAACCTCACTTAAGTTCGCTTAATCTAACCATTTTTGAATTAAATACCTTCCTAGTTGGCAATTTGAATCATTTAAAGCTGCCTTGTTTCTACAATGAAGTAGTTAACTCATTGAATACTTGAAATTCTCTTAATCTCTGAGAACTTCTAATTCTTTCTTACCATTTACATGAATGACGAGCTTGTATTGTCTAATTTTGGTACTAAATAAACTACTAACTTGGAGACTAGATTAGTTGAAGCCACCAGCTGTTAAGAGCATAGCCGTTACAGCTACTTGGTAAGCCGCCGGCTGTTAGAGTTTAGCTTCCCAGCTGTTTAGTAAGCCACCGGATGTTTAGAGTTGTATTGTTGCAAATAAGTCACTTTCAAGTTGCAAGTAAATCTCAACTTATTTGGTACGTCAATGCATTACGGTGGTGCCAATGGAAGTTGCACGATTTTCCTAGTCGTACATTTCGATTGCCCAAGCGATTTGAATGCACTCAAACTCTTGCTTTCGGTGCAACAGATGGTTAAGTCCATTCTAGAGTTGCAAATGAGTTCCAAGTAACTGAACAGCAATTATATTGAGCTAGGCTATAAAGGAAGCCTATTGCATGGACTCAGTTGGCTTTGTATTACAACTGTTGCAAATTCCAGAATACTTTGAAGGAACGAAGATAAATTTAGACATGTATTAGGGAGCTTATAAGCTAAAGAAGAGCTTATAAGCCAAAGAAGAGCTGTAAGCCTAATTTAAACCAGCTGAGCTCCCCTTGGGGATCACAATTCCATTGCATTAACGGCGAAGCGCACCCATGCAACATAAATCCTGTTGCTGCCACAATTTCGCTATGTTTAATTGCATGTGGCACGTACGCTGGCAAGCATGCCGCACCATCAATGTCTTAATTAAATATGTTGTAAATCTTATTTTACAGCATTTATTGATTTGCAACAACAAATTCGCGCGGTTTAATGCTTTGTGCCAAATTGCTGTTGGCTCTAGCCAAATATGCCACAGAACATGCAACAAGCATTTGATGCATTCAAAGCATGCGTGTTACATGGTTGTGCAACATATGTTTGCTGTTGCTGTTGCGGCATTTGCGAGCGATGTGCTGATGGATTTGCTGGTGTTGTTGTTATCTACTTTTATTTTTGTAATTGTGGTTGTTCTGATTGTTGTTGTTGTTGTTGTTGCTACTGTTGCCTGCTGCTCGTTGACATACTCACACGTAGACGCGTAATTGTCATACTTGTAACACAGCAATATTGACGACGATTTGCGAGTGTCATTGTTGTTGTTGTTTTTAGTTGCAGCTACTGCGTTTTCTGTTTTTGTTGTATTAAGCTTAACCCAAATCCATTGCATTGCCCCCAAGGTGCGCAACACGCATGTTTGTTGTTGTTGTTGTTATTGTTGTGCGCTTAAGTTGTTGTACAACATGTTGTCATTACAATAAATTACCACGCTGTGTCAGCAGCAGCAACAACAGCAGCAGTCACAAAGCAATCACAGAGACACTAAAAGCCACACTTGCCACAACACGTTGCACCTTCGTCGCACATAACAGTTACATGCGGTGAGTTGGGCTGCTGTGGCTGTTTATTGCCACTTTGGCGTTATGTTGCACTCGGCCTGACCAAAAATGGTCAAAGTTGCAAGCAATTTAATGTAGTTGTTGTTGTTGCACAAAAGTTTTTCAGCTTAAAAAATTTCTCCGTTGCACATCATAGACTTGTCGCGCCCAGCACTTGGCTGTTTCAACTTCATTTGGGAACGCGCAACACACATTTGCCACAATGCAACATGCATTGCTGTTGCAACATTGCAGTTTGTGTGAGTGCTTGTTTCTGTTACTTTTTTTCGTCATCTTCAAACGTCATTTGTGTTTTAATTTTTCCATTTTTATACAGTTTCGTTTTGTTCGGAGCCTTCTGTGCAACGTGCAACAACACAATTACGGCTGCAACGTGTTGATTACTTCATGTTCAATTGCCGCATTTAATGCGCAAAAGCGCGCAACCTTTAGCTGCCGTTTGTGGCGCATCTACAAATCGATCACATCACCGTGTTGCAGCTTTGTTGTTGTTGTTGCACACATTCTGCCTTACTCTGTTTGTGGCGCGCAATCGGCGCCTTTTTCAGCAGCCTCTTTGTGCTGCATGCCGTCAGCGCGGCTGTTGTGAGTTATAGCATTACTTGCGCTTAGCGGTTTTATTTGTTGCACATTCCAGCGATTTAATTGAACTATCCGTTGCAAATTGTTGCAAGTCAAGTCGCATTGCGGCGACAATGTTTATTTATGTTTGTGACAGTGGTACAGTGGTTTGGACTTCGTATATAATTAATTAAAAATAAAAATAAATATTTTTAGAGGAACCCTTAATCGACTAGTCCCAAAGTAACTGGTACAGAACTAGTTAAAATTTATTTTAAAAAATTTTAAAAATAAAAAGGTACTTTAATAGGTTTTCATTAAAAAATAAACAGAAAATGAACTACTCCAAAAGTAACTAGTTGGTAACTAGTTACACATTTTTGTTAAATTAATGGAAAAATACTAAAAGATAACAATTCTTCTCAAAATACCAATAGAAAATTATCAAATCAAAAAGTACATTTAAAAATTTGAACTGGATCAAAAGTAACTAGTTATGGACTAGAGTAAATTCCTTAGTATCCACCAATTGAATGAAATTTTTTCTCTTTCAAGTATGTAACTCGAAAACAGTTGCTTATACTGCATGATTAGTATTAATTCCACCACTTAAGCTACAACAGCAACACCACTGTGCTGCAACATTGTCGTCTTGACCATTAACTTCAACAATTCTCAACTTCTTGGAATTGATGTTGGCACTTTTGGTTTGTATAATAAATATGTATGTGCCAAATATGTACATATGTGCGTCAGTGTTGCTCTGCCGCTGGGGAATACATAGGTGATCCATACTGCGCACGATAAGCGCATACGCAATGCATTGTGGCTCCAAGTTTTTTTTCGCGAGCGCCTCTAATCAATGATTTAGTAAGATAATCTAGCGCTTACAATTTTCTATGCTACCATATGGCTTACAAGTAATATAAGGTAGCTGCTGTGCATATCAAAAGCTTGTAAATTTCAAAGAAATGTTGCAAGACTTTCTTTTATGGTATCTTTTCAGTGTAAAAAAGGCAACAGTAAGCAGTACACATGTTAAATTCGCTTGCACACTAATTAATTACGCTTATAAAGTTGTTAATTATTGTTTGAAAAGTATTTCGAAAAAAAGTTCGAACTAGTAACAAAGTAGTTATTTTTGGACCAGTTAGTTTTTTCGCTTAGATTTATTGCAAAACATGTAAATAAATTGTTTTCGTAAAAAAATTATTTTGCACCTTTCATAACTAGTTTCTAACTAGTTATTTGCAAGTAGTATACACTTTTTGAGCTCTTAAGCAGAAATTAAAGACAACAGTGTTGCACTTTAGCTCCACTGCAGTTGTTAATAAGCTACTAACTTCGAAAAAACTGTTTAAAAAATTAAGTTTTTTCGTCCAACAACACACACTAATCAAGCTCTCTCAAG
Source organism: Zeugodacus cucurbitae (assembly GCF_028554725.1). Lineage (NCBI taxonomy): Eukaryota > Metazoa > Arthropoda > Insecta > Diptera > Tephritidae > Zeugodacus > Zeugodacus cucurbitae. Next base: position 7,451,091 of record NC_071670.1, read on the forward strand.
CATCAGACTCGTTAAAGACCACCAGCCTACTTAAGTAGCTCCGAAAGATAACATAATACTAAGCACTCTTGTAAGTTTTTACCCCATCATTAACTGCCTGCTGCATTTTAGACCACCCAAGCGAACACCGCCTTGCTAAACGCGCTCCTCGCAACGCAACCACCAGTGCCGCTGCTGATGGTGTTGTCGACGCATTTATTGTTTTAATACCTTAATACAAAGAAATAATATATGCCAATAAATTTGAGCTGGACTTATAGTTGACTACAAGGGTATACATGTGTGTAGTATGTGGCACACACTCAATTTAGTCACACAGGCAGCCGCTGTGTGTGACGCGACGGACATATAAAATATTGATTTGATTCGTTAATAGCTGTATCTGAGAGCGCGCTGAGCCGCGCTTGGGAAAGGTTGTCTCTGCTTTGCTTTTTTAATTGCTTCATGCCTATGATATGCAACGAATCGAATGAGACAACACAGGCGACAAGCGCGCAAATGCACATAATTATATGGTATATATGTTAGCAGTGTATATATATTTTTTTCATGTTTTTTTTTTTATTTTTTAAATCTATATATGCATGCACTTACCTGTAATATCGGCGACTAAGTAGGTAGTCCGCGCATAAATATGAGATTTGGCGGCGGCAAGAACGCGCGCCGTTGTTGCTGTTGCTTATGACTTGTAATGTTATTGTTGTTATATATGACATATATTTTTGTTGTTGTTGCAATATATATTGAGCGCTTGTTGTTGTTGTAAGACCGCACAGCATGCGCGCGACAAGTTTACAGCACAACGCGCTTTCCGCGCGCACTGCAAGCCACGGCGCGTTGCAGCGCGCAACAATAACGCGTTGCAATCGATGCCTAAAATGAAAAAATAACAACAAAAACAATGAATAAATAACAACAAAATTCAATATAATCAAAAACACTTTTATATTTTGCAGGCGCATTGTTGCGCGCCGTTTTTAATTACCATAATTTTTTCAGCGCGCCAAGATGAAGGCGGCGCGAAGGCGCAAAAAAATATATTCATAAAAAAGTATACAAAAACAATATATAAATACAAAAAAATACAAAATATTACAAAAACACAGCAACAACAACCAAATATACCACAACATTTTAGTCACAAGTTTTGTCGCACATAAAACGCGCGGTGCCGCGCCGCATCGCGCTCATGCCGCGTCGTCATACAAACATTTTTATCGTTTAAAAGCAACAACAAAAACAACAATATAGCAAAAATTACAACAACTTATCGATACAAGAAATTTATAGCCTCGCCTAGTCAAGTCCAACGCGCGCTGTCAGCCAACCACACAGTCGCCGTCGCTATAGGTTGCCTCATTGCATACATTCACCATGCCGCTCATGACGCGCATCAACGTCACCACCCATTCACTTTTGGTTTTATGCATTCCTTTTTCTATTTCTTGCACTCACAAGTGGCAGAAATCGAGTGGAGGACGTTGTAGCTAGCCAGTTGTGATCACTTTATTCGTCGTGGCGGCGAGTCACGTCACGCCATGCCCCACACAGCCGCACAGCCACAAGGTGGTGCAAGCAAACGCCATTGCATTGCAAATAGTGCAAAAACAAATAGTAATAAATGTACAAAAAAAGAGAGAAGGAAGAAAGCCTCCATAGCAGGGACCCCACACGCGCTTGCCAATACACGACGCTGCTTAGGCCACACCGGGCGTCTTGAGACATGTGAACGTCCCACGGCTTGTTGGCGCACTAGTGCTGGCTGACTGGTTGGTTGTTTGGCTGACTAGTACTTTTGCTATTTTTATTGTTGTTGTTGTTTTTGGTTGTTGTTGTTAACTTGTGTTGATCGCTTGCGGCTCATTGCTATTTTTTAGCTTATTGGCACGCCATTGTTACAACGCGTCGGCAGCGTCATGATACCGCGCGAAAGCCGTCGCCACGCCATTATTAACTGCAGCGCAGTGTTGCATTTAATGTCTTTGGCAGCTGGGATTCCTTTTTTTATTGGATTTGCATTGTAAAAAAGTCAAGGTAGTGAAACTCGCTGTTGGTTCTTAGTGCGCGCCATTTTGTTGCTCATATAATTGAATGTTGGACTTTCAAAGCTTCTTTGGGAAACTAGTCTTCTAAAAATTTACTTCAAATTCTTACGAAGTTTCTTCGATAAGAACTTATGTAGATGGGACAGAGTCTTCAGTAATCTTTCTATTATTTCCTTTCTGCCTAAATTGGGATCTATTTATATGCAAATTATCCCGACTCTTTCTTCTTCGATTATTTAAAATATTATTTAATTTAACTTAATTTAATTTAATTTAATTTAATTTAATTTAATTTAATTTAATTTAATTTAATTCAATTTAATTTTATTTAATTTAATTTAATTTAATTTAATTTAATTTAATTTAATTTTATTTTATTTAATTTAGTTTAATTTTAATTTAATTTTTTTTAATTTAATTTAAATTAATTTAATTTATTTTATTTTATTTAATTTTATTTAATTTTATTTAATTTTATTTAATTTTATTTAATTTTATTTTATTTTATTTTATTTTATTTAATTAAATTTTATTTTATTTAATTTAATTTTATTTTATTTTATTTTATTTTATTTTATTTTATTTTATTTTATTTTATTTTATTTTATTTAATTTAATTTTATTTAATTCAATTTAATTTAATAACAATTTTTAATTTATTTTTTTAAATTAATTCCTTTGCAAAAGCTTTACTTGTTTATTATTCTCTCCCTAACCTACTACCTCAACAATAACAACAAAAACTAATATTAAATTGTTCTCATTAATTCTGCAACAATGCCAAACCATTTTTTATTGCTTGTAATTTTTATCAGTCACTTAATCGCACATTCATTAAGATCTACACGAAGTTTAGGGAGTTGTAGCGAGGATGCCACCACCACCGCCGCCACGGCTGCTGCAAGGCTTTGGAGGCGTTTTAAATTAAAAAATAAAATAAGAAGCCAACAACAAAAAAAGAAAGAAAGTAAAATCAAGAAATACATGTGAGCAAGCAGCAAATGGTGTTTGGGTGACAGGAAAAAAAAAATTAAATAAAAAAAATATTTTTAGAAAATTTTAATTTGAGAATTAAATATTCTGAAAAATTTTTTTTAATAAAAAAAGTGTTGAAAAAAAACAAAAAGTTTAATAAAAAAGTATTTTCAAATATTTTAATTAAAAAGATATTTTTAGAAAATTTTAATAAAAAAAATATTTTCAAAAATTTTTTTAATAAAAAAAAAAAGTTTTTTAAGTAAAAAAAAGGGTCGAAAAATTGTGTTTAATAAAAAAAAGTATTTTCAAATATTTTAATTAAAAAACAATATTTTTAGAAATCTTTACTAAAAAAAATATTTTAAAATTTTTTTCATACATATTTTCAAAAAAATTTAATAAAAAAATTTTAATTTTAATAAAAAATATGTTCAAAAATTTTGAAGTAAAAAATAATAATAAAAAATTATAATAAAAAAAAATATTTTTTTTGTGTTCGCCTGCTTACTAATTAACATTTCAACGGCAACAAGGCAAAATTAAAAAAAAAGAAAAAATAGTTAAATGGATCTTGTTGAGGATCTTTAAGAGCATCTCACATACACACACACCTCCTTGGGTCATCACTTCATTTGCACGCTTGCGCGTTAACGCTGCCGATGACATTATTTAGCGAAAGCGTTAAATTATCAAGGCGAGACAGGTTCGTGCGGTGCTTACGGCATGTGGACCGCCGTGTAGCTGAGATCAAACCGTGCGAAACCGGCATTCCTGTTGGCACTAAAGTGGCAGGACTACATATAGAGTACATATATATATGTGTTGCTGTGTATATGCGTGAGCGTGTGAATGCGGGCGGTCCAATAGGAAGATATATAAGTATAAAAGTGAACAATATTTAATAAATTTACGCTGGCAAAGGTGAGCCCATAGCTCTGAATCTATACAGACCTACAAATATATATTTATATATATATATATGTATATTGCCCGTGTGGCTGCCTTCGCAGCGCAGCTTCAATTGAGTTAACTCGCACGCATATAAGCTGTGGCGACGGCTAATTATGGGATTACGTGTTCATTGGTCATTTTTTTCCAATGAAATGTGGCAGCAATTAACAAACATATATACAGACAAACACAGATATACCCAAAAAAAGGTGCGTAAACTGTAGAAAGAGACTAAAAAACCCAAAAAATATATATACATATATGAAATGGATAAACGAAACAACCAAATAATTGATAGTCCTCTAATTTTTGTTTTGCTTAATCTTTTTCATATATATTTTTCGTCATTATTTTTTTCAAAATTTTTTTTTTAAGTTTCTTTTTTTTAAATTTTTTTATTTTTTTTTTGTATCACAAGTGATGAATAGTTTAGCATTTAACGGTAGTAGATGAGAGTTGTGGGCCGAAAAAGACAACATTTTTCAAGAATAAATATAAAAAACCGAAAAATACACATATTAGTGCATATTAGCCAAGACACAGTGGCACAATGTTGATGAAAATGTGCACAAAGTATATTTTTTTTTATTAAAATTTATCAAAGGAGCCTAGGAATTCTAAAAATATTCTAATTAAATATAATATAATTCAAAAATATAATATTCAATAAATATAAATAAAAAAATGTTGGCACAGTGGGACAATGTTGAAGAAAAAGTATACAAAAATATTTTTTAAATTAAAATTAAGGAAATAGACGTGAGAAAAACTTAAAAAAAGGAGAAAGGCACAGTAGTGCAGTATGCTTTTCTGATTTGTTAAGCTTTTAAGCGACTTGACAGCTTTTTGGAGCTTTTCAAAGCTTCTTTCAATGAAGTAAATTTCAATAATTTCACTACATTCGGCTTATGAATTAATAAGATAAATTGCGGTCATCAGTTAAAATATATCCTTCCACAAAGCTTTTCGAAAAGCTTAAAGCTTTCTTTAAAGAACATAAATCTCATTACAGTTTGTGCCTATACCTAATAATATAAGGGATAGAACTAGTAAGATCAAAAGTTCGGTGTTTGTGAACTTTTATGAAATGAAAGCTCAAAAAGCTCTTTGGATATCAAGTGGTACACATTCATCAATGCCTCAAGTATTATTTGTTTATAATTACTTCTAAAAATCATAAAAAATTTAAGAAATCTTTAATAGTATTCAGTTAAGATTTGCAGAAGCTTAATAAAAGCTTTCAAGCTTTCAAAAAGCTGTTGTGCAAGCTATTTGTTAAACAGGAAAGTATATATTTATGTTTAACGGGCATCTAAGGCTATATAATTCCGCTTCATTTTTCCAACTTCTTTCCTGTACCTTTTCTCTCACACTCAACATTTTTCTTTTTCTTTTCTTCCAATACCAAACAGTCTTATGACCGCACCTCGCTTCCTGAGCTGCATACATACAAATATTGATATTTATTAGCCTGAGAACCGACAGCAAATCGACGATGGTGCGCGCCTCCTTAGAGTATACAGTACGTCAGGATAATTGCCGGTTAGTGCTGTGCGCTGCGCGCGATTTCGTTGATGATTTGTTGGCGCCAGGCGTGCCACACAAACACAGTAACACTCAAACGGATTTCGAGTGCTTGTTTGCTTTACCAACTACTTACTACCGATTGCTCACTAGTTAAATTCAATGTTTTTGTTGTTGTTGTTGTATATTTGTTTATACAAGATGCTGATGAGTCGCGTCTCTGAATACACAACCATTCCTAGCATCCTCAGTGTGTTTGTTGCATGCTTAACCGTATGTCTTGTATGCTTGTCCGTTCGTCCGTCCAGTTAGCTCGGTTCGTGTATGATTAACAAGCGTGTTGAGTGTTGGGCGGTCCCGATGACGATGACGACGGCGACGTCGCCGCTGTGATGATGATGATGAGGATGCTGGCGTCGATGGTGGCGCTGGTCTTGTTATTGTAGTTATTGTTGTTGTTGTTGTCCCGTCCGTTGTTGTTGATTCTAATTTGCCTGGTGATTTATTGAAATCAAATGCCAAACAAGGCGCCAACAACCAAAAATGCTTACAGACAGCCTCAAACGGAGCGTTGATGTAGCAACAACTACCACAACCACTACAACAAAAACAACAAGCAATATAAGCATATTTGTAGAACGCGACACGTCTTACCAAAAACGGTGCGGCGGTCCAGTCGTACACGATTTGTTTATGTACACACAAACAAAAAGAGTGTAAAAAAATGCTTTTGCAAATTAAGACAAATCGATCAGACCGATGATTAACCTTTGCTGTTAAAGCTCACTGCTGCTGCTGCTTGTTATTTGTGCATTTGTTTTGGCTGTAGCGCCCTCCCTTTTTTGGGCAATGTTCAGTGCTTACGCTCGACTAATTTTCGATTTGCGTTTTCTGAGTTGCCTTTTGGGTTTAGGTGAGTCACTATGTTGGGTTTAGTTGGAGCACGAACTTTAATAATGCTAGTGGAGCTTTTAAGCCTTTTAAGATCAGCGAAAATATTATAGTAATACAAGAACTATAATATACGATACAACAACGATAATATTTTGATCACTTAGTTACAGTACGAGCTTTCAGATTGCTTTTAGAGCTTTAAAGCTCTGAAGCCGAGTAAAATTATTACAATAACTTGTAGGTACTGGAGTATGACTCACTACGGCGATTTAGTTACAGGCTAAACTTTTAGAATGCTTGTAGAGCTTTAAAGCTCTGAAGCCGAATTGAAGTATTACAACAAATTATGGGTACTATAGTGTTTTGAATCACTAAGTTAGTCAAATTATAATCAATGTTTTTTTATATTGATTGTAGAGCTTTAAAGCTCTCAAGACCAGACTTTATACAAACAACACCCTACAATTTATTGAATAATCAATGAAAGCTTAGTCTTCAAACGCAAAACAAATTTTTGAGTATTGTCTGTTGAAAGCTTTTCCCGCAAAAAGCTTTGATACTAACTTCTATTATATTTTCAACATTTTTATGAAAAATAATGAGGCATGAATGACTAAAACCTCTTTAAAACTACTAAAACTGCCTGCAAGCACTTTAAAAATTCAGCAAAACTCGCTAAAGCTTATGAGCTTTTATGAGCTTTCTAAGCTTTAGAGCTTTGTAAAATATGTTCGTATAATTCTTTAAAAATAATAACGTGAATATTTTAAAACACTTCAATTCTGCTAAAATTGTCGCAAAACTATTCATAAAGCTTACGAAAGCTCGCAAAAGCTTATAGAAGCTTTAGAGCTTCGTAAAATATATGAGAAAAATACATTTTTTACATTTTAGAGAATATAAAATAGTTAAGAGTATGAAACAACACACCACAAGCTTTAAGCTTTAAAGCTTTTAAACCTTTTAAAGCTTTTTAAGTGTCTAAAAACATGTTTTTTTTTAATTAATGGACACTGGAGATATTTATATTAGTTTTTATTTTATGTCGAGCTTGAAAGCTTTCATTTGATGAAAGCTCTATAGGCATGAAAGTTGCCTGAGCTATTTAAGTGTAACATTTCGTTTATTTTGACGAAAATTTTGTGATGACGTACTAAATCAAGCTACTGTGCAAGCCATTTAGCTTTGAATTTCATTATTTATTTGCATTTAATTCATTGGTTGTCAAGTGTTGTTATTATTATTGCGCGTTCTGAACATTTATAACAAACATTTTTATTACTTTACTTAAACTTGTCGTTTTCATTGTTGTAGAACAACTAAGTTATGCATTTTTGCCATTTGTGCGCATAAATATTTCTTTATTTCATCATTTAAATGACAATTATTTGCCTTTATTACTTCGACTGAACGAATGTCAATGTGCAACAAGTTTTTTTTATTTTTAGACTTGTACTTGTTATTGTTGCTGTTGTTAACATTATTATTGCATTAATTACACCACAACTAGCTGGAATAATATACAATCGAACAGCAATAACGCCGTAATAAAATTAAACAACTGTTATTGAAATGAAATTGAAATGTTTTTGCCAGTGACGGTGTTGCCATATTTGTCGATTTTTATATAAAAAGATATAAAGTTGAAGTAACCAATGAGTGAGCATATGTGCTTAATTATATTGTCTAACTTAGAAAAAATGCCAATTCAATTTTTATTGCTTTATCTTTTAAAAGGTAAAAATGCTAAAGTTGTGTAATTAAAAATTGAAAGAGACAACAAAAATGTGGCAATAAACATTGAGAAAATGTTGATTGGTGACAGCAAAGAGTATTGTATAGGTGATTGTAGTATTTATGCAATATTAAGTGAGTTTAAAATGCATAAATATGGCGGTTGAGAGTGAATGAAAGAGTGAATGAGAGCAAGAGAGTGGCGGAAAATATAGAGTGAGAGCATGAGAGAGAGCTTTTAGAGCCAAATAAATAGATGTACAACCGTTTATTAGATTAATATCATCAAAATAGTGAAATTTGAAGAGTGGCGAAACGAACAAGGAACTGGTATAAATTGGTATAAACAATTAGAGCTAAATTAAAGAGCGCTAAGCCACTTTAAACTCATATATATACTAATTGCATTTAGTTTCTCACATTTTTGAGAGTGACGAAAAGAACAAGCAACTGGTATAAATTGGTATAAACAATAAGAGTTCAAAAAGAAAGCACTAAGCCGCTTTAGTCATATATACATTAGTGCCATTTGATTCCTCACCTTTTTGAGAGTGGCGAAACGAACAAGGAACTGGTATAAATTCGTATAAACAGTTAGAGCTAAATTAAAGAGCGCTAACAACTTTAAACTCATATATACACTAATTGCATTTAGTTTCTCACATTTTGGAGTGTGGCGAAACGAACAAAGAACTGGTATAAATTGGTATAAACTATATATATACTAAAGTGAAGCCATTTATCACTTTATCGATGTAACCACAAACTAATTTCCACTAATAATAGTTTAGCAAATCGAACAAGCAACTGGTATAAAACCAAAAAAAACTGGTATAAAACATAAAAGTAACATATCAAGCGACTAAAGCACGTTGAAGCTTTAGTTAGTCTGGTATAAAAACTGGTATAAAAATTCTAAAGTGGTATAAAATTTTTGAACTGGTATAAAAGTTTTAAACTTGTATAAAAACTGATATACATTTTTTAAACTGGAATAAAGTTTAGATACTGGCTTAATCTAACAACTAATCATATAAACGGTAGCTGATTGATTTTGGCACTCAGTTGTTAAATATTACAACAAGAAAAATCTAATATTTGCGCGTTCACATGCAAAAGTCTTGCTAAGCAAATCTACAATTGCATGCAACACCAAATGTGGCATGTTTGCGTTCAACCGCAACTCGTATGCTTATGCTGAAACTCGTTCGAAATATCACATACTAAATACATGTGGACACATGCGATTACTTATCGGAATGCCAGTGAGTGCAGAATGTATACATTTTTGGCGTTCTTTTAACCGCCTAACGGTTATAAATAATTGGCAAATTGATTGCTGCTGTCAATTGGTATTAGTTGGGATATATTTTATTTGGCTCATGGGAAGGAATCAAATGGGCAGAAAACATAGAGAGAGTAAAAGTAAAAGGAGATTTTTCAAAAACTTCATTAATTTGAATTTTGAGTTTTTTTAATTATTAAAAAATTGGAAAAAAATATCCCTACTCCCATTTTTAATTTTTTTTATACCCCCATTCACTTGCAATTTGTTTCTACAAAAAAATATTATATTTTTCAAATTACTTTCCCTTACTAATTTTACATATCTTCTCTCTACTTCTTTACAGACGATACTCAATTCAATGCATAAATACCAGCCACGTTTCCATTTGGTGCGAGCCAATGATATACTCAAGCTGCCGTATTCAACATTTCGAACGTATGTTTTCAAGGAGACGGAATTTATAGCCGTTACAGCATATCAAAATGAGAAGGTAAGGAGCAAAATTTTTTAAAAATCATTCATGATAAAGCAAAAAAAATTAAAAAGAAAAGAAAAAAAACAGAAAAAATATATAACATAAGAAAATATAAAAAAAACTATAGAAATTTAACTTAACTTGACATAGGAAAACTTAACTTAACATAAGGAAACTTAACATAAATTAATTTAACTTAGCATAACAAAAGAAGTAAAAATGGTTAATATGCAAGATAAACGGGAAATTTAGCAGAAAACTATACATGACATAAGAAAACTTAGCTTAACTTAGTGAAACTTAACCTAATGTAATATAAAGAAACTTAACTTAGCATAACAAAAGTAGCAGAAATGGTCAATTATGACAGATAAAAGAGAAAATTAGCAGAAAAGCACATAACATAAAAAACTTAACTTAACATAGTGAAACTTAACGTAGTGAAGCTTAACTTAGCATAACAAAAGTAGCAGAAATGGTTAATTATGCCAGATAAGAGAGAAAAACATCAAAAAAATTCATAACATAAGAAAACTTAACTTAAATGAGTGAAACTTAACTATAGGTTAGAGAAATTTAACTTAGACGTTAGACGTTAACGTTAGAGAAATTTAACTTAGCATAACAAAAGTAGCAGAAATGGTCAATTATGACAGAGGAAAGTGAAAATTAGCAAAAAAGCACATAACATAAAAAACTTAACTTAACAAAGGGAATCTTAACGTAAAGAAACTTAAATTAGCATATAAAAGGAGCAGAAATGGTTAATTATGCAATATGAAAAAGAAAATAGGCAGAAAAAATGCAAAACATAAGAAAACTTAACTTAACATAAGGAAACTTAACTGAACTTAACGTAAAGAAACTTAATTTAACATAACAAAAGAACAGAAATGCTTAATTATGCAAGATAACTGTGAAAACTAGCATAAAATAAATACATAAAATGAAAAAACTTAACTTAACATAGAGAAATGTAACTTATTGTAAAGAAACTTAACTTAGAATAACAAAAAAAGCAAAAATGATTAATTATGCACGAGTCAATAAACTATCCACTGAAAAATATACATAACATAAGAAAACTTAACTTGGCATTACGTAGGAAAAGTTAACATAACTTAAGGAAACTTAATTTAGCATAACATAACTTATAGCATAAGAAAACATATAAATAAAAATATATTACATAACATGGACATAGCACAGCATTACATATTACGTAACATAATATAGCATAACTTAACATAACGTAACTTAACATAAGAGGGCATAATATAATTACATGGACATAGCACAGCATTACTAATTACGTAACATAATATAGCATAACTTAACATAAGAGGGCATAATATAATTAGAGCATAAGAAAAACAATGATCAAAGATAAAATACAACAGAACATGGCATAGCACATAACGTAACATAACTTAGCATAACTTAACTTAACGTAATATAAAAAAAAAATTATTTTCTCTTTTTTCATTGAATTATATTTATATATAAAGATATTTATCAAACCCTAATAATCGAACTCTCTCTCTTCTTCACAGATTACTCAATTAAAAATCGATAACAATCCCTTTGCGAAGGGCTTTCGTGATACCGGCGCTGGCAAGCGGGAAAAGAAGTAAGTATCACTAAAGTTTTCTCTACAACAAATAAATATTATTTAAGTAAAAGTTAGTCCAAAATTGAGTTGTCAGCAACGAACCTAACATATGACGAAATTTCTTTGAAACTACGCCTCTTACTCAGGCGACCGCTATCAACCGCTCAACCATACGAATTGACTTTTCCATTAAATGCGCTGTCAAAGCAATGACATTGCAAGTTTGACTACGACGCTGCTCGTGTCAGTGGCGAAATGACAAGCGCGCTTCGTGCAACGTTCGACGCTTCATTCCGCTACTAAGTACCGTTATGGTGGAGACGTACCAGTTTAATAGTGTTTTCAAAGTACTGCCGTTGCAATTTGGGTATGAAATCGTATGACAACAACAGTCACGATGATTGCTCATTTACGCCAAACACGCCAAGTCAAGCCAAGTAGTGTGTCGTCTTCGGCTGGCCGCGTCACACGCTGTGTGCCACTGTGTAAATGATACATCCACGCCGATTTCTTAATACCCTCCATTGATGATATTTATGTGAATTTATGTGAAAGTGGGCGTCAACTTTTGGCCAACACGGCGAGTTTGACTGGCTGACTGCTGTCGGCTGTGGCGGTTTTTCGTTTTTTTCTTATTGTATTTGTAACGGTAGTCTCGTTGTCTGTCGCTGCTTGACAACCTGGCACGCGAAATCTGTGTTTGAGCTTTAAGGCGTTACCAATGTTTATTGAGTTGTCATTTTTGTGTATTGCGTTGAAACTGAAAATCATGACAGTTGACAGCTGATGGCACGCCCACCATGATGACAGTGGTGAGAGTGGACAGAAATGGTGGGTTGGAGAGAGAGAAAGGTACAGAAAAAATATTTAAAGTACGACGAAAACATCTTTCATTGTTAGGCATGCAAATTTAGACATGTGAAATGGCTGAGAATGGAACGGAACGAAACGGAATCGAAGTGATTGAAAATTATTTTAATTGAACATTTTTTAACGATATAGACAAGTTTTATAGGTAAATTTCTTGGGGATGGTTGGGAATGGAACACAAAGAAACGAAATGGGCGCGTTTGAGAACCATTGGAATAAAACGAATAAAAGATTTTAAGGATAAATCGTTTGCAATGGTAGTGAGTCGAACGAAGTAAAACGTAATGAGTGAGAAGGAAACATGAAAATTAAGTCAGAACTTGAAATGAAGTCAATGAAATTGAACGGAATAGGTGAAAAATGTTTAACACTACATCAAATGAAAATGAAATTGAAACATAAAGACTTAGGAATGAAATGGAATTGAACGAAATAAAAAAGAAGGCACAAAAATCCTAAGAATTAATGGCAATACAAGATTTGTTTGAAAAAAAAAAATAAACGTTTTTGAGGGATTTCATTCATTCATTACTGGAAAGGCTGTAATTCTCAACAGGTTTATAAAAATATTTTTTTTTTATATTATTTTTGTGGATAACTTTTTTTTGTCTAAGATTCTAATATATATTGTTTAGTTTCGTTCGAAAATCATAAAAATTCTAACAAAAGGCTTTTTATATTCCTTCCACCTCCTTCGATCAACCTCTCACTAACTTACTTCTCAATGGTCTACACATTACCCACATACTCAAATGCAGGACCACAGCAAATCCACCTAACTATGCGATTATCTGACTGCTCACTAATTCGCTGTGACTGAGTGATTGACTGAGTAGCGCACATCACTGATACACCAGTCAAATTCATAGCGTGACGACGGCCGCAATCGGCCAATAAGCAACCTCCTGTATCCTACAGGACTTCACAACTTAAGTTAGCTGTCATACATTTGACTGCTTCCGAGATTTTTTTCGGCCACAAATTACAACTGTCATTGTTGTTTTTCTGTATGAGTTGCTGACGCACCAACTGACCGCCCACCCGCACAAAAACTTGCTGACACACAGCCGCTGTTTCCGTCACTCGGGGCGCTTCCGTTCGTTTGGTCCACCCTGGAGTGGGTGGTACGGATGAGATGCTGGTGCAGACAAATTTCGCTACTTATATATATGTAGATATATAAGAGTTTGTGTCTGTGTGCGTGAAATCAAAAAGTCAAATTTGCAATTGTGCTTGTTTGTTGTGGCAGGAAATTAAAATCAATCAATCAACATGGATTTCCGCTTCCTGTCAGTGATACACTCTTACACATAGACAGTTACAGAGCATTCCTTAGTTGAGTGATTCGCTGGCTAAAGATTATAAGAAAGTAAAAAGCTGGTAGGAAAGTAAGCTGAAAATGTATTGTTGTTGTTATAAAATTGATTTTCGGGTCAGCGCAGCGTGCTTGAAGTGATTGATCTGAACTTTTTATATATACTTTACATTTGAAGAGGATTAGTGGGGTCAGTAGGCGATTATATTTGCTCGGAGTTTGCGATTTTTAAGAAATAATTGGAAATCGAATGGTCAAAAATTAAAAAAATTGGTTTTAACTATGGAATATTATAAAAAAAATTAATTAAAAATATTTTTTAATTATTTTAAATAAAAAATTTAAATTTACAAAACTTTTTTTTTTAAATTTCTAATATTTTTTTTTAAATTTCTAAATTTTGTAAATAAAAAAATTAAATTTACAAAATTTTTTTTTTAATTTTTCTAATTTTTTTTTTTAAATTTCTAAAATTCTTTTAAATATTTTCTTTAATTTTTTTTTATTTTTTAAAGTTTTTTCATATATCATTTAAATTTTTTAATTTTTGTTTTAATTTTTAAATTTATTTAAAACGTTTTTTCACATTTCATATAAATTTTTTAAATATTTTTTTCAATTAAATTTTTAACTTTTTCTTTATTTTCAAAATTTATATATTTTTAATTTCGTATAAGCAAAAATAAATTTCCACTTTTCTTCCTCAAATAATATTTTCCAACTCACTCCTGACCCAAAAACCCCTCACCACCATCTCCACCACAGAAACAGCTTGTAAGTGACTTGTATGTGTCAGCGCTTGACAAGTCTCAGTTGTCTGTTGTCAGCTGTCAGTGCGTGCGTGCGTGGCGCATCAAAGCGTGCGCTTGGCAAATTTCTACGTCACCAGAGACTACGATTCACCAGCAGACAATATTTAGCGCAACGCTCACCCTGACAAATCACGCGCTGCCACAGGCAATTTAGCTAGATTTGTGGCAATGATAGCGTCAACGCGACCACAAATCAAGCTTTTTGGGGTTGATAACAAAGAAAGAAGAAGACATCGAGTAGATAGGGAGGAAGGAAGCAAGCGCAAATAAACGCAACTCATCAGCTGATGGGTGAATGCCTAAAAGCAGCGCAATTGATATATCTAAAAAAATACTTCGCTGTCACTGCAGTAAATACACTCGTATATCGATGTCACCCAAAAACAAAAAAAAATAAAGAAAGAATTAAACATTAAAAACATTGTAGATCTTATCTTCTTAGTCATGCCAATCACTTTACCCCACCAAAATGGTCGGACAATGCGCTGAGTCACCCAAACCAAGTCGAAATTGTATGGAGAGTCGAGCCGCCTTTCAAGCGCTTGCGGCATATCCTTAATGAATATCCTGCATTAGTGCCACTAAGCGCTCGAAGGCTATTCACAAGCGTTTTTAAGTGTTTTTCTATTTGGCTATTGTTTCGTACGCTTCGTCACTCATCACTGTGTCGAGTGTGTCTTTCGCGACGGCGGTATCGGATTTCCGGTAATTTTTGATAGAGTAATCAATTGTGTCTGCTGCTGGGGAGGGGACGATGGATAGATATGCAGGGAGGATTTAGATTATCCCATAAACTCGAACTAATACAATTTTCAAAAACAAATAAATAAAAAATAAAACTAAAAGTAAATTTAAAAAATAAAAAATTAAAAAGTAAAAAATATAAAAATAAATAGAATAATTAAAAAGTATTGATAAAATTAAAATATTAAAAAAAATTAATAGAAATTAAAATAAATTCGAAAATTTTAGATTTGAAAATTAAAAAATAAATAAATAAGAATTAAAAATTAAAAAGAAATAATTCAGATTAAAAAAAAATAAAAATATATTAAAAAATTATATTAAAAATTTATAAAAAAATAATGTTAAAAAAATAAATTTTCCAAAATTAAAAAAAAAATAAAAATAAAAAAAAAAATATTAAAAAAATATAAAATTTCCCAAATAAAAAAACTAAAATTTTTGCACAAAATTAACATTGGAATATTATTTTCTAACAAACTTTTTTTCTAACTGTATTATTTTCTACACATACACCGTTATTCGTCATTCACCTAAGCACCCTATTGGCGCATCCGCATTGCCCTTCTTACAGAGAATGACATTTAGACACCTAACGACCGGCACTCATTTGTTCGCTGGCGCGAAATGACAACACAAATCCGCTTGTAAAACGCAGCTCAGACGCGCCTAACACAGACACACACATAGAAAGACATGCAAAGTTGCACATATAAAAATCGCAACTGCATGTTGCACGTGTTGCATGCAACTAATATGTTTCGCAAAGCTAACAAACAAAACCATAAAAAAACAACAAAAAGCAAATAACTGTATGCACACGAACGCAACAAACAACAAGCGCGGCTGTTGTCGACTAGCGTTGCCGGCTTATAGGCGTTGTGGCAACAAAGACAACTAAATGCATATAGCAACAGCATGACATTGACCGTTGTCGCTTATAGGCACTGTTATTATTTAGTTTTTACACACAGCTAGTCATCAAGAGCTTTATTTCATAAATTTTCACAACACCATGGCATACTTTTAGGATTATAAGCTCATATATTATAAAATCGCTGCGGGCGTTTATTTAAATGTGGCGGATGATGCTGCTGTGCGAGTCAACTGAGAGTATTACGCACACTATTAACAAAAATAACAGCAACAACAACTATAAAAACAAAAGCAATAAAATTTTATACAAAAAAAGTTAGAATTTTCGTGTGTCGAAAATTGAAATTTGCCAACCACAAATAGACCATAAATTTATTTGTGGCACACGAGCTACACATGTGTATATATAGCCAAATGGGTAATTGAAAAATTGCCGTAAAATATGCAAAACGTTTCCGTGGCGCATTTTTATTCGCACCCACGCCTTTAGGTATGCTAAGTTAATCGGTGAAAATGCTTTAGGGTTGCCGCACAGCGTTGAAGGGCGTAAATTGTGAATGTTTAGACTATTTTTGAATATATATTAAATGAGAATTTAAATAATTTTCGATACACTGGGAAAAATTAAAATAGAAAAAAATTTGAAAAATTAATACACAAAAATTTAATTGAAAAATTTATAATTTTCTTAATCTCAGAAATTAAAAAAAATATATATAAATAAATAAAAAATATGAATAATTAAAAAAAACTGAAATCCTTTTATAACGTAAATAAAAAATATTGTTTTTTGGAAAATTATGAAAAAATAATTTAAATTGTTTGAATATTCAATATTTTTAAATTTCAAACAAGCATTAAATATTTCTAGATATTTTTTATTATTTCCTATATAATTACATAGATTTTTGATATTTTTAAGGTTAAAAAAATTGTTTCAAAAAAAGTATTCAAAATTTAAAAGTTCAAAAAAGTACTGAAATTCTGCACAGTACAAAATTTTCTCTACTAAAATATTTTGCTTCACAAAAATTTCGAGAAAATAAAATATTTAATTTTCTAACATCCACTAAATCAACCGCAAAAATGCCCACAATCAAACACCGATAAATTAATGCACAACACGTTAGCGCAATTTTCACACAACACAACGTCACACAAACAGATGAGCGACCGAAATTTTTCAATTATCCCAACGCTTGTGTGCCACAAATTGCATGTGTGTGTGAGTTTAAGGCTCAGAGAAAAGCCGAAAATTGAAAAGCAACCGACACAAGGCAGTCAAAAAGCAAAAAACGAGCCATAATAAGCCAATTTTCTATTAGCCACAGCAGTTTTTTGCAGCGTTAAGGCCGTGCTGCATCTTAAACACAAGGCGTTGCATGCCACACTTGACTCAATTTTATTTTCTTTTTTGGGCCGCACTTTGTTTCCAATTTAGTGGCGCACACAAACACCTACAGCCGCCTAAAATTGCCAGTCGCACACATCAAAGGGCTTGTAATTTGGTTTGGTGCAATTTTCTAGCCTTCCAGCCGCTTTGTTGTTGTTGTTGCAGGCAGTTTACGCAATTGAAATTTGGCACGTTGGCGAAATTTTGTGCGATAATTTGAGAGTAAACGTCACACATGTTCGTTAAAATGCTGGGCTTGTGTGGGGAATGAGGGCGGGGAATAGAAAAAGTGTGCTTTGCTTAGCATGCTTTTAGGCGTTCTGGCGTATATTTGTGGAGTATTGCATATTTCTTGCAAGAAATGTAGTGTTTTATGGCGGAAGGTCAGTTATTTGGATAGCTGTAGATGTATCCTTTCGTTCTTGCAATCCACAGTGCCGTAGTCATAATATGTTTGTAGAGGGGTTCGATGACAGGTCGAGGAAATGTGTTGTGATAACTCTCGCAGCTGCAATAATATATTTAAAGATATTTTTGTGCAGAAAAAGAAAAAAAAGGAGATAAATTTCGACAGTTGGGGTATGGGGACCTCTTTGAGAGACCCAGATTTCTTATAAGTTACGACTTCTTGTACCACTAGCTTTCATACCAAAGTTCTTGTGGTCTATGTATACTTTATGCCAACTACTACATTCCAAAATCCTCTGTTTATTAGAAAACACATTCATTACAACCTCCTCTAACCCCCCGTTAACTCCCTGAATCCTTCATCTAGCGACCTGCCAACCTAATTTAATATGAAATCAATTTAAAGCCCATCAGTCACTTAGAAGCTCTACCATATCATACTCACACCACCCCCGCTAACACCAACGCACGAGCGCCCAACACACCCAACCCAGCCGACGGATCGTTGTGCGGCACATCCGTTTTACGTGCGACCCATATTAACCGTAACATGTCTGTTAGCATTTTTTTACTTTTATTTATTATACAGCTATGTGATTACCACACATTATCCAGTAGCTGGGCTGTGTAATTTACGAATTATCTAATAGGAAAACAAAAGAGGAAGGCTGAAAAAAAACGAAACGAAAAAGAACACATTCGTAGATTCTTGTGGTGTCCAACTATTAGACATATGTCTTCATTGTGGCTTTGAATGCGCGCAAATTGCTCTGTGTGTGGGCGGCATATTTACACTCTCTTTTTTTTGTTGTTATTATGTGTGGCATATATTTTCATTTAATGTTGTTGTTTTTTGTACTTTTTTATTGGTATTTTTGTTTTTGGTGTATTTTACTTGTGGTAATTTTTTTATTCATTTTGGGAAATTTCTTCGCCTTTTGTGAGGGTTGCGTTTAGTGGCTGTCTTAAGCGCTTTAAGCTGTTAGATTTTTGGCAAAGACTGGCATTATAACGGCCGTTTGGGAGTGTGTGCGCACAGCAATAGCCACAATTTGCGATTTTCAATTGTGCGAAATTTTCTTTAACCGTAAGCCGATTATAGCCTGTCGTTTGCCTTGTGATTAGCGATTATTGGCATTTTTATTGCTGTCAAGAAATTTTTGTTGGCTTCAGTTTTTTTATGTGATGGATTTTTGGTTAATACCGTTACATTTCATTAATTTTGCAACATAAAAATATTTTAAAAGTTCGTAGAAATATAAAATATTTTCGAGTACAACAAGAACAAAAATTGCTAAAAATAAATAAATAATAAATTTCTTAAAAAAAAATAAGAAATTAATTAAAAATAATTATTTCTTCGAACAAAAAAAAAACAAAAAAAAATATTTTTCACAAATTATAATAAATTTATGCTAAATTGTATTCACAAAATTCTTTTAAAAATAAAATTTTGGAAATTTTATTGATAAAAAATTTTCATAAAATGAATTGTGGAAATATTTTTTCCTGAATATATTGATATATATGTAGAATTTCAAAATAAAAATTTTTCTAAAAAAAATTTTTTTATAAAAATATAATTTTATAATGAATGAAAAACCAAGAATTTTAAGGTATTAAAAAAATTTAAAAAAAATTTTAAAAATTATTTTAAAAAATTATTAAAAAAATTAAAAAAAAAATTATAAAAATTGTTTTAAAAAATATTGAAAATTATTAAAAAGATTTAAAAAAATAAAGAAAATTATATAAAATATAATTTTATAGTGGAAGAAAACAAAGAATTTGGAATTATAAAATAAATAAAAAAAATATTTAAATAAAATTTAAAATGTAATTAAATAAAGAAAAAAAAATTTAAGAAATTGTTTTAATAAATGCTTAAAAAGTACAGCTCATTTCATAACGAATATTTTAAAACATTAAATGAAGAGAATTAAAAATATAAAAAAATATTTGAGGTTCAACAGAAATAAAAATATAAATATATTAAAATTAAATTTTTAATACAAAAAAAAATTTAGGTTTCGAAATTTAAAAAAATAACAATTAAAAAAATAACAAAAAAATGCTAAAATTTTTTATCAAAATTTTATTTTTACATTTTTTAAGTTTTTAAATTTTAGTTAATTTTTTTTTTATTTTGATTAAATATTTTTAAATAATTCTAAATTTTATATAAAACTAAAGCTTAAAATAAAAAATACAATTATGAAAAAATAGTGGAAATTTTATAATAAAAAAAAAAAATAATTAAATCATGAAAATTTAAATTTTTCAAAAATAAATTTTTCATAATGAAACTTTTCATTCACCACAAACTGAAATGCAAATATTGAAAACATATGCGCTTGTCTAAGAAAATTCACACACTACCCGAGCGGCGCCCCCTGTGTGTTGTTGGCATCACATTTAAATGATTGTTTGCCGTGCTTTTGTTTGCGCTGCACACCCTTTCGCCTATAATAGACCAACACTACTTTTGCAACATTTCAATTACCACGCTTTTTAAAATAAAAAAAAAAAATTTGAAGTTCGCGAAAAACGCTTTGCCGCGCAGCATGCCCGTAACATTTGCGCACAAACGCTGTTTTTTTGTTTTTCCTTATCGGCGAGCATACATTGTTGTTTATGCAGCCAATTTGCGAACGCGCTACTTGCCACACACACGCCCAACCGCTGTTTATCGCCCTCCTCTCTCTCTCTCTCTCTCTCTCCATACACTGCAATTCTTTTGTTGGCTTTAATCACACCGCTTCCCAGCATCGTCTCGGTATAGTAAATAGCTCGCGGGCGTCAGTTGAAATGCATTTTTATCGCTCGGTGGCTTTTCTTTTGTCCGCTGCCTTCTTCCCTACCTCGCACTGTTTACTCCTTTACTCCTTTGGCGCGTCGCTTTGCTTTGCGCGCGTCTTTATAGTTTGCCTCGCTTTGCTCGCTATTTTCCGGCTGATGCTGCATTTGTCGCCTGACAGTTGCGATTTCGCGCATACAAAGACACTCTTACACACACAAAGACACTCTTGAACACACATACAGTTACAAAGGTTTTCTGGCGCAACTGTAAGTGGCATTTTGCAACTTTCTCCACGCGGCAAGCGGAAATTTTAAATGCCACCAATTAGCGTTTCCTTAATTGCGTTGCAGGCGGCACTCTACTGAGTTTTTTTCGTGGTTTTCACGCTCTTTTCTGGTTTGTTTACTGAAGCCTTTAATTCATTTAATTATTTTTGTGTCATTTTTTTGCACAAAATAATTCATTTTGTTGCATTAAACTGCAGTGGAGTCAATCGAATGTGGCCGACTGACGTTAAATTGTACTCAGCGCCGAGCTATTGTCTGTCTAGAGTGCTCCGATTGTGTATTTTGTGACTAGTTTTCATAATATTTGTGGTTATAAAGTTTCTTAATACTAACTCAGTAAAAAATATGATAGATAGTGGCAGAAAAAGTTTTGAAAATCGGAAAAAATTCGAAGAATATTTCCTAAATAAATTTTTTAAATTTTTAGAAGTTAAAAAATTAACTAAAATATTTTTAGTATTAATAAAATAAAAAAGTAAATATAAAAAATACTCGAAAAAATAACAGAAAAATTACAAAAATTAATTCAAAATTAAAATTTAAAAATTAATTAAAATTTATTTTCTACTTAAAAAAAATATAAATATTTGAAACAATTAAATCACAAAATCTCTCCCTTTCAACTACTAAGCCACGCAATTATTTCAATTAATTATAAGCGAAAAACAATTAATATCACAAAAGTGAAGAACTTCAAATATTTAAAATCTCCACACATTCTAAGCGTTTTCCCCAACTGCCCAACACTGACTGACTTTTGTTACTCCACAACCCTTTCATTTGCAAACACTTCATTAACGCCGTTTCCTGGCATGATTTTAATGCCCTCATTCGCATACCGTCGACTGTAGACGACTTCCAAACCGCAAAGCCGCAACAAATTAACGCAAGCATTTTTCGAGCAATTATTTGTCACCCGTTGTTAGACGGTTAGAAATCTCAAATATTTTCATAAGTAATATGAGTGTGAGAATGGAAAAGAATTACACTCCGCTGAAGGGTTACGGCGTAGCAATGGCAACACTGCTAGCAATTTAAAGCAATAACAATAATATGCAACGCATTAACAGTAATATATGAGAGATACAACAACAACAAAATAATTTTTTTTGTTATTATTGTTGTAACTGTGTTTTTGCAGCCACCCTAAGCATGCTGCCTATCGAATTCGCAGCATTCCCTTCAGGATTTTCGGCACACTAATGAATTTGCACCAATTTCTGTATTATTTATCGCATGCGATATTTATTTATAAGTGCGTGTGTGCTTCTAATCGCCGCATGTTACTTCAAATTGCCCTTATTGTACGCATTTGTAACGTTTATCCTTGATTACTAATGTCCTTAATGCGTCTTATTTGCCTTATACATACAGCAAGCACGAAGCATAGCGTGCCTGAAGTGCTATTCAACGCAACAAAAACAAACGAAAACTGAAATCAAAGCCTTCTACAAAGCCTCCGCACGCATATTTGTCAAAGTATCGCACCCTTTGGAAAAATTTGTCATAACTAAGTATGAAAATATACACTAGCAATAAAGGGTTGCATACTTTTCACACAGTAGACACACTCAAATCAGAAATAACGAAATATATAAATATTATATATAGATAGCTACAAACATATACCTTCATAGAGACCAAAATCAGCCTTGCTTTCAAGCCGCATCCACTTTCATTTCATCTCAATCTAAACAATACACAAATAATGCCACCCACTTAAGTCCCATTGTACGCATACTTTTGTGACACACTGGTGTCAGTGACTTATAAGCTGCCAGCTTAAGTGTTTCCAGCAGCATTTTGATTGTGTTTTAGCCGATTATTTTTGATTTGTTGTAATGCCAGCTAATTACTGGGAGCAAGTACTCTTTGGGGCGATTATAGATGGTGTGGATTGTTTTGGGAAGTGCAGGTGTGAATGGTGTGGACCTAAATTTGTGGGAGGAGAATATCTACTCCAATTAGAAGGAACTTATGATACTAGCAGGTGAAAAGAGAGATTTAAAAACTATAGGAATAGTCTTTTTAGGAAACTTTCTCGTCTTTTCTCTCTATCGAACTTTCTGTATCTCTCTCCCTCTCTCTATTCATCCTTCCGAATCCCTCTCTCTATTTATATACCTTCCTATATCTCCCTATTTCTAACTATTGCTCTCAGTCTCTGATTTTTCCTATCTATCTCGCTCATTCTCTCTATCTAAATAAGAATCTCTTCTATGTAAGTCTATTTTTCTCTCTATCGTATCTGATTCCATCCATCTAACTGTTTGAGACTCTATTTTTAGTTTTCTAACTATTTATTTGAGCGTATCTTCTAAGTATCTCTCTCTCTATTTATATTTACATTTTCTCTCTGTCTATATATCTTTCGGAGTTTCTCTTTTTCCAACTATCTTTCTGAGTCTCTCTACCGCTCTATCTTTCTGATCTCTCCCTCTCCCTCTCATTCTCTATATTCCTGATCACTTTCTCTTTTTCGAAACTAATTTTCCGAGTCTCATTGCTTTAATATCCCAGAATGTTTCCCCTCTTTCCCTCTTTACCTATCTTTCTAAACCACTCTTTCTCTCTATCTGCCTTTCTACCTATATCTAAGTCTTTTTATTATATTGTGTCTTTCCAACCCTCCATCTTTCTAACTTTATCTAACTGTATCTCTATATCCACCTTTCTCTCTATATCTCTATCTAGTTTTCTATGTGACTAAATCTCGCCACCAATCTTTCTGTGTTACACTTTATCTATCTCTCTGTGCCCCTCTCTCTACATTTGAGGTACAGTGTCTCTATCGCTCTATATCTACGTATCTTTCTGTGTCTTTTGCTCTCTTAAAAGATTGGATTTTGTGTGTTTCTCTCTTGAGAGACAAAATATCATACTTCATAAAATATGTTTCCGACATTCCATAAGTTTCCGCTTTCTAAGCAGCAGATCTCCAGAGAAAGAGACCAAACACAATAAAGCCTATAAAGAAATTTCCTTTAAACTATCTGTTAGTGCACAAGTTCTATTAAGAATTTTCGAGATCTCTCTCTCTCTAAAACAAACATTTCAAAAGCCTCAAGAATATGTTATCACAAAACAGTTCTCAGAATTGTGTAATTCAAAAGGGATCAGTAAATAAGAATGCCCAGAACTCGAACTGGACCTTCTTCTAACTCGTTTCTTCACATCTGACTCGTTTTAAACGAAAACCACGATGCCGACGAGAAATATTCGATGCTCGAGCGGTTATCTTTTGAACAACAAATTTAGTCCATTAGTAAAGAGACACTACTTCAAGTATCCTAGGATCTTAAACTCTTATAACCGCTAGTTCTAAGTTTACCAAATCTTTTTTGACACTATAATTATATTTATACTTAACTAATCAACTTGTACTTGGATATTCTAATTAGTCTTTTGCCATTCTACCAACTGTTGTTACAGGCAAGCCCTCATGTCGAATCGCGGGTCCGATTCGGACAAACTCAATCCGACACATGTCAGCAGCTCACGTGCGCCACTGCATTTGGGACACACCGGTCGGCCACCGCATCACTTGCATCCACATGCGGCGTTACACGACAATCAGGGGGACGACGAGGATAAACTATTGGATGTGGTCGGACCGCCGCAGAGCCCACTATTGCCTTTGAGTCATTCGTTGCAACAGATGCATGCGCATCAGCAATCCGGTAGGTCTAAATAAAAGTTTATTACGTAGATATATGGAGAGAAGATAGCTTGATCCATATTTTGAGTTTGTAGCGCACGCCAACATGTCGCACGCTTCAGCTCACCACATTTATTTGCTCTTTCATGCATTCGTTTTTATTTATTTAATTTAATCTATTCCATTTTTCTAACCAATTTAAAGCCCTTGCAGCCTGGTTCAACCATTTGGCCGGTGCCGGCGATCATGCGAACGAAGAAGCTCTACGTCGTCGCCTACAATCGGACGATGTCGAACGTGATGGCAGTGATTCGAGCTGTTCGGAGAGTGTGGGTGGCAGTACGGGTGGCGCATTCCGGCCCACCTCGTCGGGTAGTCCGAAAGAGGGCGCTGCCGGTGGTTTGAATGCTGCTGGTGCATATCCTTCACCGAATATTTCGGTCGGTCCACCGATACACCCGTCGCCACATCTGTTGCCTTACCTCTATCCACATGGCCTCTATCCGCCACCACATCTGGGGCTGCTACATAATCCGGCAGCAGCGGCCGCCGCCATGAATCCGGCCAGTCTCAATCCGGGCTTGCTGTTCAATGCGCAATTGGCGCTGGCCGCACAACATCCCGCCTTATTCGGACACTACTCAGGACATACGCCCGTCTCACCGTTGCAGGGACTCAAGGGTCATCGTTTCTCGCCGTACAGCTTGCCTGGCAGTTTGGGTTCTGCCTTTGATGCTGTTACGCCTGGTTCGAATGCGAATCGCGGTGGCCCAGCAGGCGCTGGTGATGCCTCTGCGCTGGGGCCCGGTAGCAGCGGACCCGGTAGCAGTATAGAGAATGGACCGCGCAGTTTGAGCTCCAGTCCACGTCCACGTGCCTCATCCAACTCGCCACCTACGCGTCCTATATCTATGTCGCCAACGACGCCACCATCGCTATTGAAGCGTCAGAATTCACCCTCAGAGCTGAAGAGTATCGAGAAAATGGTCAACGGACTGGAAGTGCAACACAATGGTAGCGGCAGCAGTGGTGTTGGTATGGGTATTGGTATTGGCGCGTTGGTTAGCGGCGCTTTGGAGGAGCTGCAACGCAAGACACCAACCCAGGTGGATCAGTGACATTTATTTGATCGAGACGATAACGACCGTTCGTCCGTTATCGATCTCGACGATGTGTGACCGCAAGAGCAGGTTTTCCTGTTGCTTTAGTGGGCTTACAACCAGAGAGCTTACGCGCATGTGTACGCGGTGGCAATGCAGCTAACGAAATGGCGGCAGTCAACATATAACACTGCGACAAAAATATGTCAATTGCTTGTTAGGCTAGCAGGCTAATGCTGGTGTGTAGTCTCAGTCTATGCCTCTACCGCCAATGCACATTTACTTGTCTCGTATGTATATAATATTAAGTACGTATGTATATTTAGCATAAGTAGTGTAACAAATAAGCCTAAAAGCGTTTATCTAATTGTTTGCAACTATGTTCCACATATGATCCACACACAAATGTTTATTAAAAAAAGTAGTATTTTCGTGCAAAAATGCGTTAGTTAAATAAAAATAAAATTTTAGCCTTTCAGCTTACGTTCCACATAAATTCCACATAACTTCCACACAAATTTAACGTTTTTCTTGCTGGAGTGGGTATCATTTGTTGTTATGCAACAAGCGCAGTGTAAAATATTCAAGTTCCACATATGTTCCACATATGATCCACTTGAGTTCCACACTTTATTTTTGCTGCTACGCTGTTGTGAAACCTTTTCGCGTTTTTTTTATTTAACTGACGCATTTCTCCTATACCCGCAACAATACTTGCAAGTATTCATTCACGCATAGTTATTTAAATAGTTTTAGCATTATATAACTAAAATAATTTTGATTTTTTGTTCACTTTTACGTTTTAAATTTAGTTAACTTCTTAAGTTCTCAAACCAAAGAGTTACTTTCAGTGTAAAAAAAAATATAATTTTTTTCTAACAAAACTTATGCATACTACTACTAAAAATTAGTTTTTTTCTAAATAAAAATTTACGTAACAATAATTTGACTAAATATGCTTTCACTAATATTATTTCCTAATTGTTCCACACATGCACTGTGAAAAATATCGTTAAAAAACCTTCTCTTTAGCCGCAAATGTAAGTGACTTGCCCCTCAGATATGCCTAGTAGCTTTAGGTGAGTGCGTGGCGTACAACATTTCACGCTCAGAGTATTATAATTTAACATAAGACATTGTAAAAATGTATAATTTTTTTCTGCAAAATAAGAACAAAACTAATAGGCATAACGGCTTGTATTATTTAGTTTAAAATTTTTTAATGATAATAATTTGTTTTTGTAACAGTTCAATATGTTCCTCACTTACATGTAATAATGTTTTTAAATGATTTTTTTTCTAGTTAAAAATGTTAAATTAAGTTTAAAAAATATATAAAAAATAAACAACAACACTTTTTTAGCAGTAAAGTGCAGCAAATTAATACAAAAATAATAAAAATATTAAAACAAAATGGGAAAGCAATATTAATTATAGTTAATTAATGCACTGAAATATTAATTAAAAATTACACATTTGTTTATTTTACGCTGTTAAAAAATTTCGGTGTGCAAGAAAAAATTGCATAAAAAGGTAATAAAAAACCCTAAAAATTTTAGTGTTGACAACCGAAAAAAATTGAAATAATTTAAAATAAAAAAGTATGAAAATCGCTTTCTAAAAAACACACAGTAATTTATAAAAAAAAAATAATAAAATGTATAAGAAATAACACAGCAATTCAGGAAAAATGCTGAATGTAAAATAAATTAAGAAAAATTAAAAAAAAAAAGAAAAATAAATGTAGTAAAAACAATTTCTCAGCAATAGCTTAAATACGAGTATGTGAAATTAACCACCCTTTAAACTATAGAAAACACTAAAAATAAATGTAGTATATATAAAAATCACAAGTATATAGTATATATAGTACATACATACATATATATTTATAAATTCCTATAAAATTTATATATGTATATTAAAAAAAAATAAAAATAAATAAATTCATTAGTGTAAAAATGCATAAAGACCCACTAATCCTTTGACTAAATTAAGCAAGCAAGCAACAAACAGAAACACAGTGAATTAAATTTAAAAAAAGTAAAATCTATATATATATATATATAAATAAAAAAATATATTAATAAATACTAATTTAATTGCATATAAACACATACATATATAAAAATATATAAATTTCACACAGTAATGTACATAGTTACAATTAAATTTATACATACAATATATAAAAATATATATAAATGCATATTGATTAGTAATAAAGACACTTCTACATGAAGCATTAATTAATTAAAAACAAATATAAAACAGTATTTTGCTTTGTAAAAATGGTGGAATGAAAAAAAAAACAAGCAACAAGTAAGTATTTGCAGAAAAAATAAGCGATAAACAGCTATTTGAACGAAAAAATATGCAAAAACATACGAATTTTTACAATAAACGTGAAATTTGAGACAGCAAAGTGTCTAGCATTACAAATTATTTAAAATTGCATGCTTAAAAATTACGTTCCACATGCAATCCACAAGCAATTTTCGCGATTTAAGCTTCCAGCTATGAAAAAACTTTTGTATTAAATATTTTCACTAAAATTTTTCAAGTTCCACATACGATCCACTTATGTTCCACAAACGGAAAATATGCTAAAGTATCGAATTAGCACATAAGTAACATTTTAGAGTATATTTTTCACGAAACAGTTATACTTTTCAACTAAAAGACGTGGTTTTAGCTTGTAAGCAAATATTTCTGTTGAAAATTTTACATTTTGCGCATGAATATAGCAAAATTGTTAGTTTCCATTGAATATGAAGCGCTTCTTCGAATAATAATATTTTTTCCTTAGAATAATTAAGCTCTCTGCTTTAAATGAAAGCAATAAGCAGCAAAAACTGAAATTTCGGCATATTTAAAATATATATTTGCTTATTTTGACTTCTTAGTACCATAATTTCGCAGAATCATTGACATCTCTATCTAATTTATTTGACCCACACTCCCAAAAACTACTGCAACACTCAACTACCAGCTATAAATGTTTGATTAGCATCAGTTGTTGTAACAGCTATAAAAATCGCATAACAACAATAAACTAACAAAAGTTACAGGGTGAACTTGCAATTGACACTAAATTTTTTTGGGCTGTGACAAATTGCAACAACGCGAGACAGCGTGTGCTCTGGTCACACAGGGGCAGTCAGGTCAGTGGCTGACCCCTGCATACTGCAACTGACCGTTAGCGCTACTACACACTACTGCTATTACTGGTGTAACTGATGTTGCCGTTGTGGCATGCAGCATGTGACACATGTGCCAGCGCTATAAATGTGGCTAACTTTCATTAATTCATTGGGGGTGGCATTGATAATCGCACGCGTGTATTGGGAACTCATCGATTTTCGGCTTCTGATATCTATGCAATGTCAATGTGTTGCGATTGTCTGCGGCTGTCAATTTCAAAAATTATAAACAATTTATTGCATGAGAGTGCAGTGTGTAGAGTGGATGAAGGGAGCGTGCGGAAGTTGAGGGTTAGGCTATTTAGTGGATATGCGAATGCACTTTAGTTGATAAAGTTATCAAAACAAACCGAAGACAAAAGCAACAAAAAAGGGAAAATAAATGTGATATGTGTAGTGGTAATTACGAAGGGATGTGCAATGAAGTGACAAAGGGTAGGGTGTGAGGACTAAAGGACCAAGGAAAAGGCTACTTACTACATAGTGGGGATGCAGGCAATTTTAGTACTATGTGAAGTGCATTTAATTTTGTTGTCGTTTAGAGTGGATTTGTTACTTTTTCTTATTGATTATATGAATTAATTTTGCCTAGGAAATAGAAATGAGATTATAACAAAACAGCTTATAAAACGGGTATTTGAAATAATTAAAAAAATAATTTAATGAATTTGTTTTTCTTTTTTTGTTAATATTTAATAAAAAATATATATTATTTATCCGAAAAAATTATGAAAAAATTTCATCTGGCAATACGCTTAAATTATTATTATTTTTTTTTAATTCTTTGTTTTTGTGGGATAATTATTTATTTTTAATATTTTATAAACTTTTCAATAAAACCTGTTAAAAAAATAAACCATAACAATTTCCATCTGGCAACACCACAAAATTTTATTTTTTCTTTATATATAATTTTAGATTTTTTAATATTCAAATTAATTTTGTCTAAAAAACGAAAAAAAATGTCTGCCTGGCAACACCATACCTTTTTTAAAAAATTGTCTCATATTTTGTAAGAGTTGTTGGAAAGACTTACCTATCTTCACTGCTCAAGGCCCATTAAACTATTCGAAAATTGTTTAAAAAATCTGAGAGCGACTCATCATTAGGAGTTGTAAAGAATATTAACACTCTTCACAAGAGCCGAAGCTCACATTACCACGTCTTTGCACTTGAGATCATTCATTATATCATGAGATGTAGCATTTTACAAATCTAAGGAGGAAGGCTTTGAGGTTCTCTAAGCAAAGTTTCTGATTTTTAAACGTCAGACCGGCTTGTCAGGGCGCCACCGTCATAAGCTCTCTAGTACTAAATATGCAGTAAATATATTTTAACCTAAACAAACTCCTCAATAAATAATGCCTACAATTGCAAATATTATAGGATATCAGGTTCCTGAAAAAACTCTAAGACAAACTCGAAACAAACTCAATCTTATCAACAATCCGTTGAAAATATTTACTATCAGACTCGACATCCTCAATGCTTCCAGAAAGCCATGATTTCGGGTAGTTGTACTTTATCCTCGTAAACATGAACACTCCATAAAAAATATTTTTCTTAATTCCCAGATAGATAGATGAAAAATGTAGTAAATGGACCATTACCACCCCACGAAACCCCGTTATTCGAAAAAAAATAATAATAAGAAGTTCAACTCTGTAACCACGTAAGCTTCTTCTTCTCAATTGATAATAAAAAGTGAAGCCATGTCCTTCTCTACCTAGTCTTTCCAACGGAGTGGAGGTCTTCCTCTTCCTCGGCTTCCATGGTTTCCTCGGGCAGCGGGTACTGCATCGAACACTTTCACAGCTGGAGCGCTTTGATCCATTCGAACAACATGGCCAACCAAGCGTAGCCACTGTCTTCGAATAACTCATATCAATAATTCGTTGAAAATATTTACTAACAGACCCGACATCCTCAATGCTTCCAGAAAGCCAAGCTTTCGGGTAGTTGTACTATATCGTCGTAAACATGAACACCCCATAAAAACTATTCTTCTTAATTCACGGATATATATTTCAGGAAACTGTATAACGATCAGAAGGAGTAAATGGACCATTACCACGACCACGAAACCCCGTTATTCGAAAAAAATACTAATAACTTCAACTCTGTGACCTATAAAGCTTCTTCTTCTCAATTGGTAATAAAAAGTGAAGCCTGAACCTTCTCCACCTGGTCTTTCCAACGAAGTGGAGATCTTCCTCGGCTTCCAAGGGTTCCTCGTTCAGCGGAACACTTTCAAAGCTGGAGCGCTTTCGTCCATTCGAACAACATGACCAACCAAGCGTAGCCACTGTCTTTGAATAACTCATAAAGCTCATCGTTCCATCGTCTGCGGTATTCGCCATTGCCAATATTTAATGAGCCATAAATCTTCCGCAAAACCTTTCTCTCGAAAACTCCTAGTGCCATCTCATCGAATGTTGACATCGTCTACGCTTCTGCACTATAAAGCAGGACAGGAATGTTGAGGAACTTATAGAGTTTGGTATTTGTTCGTCGAGAGAGGGCTTTACTTTTCAATTGACTACTCAGTATAAAGTAGCACCTGTTGGCAAGGGTGAGTGAATTTCAAGGCTGTTACTACTGGTCCCAAGATAGACGAAATTATCTACAACTTCAAAGTTGTGACCATCAACAGTGAAGTGGGAGCCAAAGTGTGAATGCGCTGACTGTTTGTTTGATGACAGGGAATATTTCGTCTTTTCCTAGTTAATTAAGCTATACAAATCATATTTAGTATACCGGATCCAAGGAATATTCGGATATATGAAGCTTTAAATAATCGAAAAGTGGGCGTGGCACCGACTTTAACTCTTAAAATGTCATTAATGTCTTAAACAAACGTTTTTAGGTGAATTTTCATACCAGACTAACTACTTGGCCGATTTAGATGTTTATATTTCATATTCCCATTATAATCTCATTGTACTCTACTCCTAAAACGTGCTCCAATAAAAAAATTAAGATATTACAACAAAAATCGAAAATTTTTCTCCTATCGACAGCTGTCACCAATTCTCAATGTTTTCAATTTTATGATTTTGTTTATTTGCTATAAGTAACCAACGACACTCAACAACTTAAAAATATGTAAATAAATAAATAACGCATTATTAATTGACTTAACCCTTTCAGCGCGTTCATTACACCCTTCCGTACACCCTTTACCCAGAGTATAGCTCGAAGTCAAAAGTGGATGCTAATGCTTCCTAAAATTTATTGTTATTTTATGCTGTGGCCAATGCGTGACAAAATATGCTTAACAACGCAGCGGGTGCGTATTTACAGTTAGAAATACAATAACAAAAGCAACAACAACAAATATTGGAAGACACAGCTGTCTTGAGTTTT
Source organism: Zeugodacus cucurbitae (assembly GCF_028554725.1). Classification (NCBI taxonomy): domain Eukaryota; kingdom Metazoa; phylum Arthropoda; class Insecta; order Diptera; family Tephritidae; genus Zeugodacus; species Zeugodacus cucurbitae. The sequence goes on from NC_071670.1 coordinate 7,483,424, forward strand.
GCTATGAATATGCTGGCTTTAACCCCATTATTGGTGGTTTTTATTACTACTAGACTTATAGTCTTATTGCTTTTGTTGTTGTTATTTTTTATGTTCTCCACTTTTCACGCATTTGTGTAAGCACTCAGCGGCAATTTGTTTGCGCGCCTAAATGCGTGCTACAATAATTCACAAATCATGTTGACTGAATGTAGGTGTTTAACCCTTTGCTGTCTGAACTGACAACCCTCACTTTTGCTACCTTCTTTGGACTCAAACTATATTCTATATTTATTTATTTCATATATTCCAGCAATGCGTGCGCATTTTTGTTGTATTTGCATTCTATTACGTTTCGTTACAAGTTCTACATGACTTTTACTTGTTGTTGTTAATGTTGTTTCTATTTTCATTGAAAATTTATGCATAGCTTGAAAATGTTTGACAGTCACAATGACTTGACTTGTATCAATTTGTTAGCTACAACTTATTAATGTGCACGGCGCTCGGTTACACTTGATTTGTTGAGGTTAAACTTTACCGCGAGCTCATTTCGTGTCTGCCTTCGGAAATATCATTCGACATGATATTGTCTGCGTTGAATATGTGCTAATGTACCCGAAAAGTTACGATGAAATGCGTTTGTTGACATGCCGAAGTCACTAACTTTTTATGATTTATATACTCGGGTAAGTTGGAAATAACAGTGGATGGGAAGAAAGGGTTAAAAATAGAGTGGAAGTATACAGTTAAATGTAGTCAGAAAATATATGGGTTAGAATATGAATAATTTGATAGAATTTGACTCCTATTTTATTACTACAAATAAAATTTAACAAAAAGCTCTAAAGCTATTGTTGAAGTTTTCACCCGATTTCTTAAAAAACCTAGAGTTATATATTTTGACTACTAAAGCAACAATATATGTATCTAATTTTATGGAATTGAATAATCATTACACAGAAAGCTAAAACTTTTGTTGAAGCTTTCCCACTGATTTTATTATAACCTGTTTGGAATTACATAATTTTTATTTCGACAGCTAATTTCTTTGTATCCAATAGATTTCACAAGCATATAAATAATTTGATAGAATTTTACAGTTATTTTCAGAATTTCTAAGATCATTTCACAAAAAGCTCTAAAGCTCTGGTTGAAAATTGTTTCGCGATTTCTAAAAAACTGCTAAGAATTATATATTTTTACTACTAAAGCGATAATATACTTCATTTTATAGAATTGAGAAATCATTTCACAAAAAGCTCTAAAGCTTTTGTTGAAGGTTTCACCCGATTTCTTAAAAAGCTGCTGAGAATTTTATATTTTGGCTACCAAAGCGATAATATACCTCATTTTATACAGTCGAATAATCAAATCACAAAAAGGTCTAAAGCTATTGTTGAAGCTTTCACACCAATATCATTATAAAACACTTGGGAATTATACAATTACTATTCTGTCAGCTAATTTCTTTATTTTCAATCAGTTTCACAAAAAGCTTCAAAGCTTTTACACTGTTATCTTTGTAAATTAGTGGTAATTATATATTTTGGCTACTATAGCAACAATTTAGCATATTCTATAGAAGTAGACAGCTGTTTGTAAGCTTTCCAATAATCTGCTCCCAAAAAGCTTCAAAGCTTATCACCCATTTCCTTATAAATGTGGTGAAAATTATATCGCTTGCCTACTAAAACAAAATTATAGCTTATTTCATAGCAATTGATAGTTATTTTCACAAAAAGCTCCAAAGCACATAATATATTCTTGATCATTGATTCTTACATAATTCTGGCGATTCAATTTAAAAATTTAACTAATTTTATAGAATTTTATAGCTTTTTAAACATTTTTTTGTAATGGTTTCACAAAAAGCTCTACATCATATTCGTTACCGTTGAAGCTTTCGCACCAGTTAGAATTAGTTAGAATTAGTCCAGTTAGAATTAGTGAATCATGGTTCCTAAAGAAAAAATATAGCTCAGTTTATAAAATTTAATAGCTTTTCAGATATTTCTAACGATAGTCTCACAAAAAGCTCTAAGGAATATCGAAGCTTTCACCCGATTTTTATTATAAAACTGAAAACTCCCAATATATAATGAAAGTAATAAACTACTTCGGAATCACATATAAAACGAACTTAAAAGGCATAAGCCGAAATATACGAAACTTTCAAGGACAAAAAGATCTTAGCAACATGAAAGATCGAAATCGAAATAGCTTTGGATGACTTGACCCATTAAATAAGCTTTCTGAAAATTATAAACATCAAACTTAAACAAATAAATATACCTGGGTTGAGGTTTTGTTACCCCCGAGTCGGTATTGCAAAATAATTAAATTGAAATCCTTTATCCAGCCATACCCATAATTTCCTGTAGAACCGTGGCAGCTCAAGATTATCGATAACACACCCACGAAATTTAATGAAAGCTTTAAGGGTATACTCGAATATAAAGGGTTAATTTAAGGTGTTCTTCACCAGATGCTTATCAGTTACACCGAACGCATGGTAAATTCGTTAATCGCCGAGCACGAACTCTGGTTAATCGCTTTGAACTATCGATTGTGGAACGTGTTAAAATGTAGTTGCGGCAAGTGGCTGGTAGAAAAAGGGCAAACTTTCACTTTTTTCCGTCAACTTATGGAAATTAGGGTTTAGCGCGCTACCGAGCCTGGCGTGTAATGTCGGCTGAATGCGTTTGTGACTCGCGGCTTATCGCAAAATTTGGCACTTACAGCATTTTTAGCACTAATCCGCACTCAAATCCACACCCCAACAGTCTGGTTGGCCATTTACCACTTTTTAGCCTTAGCACCTTTCAGCTTTGTACGATTTTAGGGCGCAAGTGGCTCATTAGCCGCTGGTGTTGCACGTCGCATGCGATTAACAAATCCATCGTTTCTCCCACCACTGCTCCGGCGCATAATTGTAATCGCGTGGGTGGCAACTATGCTTTAATTTTCGGCTTGATGGCCATCACGAGCGTAATAATTGGTTATAAAAAGTAGAAAGCCACAGCGCAAAGTGTACAAAGAAAGCCGCAAGCAGCGGTTGGGTGGAAAACTTATGAGCTTTGCTTCAAGTTATTTTCGGCAGTTAGTTTTCGCACACTTGGATCGCCTACGAAAATAAGGTGCGAATTTATTGTTGTATCGGCATTGTATGGCCGGCACCTGGTATTTGGCACCTGGCCGGTTGTTTCTAAGTACTTGGCGCTTTGCGGAAGTAGCGGTGTGGGGCGAGCTTAGTGACTGGGTTGGCGCAACAAAAGCGCCGGCTTTAATTTGTTTTCGTCGCACTAGTCATTGTTGGCTACTTCATTTTAATTAGCCGCCTAATTAATGTGCTGTTTTTGGTGGAAGGAAATGTTTGTGGGTTACTTTGTGACTAACCGCTATGCTAAACTAGAATTTAAAGCTCCTTTAAGTGCTCGGCAGTTTACTTTAATAGCCGAAGTGTCGTAGTGGAAGTTCAAGGAGTAAGCCACCCTGTCAATTTATGATCTAAAATTTGGACATTTTCGCCATCCATGAAAGTAAAAATAAGTTTTGTTCAAAAATCTACCGAAGTGGAGCTTAGAGGTCCAATTACTACCGAAGATAGAGGCATCGCCTGAAATCAGTTGAATATTCAGTTGAACTGACTTTTCTAGAACTCTGAAGTTTTCACCTAGGATCTCAGAGATGAGTTAGCATCCCAGTCTAACATACTTAATGCTTGATTGATCTAAAATCAGCACGCAACAGTAACATTTTCTTACCAAAGGCTAAGTATACTGAGCTGCTGGGATCATTCATGAAAATAAACTTAAAGCTCGCTTTAAAATCTACCGAACCGAGGTCTGGAGATCGAGTTACGGCCAAAGCGAGAGGAATCGACTGACTATCCTGGAACTTGGAAATTTTCACCTAGGCTCTCAGAGACGCGGACTAAGTAGTCCGAGCTTTTGGGATCATCGCAGAGTGAAATGAAGTTCTGTTTTAAAATCAACCCAACCGTAGTATGGTGGCCAAGTTACTGCCGAAACGAAAGTGATTACATACTTCATATAGCGGCAATATTCAGTCCAACTGACATTCCATCGGTAGTTCAGTAGGGTTCAACAAACATTTGGTCTGAAATTAAACAAACAGGATTGGGACGCCTGAAGTCCTTACGTCAAAAGAAGAACGTGCAATAAAGAGAGAGAGAAGTTCATCCGACGAAAATAGAGTGTAAATCTTCAAGCTCAAAGTTTCTGTTGTTGTACCAGAAATCTTTCTTGGAAAAAAGTGTTTTGAGGAGAACTCGTTAAGTCTAAATTCCTTGATCGGGCGCAAATCTCTTTCTATTCTGATTAAATAGTCTCCACAATCGCGGAAACGGAGCTGTCTTACTTGTGGGCCTGTAAATTCCGAAAAGATATAATGCTAATAATACAGACTGTCATCAATGAAGAACTCAAACTGAACGGCTGAATTGTTGGAAGCCTTCAATTTCAGAAATCCAGCATAACTGCCGTACTTCCAGGGATTTTTAGGATGAAGAACTGGAAATTAACTACAAAACTAGCCAGAAGCATTTGGAAAAAGAAAAAGAAAGCATTTGGGGAACGTATTATCAGGGAAAATGGGAGTATTCTCATGGAAGACCGTCCCGTTGAAAGTTATATGGAACAAGTGAACTGTTTCTTTACTCCTCAAAGCTTCATATAAATACATATTAGACCTGGGGATATGATTTTAAAGACTTTTCAGTGGAAATAATGAAGAGTCAAAACTCAAAGCAAACGGACTTTAAAGAGAAGCTTGAATTAGTCTTGCAACATTGAAGAGTTTCTTGACCTCATAAAACTTTGGAGAAACCTTCAGCTGCTGTTAGGATGGGATTTTTAAAATGCATTACCGTTCTTTGGAGTCTACTATTGAACCGCAGATGAGGAATTTGAAGAGAAGCTCAGACAAATATTTGAGATAAGTCACCCAAAAACACATATGTCGTTGTTTATATCTACAGTTAGTGAAGAAACTTCATTACTAGACTAGACTAGACTAATGCGTTGGTGAAGTTTTTGGACCGTTACAAATGTAATAAATAACAACAAAAACAGCAATAAAAATACGAAAAATTACAAAAAATGCCAAAAAAAGACACGAAAAATGCCTAAAAGTGTACCAAAAATTTCTCCACTTTTTCAACAAAAAATGCAATAAATTTGAAAGGCGCAAATTGCACTAGCTGACTCACAGCTAACTGTAAAAAAAAGAATGCTCTTCGCTTGCTGTTTGCAATGACATTTAACACTCAATTGATTAGGAAATTTATGACCGGGCTCAGCTGACAAAGCATTACCACTGCGCGGACTCCAGGCGAAATGCATGTAACTGTGTAGTTATATATGGATATGTGAGTAAGTGCATTGGTTCAACCACCAACGCTAAAGTGACAATGTGACTGTCAGCTATAAGAGTCAGTAGAGTCAGTTGGTCGCCTGCTCGTGGGTTTCTTCTGTGCGTCAATTGACCAATGAAGCGTGCTGTTTAGCAGTTAATTTAATTTGTGTGAGTGGAGATATGGAGTTATATATGTGTATGTATATCGGTGTGTGGGTTGACAATTTTTTTAAGGGATGCTAATGCCTTCGTTGCCACGAAAATGTGAAAGATTGCTTGTATTAATGACTGAAATTGCTGTGCCTGCAAATTAAATGTTTAACCCAAACTGACGCAGTAATTTACAACAACAACAGCAATAAGTGGAGACATAAAATCGGGTCTTGTAATTAATTGAAATTAATTTTGACAAATTTTCAATTGGTTTTTAATAGGCGATGGGTTCGAAAAAGAGAGTAGGCGAATTTCGTAAATGAAAGTAAATACAGTTCGAGTAACGGTAATTTGTTAGAAAGAGTTTTCCAACTTTAAAAATGGATATGGTGTTTTCAGACCCCCAATAATAACTAAGGTAATAACATACAAAGCTGGCAAATCCTGGCTGGCATTCCCCAAAATAGATGAACCGCAGGATCACAGGTCTTCAAATAGGACTTTGAATTCCTTGGAATTCGTTGGAATTCGTTGGAATTCTTACTGGTCACAGCCTAGGAACGACGCACGCATAAGATGGGGCTGTCAGATGAAAAGGAATGCAGGAAGTGTCAGAAGGACGGACGAACTCAAATGGATCCTCAAGCTTTTGAAAGGAGGTTAACTACATTCAGAGCCTTCTTATTTATCCTAGAAAGGGGATCGGATGTACTCAGCTAGATCCCCAAGGGCTTGAAAAGAGTAAAGTTACATACAGACCTTCTTAACAAGAAGTTATCCTAGAAAGTCCTCCATATCGACTCAATCTCAGTAAATGGTCTCTATTCCTGTAAATATATGCGGGTCTTGCGTAAAAACTTCTTTTTTTCTTCAACCAAGACCGATACACAGTAAGTTCATATTATGGAATGGATCTTTGTAAGATGGAACCCCTTTGACGAGCGGAGGAACTAGACCATGACCTAATAAGTTCATATTGTTGCATGGATCTTGGTATTATGAAACCGCAAGGACGACCGGAAAAATTTGTATGGAAGCAAAGAACTTGCAACTTTTTCTTCATTCCCTATGTACATTACTTGCGAAATCACAACCGTCTGCACCACAATCAAGAAAAAAGAAGTAAGGAAAGGTCAGGCTCCATAAATTTTTGGAAACTGAGCTTAAGTCCAGTCAGTCTTTAAACATGACGAAGTCCATTTACCGTGGAAGAGAATCAGGGAGCTCAGTTTAACATAAGTAGTTGGATGGATAAGTGGAAGATGGCATCTGTATCCTAGACAGAACTAGCTTAGAAATATCTCCCAATGCCTCCTTCCAATGTGTTGTATCCCAAAAAGGAAGTCTCAAGCTCATCTAGCTGAATATGTGCTACCTTCTTCTGAATAGATCGTCGCCAACCATTCTGTTTTCAACTTTTCTTGGTCTGACGACGAGGTACAGCGATAACAGAAGCAATAACTGTGACGATATTAATGGAACCATAGGTCTCGAAGTTAATGTCAAGGAACTATGAATTAAACCATACTTTGCTACTGTCCGTACTCTCGGCGATCCTTTTTCTCATTCATATGAATATTACTCGATCCTAAAATGGTATCCAGGATCATTCACACCATCCAACATCCAACTAGACTGCGCAGTAATATGTCTTGGTTCAAGCAATCCGAGCTCTAAGCGCGTTTAATTCTTTCAACGGAGTTATAATTAAACTCGATGAAATCCAATTACTTTAGATAAGAATTACATAAGACCGAATGTGGACCCATAATTTGATTCATGGACTCATGAGTATAGCCATGTATTTGTTTCAAAAAACAGAGAGACCTTCATAAGATACCTAAAAATCACCAAAGAAAAGATGATAAATCTTGACAGATAGTTGGACACAACAAATATGTCTTCCAAATTGTGCACTTTGTAATCATGATTATTTATGCAGAGCGAAGTAATTCAAAAAGCACAACACCAAAAATGTTCTTGCGACCGTGACACAAAAGACAAACGCGTGATTGAATGTCCGGCACGTCGTACCGCTTGAATAGCATGAGCAATACTCAAAGGCTAAAAGCCTTTCACGTAGACGCTGCGGTCTCACACAATGTTTTGCGGGCGACGTACTCGTACAGTGTAATATGAACGTAAGCAGATTTGCGGACCAACGACATGAATGATGACATGAATAGTTGAATAGATGCGCGTTTGGCATGTGAGTTATGTTGGGCTAGAAGCTAGAGGAAGACATCACATATGCAGCCACCGGCTCACAACCTTAAATCGCTTAGTTCGACAGTCAGTCCACCACAGTTGACAGCAACGCCCTACGAGGAAACCGAATACATAAGCAACTCTCACAAGCTGCTGTGGTGTTGACCTTTTTCGGCTTGACTAGCCGACACTCGCAGTTCGCGCCGTTGCTGTTGAGTTGAGCTTCCGACAAACAACTCTGCCCGCTCTTTCGAGCTCCCTACTGCAACCAGCGTCTGTCCCAACTGTCACAAGCTGTGCTGAGCATATGTGACACAGGGTCCGTTAACTTCATTTCACCACAGCACCGTTCCGATTTTGGTCTACACGTTTTTGGTCACATATCCATTTTGTTTTTATTTAGCCGCCTTCGTCTTCGTTTGCGGCACGGAAATTTGACGCAAAGCGCATTCCCAGCACGCCTGAATGCATCCGGTTGTGATATCCTTCAGACACATAGTCTCCACCCCTCCACAAAATCTATTCTACATATTCATTGGATTATGGAGATGTACTTTGCCGGGCTTGGTAAGTGTATTTGTGTGTAATTTGAAGTCAATTCCATTTGCTAGCTCATCTTGCGAAATAGAAAAAAATATATATTACTATGGAGTTATCTGTGCGGACCAACCGGGTTTGGGTAGTTATTTCGAGCATGCTTTTGTGAAGTGGTCCTGACAAAGCTCAAATAATTTACATGTATAGCGGAGACATGAAGGACGCGCTTGGCCGTTGTCACAGCAAATCCTTGAGTTATTATGTCTGTTTGTATGCGTTGTTAGCCATTTTGTCGGTTTTTGGCTAAGCCATCAAATCACTTTGCATTTCATCTACAAGCTAAAAGGCAGACCTGCTACTCACTTAACAACTGCGGTACACACTACTACGGAAACCCAGTGGAGTTTTTCGACGGATGATGGATTGAGGCCGCGCCAACTTGTTCCACTGGATGGAAAACCCTGACATATATGACTTACGTAGGTCCATAAATAAAATGGTAATTAGATTAATGAACTTTTTGGATTCTTAAAAAATAGTGACACGATGAACTCTGCCTTAATTCGGTACACTAAAAACTTAAGGTCAAAAGCAGGAAGTACGGAAGTCTTAGAAGATCCAATATCTCCGCCGTAATATGATTCGCCCCATCACAAATAGGACAACTTGGAGTCACAGGAGCCGAGCCAAGCCTAACTGAAGGTCAGTCTTAACGACTTACCGATAGGGAAAACGAAGAGAATTAAAGCTTGAAAAGGTCCTTCAACCTCTTATAATTATTACGTGGATGCAATATAGACCGGGTTCCTAAAGGCTAAAGACAAGGTAGACAAGAAAGTTTTATAGCACAACTAGAGACGAGCCAAGCCCAATTGTATGACAGTTTTAAGGACCTACCGATAGGAAAAACGAAGAAGATTCAAGCTTCTGGAGGTCCGTCGTCCTTCGACGACTTATATTACTTGGATGTAATATAGACTAGGTTCTTCGAGGCTAAAGACAAGGAAGAAGGAGTTACGTGACCTCAACACTTCAAACCCTTATTTCTGCTTTGGAAGGAATAAGTCTCAATTTCGCATCTTGATGGCCGGAATACTCTCTACATAATCCCAGAGTGACAGAATCAAATCAAGGAAAGAGTAAGGAAATTTAAAATTATTGGCTTCGATCCACCTCAGATCTCCTCCTCTGCGGATACAGACTATAATAAGGGAGAACGGAAGTGGCCGCGGCTGAAGCTTTATGTTAGAAGTCACGAGTTCGACGAAAACCTCATCTGCCTCTGATTGCGTAATAGGTCTTCTCGGCGATAAGTTGTTTCGATTAGATAGACTTCTTGGAGATGGCTTGCTTCCAAGTAAATACGATTTTAGAAGCATTAGCTACACTTGCAACTTGCAACTTGCGTTCTTTTAACCATCTAATCATCCACTGGGTCCACATTGTGTAGCTCCGCTAAGCATCCATATGGTATCCAACAAGCGCCTGCTGGCATTTCATTTTGGCCAAAATGGAAATGCGTTCGGAACACGCAGCCGAACACACACCTAGACGTCTAAACCTAAGCAAATCGAGGCGCAAATGGCCGAAAACCATCAGCATGCCAACACATACAACAACAACACATAGATAACGGTGCGTAATTTACAAAACGGAGAACAACCGTTATGCTGCAGGATAATAGTTAGTGCACAGGAACGTGCAACACAGCAGCACGGCGACGGCAGCGTGTATGAATAGACGGAACGGCAGGACGGACAGACGGCTGATGGTATGGACGAACGGACTGACCGTACGAATGTACACGAACGTCGTTTGGTCATTAACTATGCACATGCGGGAATATTTCGTGCGTCAACGTCACGGACAGAGGCTGGGGTACGCGTGTGGCAAGCACGCTGAATGTGTGTGTTTGGTTGCAGTTTTGTGTGGGTTAAGGGCGTGTATCCGTGTGTGTGTCACTCGAATTTGCTTGCTTGGTGATTTCAACGGAAATGGAACTCTGAATTGTGTAGTGAAGTGAAGTGAATTGAATGGAATTGAATTGAATTGGCGCTGCGGCACCGACTCTCCGGTTGCTGTGGTGGCTAAACACAAGGATCACACAGCGCCTGCTGCTGTCGAATACTCTAACTCCATATGCAAGGGTGTGTGTGTGTTTGGAAGGCATTTTAGCATTAAGCAAATTGCCAAAATGTACTCACTCACCAAGCCGCAACCATCAATATCACAAACATGCCGCAAGTTCCCCTTGCCGCTCAGCTAAGCATGCTAACCTCCATCACGTACAAGCTCTCAAATACACACACAAACAGAGGCATTCTTGTGCCCGCATTGTATCCATCAACACGTACTGCTCCTCCTCCCCGTTCATCACCACCACCAAATCGTGCCATACATCAAGAGCCATCACCATTCACCAATGACCACATCACTCACCAACATTCATCAACATCACTCAGCTAGTCAGTTGTTCAGTCATTCAATGTGTTGCCACATGTCTTGACCAGCGTCCGAAATTCGCACACGAACACATATAATGGTACATTGTATGTGCAACTGACACGCCCACTATATACGAGTCCCTGTTGCTGGCGTTTAGCCATGTATGTGTGCGAAGCCACGTCTTCCCAGCGTACTCTCTGCTTTCGACCTCTTCTGGTCCTCCATATTATCACAGTTAAGCCAATAATTTCTCGTATGCACAGATAACGGTACGTGCTTGTCCACTTCATTGCTCCAATTGCATGGCATTTTTGTGCGTTGCAAATGCATTCATGTACTTAAATAAATTCAAATGAAGATGGCTGAGGCGTCAAGTCGAGGAAGCTGATGTGAGGTACTCAGTTCATTTTATCAGTCTACATGATTCTTGAGTCATTCAAGTGACGGTTTCCGCAGAACCACTTTTCATTTTCCTGCTCGGTTATCTCGCAAAATCGTTTCCGGTAGCTTGAGCTCTACGAGCGTCCACAGTTAAGGAGTCACAGCTTGGACGCAGTTCATAATGAAGTATCATTTTACACTTTCCATCAAGGTTATCTCTGAAAATGGGTTCCGGGAGCTTGGACTCTACGCGCTTCCACAGTTAAGAGCTCCCAGCTTGGATCCAGGCCAAATTGCAGTCCTATTTTACACTTTTCCCGCACGGTTATCTCTGAAAGTAGGGTTCCGGGAGCTTGGATTCCACGCGCTTCCACAGTAAAGGACTCACAGCTTGGACGCAGTCCATAATGAAGTACCATCTTATACTTTCCCATACGGTTATTTCTGAAAATCGCTTCCGGGAGCTTGAACTGTTGGAAAATTACACAGTTAGGAACTCTCAGTACACTTTTTCCCGACACATACTAACTAGAACTGGTGAATTTTTGTTTCGATTTAAAGAAACTATCAGCTGATCGGCGAAACCTTCGAGTTCACAATCTCATCAGGCTTTGATCTGTACGCCGAACATATTTGCAATACCTCTAATTCTGACCAGGAAGTTCCCTTTTCAAAGTTGATGCGACTAAGAGAAATACTCGGTCTCGTGAGTCCAAATTCTGAGTCAATTTGATAAAATGGCTTCAGTTCGATCTTTAAGTTATATGTTCCTGGGTTTCTTACAGATCCTTTTAGAAGATAACTAACCGATTTCCTTAGCACTCGATCTAGCGACATTGAAGTAAGAACTATCTTCCGTTAGCTAATCAAGTTTGCTCAATGATTAAAGAATAAAAATTAGACACCAAAATGGCTCTAGATCATCCTCAATGGAAAGACTTCGAGCCAAGATGAGTCAGCTTTTGAACGACGATGTAGAAAGAGAAAACTAAGGAAGTGAATGGACCGACGGATTTGATACCTTCCTGAGCGGGCTTACTGAGGAACAGAGGAAATAACGACTCCATTGAAAGAAGAACAGAAAGCTTTGAGTATGACAGGACCACTGAGAGAATTTATTGGATGGAGAGTCCTAATTGCCAATAAAATGTGGAGAGGGAAAACTCATTAACATTCATTCGAATGAAAAGGTAAACGATAGAGAGATTTTCGAAAGGTCAACGAAAGTGAACAGAATGTCGAGTATAAGTTGGAATCGATCTGGACAAATCAAAGGAGGTCATCACAAAAAAATTAAACTAGTTGTAGGATTTCATACTACTTTCAGCGTTAGTAAATTTGGATGAAGAAGCAGTTGAAGCCTATACTCAGCGAATCTCTTGATTATACACTCTCTCCAACGTCTTTCGACAACATAACTAACCAAATCCATTATATGTATATGTAACTGAGCTGTCGACAGTTCATATTTATTTACATTCACCACATAAAAGCTACTGATTTATGTCCTCGCATGTCAACACAGCGCGGTTTAACCCTTTAACTACCGACCAACAGCTGCCGAACGCATATTAATGTAAACGGAAATTTATTACCGCACTTGAACGCCGAAATGTATGCAATGCGCATGAAGACCAAACCTCAGCCGAGGCGGAGCGCACAAGGCGCCTACGTAAGGACACACGCATACTCAGCGGCGGCGTATTAAAATTCACGCATTTCACGAAATGCTGATGATGACACGACTCAATGGCGCTGCAGGTGCCAGCAGTAACAAGCGCGACCAAAAAAAAAAAATATGCAGAAAAAACAACAACAATAATAACGGTAAAAAACACAAATTAACAACAATAGGCCGACATGTAAAAGGCAATAATAAGCATAATGTAAAGTGAAAATAAAGCAGTTCGAATGCCGTGCAACGTTGGTCGTGCGCTATAATTGCCACAGCGCCATTTTAAAAGCTGTCTCATAATCGAGCGCTATTTGCCGCTTTCATTACGTGCAGTGTGAGTGTATGTAACGGTACATTATATATACATATTTTGTTTGTGCTTGTAAATGAGCGTGACGCGCGCGCGGTTTCAGCTGCTTAACAAGTCATTTGCGATAACTTTTTGTGTATTTATGGGCAATTTTTGCAAGATGATAGGGTTGCCAGATGCGATTAATTTTTAATAAAGTACATGAATTCATAGAATAAATAGAACTATAAAACCAAAACATGTCGAAAAATACTTAAAAAGCTCACAGACTGAAGCTTTTGCTCAATGAAAAGCTCTGTCGAAATCTCGCGAAGGTATGGAAATGGAAGTAACTTGACCTATAAACTCAACAATTGTCGAAAAAATACTTAAAAAGCTCACAGACTTAAGCTTTTGCTTAGTGAAAAGCTCTGTCGAAAGCTCGTGAGACAGAAATAATTATCCTAAAATGAGAACTTCTACACAAACTCCTCTTAGTAGTCTTATTTTAACCCTTAAAAAAAACTTGTAGTACTAATGAAATATCAAACCAAACGAATTGTTCTATTTACGATATTCTACTTTATCTACCTTGTTAATCCTTGACCACCATGATAATCAAGAATAGTTTGGGATCAGAAACTTTATTAACTTCAGAGGTCAGTTCTAGAAAAAAATAAGTCAGTTTATTATTAGTTATTCCTTTACCTCTTCTTCAGCTTATGGAATTCAACCTGGATCCATCAGACTTTAGACAAATAGGTTGTGATCACGTGAATTTTCTTCAAAAAGTGTAGAAATCACTTTTTTAGGTTCCGAAAGTCGTTCCAAAAACTAACAAAAAATATCCTGAGGATATGGACGATAGAGGCCTTACAATTACACAGCCACACAAAAAAAAAATTGTGTCATGACCTGGAGCTCTTACTATGTGCACTATATGTTTTTGGGGTCGCTGACATAACCCCAAAAACCAATATGGCGGACAGCGATTTTTAAAATTCATCGGATTCGCATGAAACTCGTTATTCGGGGATATTTGGGGTCGCTGATTATGAAACCTATGTCGGTTTTGCAAAATTCAAAATTTTAGAAAATTCTACTGAAGCTACCTTGAATATTTTTGTAAATACGTTCCGGGACTTTATAGGATTCCGAGGTATTTATAAGACAACGATGATCTGACAAGCTGAACGAGGTTTGAAACAGCTTAACCTGTAGAGAGGACGACGTATCTCGATTGAGCTGGATCATAATTATGGATAAGAAATTCTCGCAAACGCCAAAGTCAAGTCGGAAAGGGACTAGAAAGTGTTTCAAGTAAAGATTTTTATTGGGATTTTGAAGCTTCCTGCAATGAAAAATGCAGAGTTCGTGAAAGTCTGTGGAATGCGCTTACTGAAGATTTAAACAGAGTAATACAAAGCCAAAAGTAGTTCTGCTGACGGCCTCCCATAACTGGAGCTCTGGAACTCTGGACCACATTATTGTAAATCTTCCGTATAGTCTGAAAAAGGATTGAGGGCAAACCGAACTACTGCAGAGCTCGCGCGTAAAATAGTTTATTTTGGTTTTTAGAAAAAATATGGCAATCCTGCATCGAAGCTATCACCTACCACGCTCCATACTACATCTTGTCTCGCCTACTTAATAATTTCCACGCGAAAACCTTAAATGACAGCAGCGCGCCTACAGTAGCCAAACGAAAGGATAATCACGCTTCGTAAAGATACCGTTGCAAGGATGAAACGACAATTTAACGGTTGAGTTGTGAGTTAAATGGCAAGAAGAAAAAAAAAACAGAAACAAAAATATAAATATAAATAAATTCGTAAGTGGTTGACGTTGGAAGCACAAGAAAAAAAAACCGAAGAAAACGGAATGCAAAAATAAAATTGCTGAAAATGAAAAATTATCATAAAGTCACTTTATTAATACGAAACGGTGGCGGCGATATCACCGTCGCGACGCCAACAGTCAGGCGTCCCACAACAAGCTATCAAACTAACTGTCAGCTAAATAACCTGACAGCCACCAATATACACGTAGATATACGATTGTCAACAAGCTGCCATAGAGTTGGAGAAATATTTCATGTTGCATGTGGCATGTGGCATGCGAGAAAATTATCAATACCTCCTACTTTCTTAAAAAAAATTCAAACGAAACTCTTCAGTAACCCACTTTTCCAGCAAACTAAAAGACATTTAACCGTACAAATTTTGCAGCGGCGGGTTCCACCTTCCCTCGCTGCTTTACGCTAAACTTATATTTTTTAATAGTATAATAAGCAGGCGGCGCTAGAGACTATCTGCTGCAAGCAACCATTCCACGGAGCTCCCAGCGACCAACAACTGTCGAGTCGGAAAACTTTTGATTCATTTTTTTCTTCCATTACTCCGCTTTTGTCAACAACACGCTTCGTATGCATTCGCCGCAAGCAGCTATAATTGACAAATTGAGTTGGAGTCGGAGTCGAGGTCTTACTGCTGATGGCGAGTCGCTTCGCATTGGTGGTTGTCTTGTACGACTAACTACTGTGTTAGTTGGACTTAAGCTCACGCGGTTGGCGAGTTGACGCACGAAATTAATTTCAATTCATATGCAATTATCGCAATCATCCAGCGAACTTACGAAATTATTTTCGGTAGCCCCTTACTGCCACGCATTTTTGGTATTTGATTGGGGTTTGGTGGGTCGTAGTGCAGCCCACGCTACTTTTACTGCTGCTTGGTGTTGCTGCACTCAACATGGCTGACAGTCACTTCGTAGTAGACGCCCGTATTTCGTGGTTGTCACGAAGGTTTCTCGAGGAAGTAGGGAATAAATAATAATTAATTTTTGAAGAATTAATGAGGAACCGTATGGAAGCAGATGGTACCCTCATTTCTTATATCGGGATTCACGGTAGTCCATTATACACTCAGATTCTAAGATTGTATTTCTACAGAAGATACTTCAATACCTCTCTTGTTCTCGAAGTGAGAATCTATTTCCAATCGCTTGGGGCGTGTTTTAAGTCGAAAGCTTACTTATACTCATAGTTTCCGCCCGTTTTTTTTTTTTTGAGTCCCAGTCAATTCTATCCTTGGAATAGTTCTCAGCTCTTTTTATTGAGCTTTCCATAATGGTACCAATTTTGTAAGTATGTACTCGATCCAAGAGGCTGTGGTCCATTTTCATAGCACCTGACATTCAACTCTTAATTCGCAGCGAACCACATTCCATACTTCCATACAATTTGGCATTTTTAAAACAAGGACCAATCATCGCTATTTACATTCCAAACCTTTCTGGATCTAAGGGATCCACATCTGCCCTGTCCGTCGCATTGAGTGGCCTGTTGGCTTTGTAGTCCAAGCGGTCCGAGAAGTATTCCTTCTATACATTTATTTTTTTCCTCTTCTATTGATGCTGTAACTACTAAAGCGGCTCGACGAATCCAATTCGATTCCGCAAGCGAATAATTAATCACGTCATCGGTAAGGCCCTCTACTTATTTTATGATCCGTATTTCAGTGCATGCCGACAATATGATCCGCCAATGATTCTATTCTACTCGGAGCTCTTGAAACACAAGTCCTACAGAGTACCTCACCTACCTCCAAATGTCGAGGAACCTTCCGCAGAGCCTTTATGTTGTTATACTTTGCACTTTCTAGATATAAGGGCTCCATCCAAAGGAACCCTGTTTCTAAAACTGGATCTGACTTCTACTTCTTTTATAACCAGTATTTCAGTCCATGCGGACAATAAGTACTGTACCAATGTAATCGTTAGACTCGGAGCTCTTGAAACCAAAATCCCACAGAGTCCATCTCTAACTCACAAATGTCCAGGAACTTTTCGCAAAGCATTTATCTCAAACATTTTTGTACTTTCTAGTTATGAAGATGTTATCAAAAGGTTGTGTTTCTAAAACTCGATTGACGGGCTGTGAAAATGATCCGTTGTACTTTTGATGAAGTCAGATAGTCACTATTATCCAAGCGAGCCCTGCCATGTCGACCAAACTGCCAAAATACTTGGCAGATTAAGGATGAGATTTTCTAACCGTTCGAAAGACCAGGTGAAGCAAGACATACCACAGAAAAGTGTCTAATTCCGTCTGGCTTTGAAAAGACCAACGTTTAATTGTTTAGTCGGCCGTAAACGCTTTGAACTTCGTCCCTACCCCTGTGTCACCATTTCGGGAGTTACGTTACACCAAAAAAGCGCTTGTTGCACCAAAAGCTCTTTCACCACCACGAATCAAAAACTTTCGAAAACGTAAACAAACAAATAAAACAACAAATCAGCACACAAAATAGCCTAAGACGCTGTGAAAAAAGTGGCCAAATAATGAAAACTTTGTCTGCTGACGTCTGTGGTTATAAGTTTTGTTTGACGTGGCATGTTAATTGACTTGTAAATTTGTTAAACAAAACCAGCTGCGATGTAAGTTTTTATGACAAAGCCACGTAAGGGATTTACGTGTGATTTTTTCGACTAGGAAAGTGCTGTCCTTTGGTATTATGTAAGGAATGAAGTGATTATTGACATTTAAGAAAGTTGTAATTAGAACAAAATTGCGCTTTTTTATGCTTTAATTGTTATAATGAGGGTAACTTGGAGTTGCCAAACCTTGAAGAAAACCAAGAAGTTTTTTTAGGAAGAAAAAGGAATGGAAGGAAGACTACAAAAAGTCAAAAGCTTGGGTCGACTAAAGTTCATGTTTTTTTTCTAAGCAACACTGTGTTTTCTTTACCTCAAGGATATTAGAAGACTCCTGCTCAATTTGAGTTTTTCAACTTCTACCTACACACAGTCAGTTAGTCCAAACACGTGCTTCCTTCATATAGTACATCCTTCTCCCCTTTTTATTGTGAAAATCACTTTCCAGCTTCAGTTGCATCGCCTGCTGTGATTTTATGAGGCGCGTATATATATTTCCAACAACTCAGCAGAAATGCGCGCAGAAATTATTATAATACAAATGCCTTTGTAGAAACTTGGAGACTGTTAACCCCCATCTAATACTTATATACTGGAGAATAAGTACCAATATGAAGTACAGTGTTTAATATATTAAAAAATCTATGTAAATGAAGTCAAAGAAATGCAATTTTTCCCGATTTTAGGAGAGATGTATCAATAAGAAAAATTATATGTAAGGAACCCAGACAAGCGAATTTCTAGATGCTACCGTGATTATATCGCGGTTCGAGCTTTCTAACAAAGGTGAATTTTCTTGTAATATAAGTGAGAGATCTTCACCTAAGAGAGATCTAATCCTCTTCTTACTTCTTCAAAAAAGCCTTTTAAAAATAGTTCAAGATCGGTTCAAGATTATTTTTTTCTCATTGCTCAGATCGCTGTTTAAATTCTCTGGGAATGGTTGGTTTCCTAAAATTCCGAGTTCCAAATTCATTATTTCTAGTGATTCCAAACTCCGAACATTTAATTAGAATACTGCCTCGAAATATGCCGTTGGAAGTACAAGAATGGGCTCAATGAATGCGTTTAGTCCCTTGCCTTTAACATAAATTTTTCTTGTTGTTACTGTACAGTAAATGATTAGTTCGCAGTTGGAGTTCTTCATCAATAATTGAATGCTTATAAAAGAGTCCCAAGACCATTACTTCTTGTGGCATGGTTGGTATGGCAGTGCTATATTGAGAGATAAGCGTCCTTCTATGATGGATTTGGTTTGTGAAAGAAATCCGCCTTAGAATAATTAAAGACTGTTAAAAAATCGGTCTATGTGGACTTTGCTAGGCTATTTCAGAATACTTTATAAGAATTCTTAACAAATAAGTTCTGCTAGCGGTAGAAAGCTCGACAGTCCCCAATACCGACAGTAACGATTCCAAATTTCGTTGTCGTTGAAGATCAAGTATAAATAGAAAGTAATTAGCTACAAGAACCAATATTTTCCATCGCCGAAGTATACCGAAACCCAATAAAATACATATCAAACTCTTAAGGACCGAAATGAATTCCTCCTACCGACACTTCAGCGCTAGGAGCTTCAAAATCGTCGCTATGGTCATCAAACTGACAGCAACGATTGTAAATTTGGGGACGTCGTTGAAGTTCCACGTCTGAGAGAGAAACTTTTCGATTCTCGGAAAGAACTCTTAACAAATAAGATCTGATAGCCGTAGAAAACGATAGAATTCTCGATGTTAGGATTACAAATTAGTGGAAGCCGTTGAAGCTGCAGCACAAATAGAAAGTAATTAGCTACAAGGACCAAATTTTCCATCGCCGAAGTATACCGAAATCCAATAAAACACACCCTTAAGGACCGAAATGAAGCATTCCTAACAAGACTTCAGCGCTAGGAGCTTCAAACTCGATTGAAGTCGATAAAGCTCCAGTAAAGTAAGTAAATAGCCCCAGTGTCCATAGTTTTTCATCACCGAAGTATAGTGGAACCGAATAAAGCACATATAAAACCCTTAAGTACCGAAATAAAGCCTTCTTATCGAGACATCAGCGATAAGAGCTTCAAACTCGTCTCTGCAATAGGGTTATATGTAAATTTCCGATACTGAAACTAATAATTTTGCACCAACCACCGCCGACAGCAAACACTGTACAACAATACAACACTGAAGGGTAGTTCCGTGCGACCCGCTGTTCGGGCTGCCTGATGTGCAAGACACTATATACATGGATAAAACGACGGAAGGAATTGCAAATCGCAATTTTTTCGCCAAACCACACAGCCAAACAACAATTGCGATAAATGTCAGCAATCAAAGCAACAACAACAACTAAAATACCTAAGCAATAATAAACACACTATCATAACAACAATTACACATGTCTAACAAGCGCCGAGCGGATGTATTATTTCGACGCCTGTGGTGCGACGACCAAACAAACGGTTGGCAGGCGACATTAGAAGTACATTTAACGTATCGACAAATTATCGCCGTAGCGCGCAAACAGCGACAACAAATTATGCAGGATGCGAAGGAAGAATGACTGTGGGGTGCACCACGGAGTAAGTGTGAGTCCCAGCGTTGTGGAGTGGGGTAGTGACAGAGATAAGACTACATTGGCGTAACAGTATTAAGCTGTGGTGAGATAAGCTGCTAAAACTTTCGGAAACTTTCCTTTTCTCTATTTTTTTCTGTTCGCAGACAAATAATTCATTTGCAATTTTGTGGTTGAGTGACGGAGAAGAGCCGGGGTACCAAGTAAGAAAATCACTGCAGTTGTTTAGCAAGTTGACGTCATCGGTGCTGAGGCAGCAGTGTTGAAATGATTACGTGAGTTGAAATGGCACGCAGCGCTGGAAGGTCGACAGCTAGGAGCTTGGTTGGGGTCCACGAACTCGGCCGAATCGGACAGTCAGCTGGGCATCTTGCGACACTGCCACTGCGGTCGTCTTAACCGCAAGAGTCACTAAGCCACAAGCATACTTTTCACTTTGCGCGTTTCACACACGCTGAGCGCAGGCATGAAACCTCGGTGGGTGGAAGGGGGGTCGGTCGTATCGTGGTACGCTGTTCCGATTGCGCGCACGATGATTTGATAATGAAGTTAATATGCACGATTGCGCGTTTCTGTGAAACAACCTTCGTTGTTCTTTCTAAGGGATGACAGTTGACTAACTCTTCTTGTTGTGGCATGGATATCCGTTACAAGACACTGCGTGAGCTCACTTTATTGCACCCACACACCCACAATATGGAATCACTTGAGTGGACTGCTTTGCACATATCTGCGTTAGAAATCGCTAGAGTTGCGTCGCCTTGCGGTTTTTGCTGTTTTATTTTACATTTTTTTTTTTCTGTTGTCCTCCCTGTGACAGTAGTTAAATCTTTTATTGCATTGACAAAAGAAATTGATTATGGTATTATGTCGCCTCAGCGTCAAGTGTGATTAAGCGGACTTAACCCTCGTCTCATCAACTTTACTCACATCACAGTTGGACGGGGGTTTCTTTTGCCGTCAAACCACAAAATGTCAACTAACTTTCTTTGTACGGCCTTTCGTCGGCGACCACCTGCTGCTTTAATTGCTGTTTGACTGCGTTTATTGCGTTGCAATACATATATTAACGGTATTAAAACAAATTCATAACGGAAATTTTTTCCACTTTACCACAATTTGAAACACCCAGTAGCAACAAGAAAGGGATGTGGTGGAGGTAGTGTTGTGTGGAAAGGTTGTAGTATATTAAGAAATTCGGACAAGCTGTTAGATATATGACAGCTCCATGAGTTATAAGACATATTTACTCGGGTCAACTTAGAGGTTATGATCTAAATGGAAGCTCTTTGAGAAACAAGACCCATTTACATGTCTCAAGTGCCTGAGTTTAATCCAAAACGAGGTTCCTTGAGTTATAAGACTCATTTACATGTCTAAATCCACTGGATCTTATATAGGAAGCCTTCGAGCGATTTAATGATTCCTGCCTATAGCGGTATAAACTCATAAACCTTCGTCCGAAGATGTGTTTCGGAGACTCTGATCAAACAAGACGCAACTGAATATAGACAAGCCATCATTATATTCCTCTCCAAGAGTTCTTTAAATTCGACCTTATTAAGAAATATTCAACTCAACTTGTAATAGGTTCCACGAAACTCCATAAAACTGCGGTTCCGTTTTCAAGTTCAAGTTTGTGGTTCTCTAGATTCATTTTGTGGACTTGTTTCATATTTTCTGCAAGGCCAGATCATCAGCCTAGTTTAGACAGGCTCATACCTTCTGAGATCGCAGTCAGTTAGTCATTTTGTGGACTTTTTTCACACTTTCTGCGAGACCTGTTAAGGTACTTAGAAAGCCTCGGCTCTCCTGACATCACAGTTAGAATTTTTCTTCAGAAATAGGAGATTTGTGTAACTACATCACACTGATTAATGAAAGACTCTGAGCTGAAACTCTCTGGGTATTCAGAATTGGTGATTCTTTTTTACAGTTAGAGAGGAGATACAACT
Source organism: Zeugodacus cucurbitae (assembly GCF_028554725.1). Taxonomy (NCBI): domain Eukaryota; kingdom Metazoa; phylum Arthropoda; class Insecta; order Diptera; family Tephritidae; genus Zeugodacus; species Zeugodacus cucurbitae. The sequence goes on from NC_071670.1 coordinate 7,505,412, forward strand.
ATTTTAAGGCTTTTATGCCACCAGCGATTGAATGAGAAAAGGAGAGTCTTAGGAAAGGCTTGCTTTTTGATCTTCAAATGACCTTTAGAACCTCATAACTTATAAAAGTAGTCGCTAAAGCTCTTGTAAAGCAAAGGATACTTACAAAACAGAAAATATAGAAGAAATTGATGGAGATTTTATTCAAATATACGCTTACTTTTTATGTCTATATTAAACACTGACAAGACAAGACTAAGTGGCTCATAGTAGTATGGAGAGGGGTTAAAACTCTTTCGCGAACCTCCCGAGATTTAATCCACTTTGTTTTGTGCAACATTTTTAAATGTTTATACAAAAAAACAGTTGATTTGTGGCTCTCATAAATTTAAAATATATGAAAAACATGCTCAACTTACCCCTCAGAATCCTTCTTCAGCCCATAAACATTGCGCTCGACAACAATAAGGCAAATGTAACAAATGCTTGCAAGTTGTGTGAATTAATTAATGTGACAAAGCAGAAAAACGTTGAATAGTAACCAAATACTGGGTAAGACTGTTTTTTTTTTATAAAAAATGTTTGAAAATATTTTCAAAAATAATTTTTATAAAAAAAAATGTTAACATTTTTCAAAAATAGTTATTATAAAAAATGTTTAAAAAAATGTAATAAAAAAGTATTGAAAAAATAGTTGTTATACAAATATTTTTTAAAATTATATAAAAAGAAAGTTATTGTGTAAGAAATCTGAAAAAATTATTTTTATGTAATAAATATATATTCAATTTGTAAATTATTATTTTTTATTAAAGTCTGTTTTAAAGGATGTTTTCAAATATTAAAAAATATATGGGGACCAACTTGAAAAAATTATATAAATTTCAAAAACTATTAAAATTTTCATAATAAATGCTTGAAAGTCTTAAAAATATTTTTTTATAAAAAAAATTTTGAAAAAAGACTTTTTGAAAAATATATATATTCAAAAATAATTTAAATTAAAAAAATTAAAAAAAATATGTTTTGTTTAAGTTTTCCAAAAAAATTATATAAATTTCAATAACTACTAAAATTTAAAAATAAAAAATATCGAAAAAATTTTCAAAAATAATTTTTATAAAAAAATTTGATAAACACATTTTTATAAAAAAAAAAATGAATAACAAATTTTTGAATATTATGTAAAAAATTACGAAAATTTATACAATTTTTATAAAAAAATTTGAAAAACAAATTTTTGAATATTATATAAAAAAATTTCGAAAATAATTTAAATAAAAAAAGTGAAAAATTATAATATTTTTTCCATTTTATATTTAAAAAAATATTTTTATAAAGAAATCTTAAAAATAAAAACTTAAAAATAAAATTTTATTAAAACTTTCCAAAAAATATTTTGAAATATTTCAAAAAAATTATAAGAATGAACTTAAATAAATTATATAAATTTCGATAACTATTAAAATTAAAAAAAAAAAAATTTATAAAAAAAAATTCCAAAAAGAATTTTAATAAACAAAAAAATATTTTCAAATGATTTTTGAAATTTATATAATTAAAAATTAATTTATATAAAATAAAGTTTTAAAAAAATATTTTTATAAAAATTTCATTAAAAAATCTTTGTCAAGAAGTTTGATCTACGGAAAAAAATTTATAAGGGCCAATTTAAAAAATATATATATATAAATCGCAGTAAGTATTCAAATTTAAAACCAAATATTTTTGTAAAAAAAAAAATATTTTAAAAAAATAGATAAAAGGAAAAAAAAATTGTATAAAACATAACAGAAAATTTCACTTACCTTGCAATAAAATTGTCGTAGAATTCGTAGTTTAAAAATTGCACACATCCTGTATTATTGTTGATCTCACATAACCACATTACTGCAACTCCATATAGCGCTGGCCACTATTTCTCTATATTCAACTCATTTCCAACATGCCCGCACTAAGGATGTCGGAAATATGGACAATGTGCCGACTATTGCACGCTTGTTGGCAATAGTTTAACACCAAGTTTAAAAAGTTTAAGCAGCGACCGCAAAAAGACCGCAAACTGAAAAGAGAAGATGAGAAAAAAACAACAATATTAAAACTATATTTTCATGTATTAGTCTGTGCAGAAATTTTGAAATGGAACTTTAAAATATATATAGGTATACACAACTATAATAACACATAACTATAAAGTGTACACGCTGCAACGCCTGTGTGTATGCTAAGCTTTACACACTGAGTGCCGCCGGCCAAAATTTCCACTAAATGTCTCTACTCCACATACCAACGGCATATTATGCAAATGAGCGGACAGTTTCAGGATGATACTAGTTAGTTACAAAGTTCATAAACAATAGAAGGTAGAGAACGTTGAGAGTCACAATATGTTTTGTTCTTTCAACTACGAAATATAGTACTTTGGGATGAACTGAGAGCGAATCTGATAGAGGAGGAGCAATGCGAACAGCAACTGTTTGAAATTCAAGAACATAGAAATGATTATGAACATAATAGAGAGTTTCAAGAAGATTAGATGGAATAGATGTGGGTGAAGATAGGATAGTATACAAAGGAGATGAATAAAGTATACGAAAATATACCAAATGAGGTAGAGAGCTTCTTCAATTATTTTTGGTATGGGTTCCGCTCTTCTCTCCCAACATCAGAGGATCTTTTAAGTCAAAAATCCGACCAGTGGCCCTAAGGGGCCACTTTTAGAGTCGCTCATAACTTCAATAGTAGTCAAATCGCTTTATATTACGGAACTCTAATCAATTATTATTTCACGATCACACAGAGCCTTGAGGTCGTAAAGCTCTACTCATTCGTTCCTCAATTCGTGTCCGTCGGGGACATAGCAAAAACTACAGGAAAATGTAGGTTGACCTCTTCACTGTTGACAATTTACCGCTAAGTTATAGACTTAGACATTTTTTTTAATTGAAAGCCAACAAAAGTGAAGAGTTGAAGAGTTGAGTGAAAGATCAATTTTTTCTTTCAGAAGCTTCAGTAATAACATTTTTTGGAAAATGTTAGAATTTCTGTGGAACGTTTGAAAGATATCAAATATAGAGCTAGAGACCTCAAATTGAATCTGAAGAAATCCCTTTTACTCAATAAATAATGTGGAGCAAGGACCGTTACTATCGAAAAGGAATAGATAATAGTTAATCCTTACAAAAAATTAGATTATGATATGAAAGCGATAAGAAAAAGAGATATATGACAAAATGAGATCAGATCTCCCCAGATTAAATGAAATTTAAGATGAGTTAAAAGAGAGACATGATCAGATGATGATATAAAAAGATGAGATGGACGAAATGTGGTGGAATGACACGAGGAGGAAGATTATGAGAAGGAATGAGATAAGATAAAGGGGTTTGAAATGAGACAGGTTGAGATAAGATGGGACGAAATGAGTTGAGTTGAGATAAGATGAGATAACATGAAAGATGAGACGAGATGAAATGAAATCAAAGGAGAGGAGAGATGAGATGAGACAGAAGAAGGTGAGATGACAGGATAGATAATTATATTAGATGAGATCAGCAGAGCCGGTGTGATGGGGTGACATGATTTAAGATGAGATGAGACGGAACGAGATGACATGATACTAGAATAAATTGGATTAGATGAGATCAGCCGAGCCGATGAAATGGGATGTCATAAGATAAGATGATAAGAGGTTAGAACAGATCAGATGAGATCAAACGATGTGATGAGATCAGATGATGTGAGATGAGATGAAATGAGATGAAACATCTTTCAGATGAGATGAGATCAAAGGAGAGGAGAGATAAGATTAGATCAAATGAGATGAGACGGAACAAGGTGAGATGAAAAGATAGATAATTATATTAGATGAGATCAGCTGGGATGGGACGGATCAGATAAGATGAGATGAGATCAGCCGAGCCGATGAGATGAGATGACGTGATTTAAGATGATATGAGATGATACTGGAATAAATTAGATTAGATGAGATCAGCCAAGCCGATTAGATGTGATGGGATAAGATGAGTAGTTAGTTATGATAATAGATCAGATCAGATATAATTAAACGATATGATGATGTGAGATGAGATGAAATGAGGTAAACGATGAGACGAGATGAGCTTAAATGAGAGAAGAAATGAGATCAGATGATGTGCGATGACTTAATAACGAAATATTTTAAAATGGAACAAGAAGAGATTCGTCGAAACGATATTAGATTAAATTATATCAGATTAAAATAGATTAGATGAGATCAGTTAAACCGATAAAAGATGAAATAAGTTCAGTTTATACGACAAGAAGCACGACGAGATGATATGAAAAGAAATAAGGCCAGTACAGATTAGATATAATATGATGAGGGAGGGATAGAAGTGAGTTTGGGTAAGATGAAACGAAATGAGAGCAGAGTACACGCAATACCCGCGACAAAACTAATTAATCCTTAAAATTATAATACAAGTGAGCCGATTTTATTAAACTGCGCCGATTCTAAATCAGATCAGATGAGATGTGATCAAAGCAAGATCAAACCATGTGATGAGATTAGAAGAAGAAGAGAGATGGGATCAGATGAGATGCAATGAGAAAAGATGATATGAGATATTTTCAATTGGAACACGAAGAGATTCGTCCAAACGATACGAGATTAGATTAGATGAGATCAGCCGATATAAGATGAAATAAGCCCAGATTACAACATAAGAAGCACGAAGAGATGTTATGAAAAGAAATTAAGCTAGTTCAGAATAGAACTGATATGAAGAAGAATGGAAAGAAATGAGTTTGGGTAAGTTGAAATGAATTGAGAACCGAAGATATATAATAACAAAAGTAATTAATCTTTAAAATTATGAAACAAGTGAGCCGATTCTATAAAACTGTCTTCGATGAATCTTCGAGTAATTCTTCTTCAAAGAATCTTAATTTCGTCTAAGAAAAGTCTCATGTCACTCAAGAAGCTTTCAACTCGTCATACCCTTCCTCCAACTTTCTGTCTTCTCGTGCTTAATTTCTCGTCAAATAATGCAAAGTATTTACATGTCAAACAACCGATAACAGCGACTAACCCTACCATCAGCATATGTCAGTATTGATTAGCATAAAAATTTCGATTCTTACAGAACAAATTTACGCAGCAAAGCATATTTTATTGAATACAAAATATGTAAATTTTCGAACCCATTGAATATTTGTGCATGTAAACGTATTGAATTAATTTCGGAAACAATTGCAACGAACATAGCGGCAACTGACATTTGGTTAACTGCTTAGATAAATGACAATAATAAAAACGTTGGTAAGCATTTAAGATAGCGCAAGTGATATAAATAAGGAGGGGTGCTGGAAAACACAAAAATAGAAAAAAAAAGAGTGAAGAAGAAGCAGCAAACTACAACTAAGGGTAGCGGTAGTTTAATGACAGTTGCGTACCAAGCGGTGAACAGAAGCGCACAAGCGAACGGAAGCAGACACCTGTGACCACAGGTGATCAACGCAAGAGCCCAACAAACAAAAAAAAAACAATGGCATTTGTGGAAAAAGCAATAAATAAATAAACGAAAATTATTTACAGTTGTAAAAAATGTCAATGAAATATGTAAATCAACAGTCAGCAGGCCGAAAGGGTTAAGCGACGCGGCTGCTCGGTCAACAGGGTGTGGGCTGTAACAGGAAAGCCAGACAACAACAGAAAAAAAATTGAATAAAAAAATTTACAAATTAACTTGCATACATAAAAATAAATGAAAATAAAAATTAAAGCAAACTGCAGCTAATAAAAGTTTACAACAACAAAAAATTGTAGAAAAAAGAATTGTGAGTAAAAAAACCATTTTCATTTAAAACCAATTCGACAAAATGCTAATGAGCTGTCATTTATCATTGCTGCTCGCCAAACTTTCCGACTCTGCACACACTTTCACAGTCACATTCAGCGTTCTGGGCCGCCGCAATGCGACCGCAATAAAAGCCAATCACATGTGACGCCCTACAACGCGTCGTTTAACTGCTTTTTGCCGCGCATAAAATTTAATGAAAATAAAAATTAATGCTTACTAACACATAGTTATAAACTTATTTATAGAAGAAATTGCTTAAATTTCACTACATTGACCGCGGGAACTCCATAAAAGTGGACATGCATCACTGAAGACGGAGCGAGGGATACCATTTTAACTTGAGCTCGAAACGACGCTCGTAGCTGGTGAAGTTATTGACTGCAAAACGACCTACTTAGGGCTTCTAGTCCCCGGCAGTTGACCACAAAAAGAATCCAATTAAAGAAGAATCAGAGCTTCGGAAGTCACTTAAAACTTTCGTAAAACCGTTGCTTGGGAAAGAATACGAAGACAAGTAGAATGAAAGTTGGAATCTGAAGCTTCAACGCATGTGACTAATGAAGAAGACCGATAACTACTTCATTCCTACGACCTCGGTTCTACGTAACCGGTACGGATCCTTATTTTTATTCAGCCTCAAATTACTTGGGAATGTTTTATGCCGCTAAGAAAAAAACAAAAAGCACCATTTCAATCATCTCATTGAAGGACCAGTGAAACAAGCTTTAGATAATGTTTCGTGACATATTTTAAGTTTCCACATACCACAATTTTCTCAGTTACTTCGAGAACCCTTAGTGTCCTCTCACAATAGCGAGCTTTCGAAGCACCTTTATCCGATGAACTTTGAAGACGGAACTGCAGATATAGCGTAGAGTGACGACAGAACCACATTAAATTGTACCCTCTTACTTTTACGAAATCCTAGCAACTTAAGCTTCGTAAAGAAGAACCTCAGTCACTTACTTCGACGTATTTTGTCTTTAGCTGACTGAACTGTATCATTAAGGCCGTAAGGATAACTTAGTCTATCTTCCTATCTATCTATCTAAGTCTATCGAAAGACTTCACAAAATCGATTATACAAAAGTTCTGAGACCTTAGCAATCCATGAGATACCTTATTAGAAAGTGGTTAAAAGCAAATCTGTCAATATATGTACATTTTTTCTTTGCTAGATCTGGAGACCTGTAACGTTTTCTTGATCTAGAAATCTGAAAAGCCTCTTCGGTGAACGTGAATTGGGTGGACTGAGACAATAAAATAAGTTATATGCACTAAAGACTACCTTGAACTGTAAAAAGTATCAAATTGTAGACTGGAGATGAGAAGTACTGATCTAATCAAGCACAGAAACTGTAAAAAATCATTCACTTAGGCTTCGAGTTTTAACTGTTAAGGGTGTAAGGGTTCTGACAATATTCTGTAATTCTAGAGCGATGGAGCCTACGGAGCCTGTATGAGATGGATCTGAATTCGACTGAAATGATAACTATCAACAGCAAACCTCTAAAAATAGTTCCATACAACAACAATAACAACTTATAAGCGCGGTCAGTGGACTTCTGGAGAGATATCTTTAAATGATTAATGGACTCTTGACACAATGGAGAGTATTACAAGCAATATGAAACGCATGCTGACCACGTCGAAGGCAGCCGAAGTAAAATTCGAAGTCTCGACTATTTAGACCCGCACCAGAGGGTCTTCCCGGTCTTGTTGAAAAAACTAAGTGGCAAAGAGCTTGGCTTAACCTGTCGTATATATATTTGTAGGTCACCTACAGTTAAGAAATGAAAGAAAGTAAAAGTGAATGAAAATACACAACAACAAAAAAAAACAATAATAATAACAACAATTACAGCATGTACAACATAAAAATGTTCTTTTCAGCTTCTAACTTTACACAATTTGCTGCGGTAATTGTGCAACGATTTGGCTATTGCTACCAAAATAAGTATTTATTTGCAATTATTGTTGTTGCTGTTGTTGTCGTTGTTGTCGTTGTTGTGTATTTTTCAGCTACTTTACTTTGTCTTACAACATTACATGGCACATGTAAAATATTTAAAATTCTCTCATGTGCGTTTTGCAGCAATTTTGTGGCAACAACTTTAGTGTGCAACATAAGCTATAGGTATATATATATATATATATATATATATATAACTGTATATATGTACATATGTACATATGTATATAAAAACAGGTCTTCAAGCATTTTTACATTTAATTTACACACGCATCGCTGATAAGTGATTTTTTCCAATTTTTTCTTCCTCTTTCCCAGCAGTATGCTTGTTGCCTCAACTGTACTTGTTGTTGTTAATGTTTTGCACAACAATTGCTGGCAAATATGCGTCGCCAACATATAAGGATATGCAGTGACAATAATTGAGATATCAACGGCAAACGGCAGCGGCGTCGCTATTTAATCGCCACAATGCCAATGGATGCGTTATTGTTGTTGCTTCTTCAAGCCAGTGTTTTTTTGCGCTGATGGTTGGCCAAATTGAAATAAATAAAAAAAATTCATTTGATTTAATGCCTGTGCCTTGTTGAGGTTATTGTTATTGATTACGTCGACAAATCGATTGACTGAAGCCGAAGTAGGCGCAACTGGAACCCCGGGTGTCGAAAGAAATTTCCATTCTTAGACGAGTTCTAATTTAAGATCACCAAAGATTCACGACAGCTCGGTAGGACCCGTGTGAAACCCGTGTGCGCTGATCTGAAGACTGACCCTATAAAACTGCTGTTTGGAAATACAGTCGAAGCGAAGTCGAAGCGTCTTAAAAGATCACGGTGGATTTGGATTAAATTTGATGCGAACCGCAAAGGTCCTACATCTCCAGTCCTCTAACTTTAGACGAATTAATTTCAACCAAAACTGAACTAGATAAAATCTGATAAGAAGACCAAAGATCGATACCAAAGTGACCATATTGCCTCTAAAATGGCATACATAGTCTTCAACTGTTGAGAAATCTCAATCCTAGGTTGGCTCGGCTGAAATCTCACATTACTACAATAAAAACAAGTCGCATCTACCGGCGACTCTAGGGTAAGGGTCTTCAGGGGACGACCTAATGGTCTCTGGTTCAAAATCCATCCAATATGACTAATGTGGCAGAGATCCAAGAATTATAAGACGTTTTCAGAAGAGAATGATTAAAATCGAAAGTATTGGATACGAAACAACTTTTATCATATTTGGGCCGAGGCCTCTGTGACCTTACTGCTTTGAAAAAAACCAGCATAGCCTTTAATTGTTGAGAAATATCAATACTAAGAGGGACTCGGCTATGATTTCACATTACTACAACAGAAACAAGTTCCATCTACCCCCAAGAACTATATGTCTTAAGGAAGCCTGTTAAAGCTTTTGGATTCTTTAACACATTATATAAAAATCAATCGGATTTCCTGAATCTATATTCTCTAATAATAATGGGTACTCATTTGTGAAAGTTTTACAAATTTCCAGTTTGGACTGATCTGGTTACCAAACGCTACCGAGCTCTAACAAAGGTTGGAAAACCACTAAACTAAACCGTAATCAAGCATATTATTCAGATATGAAGACCCGTTAACCCAGTTCCGAATTTATTTCTGTATACTTTCCTCTGGCGTTCCACTCTAAAGCGCCCTCTCACTTCACCGCAGCAGAACTCAAGGCCACATTCTAAGCACAATCCTAAATAAACGCCTGCCTATCAGCACTTTGAAGTGATTGAGAAATTATTGCGGCCGACGGTAGGCATTTAAGTTGTCAATGACAATTGCCGTACAGGAGGACTGGGCGACTGCTGCGACGGCCGATTCTGCGCACTTCAACCTAACGATTTGGAAATTATCGACCACTCAAATGTCGCGCCAGACAATGCAAAGAGCACAGCCTCCGTCGCCACGTCGTGGTGTCAGGCAAATCAACATTGGAATTTCGCGCAATCCAATTGTGTTTTGGACACAAAGCAATTTCGTCGGCACTGCGTCGCTGTCGACGGCGTGTGAGTGAGTAAAATTAAAATAAAATTTGTAAGACCCTGCATGGTCGTTTGGCGTGAATTGCTGGTATTGGCGTAGCACGGCAGCAACTTATCAAAGTGACACCAAACAACGTCAACGAATTCCAGCAAATAAAAATTTCACTCTCAATTGCGGCGATTGTGGCTGCCATTTATTCACGCATGCCAAAGGTAATAATGAGCGCGAAGGCAGCGGGCGAGCGATCGACCTAAGACGAGAGGTTGGACGGCGAGAATGAGATTCAAGGATGCGCAACGGAGCCACGAGGCTCTGGAGATCATCAAGCTCTGCATGCAGTGTCTTTGAGAAATTCCAAAGTATCAGCACACGATGGACGCCGTGTCGCCCGCTAACGTTGCAAAGAAGACATTTGAATGCCAACATCTCTTTGCGAGGTTTATAAATTTTTCGCTTTTCGGGCGAGACAGCACATAAAATGAAACTGTCAGCGTTTACAAGCAATTGTCTTATTGAACCAAAGTGGCCGCCGCGACGCGTCAATTGGACGACATTGCGGGAAATTGAGCTGACAATGCCATTGAGTCGACTATACGGATGGACGGTTACTTGAGAGCTACTGCTGCTAAGCCCTTCTTAAAGCTCACTTCAGCTAGAACTCTTTAAAGATGGGAAAATACACTGGCAATTGTTTGATTATTGATGAAATGAATGGCGTCAATGGTCAACAAGTCGTGTTCGAGGATCCCAGCTGACGCTGCTGACCACAGAAAGACACCCTAACACTGTAAGTCGAGCTCTGCTTGGACGGCACATGGCTTGACATACGGAAGCGCTTGATAAATGCAAAGTGCAAATGAATAATAAGTTAAGTGGAAAGTAGAAGTATTGCTATGCAAATGAATTGCAACAATTTTAGCTGTCAGCCGAAAATATGTCCGATGCACATAAATTAGCATGTTGCATGCAATGCGGGCTCATGGTAATAATTTATTGATCGATGGCGATCAGTGAGTGCGCGATCAGCTGGAACGCAAAAAGTGAAGGGAGTAAGGGAGATCTGTTAAGCGCTAAACAGGAATTAGTAAAAGAAGTCGACGATTGAACTAGAAAGGAAGGGAGATGCTAAGAAGTGACGGGAATAAAAGCTATTAGAAGAGATCAGAGGATTTGAAGTACCGGATTTTTGCGGAAGTTAAAGGTCGAGAGGTCAGAAAGGTTAAAAGAAAATCGACTCTCAATTTGAAAGATCCATTGACTCAAGAACCATACCTCTCTTTGAGTATCCATAGTATCTGAGTACAGGATACTAAACAGGAGATAAAGGCAGAGTGGTACAGTCTTAAACGCTACCCACAATGAGATGCTTCTACATCCATTGAAAGTTCTATCTTTCGTACCGAAGAATATGTCACCGTTAGGATACAGTAAACCGGAATAGCGAATGAGGTTGCTTACACTACCCAAACGGAACAAAGTTAAAGCCATCTAGCGATGGAATATTAGGTCCCATTACTATCCATCTAAAGTAACAAGGGATCACCCCGTTTCCTGCACAGAGGCTTCTGCAACCTACGATAACAGGACTGGACTGCTGGATAAATATCAGCATGCGCTCAGTGGTTTCCAAAGGAAAAGCATGCCGCCGGAGCTGTTTTAGTCCTTCGTTTCTTCCAGTAGATTCGAACCACACTCGAGCTTAAAGTACCAAGGATACTTAATCCAGGGAAATCTACTTTGTATTAGTTCTGAGCCCAGCGGACTCGACTGAGATTTCGACCGCTCTACATTGTTCCAGAAGCACCGTGGCTCAGTAAAGCCATCTTCGATCTCATCGTAGTTCTAGGGGTACCAGTTGGGCAATTTAGTCTCGCATAGTTCTGAATCCAGCGGACTTTCATTAGATTTCGGCCAGTCTACTATGTTCAACAAGAACCGTGGCTTGTTAAACCCATCTTAGATCTCATCGTAGTTCTAGGGGTACCAGTCTCGTCTGTACTAGTTCTGACCGCAGCGGTCTTCCATTAGCTTTTAACTAGTCTACAATGTTCCATTAGAATTCTCGTTCGGTTAAACCATCTTCGGTGAGCTCTTAAAATCAAAACTCAATACTAAAAAGAAAGCATATAAGATCCACAGATCTCCAAAATATATACATATAAGGCAGCCTTCCGTCCGCCTTGTACTCCTACCACCTCATCTGTCATTCAGTGCTTTTCACATTCACGCTTAGTTGGCTCTAATCACCGATCTGAACTCAGTAGTTCAGCCAACCCGCCAACCGCACCGGTATGCGATGGCAACACACGATAAGATCCAGTTCAAAAGCACATTCAGGCGTGAAACTACAAATCTATCGCAAATCAACCAACAGCGCGCAGCCAAAACACATGGGTGGGAAAGGAACTAAGGTGGAGTACCCAAAAAAACTAAAAAAAAAAAATCGAAAGGGTATTATTTCTCATGTCTAGTCAACACTTCAACGCCGGCGCAGTTTGCAGTGCAAAGTGAGTCAATTATGTTGGCCGCTAATTTGCATACAAAAGACATTAAAAGCCAACAATAACAATAACAATAATAAGTAGCTTGTTTGTAGTTAGTTTTGGTGAAAAAATGCCAATCGATCGACGGCGATCGCGTTCGAACGATCGATTTTATGTGAAATGTGCGTTCAACTGTGGAGAACATCCGGAGTTTGTGCGAATGCGATGTGTACCACGCATCCTCGCTTGTGCGATCACAGCTGTGACGTAGGTGTGACAATAACAACGGTCGTTGAACAAAAACAAAAAAGAACACAGTAAAGAATTGGAGGTGGTGGCAATTGCTAGACCGAAACCGCTAACTTATGGTTTGATTTTTGGTGGAATTTGGTGGTGGAAGGAAGGAAAGTACGAACGAACTCATTAGATAATTAGAAACCGTTACAAGAAGTAATCGATTGCTAACCACTTAGACGAAGACCGTTTTCGATCCACGATCAGTCGAACTGATCTTATAAGCTAACTTAAAGCTCTATCCACCCGCCTCTCCCACCTCCACAGCTCCACGGCCTCTAAATATCCACACTACACTTCACTTTCAACTAAAACAATCCGTTCGCCCAAACAATGGCAATTAATTTAAATAAATTGCTCTCTCAACAATCACCAAACCAAACTTTGTTACCAACTACGTAACGATCGGCAATTGACTGGAGCAAGCGCTCGCATTCCAGTGTCAAGCCAACGCAAGGAATGCCTATGTACAATCGGCGTACACAATGGTTATGGTTATGTAGGTAGTCAGCCGACGAGAAAGGTAGCCAGTTTAAGTCGTGTCGCTACGATCAAAGTGTGTGTTGGCAATCTTGTTGGGGTGTCGATTGGAATTTTAAACGGTAATGGTTTTTATTTGAAGCTTTCATGCCTTATTTACGACCCCTTTGCTTGGCTGCAGTGAAGCTGTGCACGTTGGAAAAATTGAGATTTCACTTTTCGGACTTTAAGTAGTCCATTTTTTTTTGAAGATATAAGGTTACGCAAGTGAAATCGGTTAGGATTCGTTTGAAACGCTATTGAGTTCTGGACTACTTGGTTAAGACCATTCGTAGCTTATTGGTTTGAAGAAAAGTTTAATATGGTTCAATCACTAACTGATTGGTTAATCAGTTGAGGTATCGCTGGATTCTCAATATCCCTTAAAATCACAATTGACAATGGTCAGATTCCTGAGAATAGACTACAGCACTTATTAATCCGACAGTTTTTACCCCACTACTTGTAGTTGCTGCCTCACGATAAACCATCCATAGACGGTTAGAAATACAGTCCTATTATGAAGAAATGTCAGTCCTGAAGATCGAAAACCCGGTAAAAGAAATATTTCCTTGAATGTATTTTTATTAGATATTTGATTGATAGCTGGAAATTCCAAATATATATTGCCACAGTTGAGAGCATTTATACAATCCACTTTTAAATTGTGTAGATGGACACTAACCGTGGACTTCTCAACCATTAAAGCTTCAACGCGAATTATATTAATTCGATAAACTCTTTAGTTAACTTCTTTAGGTTTTCATAACCCTCACAGTTCGTCAATTGGATCACGCTGTTCGTCCGTCTCGATTTTACCACATAGTCCCTTGGAAGTCTACACTACTTTTAGAGCCTTTTGGGTCTCTATTTTACCTAATTCACATAGTCCCCGAAATCGCTCGCCGTGATCCACTTGACTTGTCTTATTTGGTTCCTTGAAAGACTACATTACTTCCGGAACCTTTTGTGTATTCGCTGGATGGCGAAGAAACTCCTTCTTCATTGTCATTTTAGTCCGACTTAAGTATCTCGTCTGTCATCTGGAGTACCGATGTCTAATATCTTAATGGACAGGTGAAGTATAGCCTCGGCCTAATGTTTAGAAGACTACGACCGCAGTTCCCAGTATATTAAAGAATTACCAGACTTTGATTTTAAACTAGTTTTTATTTGTTTAGGGGTTCTGAGAAGTAAAGGACGTATATTGAAAATTTGACACTGCTTGAGCCATTTTCTGGGCTAAATATAACAACTGTCGACTGATCTGAGTATTCCAAGGCATAGTTATTGTGAATAGGCCACTTTTGAACCTTTGAAATGTTTATTCTAACATTCCCAGTCTATTCCTTTAAACCTTTTCTTGGATTTAGAAAGGGGCCTTGGACATTAAAAATGGTTTTAAGCTCAAGAAACTGAGACTTCTGCCATTTTTTCGATACAGTTGCCATAATATTTCTTTAAGCTTTATTTTTGGCTTTGATTTGGGGTCTTCAGCAAAAAAAAAATGGTTTTTGAGCTTAAGAAGCGGCGCCTTCTTCTCTTGTCTTCGCAATTTTTTTGCACTTCTTTGCTTCTAAAGAGTCTTCTATATACCAATAGTTAATAAGTGTTAATTGTAACTCAGGAGCATTCAACTTTTTTGTTCATTGACATCTTGGAGCACACGCAGTAGGTCCTGTATATATCCAACTGAGCTCGTAATGTATATTTTTCATCTATCAATGCCTATTTGCCATCGATTTGCGGCAATTTCTAGGCAATTTTCTAAATTTTTCTGCAATTTTATTTTTGGTTTACATTTACTTTGAAATTTTTGTTATTTGTTTTTGTTGTTGTTTTTTCAGTACTCATTTGCTCAATTGTCAAATTATCCTTAAGCGTAACCGTTTACGCAGCACCACTTCCAAAGGCTACTCACTGAATTGGTTGGTTTATAGTACGCCTTCACCACTTGTACTTACTTTTCAAGCTTCTCCTATTTTTCTCCCTCTTCTTCTACTCCTTTTCCTTCCTCATCTTCTCCTTTGTCCGTCAAATTATTTATTTGTTTCGTCAACGCTGACAGCCGAGGGTTTTGCAATTCAAGTGCAGTCATTCTAGCGCATTTCACATATCGGACATTTGACAGTGCTGTGACTGACTCACTCAACCACACAAACACATACTCTCATATAAATATTTGTATATGTATGTATAGCTGTAAATGCATTGCAATGCATTACATTTTGGTGGCAATTGTCAATGTGCAACATTTTGTGGTGATTATCATAAACGGTGACATTAAAATGTCGCCAATTTGGTGAGGTCATTACAATTTTGTTTGTATACATATATATATGCATGCGCGTGTGAGTGTCGCTGCATTTATTTGTGCCCACAAACACACACATACACAGACTCAGGCGACGCAACGCACGCCTGTCAAGCATTGCTCAATTTCATTTAACAAGTTTGTCATTCGATGTTGGAAATTGTGTGATTGCAATTGGAAATTGAATTATTTATTTTGACAACAACAAAAACAACAACAGCAACATACAAAATGCAAATGTAAATGTCAGAAACACACACACTCTCACATAGAGACATTGCTTAGTTATGTAATAGCAGTAGGCATTTGCGCAAATTATCAAGGCGACACAAATAATTTTTGTTTGCAACAACAACAACAGGAATAACAAAAACAACAGCAATAGTTTCGACAGACGAAATAACAACAATCGACAACAACAACAATTTTGAAGATATGTCAGGAATAAAATGTATATAACAACAGCAACAACAACAAATAATAATAACAACAACATATAAAAAACTATACCAACAATTTGAGATTCGTGAATATAACAGCAATACAAGCAAATAATTTTTCTCTACAACAATAACAACAAAAATAATTACAACAAAAACAACAGCAATAGTATGAACAACTTCAAAAGACAAAAGCAAAAACAACAACAAACACTTTGGGCATACGTCAGCAATAGAAGCAAGTGGTTAATGTATATAACAACAGCAACAACAAAATCTAAAACAACTTTGACAGCAATCGAAAGCATAGAATATTTGCTTTCTGCAAGCAAAATTGGAATTAATATTGGTATTTGAGAACATTTATTGACAATGTCTTGAAGAAGTAGCTCAAATATGACTCAATTCATAAACAGGTGTGTAGATTATAGATATACTTTTAAGTAAGTATCAATAAGTCTAAGAAGTCTACTGAGGTCAAGACTCCACTAGAGTCAAGACAAATGAACCCCCTCCATATAATATGTAATTAAAAAACTAAAAATTTTGAGGTTATGTTCGACCAGAGGCGAATGAATTGAAGGAGGTCCCGCAATAGTACTTTAGCTCAATACCAAAACTCGATTGTGAAGAAAATATATGTCCACTAGTTTAAAAATAGCGTATGAAAGAAAAAATATAAAAATAACGGTAAATGGAACACAGTTATGTACCGGTTTAACTGTATACAACTAAAAAATAGAAAAAGAATAGATAAAAAATGGATTTACAACAAAGTTCCAGAGAAAAAATAGAAATATGACGGTCAATGGATCAGATTTAGTTCAGATCAGCTAAGAAAGTCGTAGAAACATTACTTAGTTCTGTAGATTGGAAAGAGATATGAATACATAATGGTTAATTAAGCATATGTAAATTCAGAACTAACGGTATATAACGAAAAATTCAAAGAAAAGAGGGGTTCAGTTGGCAAATGGAGCGAAAAAATGCTATGATAAAGGTAAATAGGTCAGTGTATGTCCACACTAACGAATGAGGACAAGACGAAATATCTCCTGTCATCAAGCAAACAGTCGGCGCACTCGCGTCTTTGCTCCCACGTCACTGTTGACAGTCATAACTTCGAAGTTGTAGATAATTTCGTATACCTGGGAACCAGTATCAACAACACCAACAATGTCAGCCTCGAAATCCAACGCAGAATCACTCTTTCCAACAGGTGCTACTTTGGTCTGACTAGGCAATTGAAAATTAAAGTCCTCTCTTAACGAACAAAATCAAACTCTACAAGTCCCTCAACATTCCCGTCCTGCTTTATCGTGGAGAAGTGTGGACGATGTCAACATCAGATGAGACGACACTAGGAGTTTTCGAGAAGAAAATTTTGCGCAAGATTTATGGTCCTCAGAACATTGGCAACGGCGAATATCGCAGACGATGGAACGATGAGCTGTACGAGTTATACGACGACATTGACATAGTTCAGCGAATAAAAAGACAGCGGCTACGCTGGCTAGGTCATGTTGTCCAAATGGACGAAAACACTCCAGCCCTGAAAGTGTTCGATGCAGTACCCGCCGGAGGAAGCCGAGGAAGGGGAAGGCCTCCACTACTTTGGAGGGACCAGGTGGAGAGCGACCTGGTTACACTTGGAATCGATTCGGCTATAACCGGCTAAACGGTTGAACGCCAATCACATACATGTCCACACTAAAGGCCAACTGAGAAGAACTTTGTTTCATAGGTAAATAAATACCACTACTGTCCAATAGTAAAAACAAATGTGAAGAAAATGGAAGAAATTGTTTCACTTAAGAGACACTGAGAAATGCAATGGATCCCTCTTTTCAAGAACTCTGATTCAGAGCTAAATGGATCCCACTTCTGTCCAATACGAAAGCGCTATTTCGTAGAAAATAAAATGTTTCACTTGAAGGAGATTCAGAAGAACAAAGAACCTCTCTTTCTCAGTATTAACGATTCATTGTGAAAAAAAATAGAAACATAATGAGTTTTTTTAATTTTAGAGCGAAGAAATGTGGAAGTAATGAATAGGAATAGTAAATGAACTCAAATACTGGGATGCTATATGCTTCTTCCTTAGAATCCATTGTATTGTGGAAATTCAAGGATGTTTAACTTCCTTCCGTAACCAGTAATAAATTAAAAATTGTGCTCCACCTCGTTTGTGGCTCAAGACCAGTACAGTCTGCTAACCTAATCTAAGAACCCCGAAAGGACTCAGAAATTGAGAGTTTAGACCTCACCGAAGACAAAGCTAATCGATCTGTGAACAAAAAGTTTTCGCCACGTTGATTAAATGGTCGATACGCTACCACTAAGCTCCAATATACTACAACTGAATAAAGAGCTCAGTGATTACAATTTATAACATTTTAGAACAAAGTGGAGATCTTAAATGAATTACTCGAAACCTACGATACCATAAGACCGTCGATTTAACTCAACTTTACATTATTGGTCTTTCTTAAAGCTCTCTCAACAGCTATCGACTACTAAAAACCTGACCCTAAAAGAAAAAAGCAAAGGCTCTTCCAGGTTTCCTTACCTTGAGCACCATGACCTGTCGATGAGTCCGCAACACCTCTTAATTCTATTTTGAAATCAAGAGTGTGGAATTTAACTTAGTACGAGGATGAGTGTTAGTTCTTCTCTGAATTTAAAGCTGCATATCCCATAATTTCTGGGACGCCTATTGATCAAATTCATTAAGTCTATAGATCAATTCAATGAATCTAATACAGAAAGGTGGATTGAGAAGGTATTTAAGGTCGATTGATCTCAGAATCCTTGCCAAGTAATACTTAAACCACAAAATATCATTATGAAGAACCTTTTTCCCCCATCTTGGTAGATAAAAAAGATCCTCAGAATGTATTTTTGGGGACAAATAAGGTTTTTGATGGTATTTCCGCTTAGAAGACATAACTTTTCTGAAGACTATTTCGTTTTTTTTTTTTTTATGAAAGAGAAAGTGAAAGTCTGTCTTTCTATATAAGTCTTTATAGCCCTTGGTTAATAAAATCGGTAAAATCTGCTGTACTTTTACTAAAAATCGGGTTAAGAATTGCTAAAAGAGCGCAAATTCATTAGGATCAAATATTTATCCGACAAAGTTGAACTCCAAAACAATTTTTTTGAACTTATTGGTTTATTAAATATTATCTATTGCGTCTCTACCTCTAACCGAGTATCAAAAATTCCTTCGAAAACCACAGATATAATTTCTATTGAACTCGCTAAACTCTCTGTCCATTATTATGCGTACAGTGTTGCCATATTTTTGTGTCAAACAACTATTTACAATTATTACTTCCGTTCGCTGTTGAGGTGAGGTCAACAGCTAGGAATTAACATAATAATAATGATTAGAGACAAAGGCAACGGAGAGATATCCTAGATAAGGCGGTACGTGCCACAAATACTTGAGAAGTGGACAACAAAGGCGAATGAAACGAACGAAACACAAAGCAACAAATGCAGCTATAAACATATTGTAGACAAGTATAACTAAACTCCAAAAATATAATAAAAAACGCACTCACGCGCTACTTTAAACCGCTTGATGGCTTGTGAGATAAAAATTATTATTTTCTGCTTCTCGCTGCGCTGCAACAACTTCCACAGCGTTTAGCTGAGTTTCAGTACTTTTTATGACACGTCTTTCGATTTTGATTTTTTTTTCGGCGCTATTGCCGCTTGCTTGGTGTCATTGTGCCAGTTCTGGGAATACGCACAAATGTCGCAGCGTGTCAATTACAACACTTATTGTTTGCGCTTCCCTTTTTCCCCAATTGACGCGGCTGCGCATGCGCACACAGGTAGTTTTGCTGGCACTTGATTGTTGGTTACTGCGCCTGTGCCGATGTGTTGCAGCAAGTGTTTTACCACAATTCTGATAATTTTTGAAAGAAGATTCTTTGTTCTAATTTTATTTATGGTTTACGGTAATTTTTTTTTTTAATTTATTTTCTTTTTGAAAATGTGTGCAAAAATAAAATAATTAAAAAAATATTAAAATTATATAAAAAAAATTTTGAATTAAAAAATATGTGAAAATACTTAAAACTATAAAATCGAAAAAAAATTATTAGAAAAAAAAAATATTATAAAAAATTTAAAAACAATTTTTAAAAAGCATTGAAAGGAAAAATGTGTGAAAATTCTTACAAAAAAAAATTTAAATATATCGAAAATAGTTTTTAGTTTATTATTCAAATTTTAATCCTTGTAATATTTCGAAAATATTTTCAATATTATTGTATATTTTTTGCGAACACTATAAAAATTTTAAATTATAAAAACTTCAAAAAGAGAAAAAAATGCAATAGAAATTTATTTAAATTTAATTTTACTGAGGTACACAATTTTTTAATTTTATTTTAATTTCCATACATAAATTATAATTTTCAAAAAAAATATTCCAAAAATGTTCAGAATTCCAAGTTTGCCATTTTATAATATAATATAAATTTCGAAATTAATAAAACTCATTTGAAAGTTACCAGTTAAATAGTAACGAATAGAAGTTAACCCCTAGAGGAATGCTTATATATATATATATATATATATATATATTTGGCGTAGGAACCGCTTTAAGCGATTATAGCCGAATCCACCAGAGCGCGCCACTCATTCCTCCTTTTTGCTTTTTGGCGCCAACTGGAAACACCAAGTGAAGCCAGGTCACTTTGCACTTGGTCTTTCCACCGGAGTGGAGGTCCTCTTCCGCGGCTTCCTCCAGCGGGTACTGCATCGAATACTTTCAGAGCTGGAGTGTTTTCTTCCATCCGTACAACATGACCTAGCCAGCGTAGCCGCTGTCTTTTTATTCGCTGAACTATGTCAATGTCGTCGTATAAATCGTTGCCAATGTTTAGAGGACCATAAATCTTGCGCAAAACCTTTCTCTCGAAAACCCCAAGAGTCGTCTCATCGGATGTTGTCATCGTCCACGCTTCAGCGCCATACATCAGGACAGGAATAATGAGCGACTTATAGAGTTTGATTTTGGTTCGTCGAGAGAGGACTTTACTTTTCAATTGCCTACTCAGTCCAAAGTAGCACCTGTTGGCAAGAGTGATTCTGCGTTGGATTTCAAGGCTGACATTGTTGGTGTTGTTAATGCTGGTTCCCAGATAAACGAAATTATCTACAACTTCAAAGTTATGACTGTCAACAGTGACGTGGGAGCAAAGACGCGAGTGCGCTGACTGTTTGTTTGATGGCAGGAGATATTTCGTCTTGTCCTCATTCACCACCAGACCCATACGCTTCGCTTCTTTATCTAGTCTGGAAAACGCAGAACAAACGGCGCGGTTGTTGCTTCCGATGATATCAATATCAATATTGGAATAAGGTCCAATCAGTTCGTTGACGGTGGGCTTTAGTCTTTCACACAATACGCTCGACAAAACCTTATATGCGATATTGAGGAGACTTATACCACGGTAGTTGGCGCAGATTGTGGGGTCTCCCTTCTTATGGATTGGGCAGAGCACACTAAGATTCCAATCGTCAGGCATGCTTTCTTCCGACCATATTTTACAAAGAAGCTGATGCATGCACCTTATCAGTTCTTCGCCGCCGTATTTGAATAGCTCGGCCGGTAATCCATCGGCCCCCGCCGCTTTGTTGTTCTTCAAGCGGGTAATTGCTATTCGAATTTCTTCATGGTCGGGTAATGGAACATCTATTCCATCGTCATCGATTGGGGAATCGGGTTCGCCATCTCCTGGTGTTGTATTTTCACTGCCATTGAGCAGGTCGGAGAAGTGCTCCCTCCATAATCCCAGTGTGCTCTGGACATCCGTTACCAGATTACCCCCTCGGTCCCTACATGATAATGCTCCGGTCTTGAAACCTTCTGTAAATCGCTTCAATTTAGTAAATATCACTTGGTTATATATAAACATGGAATTAATAAACCTCCTTTGAAAGTAACCAGTTAAATAGTAACGAATGCTAGTTGAACCCTAGAGGTATGCTTTAATATAGTAAATATGACAAGGTTAATTTGAATAGAAATCAAAAATGATTTTTTTCCTGTGATAATATCGATTTTCTATTTTATAGTAATAGTATTTGTTGACTTCTAATCGTAGTTCAATTAAATATTTAGCAAATAACGACAATTATTAACGCATAAGAAGTTAGAGCGCCTTATGATAGACTACACATTTTGATTCGAATTCATATTTTTGATCAAAACATGATTTCGTGTCCTTTTTATGTAACATATAAGTACCTTTGACGAAATGTACCACAAATAACTCCAATTGTTATCAAAAACTGAAGTTCAGTGCCTAAAGGTATGCTTACATTTTCAGATTTTGTTCGTTAATTGTCAGACAACATGAATATAACTTTAAATAACTACGAAATAATAACAATATTGATTAATATTCAATTAAAAATCACCAAATAGTAAAAACCAACATAATATGTGATGGTCTGGCGCCTTAAAATATGCTATAACTTGGAATAGATCCCAATCCTTTCCGTCATATATGATATGCACCGCAACAAATTAATCCCCAACATTATCTTTTAAAAAATATTGTAAATAATATATGTATTTACTATAAAGAATGTCCAGCGCCTGAAAATAGGCTACAATTTTTAATATAAATTTTTTTTCATAGCAGTTGTGATTTTAACAACAGTTGGTGTGGTCAATCTTAAATAGTTCTCTACAATACTGTAAAATTTAACACAACTATTATTCAAATTGCAGCCAAATGGAAGATCATTGTGATAGTGAAATAGCAGTATAGATACCAAATTTTAATAATTACACTTTATCTTCAAATACATTATGATTTTTGTATTACTTAGTTGCATAATATATTAATGTATTAAAAAAAATCAAAAAAGTAGCAATAGCTTAATAGCAATGAAGTTCAGCGCCTTGAGGTAGGCTAAAATTTTTAAGACGGCTTCTTATTGATTTGTGAATATCATTTTAGTGATACGCTGCCTCGATATATATTCTTACTTGCTTAAATACTTCCAAAAATATATGAATACATCGATATATGGAACGTCGGCGCCTCAAGGTAGGCTACGATTTTATAAAGTATTCTTTCATAGCATTATATAATACACACATATACTCAACATTTGAATATAAACTCTTTTGTGAAAAAATAATAACAAAAATCTATTAATACCATGAGTATTATTACTATTGTACTAATCAGCCCCTTATGGTATGCAACTATATTCAATATTGCTTACTGCTTAGTCACTTTTGCTACATTTAACGACAAACCATTAACTCGTTCACTAAGATATTGAAAAAAAAACAACTCCAGTTATCACCAAAAACTTTCAGATAAATAATAACGCCTGAAAATAGGCTAAAACTTTTAATAGCGTGTTTTTTTCCAGCAAATTGTCAAATGTGTTATACTTGATTACAAAATACAAACTGGTCGTTAAGTTATTGTAAAAATAGTGTCGACTATTGTTAAAAATTTCAAACTAACGCCTAAAGATAGGCTATATTTTTCAATATGGCATTTTATAGATCAATAAAAAGTAAATTTAGTTATATGCAAATACAATACACCAGCTAGTTCGTCAAAAAATTGAAAATGGCGCTAATTTACATTAAAAATTCAGTATTGCGCCTGAAGATAGGCTACATATTCAACTTTTCACGCTATAATCTAAGTGAAATCATAATTAGTTCAAAAACTTTAACTTTTGTTGTTGAGATATTCCAAAATGACACAATTGAAGAGGTTTAGCGCCTTAAGGTAGGCTACAATTTTAAAATTAGCTTTATTTTCTACAGCAGGATAGGATTTTCACTATAAATAGTCGAATAGTTATAATTTCTACAATTCAAATATTGCAAAAAAGTAATTGAAGAGGGTTAGCGCCTTAAGATAGGCTACAATTTTGAAATTAGCTTTGTATTTTCGAACAATATATGATTTAGACCATCTTAAGACTCAAAATTATATTTTTTACTGTCAAAATATTGCAAAAAGTTATTGAATGGGCTTAGCGCCTTGAGATAGGCTAAATTTTTCAAGCAACATCCTATATTTGGCTTGTAAAAATATAATTTAGCGTAATATCAGGCAATTTGAGCGCACAAAAAAAGCAATAAGTGTAAACGCAAATTGCGTTTCACATAAATTTTGTTATATGAATATTTATGTATATGTATGCTGCTTTATTTGCCATTATTTGGTGCTCGAATGTCAAAGGACACTTACACTTAGTACCATATTACTTTATATGCACTAATGTATATGTATATGTGTGTGTGTTGTCTTTATAAGATATGCAACATTTTGCTTAGAAAGCTGCAATACAACTCTAGAAAGCAAACATACATGCACATATACATAAATATATATGTTTCTTGCTAACAAATAGTCATCGTATATCCTGTACAACACAGATCTCAATAGATGCGCACTAAACCAGAATATTATTATCATTATGCAAACACAGACACACACACACACACACACACACATGCATATACATAACATAACGGCAAATGTAATGTTATTAGTGTTGGTAGTGGTCAACCAGTATGCGCCAACAGGCATTGGCATGGCACAATCAACCAAAGGAGCACAGCCGCCGAAACACTGTGTACATGTTTCGTATCGCCACATCACCCCACCTCCTACTCGTACACTGCCCACCACAGCGCACTGGCAAATATTTTGCATAATAATAATGGCTACGCACAGGCAGTAAAGTCCAGGCGAGTCAGCATTTAATGGACTGGAAAACTGTCCAGTGCGAAGGAGCCAAAGATTTTAACATTACAACAACAACAACTATAATAATAATAGCAAAAACAAAAATAACAACAACAACATATATGTATGTACGTTAAAGTAAAAGCCAACAATACAGGCGTGTAACAGCAACAACAGGAACAACAAAAACAAGAATAACACCCGACCAAAAAATTACTACGGTAAATGCATATGTTTGTATGTATGAACGTATAATTGTGCTATTGTATGCTGTCCAAGGTTTATTATGGCATGAGGCGTACTCTACAACCTGATTTATATGAACAAACACACACATGCGCATACATTTGGCTTCACTGCTGCTGCCGCTGCGAGTCTATGACGCAGGCATGCATACAAATTACTCGATCATACTCGAGTTACACCGAGCCATGCAGCTAATGGAGCCCAAAATTTTGTCCACAAACATTGTGTGTGTTGCCCGTGGATGTTAATTTACGCACATAAACACACACACAGACATACATGCAAAGGCGATTGTATATATCTATATACATATAAATACATATGACCGGTTATGTGGCGCACTTTAGTAAAAACAGTTAGGTACATGTGCGTACGGTAAACGGTTTTGCTCTAGTTGAATGGCATTGTATGGGTTTCGGAGACCCAGTAGTGCAACGAATGGACGGCGAAGGTCCATTTTAAAATTTTATATGAATATTTATTCCAATTAAATTTTAAAAATATTTGTATTAATTGCATGATTTTCAAAAAAAAATTACAAAAATAAAATAAAAAAAACTAAAATTATTAAAAAAATGTTATTCAAAAATACATAAAATTTTTATGGAAAAAATCTAAAAATATGAAAATAATAAATGAAAAAGGACGTGTATTGCATTTCAAAAAAAATTAACGAAAAAAATTATGTAAAAAAAATAAATAAAAAAATATTAATAATTAATTATTGTGTATTAAAATAAATATTAATAAGATTTTTCCAATATATTTAAAATATTTAAAAATTATAAAAAAATTAAAAATATTGTGATTCAAATACAAAAAAAAAATATTAAAAAAAAATTAAATGAAAAAATATTAATAATTTATTATTACGTACTAAAAGAAATATTAATAAGATTTTTCCAAAGTATTTAAAAAAATTTATAATTTACAAAAAAAAATTAAAAAAAAATATTAAAAACATTATATTAAAAAAATTGTATTGATTTATTATTATATTAATAAAGAAAACGCTTTTTTTTCAAATTATTTATTTAAATAAAAAAATTAACAACAATTATTATAAAAAATTACTAAAAAAGCACTTTATTTATTTTTAAATTTTAGAAAATAATTTGTAAGTCACCAATTAAAATATTTCCAATTCAATCAAGCAATTAGAGATATCTAACTAGTCTTGTATAGTATTTTTTAACTCCAAATGATTAACTGACTTAAATCACTAATTCAGTCACTTCGTAAATTAATCGAATTTATTGAACAACTTTTAATTGTATTAGACCAAATGATTTCCTGACTTAAGTCACTAATTTAGTCACTTTGTAAATTGAAATGATTTATTAATCAACATTTGTTTTAATCACTTCGAAAAACACTGACTTTCAATATATTAAATCAAAATAATTTACAGACTTAACTAACTTAGTCACTTAAGAAATTAATCATATTTATTAATCAACAGTAATTTATAATCACTTCGAAAATTATTGACTTTTAATATATTGGATCAAATTAAGTCACAACTGAACTAAAGCTATCAAAAAGAGTTTGCAGTCATTGACTTAAGTCAATTAAAAATTGGTTCTAAAACATTGAATTTTTTCTAATGGAGAGAGAATAATGAACGAACATAGTCACTTCCACGTTCAGTTTTCAATTTATTTCGGCGAATAATCATTTAAATAATCGATTAATCTTGACTATGCTTACAATCAAGAGAGTTAAAATAAAGTCACTTCGACATAAGTTTAATAGACTGATATTAACTGTTAACAACATAAGTCATCGTTTAACATTTCTAAATTAATTCAAAATTTAATTGAACTAAATTATTATTCTAAACGTTGGTTATTTTTCTAATGAACAATTCAAGTAACTTCCACACCAAGTATTCGAATTTATTTGGACGATTAATCATTTAAATGATCAATTAGACATGACTATAGTATTTTAAAACATTTAATCTCAAAACGTGCATTAAAGCTAGATTAATATATGACTTAAGTTACTGCAGCGCTAGTTTTTCAGATTATATCAACTATTGACAAAATAAGTCATCGATTAAACTAAATATTTAAAAATTTACTTAAACTGTTACTTTCTTAATCATCTTTATCGAATAATCACGACTAAAATGTCAATTAATTTGTTAATATACTATCGGCTATTGATAATTTAAGTCAACGATTAAGCGCGACTAAAATTGTTAACACTTGAAGAAGACTGTAAGATGTCAATATCGTGACTTTTATTTAAGAATAATTAATTCATCGATTAATCGTGACTAAAAAATTAAAAAAAAATTAATTAATTACTTACAGTAAAGAGACTAACGGTACAATACTGGATAGTATTAAATAATTTGACTTTATTTAAGAAAATTAGCAAGCCAATAAATAAATAGACTATTGATAACTTGAATCATCGACTAATCACGACTAAATTAGAAGAAAGTTAAATTGTCCATATATAGATCTACTTTTGATTACATAACTTATCGATTAATCACGACTAAAACAGTTTTTCAAGAATCTAACTAAATAGCAATTTAAAACGTCTCATTTATTTACGATAGATTTTATTTTAGAAAGCTTTAAAGTTCATTCTTAGAACTCTCTTCCCACAGAACCAATAAGTCAAGTAATCTAACTGAAGTTATCCTAGCTGTCCTAATGGGTCTCCCGTATGCCTGGTCAGTTCAAGCGTCAGCCTTTAGCCATCACTGAACAACCACATAGCTTTGGTTAATTTTCAGTTGCTTGTAAATGGTTGTGAGAATCGCCAACAGCCAACGGGAATACGAAATGACCGAACGAGAAGCCCGTGTCTATGTAGACCACGCGCTGTCTGTGTACATGTGTGTGTGTGTGGTTGTGTATCTAGGGTACATGAAGTGAAGCTTTCGTTGCAGGCGAGAAAATTAAATTGGCCAAAAACTGTATCCATAACTTTTGGCTATAACCATTGGACATGTGGCAAGCATGAACACACACACACATACATACAGACAAATGTATGAAATGGCAGGACGAAGAAGAGAGAAGGAGAGCTGAAGGAGGGAGAGCGAAGCGCGTGAGCAAGCCAGGTGGAGGAGTGAGGCAAAACAATAGCTTTTGGGTGTAGCTACGAATGTGGGCTCTTCGCTAGGTCCGCTGCCATGTGTGTATTTAGTATGCAGTTGGTTATGCCTGTGCCTGCCGCTTGGTTTGGCAGCTACAGGCCCACCACAAAATCGCATGGCACGCAAACATCTAAAACGCAGTTGAGTAGCAATGCACACAGCCAGAACACCAGTTAACGGTACAAGCGAGCTTTGACCGTTATAAATGTGTTTTTATATGTAGATGTGTGCGCGCAGATCTGTCTAACTAAGCTAGTAAACACAAAATTCTATATGTGTAGGGACCATTATGTTCCTACTTCTGTGTGTGTTCGTGTGGCTAGTGACCAATATTGGTTGGCTTACTTCACTATTTTACATGCCCGGGTGCTTCACATGAAGCGAAGAGGCTGAGACGACTGCTTTGTGACTACAAAGTTGTTGTTGTTGTTTGTGCGACTTTTTAAAGTTGTTGTAATTTTTTAGGCTGCAGTGGAACAGAAATCTTCTCTAAATATTGACAAGACAGTGAGGTCCGCTTAGAATTTATTGTGTTAAAGATGAATTCAAATTTTAAACAGAAAAGCTTAACTCTTCCTAGATTCTTAGACACATAAATGAGTTCCAGCTCTTTTCCACTATTTCATATATATAGAGCTAATTGGGTGGACTCAAGAACTAAAAACCTCTATTTCTATATTTTCAGATGGTCAAGCCTTCTAAATATTTACTTCAGCAATGTTTCAGAAAGCTTGGTGACCTCTGTCTTATAGCTTCGTTGAGCAGACCTCTCACTCAGAAGTGGAAAAGTAACTAGGTCCGATTGAATTAAGAGACTTTTAGAGTCAATTCTCTCATTGAGGACCTCTTAGGTTAACAAAGACTTCCAAAAATTTGGTGGACCTATACAGCTTCATACATCCTGAAATTGCTGACGGATCCTAAAAGAAGAGACCACTCAAAAGCGGACAAGTAACCAGGTCCGACTAATATATACTATTTTTGGAGCATTCCGGAAGGGGGGTTTCTACCAGGTGTAAAGCTAATACTTGGGAGATCTATACAGCATCAGGCATCTTAAAGTTACTAACAGATCGTCAAAGAAGAGACTACTCAGCATGAGGCAACTTAAAGTTACTGTCAGATCGTTAAAGAAGAGACCACTCAGCATCAGGCATCTTAAAGTTACTAACAGATCGTTAAAGAAGAGATCACTCAGCATGAGGCAACTTAAAGTTACTGTCAGATCGTTAAAGAAGAGACCATGCATGAGGCATCTTAAAGCTACTGACAGATCGTTAAAGAAGAGACCACTCAGCATGAGGCAACTTAAAGTTACTGTCAGATCGTTAAAGAAGAGACCACCCAGCATCAGGCATCTTAAAGTTACTAACAGATCGTTAAAGAAGAGACCACTCAGCATGAGGCATCTTAAAGCTACTGACAGATCGTTAAAGAAGAGACCACTCAGCATGAGGCAACTTAAAGTTACTGTCAGATCGTTAAAGAAGAGACCACTCAGCATCAGGCATCTTAAAGTTACTAACAGATCGTTAAAGAAGAGACCACTCAGCATGAGGCATCTTAAAGCTACTGACAGATCGTTAAAGAAGAGACCACTCAGCATGAGGCAACTTAAAGTTACTGTCAGATCGTTAAAGAAGAGACCACTCAGCAACAGGCATCTTAAAGTTACTGACAGATCCTTAAAGAAGAGACCACTCAAAAGCGGACACATTTTTAAGTTTTTAGTTTAGACAGTTTTCGTAGGTCTATCCAGAAGAAAGTTAATAATTTTTTTTCTGATTGAAGATCTCTCAGGTTAATAAAGATTCCGTATTCGCCTAGTTCGAACTTCTAACTGATGTTAAGCTAAAGTTTTGGATTCTAAACAAACAAACTGGGAACGAAAGGAACGCAAAGAACAAACTAACAGTAAGGAAAATGGTCCCAGGGGAGATTCCCATATACTAAAGAGTTGTAGATTTCTTGTTACATATTCACATAAATTGAGAATCAACAAACTGGAATAAACTCTCGCTATAATTTGAGGTTTATACACGAGGATATAGGATCGTTGAGATAGATTTCTTGGAAGATTCAAAGCCTCATTTTAAACTAAATTAAATCTCAAAGATATTTCTTTAGGACATAAGTCCCGTTTAGCAAACGTAACTCCCAGCAAAGTAAGGGTAGATTCAAATTCAGGTGATCGGGCCTACACCAAATACTCGGTCTCGAGTTTTGGGCCCATTTTAGTCCACCTTGATTACTTGGTCATCTTCCTCACAGTTACTTATTCTTGACTCTGGCGATCAAACTGGTTCAAATGCATATATGAATTAGAAGACATATATAAATATTCAAATTGTAGTTCTAACCAATTTCGGAGTCTTCGCGACGTTGGTTGGTCTAAACGAACCGTTTCCAACTTATACAATGTCAGTATTCAAATATAAAACTGGGTTCTCTCATTTCTCATTTCATCATGGAAAGATATACGATCCAACAACGAGTGGAAATTATTAAAATTTACTATCGATATTCGGAGTCAGTGGACTTTAAGAGCGCTACGTCCAATTTATGGTTCCCATAATCGTCCTGACAGATCAACAATTGAACGTCTAGTGGAAAAATATAAATCCCCAGGCGCAGTACAAAATGTTTCCGTGCCATTGAGAAAAGGAAGTGCCCGTAGTGTCGAAAATATTGCTGCCACTAGCGCATCAATTGCGAAAGACCCAAATCAGTATCTCACACGTCGATCTCAAGCATTGGCCATCTCTGTGACATCGTTGTGGCGAATTTTGCGAAAAGATCTTGGCTTACATCCTTACCAGATCAAATTGACGCAAGGACTGAAGCTGCTGAAAATGGAAATGGATCCAGATTTTCATCAAAAAAATCATCTTTAGCGACGAGGCTCATTTCTGAAGGGTGGCATCGTCATAAGCAAAATATGCTTCATTGGTCAAACAGCAATCCAAACGATACTCCAAAAGTCACCATTGCATCCAGAAAAAATTACGGTTTGGTGCGATTTATGTGCCAGCGGCGAACTTCTTCCGTAATGATCAAGACCACTACGTTACTGTGTCTGGGAATCGCTACCGCTCAATGATAACCGAATATTTTTGGCCCGAACTGGATGATATGGACTTATGTGGTTCCAACAGGACGGCTCCACAAGCTTCACACCGAATGTCACAATCGATATATTGCAAACAAAGTTTGGTGAACCAGTTATCTCACGAAATGATCTAGTCAATTGGCCATCTCGGTCGTGCGATTTGACGCCGTTAGACTATTTCCTGTGGGGCTACGTCAAGTCTATGCCATCATAGGAATAAATAATTTCATTGTTATCCCAAACCGCCAATTGAAAGAAGAGCTTTCTAACTGCCAGACCTCAGTTCTTTTCCTACCGTATGAGCCCCCACTTTATTTTTGACAAGCTAATACTCTAAGCAGCTGCTCTTAACCACTTGAAATTTCACTTCAACTAATCTAACCTTTTTCACTAAAGCACAAAGCGTTGCTCAAGGTGACCCCGCACATTACAGTTATAAATCTGACCGGCAAAACTTCAAAGCGTTTACAAAATGTCTTAAGAAGATTTTGAGTGCCATTTTGAATGTACTTAAGCGCTCACAAGCACATATGTATGAGAGAGATAGAGTATGTGTAGATTTCTATACATGTATGTATGTGTGAGTATCCCCGCAGTGTGTCTTTTATGCCGGTGTCTTAAGTGTCGCTTAATTGTGTTGCTTAACTGTTTGTTGCACATTTCAGCGTTGTTGTGGTTGTATTAAATAAATAAGGACACTTGAGTTGTGAAGAGACTACCCATATGAAGGGTGGAGGGCGGAAGAGTTAAAACTTAATAGACGAATGCATGTATGCCAGCAAATAAATAATAAACAGGATAAGCTTTGACTTCCTTGACTTTCAGGACAACATTCTGCAGCAAAAATTATTGTTGTTGTAGAAAATGCAGCAGCAGCGGCGGCCTCTTTTTGAAGACTCCTCTTTTTTGGTGCGAATAAAGTGGCACTTGAGGGCCTGAGTGGCGAGTGTAGAAATAGAGAAACAGAGAGGTCCACAAGTGCTACCAGGGAGATTAACACCGAGGCGCCAAAACACTGTACTCTTCACATACACATAACACTAAATAGACGGGAATGCGCTCGCCCACTCAAGGCGTTTTGCGGCGTCGGCGACTCATCAAAACGTGCCGACACTCTTAGCGCATAATTTCAAGTAACCTCTCACCTCAAGGCCCACTTATGATTGTGTATGTGTGTGTGTGTGTGCTCTTGTGAGTATGTGCAGTTAATGCGGCGCTTATGCACACATTATGCTTGTGAGCTTAGCGCTTATGCAATTACATTGTCTATGCGCAACTGTTTTCGTTGTAGGGACAGAAGTGGCAGCGGTTACTGGTTTGAGGGAGGTAGGAGAGTGGAGTGCAGCAAGCTGAGATAGAGTTTTTAAGGAAAGATTAGGAGCTCTTGAGTAAGGTTTTTAAATTAGAAAATAAGAAAATATTACCAAAAAATGAGTTAGATTGACCTTGCTAGATATAATAGGTATTGAATCCCAAACAATTATTTAAAAGTAAAACAAAATATTAAGAAAATAATATAATTTGAATTAATACATTGAAAAAATCTGTTTTACAAAATTAAAAAATAAATTAAATTGAAATAAAAAAAAAATATTCTAAAAAAGCTATAAATTTAATTAAATAAATTTGATTTTTTTGGAGAAAAAAATTTTTGTATAAAAATAAAATGTCAAAATGGGTTTTTTTTTTAATTATTATTTAAAAAATTAAAAAAAAAATTTTAAAAAATTTTATAACAAAAATTTGAAAAAAAATTAATGAACCGAAATAATAAGGAAAAATACTAAAACATTTTCAAAAACCGTGAACAATTTCAAAATGTGAAAAACATTAAAAAAAAATTTCAAAAATTATTATTTTTGAATAAAAAAATATTTAAAATATTACAGATACTCATTCTTGACAAATATTTTAAATAAATAAAAATACTTTCTAAAATTATATTCCTTAATTGACAATAAAAGAATAAGCAAAAACATTAAAAAATTTATTAAAATTTATATTATATTTTGAAAAATATTAAAAAAGTATGGTTCCTCATGAAATCGTAAAAAATTTAGAAAATAAACATATTAAAAAAATTTCAAAAATTATTATTTTCGAAAGCAAAAATATTTGAAATATTACGAATTCTCATTATTGACAAATATTTTCAAAACTAATAGAAGCACTTTCCGTAATTACATTCCTTAATTAACAATAAAATGATATGCACAAAAATTTATACAATAATACTTATGAATTTAATATTTTCGAGAATATGACCAACAAGAGGAACTGTACTATTTTTTAAATTATTTTTTTTTTTATTAATATTTTTTATTTCTCCAAATTATATAATATTAAAAAAAAAAAAAATTTTGAAAAATATTATATAATTTTGAGAAATAAAAAAATATTAATTTAAAAAAAATAATTTAAAAAATAGTACAGTTCCGCTTGTTGGTCATATTCTCGAAAATATTAAATTCATAAGTATTATTTTATAAAATTTTTTCGAATGATCTTTTTTATAAAAGGAAATGGAAAATTTTCTGAGTTGGAAGAAAAAGTTAAATAATAATAGTAAAATCTTGTAAATATTGCTAATTTTTTCGTTGAAAAATTTTTCAAAAATATTAAAAAATTGTGAGAAATAAAAAAATAATTAAAAAGTATAGAATAAAGATTTTTTTTTTAATATGGAAAAATTGAAAACAAATTGAGATTTTTTTAAATATAAAAATATTAGTTTCCGAGTTTTTTTGTAAATTTAAACTTAATATATGTATATGTATAAACAATACTTAACTAACTCCTAAACTCAACAAGAAATCCAAAGCTTTAACGATATAAAGATGCAGACAAGTAATCTACTATCCATCAATATATACAACACCTCATGAACATACAAACTCATCATACCCACTCACATCACCCACACCTTAAAAATTCCGAACCAATTTCTTACAAACTCCTTACAATACACTCACCCAACAACGTCACGAGCGCCACCTAACCAGAATTCGTTGCATTAATGGTGACTTCACACTCTACCAGCGTCTTGGGACTTACAGCGACACCTTGCGACGAAGTCTGACAAAGAAAACAACCACCACTTAAGTGCAGGTATTTGAGTGAGTCACAAAGTGTTGGAGAAGTGAGTGAGAAAGTGAAAAGTATACAAAGAAACAGCGGCAAGGTAACTGAGTGTAATAACTGTTTATTAAGAAATTTTACTCAAGATGGAATGAGCGAACGATATGAGTAAATATAAGAATACCTCCAATATTCTTGCTACACACTTTTTTGATAAGACAATTGAAACTGAGGAGAGGTGGAATACAATGAATTAAAAAACAAATAACCACTGACTAATAGATTTTATACTAAACCTCATTTCTCTCTTCGTTAGCCCCATAGGTCTGATATCACGCTTTAAACTATCTAATACATCTCTACGAACTTTCACTTACGAAATTCTCAATAATTGAGACATATAAACACTTTGGTATCAATATATGATCTTTCTCATGTACTTAGTACTACTCAAGAATATAACGGTTATCGCTGTGATTAGTTGTATGACATTATAAATTGATAAATTTCATGTTTCTGAGAAAATAGTCAGTTTATTAGCTTAGATAGCTTTTTGAAATTACACAATGAGTTAAGAAAGATAATGTGAAGTTGATAAGATAGACATTAATTGGTAACCAAACATTTTTTTGGTTCGCAAAATTTTTTTTAAAGCGAAATGACAGAAAATGTTTAATTCAATTTAATTTAATTTTTTTAAACAGTAAGTGTTTTTGTTGATTTAAAATTAAAACTAAAAAAAAATTAAAATTAAAAAAAAATTAAATTTGTCAAAATATTTTAAGTTAAAGACAAAATCTTTTAGATATAATTTCGATAATTATTTTCGAACTTTCAAAAAAAAAAAATCAAAATTTTTTCAAAAAAATTTAATTTTTTAATACAAAACCTTTTTATAAAATTGAAATAAACAAAATATTTCAACTTAAAAAAAAATTATATATAATTTAGAAAACCGTATTCAAAAATTAAAACAAGAAATAATTTTTGTATTAGAAAATTTAAAAAATGGAACTTTTTAAAATAGTTAACTTAAAATAAAAATATTAAAAAAATTTTAATTTAAAAATATTAAAAAATATATAATTTAGAATTTTATTTTTAAAAATTAAAAAAAAAATACTACTTAAAAATATAAACTATTATATAATTTGTAAAACTATTTTCAAAAATAGTTTTATTTTAATATAAGTTAAAAAGTGGAACTAAAAACAAATTAAATTAAAAATAAAATTATTTAGAAATTTTTAATTAAAAATTATTTAAAAAATAATAATTTAGATTTTTTCCAAATTAAAAAAAAAACATTAAAAAATTGAACTTTTCAAAACAAATTTTTAATTTTTAAAACATTTATTATATATAATTTAGGAAACTATTTTCAAAAATTTAATTATCAAAAAATTCTTTTTTTGTAATTTAATTTTTTTATTATAACCTTAAAATAAAAAATGTAACTTATACAACTTATTTTAACAATAAAAAAAAAGACTAAAATAACTTAAAAATATTAAAAAAAAATAATTTTCAAAAAATTTTAGCTCAAAAAATATTATTCAGAAAATTATTTTCAAAATAAAAAAAAAAAAACAAAAACAAAAATTATAAAAAAAAACTTTTTTATAAATCAAACTTTTGAGAAAATCACTTAAAAAAAATCCGATTTAAAAAAAAATATTACATATATAATTTAGAAACCCTTGGATGTGAATACCATCCTTAGCAGAAAAAAATGTCTTCCTAGTTTCCGAAAAACTTCGTCCTTGTTGCACAGTGTAATTATTTATTTATTTTCTTTTTTGTTTTGCTCTTTCTTTTATCAGCAATTGCGTTTATTATTCAACTTTTATTATTGTTTAGCCCTCTAACTCTTATCACTGTGACACATTTTGCGAAATTTTGTTTGTTTGGTTTTGTTTTTGTTTTCCCACTAAGAGCTTATCTTTCTTCAGCAATTGCTAAAGTGTATAGATATGAAAGCGTTTCGATCACCTTTCGCAGTGCATTAACAATTTAGTCTAATATTAGCCGTGATTGGCAGTTGAACATGTAACTGGATCATAATTGAACAAATTTATGAAGCAAATAAATCAAACAAAAGTGTAAACAAAGACACATAAATACCGTTATCAAAAAAATAAAAAACAGTTAACTAGAGGTCCCACGAAGCTCAATATCTTAATTAAATAAATAATTCACACAAAAGTTAAAAAATGGGTTCCGCTTGCTCCAGAGATCCGCCCGCGACTGCTAAGGATGAGCCACAATTTTCAGGGAATGTAGGCTATGACACTGTGGATACGCCTAACAGCAACAATAGCTGTTTATTGGCGGTGAAATTTGTGAGTGGAGTAAGTATCTGATGTTACTATTGTTGCTGAGTGATATTCTATAGAGATCAGATAGAGTTTCGAGTGTTAGATTTCAAAAATATAATAAAGTTTTAAATGATCGGTGTACCCAAGCCTTACCACGAGTTCCAGGTTATTATAATAAATAATAAATTTATTATTTTTCGACAAAAAGAGAGGCCTAAAGCAAAAAGTTGCCCGGTAGACTGGTATTTGGGTTCTCCTAGGGTCTGCTTTAAATTTAACGGCAATTACTCGTATTACCTAAGAGAAGAGTCCATATCCATCTCATCTTTCATTCGGCTGGTTCGACTCAATCGCTTCGCATGTCTTATAAAACGATGAATTCATAGCCCCGAAAAGTGTTTTCTTCAAGTAATTTCTTGGGTCACAGAAATGCAAAGAAATCTCCTCCGGCGCTCGAGAGCAATTTTAGTGGAGTTTAAAATGTAACTAAACAATAACACTTAGGGAACCAAGAGAGTCAATCCTCTCTCTTAAATGTTTTTGAAGAAGTCCGACTTTGCCCGCACACATGATCTGTATATTTATCTTATCTTTTTCTACGGAACATTAGAAGTACTAATTAATTTATAAAGCAAGAGCCCTACTGGATACAAAATATTTTTTAAGCTAATGTTGCCGGGTTCTGTGAAGAAACTCCCTAAATATCGGTCTAAACCCTTCGACAACTCGACTATAATCCACTGCGTAATGCTTCTTCGACTTTATCTAATTCTAAGCTGATTATTTGAGAGTCTGTTGATTCAGAGATTCCCAACAGCTCTTCAATTAAGCTATACAGGGTCACAGTGGTCCTAATCGGCAAATGAAATGAATTGTCAAAGAGATTTGACAAAACTCAACTATCATTTATGGATCTGATGTTTTAGAAGCTACGCAGAATCCAATTCTATGCTAGATTTATTGGTCCGGGTCATCCAAATTCGCAATGTCTGCTATTGTCACGGAATTTGGTCGTCTTTTGTAGCACTAAGATCCCTATGTGCTTATTCGACCACCTGGCTTCTAGGTTTAGTATAGTCTAAATTCAACAGGCTTATTATGCATTTGAGTCCTTTCATTTCCTAATCCTGTATCTCCATGTCATTGCGTTCCAGGAAAAAATCAGAGTTTTCAAATACGTAAGCGACAAAGACGACTGGTCGATCTGTCATGAAATACCTGTTGGCGGCATTTTTCGTACACTGATCGTGCAACAATATATGCTTTTTATAGACTGGGTGGATGCAAGACGAATTTGTTGTTATGACACAACAACGCGTGCCATACGCACTTTGGACCCATTCAAGGAAGACGTCTTTCGATATTATTTCGCCGCAGAGTTTCAGAACAAACTTTATCTCTTCGCCGATGTCGAGGATAAGCGGAAAGTGCATGTGTGAGTGAGAGTGATAATATTTCATATAATACCAGTCTTTAAGATATGACTTCCAAACAATTTAGTTGGGATCCCGCCAAAGATCGCTGGAGTGAGGCGCCCAAATTGAATGTTGGACGAGTGCATGCCGCAGCAGTCTCACATCGCGGTTACTTGTATGTGGCAGGTGGTAGCAAAAGTTTCCCACACAACACGGAATTGCGTTCGGTAGAGCGCTACGATCCACGAGGTCGCAGTTGGAAACGCTGCGCTGATCTGGTGCAGGCGCGCTGTGCGGCGGGTGTGAGTGTTTTAATGACAATGTTGCGTTCCGAACAGTACTAAGTGTCTAAATTTGGTTTACAGTTGGTCTCTGCCGGCGCTTTTCTCTACATTGTGGGCGGTGAGTGTTCGGAGATACCCACAAATATGGTGGAGCGTTATGACGCGCAGCTCAATAAATGGACGCAGGTATGTTGTACTCAAATATAACCTTTTTCCGCTCTTCAAATATTTATTTCTCTCATAGTTGATGTGCATGGAAATACCCAAACATTATCCGGCCTGTGCGTACTACAACAATTGCCTGCTGGCTTGCGGTGGTCCAGCCATAGACCAAGATTGTAAAATCGTCGAGGAGTTCAATGAAGCGGAGAATAAGTGGCGGCGAAGAAATAGTATGCCCACGCAGGGACCTTACTCATACATGATTGTAACGCCGGCGTGGCTCAGACAATTGGAGTCGTTGAATTAACCATCTTATATTATTTAAATATTTTTTTTTAACTTTTTTTACTAGTTTAAAGTTTTTATAAACACTTTAAAAGAGAAAATAAATATTTATTTATGAGAAGAATAAAGCTTATCTCTCTATTTCTCATTCTACTTATCTCTCTCCCTCTATGTTTCCCCTCTCTCTATATATATGTCAGCCTGTCACTCTCTCTATATTTCTCACTCTCTATCTCCATCCCACTCTCTCTTTTCTACACTCTCTCTCTCTCTCTGACCCTCAATCTTTCTATCTTTCTCTAATTCTCTCTCCCTACTCCATTTTGTCATTTCTTTCCTTTATCTCTCTTTCTTTCTCCCCCTCTCTCTCTCAACGTCTCTCTCTCTTTCTCTAATTTCTGATACTAAATCTATATCTCCTCCCTTTCTCTATATATGCATATCTCTCTCTATATTTATCTCCTTTTCTCCCTCTTGCTCTATGTCCCCTTCTCTGTCTCCATCCAACTCTCTCTCACATACCCAACCTTTCTCCCTGTCCTTATTTATCTCGCCCGACCCCATTTTGTTCTTTCCTTCCATTATCGCTCTTTCTTTAACTCCACTCTCTCTCAACTTCTCTCTTTCTCTCTAACCTTTGTTACTCAATCTCTACTTTTCTTCCTCCTTCTCTCTATATATATCTCCCCCCCATTCTCAATCTTCCTTTCTCCTTCTCTCTCTCGTTCTATGTCCAACCCTCTCTTCCGTTTCCTCTGCCTCGCACTCCCTCTTCCACAATTTCTCTCTCACAGCCAGTCTTTTCCTTCCGTCCTCTTTCTATTATCTC
Source organism: Zeugodacus cucurbitae (assembly GCF_028554725.1). Taxonomy (NCBI): domain Eukaryota; kingdom Metazoa; phylum Arthropoda; class Insecta; order Diptera; family Tephritidae; genus Zeugodacus; species Zeugodacus cucurbitae. The sequence continues at coordinate 7,544,871 of NC_071670.1, forward strand.
TATCTAGGGATATTGACTAGAGTCCGACCGATTAATCGGCCTTGGCATCGGCGTCGGCCATAAATTGGGAGTCTGCCGAACACTAGTATTGACCCTGCAACTGAAAGCCTCAAATTACTAACTCGAGATATTCGAACCTGTGGCTCGAAGAGTGATAGTTACCCGCTCAACTAACGAAGCTACGTCGATCGCCGGACGTAAATGTATATACAATTCTCGGAAGTAGTCTGATAGATGGGGATTTTCACAAGAATATGAATTATCTGTGTTGATAAAAGTGAAATGTTCAACACAAACAAGTGGAACTGCTTGAACAGAATAATAAATATAAAATTTGGTCATAAGATAATGATAAGATATTGTACTTCCGCTGGAAGTCGCTGAGAGATTAAGGCCGCAATTCTCTTGTAGTCTGATTTACTAGCTTCTTCCATACTTCAAGCGGCAAATAGATGAGTTTCAAAGCTTCGACGAATGGATTTACAAAGCAAAGAATTAGAGCGTAACCTTGGTTCTCTCTACTGAAAGATAATAATCGATATCTGAAGAATTCTTATCGAACCCAGCTAACTAACATACTCAACAACTTCCGAGCACACCGTCGAGTTATAAACAAATAACTAGTATCACCGATATACATAGAATTATTCTATATAGCGTAATTAATAATTATCTTATCGATGAAAGCTCTTATCTGAAGTAATATGTCTAATCTTTCGCTGAACTTGGTATGCAATGCCACTCATTGTGTTTGCAAATTTAGTGCAATAATAGACGCGGCCAAGTTTAGAGCGCGCGATAGAAACGGATCTAACAATTTTAACAAAATATAACGGTTAAATCGAACTATTTTACGAACACATACGTAGAAAACCACCGAGCGCAAGACTGAAAAACCAACAACAAGAATGGGCTCATCTTGCTCGAAAAACAACAATGCAACACCAACCACTGATGTTGTTGTAACCACTAACGATACCGTTGCAACCACATACAACGACAGTAATAGCTGTTTGTTGGCAGTACAATTTGACAACGAGGTTAGTATGCACAGTTTTCGAAACAGTTAGGTGATACTACTATTAAAAGGTTAGAGAGAGCCTCGAAGTTCAACCATAGATGTCGCTGTTTAAAGCTCAGTGGCGTTTATTTTGATTTGGAAACTCAGGAACCCAAGATTTTGAATTTAAAATTCAGGAGTCTGCTTGAGAGCGACCCCTATGGATTTTAAGCTCAGGAGGTCACTGGAAGTTACTTGGAATAAAGCTACTATAACTCAGCAAACTAGAAATCCCATCGGATCGTCTCATCAATTAGCACTTATTTTGATTTCGAAATTCAGGAGCACAGAATTTGGAATTAGAGACTCAAGAACTCACTTATGAACATGCATTAGATATACCAAAAGATCACTGGAAGTTATTTTGAATAAATATATGATTGCTATCTGACAAGAAACCACCAGAAGGATAGACCGTCGCATGAAGAAATATTTCCAATAATTGGATGTTCCATATCATTGGATACTATAGACCACTCCTTCAGCGAGTGGACCGTAGTCCGGCTGATCTTATGGACTTATCAACTCTTTCCGACTTCAACAAGATTTTTATTGAGGAATTCAGATTGTGATTTTATTGGGTTTCCTGAATCATATTCATATTTTCAACGCTTCTTTCTGTAGAGAAAATTTTTTAATGCCTGAAGCTTCAGCTATTCCTAACTCTGCTTGAAACACCGTTACTTAGTTCCTTTTGGACAAGAGCTCGTTGTTATTTTCAATAGAAGAGCTCATTAATGGAATTCAGGGGTCTCATCTCAATTTGAACATACTGGAGTCCATTGCCAACGTTATACTTGTGCTCTTTACATCGATGACTGAAAAATTGGCTGGTATCCCATTAAGTTTTCATAGAAGACCCGACCATTTGTTGAATATATCATCCGTTGTTTCGGTATCTTCGAGAATAAAACTGAGAAGTGGATCAATTTGAGTTGGTACCACATTACACTTGAGCTCTTTAAACTGAGCACCTAAAAAAATTTCTGGTATCCCATTAAGTTCTCCTTGAAGGCTCTACCATTTGTTGAATATACCATCCGCTGTTACGGTCTCTTTGAAAATCGTCTAGCTATAAACTGAGAAGTGAATCAATTTGAGTTGGTACTACGTTATGTCTCAGCTCTTTGAACTGAGGACTGAAAAATCGGCTTGTATACCAATAATTTCTCACAGAACCGACCCTTTGTTACAGATCTCATCCGCTGTTTCGGTCTTTTTGAAAATCCTTTATGGCAGTTGAGAAGTGGACCAATTTAATTTGGTACTACGTTACACATGAGCTCTCTCAACTGAGGACTGACAAATCGGATTGTATTCCAATAAATTCTCACAGAACACCCGACCATTTGTTGAAGATTTCATTCACTGTTTCGGTCTTTTCGAAAACTGTCTATCTGTCAGTTCAGAAGTGTATGTATTTGAGTTGGTACTCATTAAAAATGGTTAAATTGACACTAAGGGTGTATTTTCTGAACAGAACCTAGAAGGTTTCTTGGGCTTAGCACGGAACTCTACTTAAGAACCAACTGCAGTTGCTCGCCCGTTATTAGAAACTGGTTGGAGGCCGTCGGAGATTTCTTCAGAGTTCTATTGATAGAAAGATTTGGGAATTTACGCCTCTAGACTCAATAAATAATCTAAAACCAGCCTTTATGTACTTTCTCACACATTCTCCCTGTTTTCTTTTCTCCACAGAAGTCCATCAGAGTCTTGAAATACCTCAGCGCCAAGGATGAATGGACTATTTGCCATGAAATTCCCGTTAAGGGACTCTACCGCGCGACAATTGTCAAGCAATACTTGCTCTTTCACGACTGGCAGAATGGCGTACGTGTTTGTTGTTATGACACAACAACACGCGTCATACGTACACTGAAACCGTTAAAAGAGGATCAACCGTATTGGAGTTGTTACTGCGCTACCGAATTTCAAGAGCGTCTCTACTTAATCGGCGCTGATACAGAGGATAATCGCAAAGTTTATGTGTAAGTCAGTCGAGATTTTTGATACTATTATAAATTGTAAACCCCTCCATTCAGCTGGGATCCCGAAAGTGATGTGTTGACCGAAGCGCCCAAGCTGAATATCGGTCGCACACGAACCACGGCACTGAAACAAGAGGGTTATCTGTATGTGGCCGGTGGCATGGTCACCAAAGACGATATGGTCAGCTATAATGCACGTGATACCAATTCAGTAGAACGGTTTAATCCGCGACGTAACTGTTGGGAACGCTGTGCACCGTTGTTGCAAGCGCGCTGCGTAGCGGGGGTGAGTAACTTAAGGAATTCTAACTTTTTCACTTATTGTTGTTGTTTGTGTTAACGTTTTTTTTTTTTGTAAATTTTATTAATCTCTCTGTCAGATGGCTTCCGCCGGTCGTTTTATTTACGTTGTGGGCGGTGATTGCGTGTCGACGCCAACAAATATGGTGGAGCGCTACGACACTCGTATAAACAAATGGACACAGGTGGGTTAATAGCGCGGAAGATTTATTTAGAAACTATTGTTTAGTTGGTTTATTAGTATTGAATATTTTATGAGAATATTAAAAAATATTAAATTTTTTGTTCCAATTTTTTTAAATATTTTTAGACAATTTTGAAAAAAAATTCAATTTTAAATAGTATACGGTTAACATTTAATTTTGACAAAATCTTTATATTTTTTAATTTTTCTAAAAAAATTAAGCTTTTATTATTCTTTCAATTAATTTATTTTTTGTTTTTTTTTTTTTTTTGAGAAAAAAACTTAAAAAATTTTAAAAATATTTGATTAATTTTAAAATATATTTTTTTTTATACTTTAAACTAATTCGAAAAATTTGAAAAACTTTTAAAATATTTTAATAACTTTTTAAATTTTAATACAATTTGAAGGTTTAGGCATTAAAAAAAATTAATTAATATAACTAACATTCTATTTGGAACATTTTAGTTTTTTTTCTTAATTTTTAAAATGTTTTTGAGTGAAAAATTTAAAATTTTTTTTATTTCTTTTCTTCCATTTTTTTAATGTTTAGAAATTAAAAAAATATCAATAAATTTTAACCTTGATAATAAAATACTGATAACATTCAATTTAAAAAATTTCAAAATTTCTAATTTTTTTAAATTTATTTATTCAAAATTTAAAAATCGTAAACGTTTTTTAATAAAAAAAATTCCAAAAACTTTAATATTCTCTTTATGCAACTTTCCAATTTCAAAGATTTTTAAATTTCGAATAAATTTTGAAAATATTTTAAAATTCTTTAGGAACTAAAAAAATATCTGATGTTATCATTTCTTTAAAATGTTTAATTTTTTTATTATACAATTTAAATTTTATTTTTTTATTTTGAAACTAATTTTCAAAAAAAAAAAAAATTTAAAATTTTATTTTTTTATTTTGAAACTAATTTTCAAAAAAAAAAAAATTTAAAACAATTTGAAATTTTGAAGTTTTCGTAACTTTAAATAATTTTTAAGAATTTATTAAATAAAATTTTAGTTGAAAAAAAAATATAATTCATCTCAAATGAATTCATTAAATAATTTCAGTTTTTAGAAAAATTTTAATTAAAATATTTCCAAAATTTTCGATTTGTTTCGTTTCACTTGATTTAAAAATTTTTATGATGTTTTTCAATTTTAAATAATTTTTACGAATTTTTTAAATATATATTTAGTATTAAAAAATTTAATATTAACATTAAATTTAAATATTTTCAAAAAATTTTAATACAAATTCAATTTATTATTTATATATATTTTATATATTACATATATGTATATGATTTTAAAATTTTTAAGATGTTCTTTTTTCAATTTTGAATAATTTAATTAGTTTTAAAAAATTTAATATTAATATGATATTTAAATATTTTCAAAATGTGCTTATTTAGTGCTTTTTCATATAATTTTTTTAATTTCAAATACTTTAAAATTTTTTTATTTGTTTTTTTTTTTTTTAATTTTGAAAACTTATTAAAAAATTTCAAATTTTTTTAATTATAAAATTTTAGGAATAAATCAATATTTTTTTATATATTTTATTTTTTTGCGCTTTTTATTAAAAAAAAATTTTCTTCCACGACAGCTAATTGCAATGCAAGTGCCAAAAGTGTTCCCCGCCACTATATACTTCAATAATCGTCTTACAGTTTGTGGCAACAGTAGCAATGATGAGGATTGTGCTTTAGTAGAGGAATTCGATGAGACGACCAATAAATGGATTCGAAAGAATAAAATGCCAATATAGGGCCCTTTCTCCTATGTGGTGGCTAAACCAGAGTGGGTCAACCAGTTAGAGGCGCTCAATTAAACAAAAAAATTAGAAAATTTAAGAAAAAAAGTTACAAAAAAAAAATAAATAAAAAATTTGAGAAAAAAAAATATTTATAATAAAAAATAAAAATAAAATAAAAAACTAAAAAAAATGAAAAAATAAAAATTAAATGTAAAATATAAAATAATAAAAATGAAATTTAAAAAATATAAAAAAAAAGTCGCAAATTTGTTTAATCATTTTAATTTTTCGTTTCTTTATGATATATTTTTAATAAAAAATAAACAAAAATTAATATAAAAATAAGTTTCTGAAAATAATAATATGCAAACTAATTAAAAAATTAATACTTTTTCCTAAATTTGAAAAATTAATATATAATAATATAAGAACATTTCCATTATTTTCATCGTTCATATTTTCAACGAAATTTTTTTGAATCAACTCAATAAAGGCATGAACACTTCAACGGCAACTTGACCGCGGTGATAAAAATGCACAAAAAATCAAATGAAAATACAAAACAAAAACAATTGAAAACACAAACAACAACAACAAATGGCCGAAAAGCTTTCATTTGCAACACCAGAATGCCGCAATGCAAAATAATACTGTATGAAAGCACAATAAACAACAATAACCGGGCGGATTCATGAATTTTTGAAAAGAAAGCACAATGTGCCGGGTTTACAATAAAGAAAATATAAATAGCTAGAAAATACAAATACAGTGCAGGTAGATTCAAATATTTTTAAAAAGAGTAGAAAAGGTGAAAATATTTTAAATAATATTTTTTTAACTAAATTTATAAAATATAAAAAAGAATTATTTAATATATAGAATATTATTATTTTATACCATATAAGATTTAAAAAAATAAATAATTTAAAAAATATGAATTGGAAATTAAAAAACAAAAAAGCGAAAAGCCAAAAAAAAAAATTCTTTGAAAAATTTAATAAAATATCTTACAAGTTTTTATACACTGAACAGGATATATTAAGTTTGTCACGAAGTTTGTAACACCCAGAAGGAAGCATCGGAGGCTCTATAAAGTATATATATAAATGATCAGTATGTCGAACTGAGTCGATTTAGCCATGTCCGTCTGTCTGTCTGTCTGTACATATACGAACTAGTCCTTCAGTTTTTAAAATATCGTTAAATCTCTCAGATATTTTAATATAATTCAGAGGAAATCTTTTTCTTCTAATAGTGTGTCTCTGTGTCAAAAATAGTTCAAATCGGGTCAAAACTTCCCCTAGCTTTACCTAATTATGGGTTTTTCAAAAATACGATGGGCTTTATTCCGCATATATCGGTTAATATGTGAGATATCTTAATTAAGTGAGGGTATAGTCTTGGATATAGTGTACTTTGGTGGTGAAAATGAGTGAAATCGGTTCAGGAATTATCTCAGCCCTCATACACTATACGAGGGCTGCTATATATATTTCTGGCCTAGGCAACACATAGTATTGCCAGGTGCAATCTGACATTTCCATTGGAAAGTTTGACATTTTTTAGCATAACATCACTCAGACCGTTTTGTCATTTAATCGTGATTTGTTTTATTTACAGGGAATTAAAAAATTAATCTCATCCAAAAAATGGAATTAACTCGTGAACATTTTCGTGCGATCATTTTTCACAACTTTCGACGTGGATTATCGCGACAAGAGTGCATCGATGAACTAAAATCTTTGTATGGCTATGAAGCGCCATCCTATAGCACTGTGAAAAACTGGTACAACGAATTCAATCGTGGCCGACGCTCGTTCAAAGACGAATTCCGTGAAGGACAGCCGTTGTGCCAGAAAACATCGATGCCGTACGTGAACTGATAATGCAAGACCGTCATGTAACATAACGGGTGATTTTTTTGAGGTTAGGATTTTCATGCATTAGTATTTGACAGATCACGTGGGATTTCAGACATGGTGTCAAAGAGAAAGATGCTCAGTATGCTTTGACATTTCATCATGAATAGACTTACTAACGAGCAACGCTTGCAAATCATTGAATTTTATTACCAAAATCAGTGTTCGGTTCGAAATGTGAAAATCCGCTTTTTTATCGACAAATTTTGTTCAGCGATGAGGCTCATTTCTGGTTGAATGGCTACGTAAATAAGCAAAATTGCCGCATTTGGGGTGAAGAGCAACCAGAAGCCGTTCAAGAACTGCCCATGCATCCCGAAAAATGCACTGTTTGGTGTGGTTTGTACGCTGGTGGAATCATTGGACCGTATTTTTTCAAAGATGCTGTTGGACGCAACGTTACGGTGAATGGCGATCGCTATCGTTCGATGCTAACAAACTTTTTGTTGCCAAAAATGGAAGAACTGAACTTGGTTGACATGTGGTTTCAACAAGATGGCGCTACATGCCACACAGCTCGCGATTCTATGGCCATTTTGAGGGAAAACTTCGGAGAACAATTCATCTCAAGAAATGGACCCGTAAGTTGGCCACCAAGATCATGCGATTTAACGCCTTTAGACTATTTTTTGTGGGGCTACGTCAAGTCTAAAGTCTACAGAAATAAGCCAGCAACTATTCCAGCTTTGGAAGACAACATTTCCGAAGAAATTCGGGCTATTCCGGCCGAAATGCTCGAAAAAGTTGCCCAAAATTGGACTTTCCGAATGGACCACCTAAGACGCAGCCGCGGTCAACATTTAAATGAAATTATCTTCAAAAAGTAAATGTCATGAACCAATCTAACGTTTCAAATAAAGAACCGATGAGATTTTGCAAATTTTATGCGTTTTTTTTTTAAAAAAAGTTATCAAGCTCTTAAAAAATCACCCTTTACCTTCAGATAGAGGCATGCCTATGCATTTCTCCCACCAGCATACATTCGATATTGCATGAACACCTGGCCGTAATAAAGGTTTGTTCTCGTTGGATCCCGCACAATTTGACAATCGCTCAAAAAAGGCTCAAAAAAAGTGCTTCGAAAATTGGTTTGAGCGCAAAAATGCAAAAGTGTATAAATCTTGATGGAGAATATTTTGAAAAACAAAAAAACCATTTTCGTTGATAAATATTCCTATTTTCATTATTAGGCCAGAAATATATATAGCAGCCCTCGTACTCGTATATGATGATTTTCCTTATTCTATTGGACTTTATGCCGAATATTTGGGTCAAATTGTGTGTTATTTTAATAAAATAAATAATAAAAAATAAAAAAAATACCTCAATAAATTGCGAGAGTATAAAATTTTCGGTTGCACCCGAGCTTTCCTTTCCTTACTTGTTTAATTTTTTTAATATAAATATGGCATTTTTAATTAATAAAATTACAAAAAAAATTTAATTTTATAAAAATTCATATATTGATTTTAAATGTTTACTTTTTTATAGGTGAAGATTTAGATTGAAAAAAAAAAGAAAAATTAACTTAATTTACAACAATTTTAAATTATTAATAAATTCTTAATATTAACAATTAGAATTTATTAAAATTATTATTTTATTTTTTTTTTATTCTTCTTTTATATATATTAAAACTTTTCAGAAAATAAAAAAAATAATAGAAATCAATTTAATTTAAGAAAAAAATTTTTAAAAATTCCAATTTAAAATATTTTAAAAAAATTTTTAATATTATATTATAATTATATATAGGAAAAAAATAAAAAACTACAAACTTTTATTTGATATACAATAATAAATTTTTAGAAATAAAATTATAAAATATTAAAATCAATTTTAAAAAAATATTTAAAAGATATAAAAAGTTTACATTTCTTAAAACCTGATTTTATTTTATCAATATATATTTTAATAAGAAAAAATAAAATTTGTTTAAATTAATTTTTTAAATATTTTTTTTTTGTATAAATAAGTTTTTTAACAGAAATAAAACGAAAAAATATTAACAAAAAGCAAAAAATTTAAATATAAAAAATAATAATTTGTATTTTTAATTTAGATTTTTTTTTAATATTAATAAGCATTTTAAAATTATTACTTACAAAATTTTTACTTTTTCGGAAAATTTATAGCCATACAAATATTTTTCCCAACTTCAAATTTTAATCATAAACTAAAAATGATGGAACAAATAGTGAAATACCCACGCTTCACCCACCCTAAATCTAATTTCGAAACATTTAGAACAGTTAGCTTTTTAAAAGCTTTAATTAAACACAACTTTTGAGCACTTAAACTGTGCTACCTTTAAAAAATCGCTTTTGCTGCGCAGCCAATACGAAATTTACATATTTTTCATTTACATTATTTCACCAATATAACGGACAATTTTATTTTGAAAACATTTTTTTGCGGTTTTTTCGTGTACGAATTTTTGAGTAGCCGAAAATTCATGGCAACGCCGCATTTGCCATAAGCTGTTGCACCTTTAACTACAAACCGCTGTTACAACACTACATAAATACTATATTGTACAATAAAAGCAATAACAACAACAACAATCAATCAACGTATGCATGTTGTATGTATGTATGTACTTTTGCAATGTTTTCAAACGGTGCTTTTGTTTCATTGCCGCGTTTGCATGAAATAAAAACTTATAATAAAAGCTTTGCGAAAAAGTGGCGTATACAAAAACAAAGCACAGCCACACACACATATACACACTCACATGCATATGCATACAGCCAGAAGCACACCTGCATGCATAGCGTACATACATATATACATATATGAGTACATTTACATACAAAATTGTTTTTGACCGATTAAAACGCTTCCAGGCAATTTGGCATTGAACAAAACCAATCGGCGGCAACATGATGAAATATGAACGAAAATATTGTTGTGGTGTGAGTAACGATGCTGCATGCGGAGGTGCTGTTAGTTTTTGTGACAGAGTTGCCAGATTTTTGTGGAAGAAAATATTTAAAAATATTTGAAAATTTTAAAAATTTGAATTTAAAAATTTTGGAAAATTCAAAAATATTTCAAAATTTCATAAATTTTAAAAATATTTTCTTTCTCCGTTAAAATTACTCCAAAACCTGCTTTCCAGATCAAACAGATCCACATAAAAGTTAATATGATCTGCGTTGTGATCTTTGAAGAGTTAGGAACCGAAATATTCCCCTTCTCAATATTTGCCAATTTTTTACAGAACATCGCTATATATATATTCAGAGCTAGTTTCGACCAAACCAACCATCCCCAGACGACGCTCAATTTATCAAGAAAGTTCTAGGTATCAAGTATCAAACAGAATCTTTTGCAAGAGACGCGAAAAATCTGAATAATCGAACCGTCTAGGAACCGAGTGCACAAATTTATAGAAGATTGGATAAGTGTAATAACCAGACCTTTATGGAAGCGAATATCAAACATTGTCTACTGCAAGCTCAGAAAGCCTGATTAGACGAACTTCTTCAAAAACAAAAATAATTGAGTTCCTATTGCCCTATAGCAATCCATATAAGTTATCGAGCTTTGAACTGGATCTGTAATAACCCAGAAACTTCGAAATCAGTGACATAAGTTGATCTCAGATGTCCGGGACAACAATTTCAACAATGCATCCGTACAGCAACAAATAAGATGATGGAATCCACACGCTTTGAACGCCATTCACGGTGGAACCATCAACATCTTCCTTGCCTCCCTCCCAGTGAATGGCGTCCTTGGAGTCAAACCACCACTTACAGAAGATGAAGAGCTCGAGTTGCCACATGAAACCAGAGTCACCTCTTTGCAACCCAAACTCATCTAACATCCCTTTTCCTTTGGTGTGAACCCATCGAAACAGCACGTTTCCTGGGCCTCCCATTAGATAACCTTGACGATAACTATAATTCTCTTTCCGTTCCAGCAGGGTTGGATAATTGTTGCAAACGCAACATGATTAAATTCTAAAAAACGGTGATTAAGCTTGGTAACCACGAGGAAACGTCTTAATAAGTTTCTGAATCTCATCGCAACCTCATTGATCTATTAGAATCCTAGTTTTAGGAAATCTACAACTTATCTGCGTCATAAGGCAATGATAATTCACATAAAAGGATATCCTCACATCGTTCTCTGGTCGGAAGTCGAGGTCATCACTTCAAGTAGGCGTCCCCGAGCTCTATATGGAGTTGTGGAATGACAAATGATGACAGGCAAGTGTCAACCAATATTGCTAACTCTATTTCTCTCTTTAGCCTTTTCTTTTACGCTGTATTTCTCTCGTTTGTCCTCACTATTATCCTGCTAACATTACTCATTCTACAGTCTGACACCGTCGAAACAACTAACTTCCTGGACCGTCCCATAACTAGCCCATATTCTTAAAAATACTGAACAGAGTATGTTTATTGCCTATATAACAAGAACAAGAACAAGAAGAGTATCCAATAATATAAATTTAGAGAGCCAGACCTACCGATAAACCATATCAACCCATCAATAGTAACTACACAAGAGGGAATCCCATTGGCGCACGACGATTACGAGATGGGCCGATGGTATTGGCATTCAGCCATGAAGAAAGAAAAGGAAAGACTTCTTTAGATATCTCCCGATTCTTATTTGACCGATTCTAGAAATCATTTTCTCTCGGGATCAGACTACCTTTCCAGCCAACATCCATAATTATAAATACTTTTTGATACTGATGATCTAACATATTCAGGTCAAAAAGTGTTTTTCTCAATGAAACATATATTTAAACATTGGACTTGGTTTCTCTCTGAAGCATTAATTAATGTGGCGATAGAGAACTTTAGATCACATTTAATGGTCATTAGGTAATGATCAACTTAAGATGAAGAGAAATTTTCGAAATTGTAGGAGCGAAACACTAGAAGGGCAGGTACTGAGGGATATATTTCAAAACTCAGAGTCCATATCTAATCAGCTAAAATACCAAAATGTCCTACTCTATTCAGCATCAGCAATCCTCCGTTTTCGGCTTTTCATTGGAATAATTGCAAACTCTGGCAACCCTATACCTAAGCCACTCGCAATTGTGCGCTTACGATTTTTTGTTGCAAATATATTTTTTTCCATAACCAAAATGTTTGCATTGGAACGTATGCATTTTACTATGCAATTGTTTTTAGGTTTATCTAGAGAATATTAGAAAATCCGTATTTTAGAAATTTCACGGCTTTTCTATGAAATACTTTTGTTGTTTTGAACATTTTTTTTTCTGTGCCAAGTACAAAGTACTTTGTTGCGTGTATTTTTAGTGGCGCAATTTCTATGCGCCAATTTTTGAATTCGTATCAAGCGCTAAGCAATAACCGTAACGTGTTGCATATTTTAGTGGGTGGAAAGAATGGCATATATACAATATATAAATATATATATATTTGTATATATACATATATAAACATTGCAAATCCGCACAAAATAGCGAAAAATATTCAATTTGAATTTCAAATGCAATTTGCAAGCGTGTTGAAGTGCAACGAATCCATTCACGGGGCATTTAGAAGTTATTTTAAGCGCCTACAAATATGCAAAAAGTATTTGTGAATCACTGAAGCATGCGTGTATTTATTACGGATTTATAGTATTATGTTGGATTAAAAAAATAGGCAGCGCTTAAATGCAATTTTTTAAAGTTTCTCGACGGTTGTAAAATATATACATATAAGATTTAAAGTTGTTGGAAAGTCGTGAGCTTTTGGGGTTTAAGGCTTTAATGGAACGGCTTTTTAGCTGTATTAAGGCGGGTTAAAGGCTATAATGTTGGAACTCGCTAACTGGACTAACACAATTTTTAATTCGATTGGAATAAAATTACTAAAGGCTTCTGTCTATTGACCTATTTCATCCCAATTTCAGCAAGAATTTAATATTTTGACTGAAAAAGTTAATACTAGTCGCAATTCTCTCAGTGAACTCCTCAAAAAATGTACATTAAAAGGATGTTGACGGCAGAAATTACATTCATAAACTGTCCTCCAGATCAATTCAGATCGAGAAGATCTTCATCCATCCGAAAACACATGTTCTAAGACCGAGTAATACTAGAGGCTCTCAAAAACCGAGATCGCACGTGACTCGTGTACTTATATATTAAAATATCTAAACAAACTAAAGTAAGTAAGACTAGAATCTTTTGGACCATGGTAAGATAAGACTAAACGGCGCTTCAGTGGATCCGTGGTTCCAAAGTGGGCTTAACATTATCAGGATGGTAAGATAAAACGACGTCCGTCAAAGTGATTCCCAATGAGAGATTCAGGGTACCTTCAGAGTCGGAAATGCACTTCATCTTCCACCAATGTAGCTTCAGAACGCCATCTGAAAATATAACAGCCGTTCCTACGCCACTGGAATTGACGCGGGTTTTATCCGGCCAAGGGCTGCTACTTCGACGGCATAACCCTGATTGGAACGATAAGTTCTGAGTCGAAGTTTTTAAGAGCTTGAGATGAGCGTTGACACGACAATTGTTGAAGGAATTGTTAAACGGATAGCAGTTCAGTTCATTCCGTCTATTATAATATTATTCGCTGTTCTCTTTTTTCTATCGATGTGATGGTGGTAATTCTAGCTTCCTTAGAGTGATTGATCTCCACTTTAAGCTCATTCGGCCATGGAAGTAGAGCTTATATTCGCGAAGTCGACATTAATATTAAATCCTGAGCTTTAAAATACTTAATTTCTCTTGCTTTCAGAGCTCTAAGTTTTTCAAGATAAGAAAGCTTTTAATAAGGCATGTTCGTCGTAAGTTTGTGTCTACAGCTGGTCAGCGAATGGATCCAACTTGAATGCCGATCCACAGGATTCTCGTTCTGCTTTGGCATAATTATTCAGGCATATCAATAAGATGAGTAGGACTGCTAAATCAAAGCATCTCTGATAGGGGACTGAATATGTATGTACTGAAGGAATTCGCCAAGTTAATAATTATTACTTGAAACTTGAACTCCTCAAAGAATGGTATAATGTTTTAAGGATCGCATGGGAGAACGATCGAAGAGACCTATGAAGGACCTAACATGTTTTCACACCCAGAGCGGAGTACTGCAGTCCAGGACCTAACCATTCATTGGTGAAAATCGTTCGGCCTTTGAGACTTTTTGAAACTTTCGAACTTCTCAAAGTATCGTTACCGGTTTTAGAGGCCGTAGACTTTAAAACTTTTTTTATATTTTATTTTACTTCATATGGAAATGCACCGGAGCGTAAGGCGGAGAAGTTTCTACTAGTTTCTTGAACTTGAGTTGCATGAACCTTATATTTTCTCAACTTGCGATAGAAATCAACGGGATTTGAGGTAAATAATTTCATTAAATTCGGTTCAATTCGTTTGACTTCAAATTAGCTTTGGGAAATATGGGTTTAAGAGCTCCAGAGTTCGTTATTTTGGATCTAAGGAAGTAAGTGCCTTAAGGACTCTGAGGTTATCGAATAAAGAGAGCTTTCCATCATGGAAATAGGTATATATTTTGTCTCTTAATTTGTAATTTTGTGCCACTAAAACAACAATAACAATAAGGAAGCTGTCTTACAACATCCCCCGGTTCCAATTGAGCATACAATGATACTATGTCTTCACATGACTGACGCATATAATATATATGTATTTAAGCATCGAAATGTATATATATTCGTATATATTATACGTATGTTGGTTTGCGTGCCTATTGTAACAAATCTGATCTGCCTTTTGTTGCGTCATTCAAATGTGTTTTCATTATTTTTCCGCTTGGTTCACTAGTCCTGTCTGTTTGATTTCCGTTAGTGATGAGATGTGCGTCATACATATTTACTAGATACACACAGACATACATACAGATATGGTACATCTATATTACACTTATGTGCCACTCTTAAGTACATAAGCGACCAATAAGGGCGGAAAGGACCCTTCTGCCGGCACAAATAACTTTGGCAACCATCATTGTGTACAGTTAAATATGCGCAATACGCTAATCCGTAATAGACACCGTTAAGTCTGAGGCTGTGTGGTGTGCTTGTTAGGACATTGTTTACGCCTTCGTACGCGTCAGCAGCAGCGGCCGGTGGTGGTAGTGTTAAGTGACGCTTCAGTAAATCCTTTGACAATTGATATGCGGATATTTGCATGTGCAGCTATAAATATGCATGATACACACACATATATACACCGTTAAGGTATTTAAATGAGTTCTTTAGCACCCTAAGCGCAATGAAAAATGTAAAATTCAAAATTAAATATGGCTGTCACTCACTATGTACACAAGACTTGTTGTTTTTGTTGTTGTTTTGCAAAAACAGCCCCAGTCTTCAGACATCAATTCAAACACTGAAGTTTTAACAAATTTCCGTCGGCATTTGAAGAGCTCTTAATTGGATAAATATTCAATTTATTTGGCAACCCTAAAATGCATTAGCATTTCTCAGAAGCCACTCTGGGGAACAATCTAGGAAGCATTTTCATAATATGAAATTGAGTTCAGTCATTAAAATTTCCATGATGAGGGCGCTTTAGTATCCACTACCTCCATATCCAATCCATATCCAAAGATAATAGCTTCGAAGAGTCGTATAAAAACAGAAAACGATCAAAATCCATAAAAAGAAATCCGAGAGACCTTCGTATGTCATATTAGTTTCGCTAGAGTCCTAAGTGCCCAGCGCTGTCCATCTTACAATATTCTTATTAGATTAGAGTTCCAGAGTTCCTCCAAAAATATTCGCCTTTATCTCAACAAGGCAGAAAGTATAACCAACGGAAATTGTAATCTTGAAGTTGCACAAGAACCTACTTACAAGAACTCGAGAGTCTCGTCTTTTTAGAATCGTCGGGCTTCAGAGACATAAATACAACATACAAACTTTTCAGATTCTGCTGACTTTATATTGGAGACGGATTATCAGCAAGTAAGGGCCATATTAGATCAGAAGAGAATATTCAAATACCAAACAAAAAACGATCCTAACTTTCAATGATTTACCATTAGTAATTGCTGGTAAACTTAACGAATCTGAAGAAACCGAGTTGGTGATAGACCTCAAAACATAAAATTCATATCGTTCCTTCTTAAAGTGATTATATTCTCGCAAAATAGCGAAACTCTTGACAACCGTCTGTTTTGTTTGATTCACTGTTTTAGGGTAAATGAGAATGAGTTAATGTGAGAAAATATCATTGAAATAAGCAGGATAAATGATGATCATTGTCGCGTTGGTAAACTAAAAGAACTTACAAAGTCATACGACATAGGATTGAAATTAGGCCTAGAGATTACTGGATTTGCGTATACATATACAAGACGGAAGATGGCTTAGACTCCCCAGCTAGAATTACCACGGTGTCATGAGAATAGACGGATCTGGATCATGAGATCCCGTAGATCCAGAGGTATCTGACATTAATTATATGGAAATACAGACTTTCATCTCATAATCCGACAAGCAGTTCATTTAGTCTTGAAACCTCGAGGAATTGTGCGTAAAACATCGGGTACTTTTGGTTCATCAAACCAAAAATTTGCACTAGCCGTCAGTTGAGTTCAAAAAGTCGTCAGCAGGGAGATGTCTTTGAAGAAATCTCAAGTTGGTTTTCACCAATATGAGATCATTATTTACGATTTCCCTCGTCAAAACAAATGACTTATCCTTCATTGCCTAAATAAATTTGGTATATTTTGAGTGCGGTGGATGAAAAATACCCGTGTTTGACCGAAAATAGACCATACGACTGCTTCATACGTCAAACTAACATAAAATTTCGAGTAGATTATTGATTTATTCCTTCTTTCCTTTATTTATTTTTAAAAATGCGCGACACGTGTTTTAAAATGCGTCAGAGAACTTTGCTATCTTACGCAGTAGATGATTTTGGAGTGACATGAACTCACGCTGAACATTTGGAAGACCGACATACATATCTTGGATGAACGAAAAATAGTGTTTTCCGTCAGTGGAAGAAAGTAAATATTAATAAACCAGATACATATATACATACAAATATAAGTAACTAACTGTACTTGTATCCCTATATCTCCTATATTCACATATATTCTTGTATTGACTTTGCCAAGCTTCATCTTCATACCTCACGTCATCCCTTCGCCCACATTTAGCATCTTCTTCGCCTTTTTTTGCGCTTTTTCTTTACGCTTGGATTTGTATTTTTAACACACAAAAGTAGCGCAAAGTAAGCCCCAAACAGGCGCAAAAGTTTTCAGAAAAAACATATTGAAAATCTAACTTAAGAATTTGCTGAAAGAAATTCGTGGAAAGATTACAACAAAAATAAAATGAATCAAAATAACATACAACGAAGGAAAATGCAGTGAAATGATGACAAAAAGCTGGCAACGATTTGTTGTTGTTGTTATTGTCATTGTCGTATACAAGGCGGATAAAAAGTAATGAGAGCAAATCAACTCCTATGAGACCAAATAGAAATGAGCCTTGTGTGTGATGGGGGCTTATATGCTTAATATATCGCTTATATGTATGTATGTTTGTAAATATATACTTATATATAGAATAGATATTCATGGAACAATTCTAAAAACGTCAGTTATACTATAACTTGGATATCTAACACGAATAAACATACAAATTTCGTATCAACCAAACTGAGTAACTCGACAGTTCTGTTGTTATTATTGTAGATAATAATAGACAATATTTCAGAAGTAGAATGTCTTAGCGAAATTAGCAGTCTTCGGCCAAAAATTTTGATTTGCGACCTTTCCGATTTCGCAGAACCGACTGTCTTGGGAACGGCTCGTCGAATTGACTGTGGAAAATATAGATTGGAACACAAAAACTGACGGATTCTCGAAAACTGGAAATTATCGCTTTACAATTTAAAGAGACCACTATAGGTAGCCGGATTACCCAAAACACTTATAGTTAGTCAACGAAGTCGATTGAGTCTAGTATGACAAAGCCAGAAGAGAAGATACCCTAGAGCATATAGAGACTGATCACAGTCACTATCGCTGAATAGCGATTCTTTAGAGAGATCGCAGCGAAAATGGATCCCTCACACAACGGGACAAGACTCAGTGAAGACTCTAACACCGGCAATATATAAGACCTGAGTATGCTTATATGAATGAATACCTCATCTCATTACGGCCGCTGGATTTTAAGCAATCGAAGTCAACCAATCAAACACTCTCTGAGTTTTGAGCCTGAGGTTATCGAAGAAAGTCAATACGGATCGAAATAAGATGGATAAACAAGTCTGTATTTTTTCCTAGATAACTAAAAAGAAATCACTTGTGGACCTCTTTTGGCTCAATACGAAACAACTAATGTTTGAAAACAATGTGCGGGGCAGATTCAATTTGAAGCTCAAAACCTTAACAGGTGGCTCACGCCGAGCCTATTATGTTCAGGATCACCTCAGGGTTGGTAAGGAGAAACCTTCATATGGAATCTTCGAATAAAATTTTGGAAAGAAGCTATCCAGCTTTCGAAACATCAAGAAAAGAAATATGAGCCGAGATTGGAAGATATATTTGCATTAGCTCCAATTGTACGAGTAGTTACTGACTGAATTTTGGCATCCTTAAAGCGCTAGCTTCAACTTGTGTCCCCATAAGATACAGAAATTCCCAGCTTTGCAAAATCCAAGTAGAGATTAAATATGACGCACTTAGTTTTCGTAGAATATTCGAGCTTGAACTGAAGAATTTCTGCCATGAGAGAAAAGGCCTTCGTCTTTTCAGTTTTGGAAATTTTGGAAATACTAATTGAAGTGGAAGCGAGTGGTGTTCTCACGAAAATTTTGACTCGAATACAGCGCTTAAGCCGTGAAATGTCCAATTCGAGAAAAAAGTGGTCTAAGAAGACTTTAAATCGTAAGTCTCGGATATTACATGAGAAAAGAAATGAAAATGGAAACTATGCGGCTTTGGAAATATCAAGAGGTGAAAAAAACATGTTATGGTTTCTATATTCATTTGGAACTCAAACGGAAATCAATGGCATCTCCACGTAAATCTTGGTTAGAAAGTGGTGTCTTTTAGCACTTAAAATGTAAGATTGAAAAAATAAAGTTAGCTAAGAAAGTTATAGTCGGTCTATAATTGATACAAGCAAATTCACAGCAGACCTTCCCCGCGGATTTCATACATTTTTCCTCCAACTAGGCTACGCCATTTCTTCCACAACTTTTAATCTTCAATTTCCTTGATTTTTTCATTTAAAAATATATTTTTTTATTCCCACAGAAACACACACACACGTCCGCAATCCATCCACACAACCCCTTTGGGCTTTCAGCTTAAGCCAAGCGGAGTGCTCAACAATTGTCATAGGCTTTCATCAACATGCTTGACAGGCTCGAGTGCAATGACAACAACATCATTAGGACAGACGTTGGCATGACATAAGCACAGTAAAAGCATTGAAGAGTTGAGCGCAAGCAACAAAGGCGAAGAGAAAAAAAATTGGTATATGTTATATACTATATATGTATATAGAGGGTTCTAGATGCATATATACCGAAGGGAGCAAAACGAGTGACTTTGTCAATGCAAGCTGATAAATTGAAGTGGGCCAGATTGATGCATGTGTGCTTATAAGCAAACTTAAGTGCATGAGGGTGTGTATATGCATGCTCCGCCTAACACCCCAAGCGTACCAGCGACGACTTTCAATGTATGTGTTAATAAAAAAAGATTTAAAAGATTTCTTCAGCATATGCACTTAAGTATGTATGTGCCAGTACTTAGGTAAATGCTTAAATGCATCGCTGCTTACACTCGAATGCGTTACAACATGTCATTTTGTCTAATTACACAGCATTTTTTGTTTTCTTTCGCTTGCGCGGCCACCAACAGCTGCTCGAGTGTGCAAGCGTATATGAAAAATTACAACAAAAAAATAAAAATAAAAAATACAACAACAATATAAGAAAACCAATGCAATACTTCCCCCAAATGCAAATGTGGCAGCACTGCCGTTGCAGCACTAATATGTGGCATGCTGCAATCACTGCTTTGCTACGACACTAATTTGTAAGATTTTTAGCTTTTTTGCTAATTCCTTAATGCTGCAACTAAGTCTTGACAGCAGCTTTGTGCATATTTGTTGCGCCTGACAGGTCAAAGTTCAAGTATTTGCTAGCTATTTGTCGTATGTAGATGATGATTTCGAAGAAGTGCTTAAGTGGTGAACTTAAATGCTTAAGTACTTAAGCAAATGCATATGCATATCGAATATATAACAAGTAAAGAAAGACTAAGTTCGGGTGTAATGGAAAATTATACATATACTCTCGCATTTATTGAGTTAACACACAATTTGACCCATATATTCGGCATAAAGTCCAATAGAATAACGAAAATCATCATATATAGTATATGAGGACTGAGGTCATTCATGAACTGATTTCACTCATTTTCACCACCAAGGTGCACTATTTTCAAGACTATACGCTCGCTTAATTTTGGTAAGATATTTCACATATTAACCTATATATACGGAATAAAGCCCACCGGAAGTTTGAAAAATCTATAATTAGGTATATGCGAGCTAAGGGAAGTTATGACCCGATTTTGACTATTTTTGCCACAGAGACAAAATATTAGAAGAAAAACATTCACTCTGAATTACATCAAAATATCTGAAAGATTTAACGATATTATCGGTGAAAAATTAGGCACTGAATTCTTCAATTTCGATATCCCGGGCATTGAAAAGTTATAGTCCGTTTTCGACAATTGAAGCCAGAGATCATATGCACTATTTATGTAAAGTTGTATTCCGCTATCTTCATTGGTTCCTTATGTATATCTCATAAAGTGAAGAAATCAGATGGAATTCAAAATTGAGCTATAAGGAAAGTAGTCGTGGTTGTGAACCGATTTCGCCCATTTTGTATCCGCTTTATCAGGGGGTCAAGAAAATATTATATACCGAATTTCATTCGAATCGGTTGAGTAGTTCCTGAGATATGGTTGTTGTTGACGTCCACGCCCATTTTCTATTTTGTAAAAAAATCTGAGTGCAGCTCTTCTCTGCCATTTTTTCTGTAAAATTTAGTGTAAAATTTCATGGTTTTCGTTAGTGAGTTCACTCACTTTTAGTAATTTTTAACCTAACCTTTGTATGGATGCTGGGCGTGGTTATTATCCGATTTCAACTACTTTTATGGTGTGTAATGGGGTACGTAAGGGAAATAAGTTATGTAAATTACAGCAGCAAATACCCTGATTGATTAAAATTTGAATTACTATTTCTCAAACTTAATCGTTAATACTAAGGTAATTTTCTTAAGTACATAAGTATTTATTTAAGTATTTACATACATTAAATAGCGAAGCAAAATAGAAAATTTTTCAATTTATCGCATTATTAATTCAAATAAATACAAAATACTTAATTCAATTACTTAAGTACAATAAGATTTACTTAAGTATTCACATTCAAAAAAAAGAAAAATCATTAATTTTTAAATTTTTTGCATTAGTAATTTAAATAAACGAAAAATATTTAATTAAATTACTTAAGTACATAAGTATTTAGTTAAGTATTTATTTAAGTTTTTACTATTGAAATTCATAATTATTGAAATCGAAACAATATTCATTGAAAAGACTTAAGTAAATCGCACATTTCCAAAATTTTGTATATCAAAAAATATATGTATATTGGTCCCCTAAACACTTCTTAAACGCCTGCCCACATTTCAAGCATGGCGGCGACATTTTTTTTCCACACTTCTCAACGAAATATGTATTCAATTCATACACATACACACACATCCATATGTATTAGTCTGGCTTTTATGAAACTCATTTGAGGGTTGCTTAGGGTTGACTAATCCGTTAGGACTGTCGTTAGGCACGTTGGCCTGTGTGTATATTGGTTGGTTGGTGGTCGAAGTGTCTTGTTTGTCGATTGGTTAGTTGACAATTTGGTGACATGGCGACTTAGGTACTAATGTGTCGTACAGTGTGTTAATGAGTTGTACAATAAGATAAAAAAATACTTGGAAATACATGGGTTTATGGATTCACTATAGATTCGAACCAAAATTTCTTCAAAAACATTTTTAAAACACATAATTCAATGCAGTTCAAAATATTTCTCGACTCACTTTATTCTCTTCAACTCGCAGATATCCGCCTACCCTGAAAGATATAGAAAGTTTCAATAGTTCCATTTTCTAACAAAATTTAGCTTCGATTTGTGTTATGGAACCCTGAGGATTGTATACACCAAATATTGTACCAACTGGATTGCTCCTACAACATAAATCTGTAGCTGATCTTAATAGACTGCTCTATCGTGGATTTTTAGATTCAATTTTTGGTACCTTAGTTTCACATAACTCCGATGGAACCTCTTTGAGAACCATTAAGAACTAACATCCGTGATTTCAGAAGAAATATAAGCTTTTTTTTAACAGAGTTAGAGATTTCATGAATGATTAACTCTTTTTAAAGACTCATAAATCTGACTTCCTACTCCCAGCTATAGTATCCGATCTTTTAATCCATATATAGTAAATTAGATTTCGACTCTACCGGTACATATGATTCGGAATTGCCAATCTTGGATACAGATTTCTGGCAGTCGCCCGAAGCCGATTAAGAACTATCGGGAATGGGGACGTCACTTATTCTATATAACTATTTTTCCTGAACATGAGTTAAGTTGACGACTTTGAGGAACAAAAATCAGCTTTACCCTACAAAAATAGTTGACGCGGGGCTAAGAACCCCTCGAATTTTGAGCATCTTAAAGATTCTGGTCGAGAAAACCACGTTATTTGACAAAACTTGATTGAGGCTTAATCGCAAAATATTGGAAGATGAAGTGTCAGGTGTTCCACTCAGAACTTTCTCTTGAGTGCTTTTTGTGAGACATTTTATCATTTCAGTAAATCATCCAGTCGTAGATGCAACAGTTCCCTATCTATGGACAATATTTTTCACTGTCGGTCCTTAAAGAACCTCCAAGAAACCAGGTCCACATACTGCAAAGTTCTTTTCGTACCGTTCAGCAATTAAAACCCAGTCGGTCTCCTACATTACCGCCTCTTCAACGTGACTTCGTGCCATTAACTTTCCTAAAATTCCTTACACAATTGTATGCGCCTCCATTGTTCGCGCTGCGACTCATTAAATAAATTGAAATTCATGTCACCCGTCTAAGCGACAAAAGTCACTGGTATTTCTTCGCCTGCACTCAAGCACACACAATCACATGCAACCCTGCGCCAACGAAGTGAAGTGCCAATTCAACTTTCTCAGCCAGCTTGCGGTTCCATATTTGCCTATTCTAATTTCTATAGAGCTTTTTTTTTTTTGTGACGACTTTTTTCTGGTTTTTGTTTTCGAAAAAAAAACAAATTCTTCTCATTTTCTCATTTTTCTTTGTCACTCATAGAAATGTGCTTTCATTTGATGTTGCGCTGAGTAATGATTTGTTTTTCTACAGCTTTCCGTTTTTTTATTTCGTTGATTTCGCTTTGAAAGCTTTCCGAGCCACAGCGCTTCAAAGCACCACCAATGACGTTGATGTCTCCGACTGCAGGCGTGCGCTTGGTGTCAGTCATCAGTTCTGGTTATATATAGTAAAGAGCTGACGCGAAGAAGGTAAAGCGCCAGCAAAATAATGGAAAAAAAGTATTTAAAGAAAGAAAGCAGTAGGAAAAAATTACGGCGAACTCAATGTGGGTAGAAAATGTGAAGCGGAAAAAATGTCAACAGCTCCAATTAATTTGAAAAATTGACACAAAAGGCGCGCCCAATGCGCTGTGGATTCCAACGGGGGTCGGAGCTGGAGGACGGAAAGCTGGTGGAGGAAAGAGAAAACCGAGAGCAGAAGAGGTAGATGACGTCAGAAATCGGTGGAGGTTGGCTGTATCGGAGTGCTGCGGAGCTTGGTGCCACCGCCTCGGTGTACCCGAACTCAGTCTTGGTGGCACCACCCGGGGCGGAAATGAAATGATTTTATGTGAGACTGGAAGTGGGCGTGTGCGGCGTTGGTCGTCGAGCAGCAAACTCAAGTATTTTCCGAGTTTTCATTTCACTTATTTTCGTCGTACGCCTCACAAGTATGCGCCATTCAAATCGATGCTTTTCCACATTTTCCCCCACTCACCTACCGCTCATATTGGCCGTCTTGTGTTTTCATTTAGCATACTCGACAGCACCGCACAGCGCAGTACTAATTTGGTCGCAGCTTTTTCGTGTTGCACAAAAGTTGAAGTGGCCGCAATGGCAATGGCTGGCGCATAATTGCGCTGACGACTCCTCCTCGTCGTTGAGTATTTAATTTCAATAATTATTTCGCAATGCAATAAGAGACGTAATTATGCTAACAAGACTGGAGCGGAGCTAACTAAGCAAACCAGGTGGGCGGTGGATGCAGCTGGCAACGCTGGTCAAATGAAGGTGCGGAACACGAGTTGGGGTGGCTGTCACTTAAATGCAAGTGGCGATCGATTGATTTGCTGAACTTTGAATGGAAGTGGACGCAAAATTAAAAAAAAAGAAACCGAGGACCAGCATCACGGCTGCTTAGTAAACACAAAAATCACTAGTAATTAATAAATTATTTCGCAGCTTCTATTTGGCTGATTGAAGTACACTTGTGCTATGCCTTGAATGGCTAATTACTGCCGATGAAGTGGCGGAGCCTTGAAGCTCGCTGGAGCTCGCGCAACTGGCAATAGCAACGAGCTCAATTCATATAGCTAACGTATATATTCGAATTCGACTACGTAATTATGCAGATACGCAACGCCGTGCCTTAATCTAAACAGTCGGATCCACATAAGTAACCGCAGCGAACATTAATATACCTTGAACCAAGGGTGATCACTACTGCGGCATCCCGAAAACTATGTTAGGAACGCTTTATACTGAAAAAGCAAAGCCAACTTCATTTTTCTCCGTTTATAATTTGTCCAACTTTGCATCGAGAGTTCTGTCTTTAGTCGTATAATGTTTAACGGGCGTTAAGAGTTAAAAACATTATGGGTTTGCGTCGAAACTTGGAACTAGTCTCGTATAAGGCACTCAGCATTCAAAATAGCTGATACATTTGAAGTTGTCTATCTATCTACTCTTATTTCAGACCTCACTCCTCAAGGTTAGATCGCTGAAAAGTTACCCCACGACAGTTGGCCTTATATAACCGACAGGAACTCGGATTTATATCCGACTAAAGTCGGTCAACTCGTCGGCATCGTACAGAATTACAACACTACAACACAATTTATACGCATTTTGCATCTTCTGTTGTCCCTGAAGATCCAATTAATCGACGAACTAAAGTTCTGACTAATCCCAAAGCTCAAAGTTAAATAAGGTTCCTGCTATCGAAACTTATGTATGTCTGTAATTCCTCCTCTAAATTCCCGAATCCTATCATAACAGAGAAGGTCTTTACATAGAAGCCAAAGAAATACCACCGGAGGACTTTTCGTCGAGGAGAAACTGCATTCGCGATTTTCGCGACAACTGGTTTTAGAACTCATAACCGAAGGTACACCGATTGCTACTGCCGAACAGAAACCACATAGCTGAAAATAATAGAACTATGAGCCAAAAAGGACGAACTACTACTTTAGGATTCGACTGGTCTGGGTGATAGGCCACAGCGGAATCGTGGGAAATTGTAAGGCTTTCAAAGTTTGACACGTCACTCACACCTCACCAACATGCTGTATGGTTGGGCCTCATCTAAGCTGAACAAATGCTGGTCAGTGTATAGCATTTAGCTGTAAAGGCTAAGCATATGGATGTAGAGATGATGATTCCATCTTTTCCTTATGGAATGTCCCGCTTTTGAGAGATTAAGACAAATATTTTTTGGATCTCACATTCTTAAACAAACGCGCGAACAAGCGGATATAGAAGTGAGAAATCTCTGCAGATTTGTAGTAGGTTAAGGGCGCGCCACGAAGGGAATATCTAATCAAGGGGGATGAGCTTGGTTTTACAACGGAATGTCTAAGTGTGTTTTCCTCTGGAGATCAGCCATAGATCCTAACCTAAGAAAGAACATTTTAGTTCCTCACTTTATTAATACTCTGTCGAAAGTATTATACTTTATGTTATGGCAAGTACTTCAATCGGAATTTGTTTGAAACTGTAAGAAACTGAAAGCTAAAGAGAACATAAAAGCTATGCTCAGGAATAACTATCAGTCTCCTCCACTTCAACAACAGAGAATGTTTATTAGAAAGCTCTTCGATTTCTGTAACCAGTTAGGCTAGATATGCTTACCTGAAGCTCAAGGCAATCTAAAATTAGTTTTACATAAACAAAGAATATTTGAAAAAAAAAATTGGACTCATCATTCCTAAACAAACAACTCAAGCGGTAAGTTCAAGTTTCTATGGCTCGACAACAATCGCAGGAGCGATTCATAAGACTCTCTCATATCTTCTAGCTTCTAGATATACCGACAATATAATAGATAAAGTAACTTATACTTCGTTCTTTGTGGGCTAAGAAGCGCTGGAAACCTTATAGTAAAGGTAGTAAAAATTTGAATATACAAAAAAAGAAGTACAGAATAGACTCTCCTCTTATCTACCTCTTATCCATAGCAGTTGCAATTCCCACACGAAGATGAAAGAAATCACAGAAATCTTTCAACATTCTTTACTTTCACTACCTCATAACGAAGAACCTTTTGTTAGCATCTGCGATTCGCTTCTTCAAGAGCCGCTAGCGATCGTGGTAGACGAAGCAATGATCCTTTTTATTGTTGAGATTGCGTACGAATGCAAAATAAACAAAGATGTGGAGCGCATGATACGAGTATTATTAGCACAAAAAATGCAGAAATGCAATAATTGTTACAACAACACAAATAACAGCAATACAAATAACGAAAGAAAGAGAGTGGAACGAATGATCGTGTTGAAATGTTTGAACTATGCGCAGGCGCCTCGGGCAGGTGCTGCGGCTCGCTGCAGTTGTGTATTTCTCTTTCCTCCCGCGATACTGATCTGTTTTTTTTTAACCTTTACAATTGCTAAATCGTTTGGAATATTGTGTAGGCGAAATTGCAAGGCGAATTGCAAGGATTCGTTTTTGTTTGTCAAAAAATGGTTAAGGAAAGGATACATTTCATTTCGTATAGACAATAGTAGACAATTCTGTCAATTGTTTGTCGACTTCTTTTTGAGAACACTTGAAAACAGTTTAAAGAGTTAATAAGCCGCTTGTCGGCAAAAGAGGTTATGTTTCACGGGATTAGCGTTAAGTAGCATAAATATTGTAGTTGCACACACTTTTTGAAAATATTGTTGAAAATAGATCTAGGTAGAATGCAATAAAAAACTTAAAACAGTTTAGGTTCTATAGTGATCCCACCTTTCACACATTAATAGAGAATATAATTCATAAAACAAAAAAAAAATTAAAATTAAAATTAAAAGAAAATTTAATATTATAATTAATATTATAATTAAAATTATAATTAAAAATGAATATTAAAATTAAAATTAAAATTAAAATTAAAATTAAAATTAAAATTAAAATTAAAATTAAATTCAAATTCAAATTCAAATTAAAATTAAAATTAAATTTAAAATTAAAATTAAAATAAAATTCAAATTCAAATTCAAATTCAAATTCAAATTCAAATTCAAATTCAAATTAAAATTAAAATTAAAATAAAATTCAAATTCAAATTCAAATTCAAATTCAAATTCAAATTCAAATTAAAATTAAAATTAACATTAAATTTAAAATTAAAATTATTATAATTAATATTATAATTAAAATTAAAATTAAAAATTAATATTAAAATTAAAATTAAAATTAAAATAAAATTCAAATTCAAATTCTAAATTCAAATTCAAATTAAAATTAAAATTAAATTTAAATTTAAAATTAAAATTAAAATTAAAATTAAAATTAAAAAAATTAATATTAATATTAAAATTAAAATTAAAACTAAAATTAAAATTAAAGTTAAAGTTAATTAAAATTAAAATTAAAGTTAATTAAAATTAAAATTAAAAATTAATATTAATATTAAAATTAAAATAAAATTCAAATTCAAATTCAAATTCAAATTCAAATTAAAATTAAAATTAAAACTAAAACTAAAATTAAAATTAAAATTAAAATTAAAATTAAAATTAAAATTAAAATTAAAATTAAAATTAAAATTAAAATTAAAACTAAAATTAAAATTAAAATTAAAATTAAAATTAAAATTAAAATTAAAATTAAAATTAAATTTAAAATTAAAATTAAAATTAAAATTAAAATTAAAATTAAAATTAAAATTAAAATTAAAATAAAATTCAAATTCAAATTCTAAATTCAAATTAAAATTAAAATTAAAATTAAAACTAAAATTAAAATTAAAATTAATATTAAAATTAAAATTAAAATTAAAATTAAAATTAAAATTAAAATTAAAATTAAAATTAAAATTAATATTAAAATTAAAATTAAAATTAAAATTAAAATTAAAATTAAAATTAAAATTAAAATTAATATTAAAATTGAAATTAAAATTAAAATTAAAATTAAAATTAAAATTAAAATTAAAATTAAAATTAAAATTAAAATTAAAATTAAAATTAAAAGTAAAATTAACAAACAAATTCAAATATAACCAAAAAAAGTATTCAAACTAAATAATAAAAATATTAAAAAATTAAAAAGTAAAAAAAAATTAAAAACAAGTAAGGAATGGCTAAGTTTAGGTGTCACCGAACATTTTATACTCTCGCAATTTATTAATTTAATTTTATTAATGTAACGCACAATTTGACTCACATACATATGTATTGTT
Organism: Zeugodacus cucurbitae; assembly: GCF_028554725.1. Lineage (NCBI taxonomy): Eukaryota > Metazoa > Arthropoda > Insecta > Diptera > Tephritidae > Zeugodacus > Zeugodacus cucurbitae. The sequence goes on from NC_071670.1 coordinate 7,573,872, forward strand.
TGAAAACCCTAATACTAGGTGTATGGGAGCTAGGAAAAGTTACGAACCGATTTTACTCATTTTTGGCCCGGAGACATATTATTAGAAGAAAAATATTCCCTCTGAATTTCTTCAAAATATTTGTAAAACTACTTACCTATATTATAGGGAAAAAAATTATTCGAAGCTCTGTTTGATATATAGGGTCTTGAAAACTTATGGACCGTTTTCGACGATTTTTAGAAGGGCGGTGCCACACTATAAATACAGTATTTGTATCCTGTTCCGGTATTTTTACTAGTGCTTACTATACATATATATTGTAAAGTAAACGATTCAGATCTACTTCAAAGTACGGGTATATGGAAAGTATGCGTGCTTATGAACCGATTTCAACTATTTTCACAGCATGCCATTGCGAAGCTAGGAAGATATTATGAACCGAATTTCATTGAAATTGATCGAGTAATTTCGGAGATATGGTTTTTGACCCATAAGTGGGCCGAACCACGCCCATTTTAAAATAGTAAATTGTATACTATTTTGAGGACAGCTCTTCTGCACCATCTTTATAATGAAATTTAAGGTTTCTGGTGGCTTTCCTTACTGAATTAAAGCATATTTACTAGTTTTCAATATAAACTTTGTATGGGATTTCTTCCATTGTTCGACTGTATAAGGAAATGGCTAAAATAAACGACTCTAGAGACTTTGGTTGATTAAGATTTAGTAGTTTACGAGATATGTACAAAAAACTTAATAGTTTTTAATAGTGGGTGGCACCTGATTTCAACTTTACTGGTCACCCTGTTCAGTTTGGTATATCTAACTCGTTTATTTTTAGGACTTAGAACCAACCGTTAGGTGAATACAACTATTCTACTATTTTAGCAACTTGTTGCGAGTGTATAAGAAAACGATGAATTTACTGTTATATATCGCTGAATATGTATGCTGCTGAATGTAGTGAAGAATGCAAATAAGTGATTTGTGTATTTAAGTGTTATTCCTATGACTATGTCTCTTGAACACAGAGTTTCTAACTCTCTACTTATTCTTCCTAAACTTGTTTTTAAGAACGTATTTAGCAATAATCAAGAATCAAATATACATAATATGGTTCAACAAAAGAATAAACAGAACAAGTTGAATAAACAAATGGTTTCGTAAGCTATGGATATGTTAGATTAAAAGTACAATTTCATTGCAAATATTGATCGTGAACTTTGGATCACATGATGAATTAGAACAAATATGTACCTAATAACTGTGAATTAGAACAAATATGTACATAAGAACATATGTACAAATAGTTCGTTCCATTTGCCAATTTGCAAAAGCGGTATATCCACAAAATGTTATTAGCGGCAGCTCAACTCAAGGACATTTTGGTTTATTCACTTAAACGAATACACGAATATTTGCGCTTTTATGAATTCCACATAATTCTGTGACGCATGCTATGCTTCGTAGTATGGCAATTAAAAGGCCAAGTGACACAGCGTTACCAAATTTTCGTATATATGAACATAAAATGTATATGGAATAGAAAAATGTGAACAAATAAATACCTACAATAAATGTTTCTCCCTTATAGACACCGGCGTTCATAAAAATATGTCAACTATTTCACTCTTGAGAACAAAGCCATAGCTCATATATGCCAACAAATTTCATTTTATTCACAAAATGCCACTCAAACTGTGTGGATATGGGCCGAACTACTTCTATTTGTGATGTGCTATTATTTGAGTTGGCGATTTATTTTCAAATTGTCCAAAGAGAGAAAAAAAATGTCATGGCCTTGCAAAATTCGACTTTTTGGACAAATTTCACTCAGTCAGCAGTTTTTGCCGATCATTTGGCAATATGTAAGATTTTTCCGGGGAGGATGGGGTCATGTGTAGAAGTTCACGCAAGTGAGGAAAGTTTCTGATTGCCATTCACTTGGTAGTGGCCAGGAACGATTCTTTTGCATATGACTCAAGCAGCTCACGACTTCCGGTCTTAGACCAAGTATCCTCTGGGTAGCCAATCGACATACGCTTGGAGGCGAGCTAAAGTGAGAAAGCGAACCCCGCTTATGTGGTTGTACGTGGGACCCACCACATAAAAAAAAAAACAATGAAAAAGAAGCAACAGCCTCGGATGAGAGATCCCAATTTTGATGACGACCACTGCAAGGGTAAGGGTTCTCCGAGCCATTCAATACCAAGAAGATTATTTTTTCGGTTTTTTCGGTTATTTAGTTCGTGCGCTAAGCTCGAGCGGTATCCACATTCCAAAAGTTTACACCTATCAATCGTAGTTAATAATATTTGTAAAGCAATAGACATTAGGTTGGGCCATCGAAATTGATTTTTTACGATTGGCTCAAAAGAGGGGTTTAGTTGCCTTTGAGTGCCAGAGTTCTGGGGTTTTTCCAAAACAAAACTTTTGAAAAGCAAACAAGTAAGAAGGGGCTAAGTTCGGTTGTGACTTATGGTCTGATTTCGGAGATTTTTAGAAAGGGGCTGTCACACTATAAATACAGTATTTATGCTAAGTTCTGCTCCGATATCTTCACTAGTGCTTTCTTGACATAATGTTAAGTAAACTATTCAGATCGATTTCAAAGTTCTGGTATATGGGAAGTAGGAGTGGTTGTGAACCGATTTGGACTATTTTCATAACATATCATTGGAAAGCTAGGAAGATATTTTGAACCGAATTTCATTGGAATTGGTCGAGTAGTATCGGAGATATGGATTTTGACCCAAAAGTGGGCGAAACCACACCCATTTTTATAATGAAATTTAAGATTTCTGATGATTTTCATTATTGAATTGAAGGATTTGTAGTAGTTTTCAACACAACTTTTGTATGGGAAGTGGGCGTGGTTATAATCCGATTTCTTCCATTTTTCGACTGTATAAGGAAGTGGCCAAAGAAACTACTCTAGATACTTTGATTCATATAGATTTAGTAGTTTACGAGATATGTATAAAAAACTTTGTAGGGGGCACTTCCCCTTCCTAAAAAAAATTACATTCACATATGGCCCTCCATAGTGCGATCCTTCATACCAAATTTTACTGCAATAGCTTAACTTAATGCTTAGTTATAGCTCTTTATATGTTTTCGGTTATTGCCATTTTGTGGACGTGGCAGTGGTCCGATTACGACCATCTTCGAGCATAACTAACTGGTGCTAAGAAATACGTCTTCAAAGTTTCATCAAGATATCTCAATTTTTGGGTTGCTGTAGCTACAATGGTCTATCAAATCTGGTATTAATCGAAGGCAAATGACGAGAGAGTACTACAGAGTTATACTGACTAAAAATTTGAAGAAATGGATTTATAATATAACTTTATATACCAGCAGTATACTGAACCGAAACATACAAATCGGGTTGAGAAAGCATGTTTCGATTAAAAATCGATAAAGCTCCTGCTATGTCCAAACCTCTGACGTTAATCCTATTAAGCATTTATAGCAATATTTGAATGATAGCTGGACCGATATTTTTGTCGTCCCAATAAATGAGGCATTTTAAATAGATTGAAAGACTCCTGGGAAAACATACCACAAACACTTTTTCTAAACTCGGTAGACGGCATGTCTCAAAGTTTTTTAGACAATCAAAGCGATAAATATATCATAAATTTTGTGTTGTATACATAATTTTGTCGTACACTGTATATGCTCGTCTATATGCAGTGGAGAGGCTGTTCAAATATCTTACTATACTTGTCTTATATATCTTACTATATGATTAAAACAAATGTGTACGTCAAACACTATTTTCGCACGCAAATGGTCATCAAGCCATGCCAGTTAGAGAGCACAATAATGGTATAAATATCGCTGTTAATCGCACTATAAGCATATTTGAAATTAAGTGTACAATAGAGTAGACTGAAGTCATGAAAATTTTGCTATTACTAATTGTGGGGGTAGCTATCCTGAACTTCGCGATGGGTAGGCCTTCTGGAGGGAATGAATCAGTGGAGACACCAGAGGAGACACCAGAGGAGACACCAAAGAAGACACCAGAGGAGACACCAAAGGAGACCCCAAAGGAGACACCAAAGGAGACACCAAAGGAGACACCAGAGGAGACACCAAAGGAGACACCAAAGGAGACACCAAAGGAGACACCAGAGGAGACACCAAAGGAGACACCAAAGGAGACACCAGAGGAGACAAACCCACCAACTGGTTCATCCCCACCGGCTGGTTCATCCCCACCAGCTGGTTCATCCCCACCGACTGGTTCATCCCCACCGGCTGATGTTGCACCAGCGCCACCAGCAAATAATAACGCTAGAAGAAGACTTGTAGCAATAAGAAGACGTCAGGCTAGACAACGCGCTCAAAGAAGAAGACAACGTGCTGCTAGGAGAAGGAGACGCCAACAAAGCAGAAGGAGACAGCAACGCAGGAGATCCAACCGCGGTGGCAGAAGGAGATCCAATCAGCGTGGCAGAAGAAGATCCAACTAAGGGGGTAGAAGAAGGCTCTGAGTCAACTAAAAATATCCTCCTGCTTCGATTGACATTTTGAAAAATACAGCAATGCTCAATAAAATAAAATATGTACATATACATTTGTATGTATTTTGAAAGCCGTTTAGTCGATCTGAATCGTACATTATATAATCTAAGCACTAGTGAAGATATCGGAACAAAACTTTGCACAAATACTGAATGTAAAGAGTAGCATCGACCTTCCAAAAATCGTTGAAATCGGACCATAAGTTTTCAAGACACCATGTATCAAATATGAGGACCTCAGTACTTCTAAAACATTTTTTCACCTATTATATAATATAAGTAAGTTCCTTATATATATTTTATATTTATTTATATTTAGAAGAAATTGAAAGAGAACATTTTTCTTCTAATAATATAGTGCAATCGGGTGATAACTTCCCCTAGTTACCATATACGTAACAATATTTGGGGTTTCAAACTTTCATTGTACGATATACTATACATACTGTTTTTTGTTTCCTAATGGACTTTATGCCGAATGTGTCTTTACACTCAACAAAAGTTTTGAAATTTTCTACTAACAAGCTAGTTTAAATAAACCCCCGCTAAAGTCATTGGAATCGGCTAAATTATAAAAAAGCTCCTGTCAATGGTCACTGGCTTCTGGTCAAAATATAAACAAAACTCTGATCTTTCGTCAAAATGTAAATAAATCTCGGTCAAAAGTCAATGACATCGACGAAAATGTACACCAACCACAGTCAAAGGTAACTGATCTCGTTCAAACAGTAAAATAAAAAACTAGCAAAGTTCAATTACCCCGACCCAAAATGTCAAAAAACCCCGGCAAAAGGTCATTGATCCAGGCCAAATTGTAAACAGCTAGCTAGCTGTAATTTTGTTACGAATACCGATCAAATCATGGAAAACATCGAGTTAGACCGGCATGTGGCATCTCGTGACATCGCCCAGGAGAAGGGAGTTAGTCACCAAACCATTTTAAACCATCTGCAGAAGGCTGAATACACAAAAAAGCTTGATATTTGGGTGCCGCATGATTTGACGCAAAAAAACCTTCTGGACCGAATCAACGCCTGCAATATGCTGCTGAAACGGAACGAACTCTACTCATTTTTGAAGCGTATGGTGACTGGCGACGAAAAGTGAAACACATACGACAATATCAAGCGAAAACGGACGTGGTTGAAGGCCGCTGAATGGTCCCAAACAGTGGCCAAACCGGAATTGAATAGGCCAGGAAGGTTTTGCTGTGTGTTTGGTGGGATTGGAAGTGATTGGGAGGGAATAATCCACTATGGGCTGCTCCCATATGGTCATACGCTTAATTCTACCATCTACTGCGAACAACTGGACCGCTTGAAGCAGGCGATCGACCAGAAGCGTCCAGAATTGGCCAACAGGATGGGTGTAGTGTTCCATCGGGACAACGTCAGACCACACACTTCGTTTGTGACTCATCAGAAGCTACGGGAACTCGGATGGGAGGTTCACTATATAACGCGGACAAAGCGCCAAGTGATTACGACCTATTCCTGTCCATGGCGAACGCCCTTGGTGGTGTAAAGTCCAACTCAAAAGAGACTTGTGACAAGTGGCTGTCCAGGAAGTTGCCGTTTCAATGGAAACAGATTATCGAACGAAATGGCGCATATTTGAAGTAAATCCGATCACTGTAACAGTTTTTATAAAGCATTGAATAAAGAGGCAAAAAGCGGAAGGTATTTGAAGATATTTGCTAACCTAATATTTAAAAATTTTGCGATGATTTGAGACCATAAATAACAGATTTATTAGTGTGAAACTACTGGTTCCAATTGAATAATTATTTTTGTGTTGTTGGATAGTCCATTTATCGAGGAAGGCTATAGGCTATATAGCATCACGCTGCGACCAAAGCGAAGAAACAGTGGTAAATGTGTAAAAAACGGGGGAAATTATTTATCTTTGAGGGCTTCCGTTCCTTGCGCTGCGAAAGCGGAGCCGTAAACTCATATAAAACTCAAACGGAGGTCGAAGAAATGGTTTAGGAGAAAAATAATGGGAAATGTTAAATAAATAATAAAGTAAATGCGAGTAGTATGAGACAAACACTTATCTCTTGCCTCGATGTTTTGGTCTATATTGAGAATACAACTAAGACGGAAATCCAACATAGAATCAGATTATATTTGAGACAAAGTTTTTGTTTTTCTTATTCAGAGACTTTTCAATCTATACTACTATTAAAAAGAGGAAATATTTGTATGTATGTTTGTATTGGATAAAAAAACTACTGTGCTGATTTAAAAAATTCTTTTATTATTGGAAAGCTACATTCACCCCGAGTAACATAGGCTATACTTATTGCTAGTTTCTTAACTTTCAAGAAATAGTTCCCAGGTGAGGGTATCAAAAAGATTCCGTGATGGAGAATCTTAATCTGAAACTGAAAATCATCTTGCAAGTCATTCTCTTCGCATCGCAATCGCGTGCCAGAGAGTCGAGTAACGAACGTTCGCAGCTGCTTGCTGAACAAAATTTCAAAACCTGCCAAGTATGCGCTTGAGAGTCGAGTACGGATCGTATGCAGTGTCTTGAAGAACAAAATATTAGAAATATACAAGCTCGCACTAGGGCTTCGAACTCTGAGCGTTCCAAACGCCTACATAATCAGAGAGAAAGACAACGGACACAAAAGACTAGAGGTCGTAATCAGGTATTAGCTCATTGCAAATAAAATAAAATTTCATGTTCGAATTTTACTTATTTTACTTTTTTTTTTAAATGAACCCACACAAAAAACACATAAGAATGTAAAAACTTATAACTTTTGAAATGTTTATTTAAACCCTAGCGGTCTGCTAGTTGCATATAAAATAAATTAGGCAGAAATGAAAAATCTATACAAAATTAAAAGAAATATTTTGTAATATTCGATACTTCTAAAAATAGCTAAGAAATGTATTAAAAATTATTATTATTTTTTCATATAAAATTAAAAATTTTTGCTTGGAAATACAGTTGAACTTCCATAATTCAAACTTCAATAACTCGAAGTTCCCCATAACTCGAATTCTTGAATTGGCAATAGAAGTCAAATTCCACACAAATTACCAAAAATTACGAGTAACTCGGAAGTCTTTCAAACTCGAAGTTTTTTTGTGGATTATGGGGATTTGAGTTAGTGAAATAAGTAAATCATAAAAAAATATATATTTTTTTAATTTAAATAATTTTATTTTTAAAGGAAAAAATAGTATATTTAAAGTAAAAATAAATATTATTTAAAAAGAAACAAAAATAAATGTAGAAAATTAAAAAAAAAAAAATTTTAAATTTCTGTGAAAAAATAAATATTTTTTTAAGATTGCGACAACAAATTTCTACGCTTCGTTGAAGATAAAAATAATCACAAATATGTATATGCACATAAATATATCTGCATGCTTTAGACATAAATACACTTTCGAAACCTATATGAGTTCAAGTATCTATGTATGTACTGTGCTACCCACATACTTTCTTACCACGCTTGCCACACATCCTTTGAGACCGCTAAGAAGACGGCTATAGCGTATACACAAAGCGGGGAATCTGCACAGTTGTTAAACATTTCTTTTCAACTCTTACATAATATTATCTGTACGCAAGTATGTATGTATGTATGTAAGTATTTGTGTGCAAATTCTTTTTTTCTTGTATTTCGCTTGCAACACTGCCACATGTTGTACGTAGTAAGTATTTATTTAAGCCGCGAGCATGAACCGGAGGCAGCGTAGCGTCTTTTTATTTTTTCAAATATTTTTTTTTTGTTTTGTGATTTTTTTATTATCTCTATATTTTGCTTATTTTCGTGTATATTATGCTGTCGCTTTGTTTTGTTTTGTGCTCGACTGCGCATTCGATTGTCGATTGTTGGGATGTTGGATTGTTGGATGTGATGCTTGGGTGCCGGGAACACACAGATATATACATACATATTATTTAATGCTAACTGTAATATATAGTTGTTGTTGTTGTTGTTCTTTCGAACAAACAAAAGACAGGATACAGCAACCATGCAGGGTAAACAGCACCTTTGAGCCGCGAGCAACGCGCAATTGTCTGTCTGTCTGTTTGGCTGTCCGTCTGTGTATACGCATTTGCGCAATCAAAACAAAATACAACAACAACAACAACAAATACCAATAATGTAAAACAGCAATAAGAAATGAAATCAAATGAAATGAATCGCGGCTTGAAATAATATGCAGTCATAGGAAGGAATATAGTATGTAGAAATACAGCCAGCTCTTCAGGTAGTTCCACTTATTTGCAGTTGCATGTGTGTGTCTGTGTTGCAAAGGGCAATCACAGATAAGCGCAAATAAAATAGTTGAAAAACTATTGTGCGGCTGCACTTCTACTACCGTTTAGACATGATAATCTACGCTATTTAACCACTCAAGCAGCTTTGACGGGCTATATACATGCATATGTTTGTGGCATGCAACAAAATCAGCTGCATGCATATTTTTTCCAAAAAAAAAAGAATCTAACTGCGTTACAGAATTGTATTTATTCAAATAAAGTTGACAGACAGCATAAAAAGTTAACTTAAACTCAGTTTCTGCGAAAAATATCAAAAATTGTAGCCTATCCACAGGCGCAAATTGTTTGAAATTGCCTTAAATTACATTGGAATGAACTGAATCGACATAATTGGGAAAGGAATGATAAAACTTAACCTTAATAATTCAATAAACAATATGAAATCTGTTCTCAATTGTTGTTGTACTATGTAAATATAGACCAAGTTGATCAGCAGCACTAGACAGATATCATACATTTTAAAGAAAATTTTTGATTTTCACTACATTTTTAACACAAAATATGTCCATTAAACCATAAATAACCGACATTTTTAAATTTGGTGTTCAATATTATTAAATTCTTGCTCAATTTCCCGCAAGAAATACGAATTCTTCAAGTTTAACATATCCACAGGCGATGTAACCGACGCATAAAAGTATGCAAGCAAATAAATTAATACCTATACAAGCTTGAACCACCAAAATCTACCCAAATAATGCCTGGATACAGCAAATGAAATGACAAAAAGCTGATTTTCCTTACAGAAACACCATCCGAGGACCGAGTTCAGGTCACTAGTTAGTTCGGAGAAACTTTTCTGAGACCAAAACCTGAGCTCTTGTTCACTAAAAGTATATTGATGGAAGAATTCGTAACCAAAAATAAATTGGACACTTCTAACACCTCTATTTAACTCATTTTATAGACTCTTAACAGATATTTCATACCGGAAACTAAAACTTTGTACTTTTGGGAACTGAGAAGTGAACTGGGCAGACCAAATTAAAAATACCAACAAAATAATGAAAAAATCAACTTCGAAGAGATTGGAACGCCTTCTGAGGTTAAATCATAATTATCACTAGAAAGATAGATTTATTCGATGGAGATACCACACCGGAAAAGTGGCTATAACTTAAGAATAACAAATAAAAAATAATATAATTCCCGGTCTTCTTTTTGGACCATATACTATGAGTGACTAATCGTAAGGTAAATTTACGAACGGATATCATAAATAAAGTAACTGAGAAAGATCCGACTAAGAATTTCATAAACATATTCCACGGTTTCCATGTTTAATTGCCTTCTTAGAGGGCTGAATCATAAAATGTATTCCAGGATTGAGATAGATTATTCCATATGAGATTAATAATAATTACAGAGAGTTAGAACTAATATTTCATCTCTTTCTACACCTTAACGAGGGTTTGCTTTCAATAAACTTGTCTATGGAACAAAGATACAGTATAGATACTACAAACACTCCAATTAGTTCACAGAAGTTCTAGCAACCTATATTAACATCGATTATCTCATTCAAAAACAAACCAAAAGACATTTAGATAACTAGAAGTTCTGTCAACCACATTTACTCACCAAAGACCTATTGGAACAAGTAAGTTTTAAGCAGAACCATAAACACTGTGGACATTGACTAAAAGCTCCGAAAATCGGAATTTTTCTTTCGCAAGTGTCTGCTAATATCGATCGGTTCGGTTTGAAACCCAATAATTTCGGTACTGTCAGGTAAAGCATTTACAGTCTTATAATATGAAAGAAAACTGGAGTACTTAAATCAGTTCATAATGGAGCCCTGGAACAGATGTTTCTATTCTCTCATTTTCTGCCTTTACGATTAAAAAAATGTGAATAGAGTTGAGTCCCTTCCTTAAATTCTATCATTTAGGGCTTAGTAATATTTGTACTTCTGCAAAATTGTTGAAGAAAACATGTATCTTAAAGTCTTTCTGGATTATTGTCCGAAGTGTCGCAAAGGCAGATCTAAAATAGATCAAAACGGTACGGTAGCGGTTCCGCTTTGGAATCTTCAAACTAGTTGAATCTCTTATATAACTTCGAGTTAGTTCTACTTTAAGGTCTGCCGATTAATTTTAGTATAACAACCAGGCAATGGTGATAGGTCTGAGTTTTTCACACGGTTATATTGATATAGATCTCCACATCGAAGGCTAACTACGCTAATTTCCACGACAGTCGGGTCTATGTAACCGAACTGGACGAAATATTCATCTGTCAAGCATTTTAGACTAGGTGTCATTTTTCAAAAATATTTGAGAAATATTTGATGTAAATTCAACCACTCTGGAATATTTTGCTCAGATTCTCTATTGATTACCCCCAGAGACCTTAACCTTAAGCGATTTTAACTTAAACAAATTGAGCTCCGGACCCTAAAGCCGTCAGTTGCAGAGTGTTTATTGTTCCCAGGTCCTTCCCTTCGTTAAACCAGCAAATTGAGTTTTTGAGCTTATATCCCGCCCAAAATCCGAATTTCAGTATAAGAAATCGAAATTAAAATCAATTTCTTTGCTCATTTTAAGCTAAAAAAAAACTAAAAGACACAAAACAATGATATAATTCATGTTATTCAAAATGGTTGCCAATACTCGTCAACAACTGATGGCATCACTTTCAACTTCGACAGATTAATTTTTGTTGTGACGTAGTCATGTCAGCGCCCTTCGCTCACCCAATCCAACACAATCCCAGCTACACCATTTGCAATTACTTATGCACTTTGTGTGCTTCACATCGGTCGAGTGTGTCAGCAACAGCAACAACAAAATCACCAATATCACCCCAAATAGCAGCCACCTCACTAACTTCACCAGCATTGCCACCCCCCAGGGAGGTATGTAAATAAATTGAAGAGCCGAAAATGCTGTTAAATTAAAAGCGACAAATCCGGCGTTCGAGCGGAATTGTGGAAAGTGAAAAGTGATAGGCAAAGCGTGTGTACGCACGCACTTTTAACGCTTCCCTTTTTTCATTAAAATAAATAGCACGGCAACAACAGCAACAACGCGAGTTGAAAAGGATATGATGGATTTTGGCAGGAAAATGAAATGCAACAAAAAAAACAGACTTGAGCATTGAAATCAAACGCAGTGGAAATCAAATTAGTCCCACAGTTGGGCAGAGGGGTTGGTCGGCTGCACGTGCGAAGTGTAGTCCTTAACGGCAAAAATCAATAACGGCCATTATGGAGGGAGTATGTATATATGTATGTACTTATGAATGGTTGAAAGTACATAACGAAGTATATACCCAGCGTTCGATTTCGTGAAATTTTTTTCTCCCTGTTGGCTGGTCTCGAAAAACTCTGAGAACAAGCGTGAATGGTTGCTCTCAACAAGGAACTTAGGTTTAAGTCTAACTCATTGATGGTCTGAGCATCGGAGAACTAAAGTCTACAAATCGACCCAAGATTTTTTAGTACTAAATATTTCACTGAATACGTGAGCACTTCACTTGAAAGTGGTCTCAAGCGGATTGATTACATTTCCAATGGACTAGAAGTAAAATTTATGTATGATTATTAAATCTAAGTCCATTTGAAAATAAGCTCGAAAAGAAGCTTGAGTTAACCAAAGATTATGGAAGAAATGTCTTACAAAAGTCTAGTAGCAGTTATAGGGGAGTCTCAGAAACTCAACGAACCACATTTCACTAGCCTTGGGATTCGAATAAGATCCTTCTAAAACTCTGTAGTTCAAGTAGTGAAATTAATAAATTTGTGAGGTTAGATCACATTTACTTACAAAAATCTCGGATTCGATTGGTACACTTAACAAAGAAGCTTGTAAGAAGTGACTTAAAACTCATATTGTTCCATGGCTGACAAAAAAATACTTCTAATAAGGCTGGAGAAGTCCATTATTGTCTATTATTCACAAAATTCAGAAAAATACGGCGTACTCTGAATCTAATACAAGATATATACAAGATTTAGAAACAACGTTAAGAACCACAAAATATACTAAAGTCGGGTTTATTGACTTTAAGATTGAAATTTTAGAATTTATGGATTGCCGAAGTTTGAGTGAAGAGACCACTTAAATCATCTGGATTTGATGGGATTAAGTTAAAGAGAATCGCTGGCGGAAACAGAAGCTATAGAACCTATTCGATGTACTCTGTTTAAGGATCCGCTGGAAACTGTGGTCTTCACCCACCATCTTATTAAAAAATGTACCGACGAGAGACATTTTATTTTGGAGTTATATGCTCATCTGGAGTTAGATCTCGAAATTTAGACAACAAAACGGTGTTGAGCACTGGATTTCCTTAATGAATGGAGTTTGTATACTAACTTGATAATTATATATATCTAAATGTCAAAATGGAGTTGTTGGCTCAAAAGTTCATCGAAAAAAGGTCAAAGGTTATGACACAACTTTTTGTACAGCGGTGTCTCCCAGACAGGGAGCAAGCAAACTATTCGAATCAATATTCTAAAACTTAAAAAAGTGGAATTAAAAAAGACTTATTTGGGTCAAAAGTTGAAGCTTAAGTTGCACACCTAGTGTAATGGCCTAAAAAAAGGTGGTTTTTTTAATTTTTATTAAAAAAAATACTTTATCAATTATTTCAAAATTTTAAGAATATATTTATACATGTTTCAAGAATATACAGTGAAATTTTTGAAGAAAAAAATTAAATATTTTTTAAGTTATAGTCCTTTTAAGGTCCTTCACTGCTACAGTGACTCCGGCCTTCTCCGTTGATGAAATCGAAAAAAAAATTATCGTTAAACTAGATAATATTGTCTGTACAATGACCTACGATAAAAAAATCAAAAATTTACAATATGGCGGCATTTAAAAAAAATAGTCGAATTTTACCCAAATATTTGGTCGTTTTTGGTCTGCCAAAATTCGATTTTTTGATCAGATCAAAAATCGATAGGTCATTGTACGGAGATCTATATATAGAACATGTAAAAAAAATTCGATAGTGATCGGATCATTTGTTTTTGAGTAATCACTGCAGCAAATTCGGAAAATTAAAAGATAAAATGATCGTTTTCACTGATACCGAGCGACTGCTCTTTACATCGCTATAACTCAAAAACTATTTGAGATATCGATTTGAAATTTTAATATGTTATCTTTGAAGGTGTAATCTACCGAAATATGAAACAAAAAAAATTGATTTTTTTTTAAATTTCACACTGGGTGTGCCCCTTAAGTTGAAGTTAAAAGTTGAAGCTTCACGGAAATGCTTCCAAGACTTTGTGAAAGCTCTAAGCTGAGTCTGATGAGTTCAAAATGAGAAAACTGTCCTTATATTTTTACATAGATATATCTCTCTCATGAAGATAATTCTTCTAATGTCGAATAATAATCATTCGAATTCAATTCAACCGGTTCTAAGTGTGGATGAGAGACTAACTCTCATTAAATTTGTTAAAGCATGATGAAATGATCGATGAAACAGACAATTTACTAGAAACTACGGAGCAAAGTCAGAATGGGTTTCTGGATATTATATAATCCAATTCGTCGATTTCCCTTAGCTTTTTCTCTCGACGATGCAGAACAGTGAGACCTCGCGAAGGGTTTCCTGCATTCACTTTCCACATATTATTTTATATGACTAACGTTTGGATCGAGAAATTTAGTTCATTGAAGCTTCTGATTGACTTTCGTGCTTTCAAAGCTCAAAAATCGTGTGTTGGGTATAATAAAATAAAACATTTTTATCAAAAGATCCAAACGAAATTGATGATTTTTTTCATCACACTTATTTGTCAAAAAAATGGTCTACAATAACAACTATGAAAGATACTAAAAAATCACACGCCATATAACATTTTCAATGAACGAGAACATCAAACGCCTGAGCTACAACAATAATAAAAGCAACAACAACATACGATGAACTACACTTCATTATGTTGAAAGACTGAACTTATTTGATGTATGTACATACAAAGGGATATATAAAGGCAGTTACATACATATAAAAAGTGTCATATATAGGTATGTATATACATATATACAGATATATATACAAATATAAACATATGTACATAATAATCCACATCCAACAGCCGCCATCAGTTTCTCAGACCAAATCAGCCAACAACAACACCAATGCTGCAGCTTGACGGTGGTTGAAATTTCAACAAAATTGTCCAGCTGCTGACTGGCATAGACAAACGCGTTGTTGTTGTAGTTGTTTTTTGCTACAGTGATGATGTGGCAAAGCTGCTGCCGCTGTTGTTGGCGAGATGATGATGGTGGTGGCGTTACTGATACGCCTGCTATTGTCGCCACTTTATTCGTGCTTGTTGTTGCTATTTGTTGTCACGTTGACAACCAAACGCCACGCACACACACACGCTATTTACATACTTTATATATCTATATTATATTTGTATATGTATGTATGTATATACAGTCGTATATGCGCACATTTGATTGTTTGTAGTCTACTTTTAGGGGTGACAAGCTTTTCACTTTCATTCTTTTAATTTGCGTTTATCTGCCCTAAGGGCGCTTCAATGGCAGCAACAGCAACAACAATTAGAATAATAGTAATAGCAATAATAACAACAACAAATTGCAACAACAAAAAATTACAACAAAACAAATTTTACAATAACAACAATAAAAAATGTAAACACAAAAAATGATGCAACAAAAAAATTTATTACAGAAAATTACAATAACAACAATGACTAAAATTACAACAACAACCAGAATTACAACAACAACAGCCAGAATTACAACAACATCAGTGTCTATTATTGATTGTATGCTCATCAAACAAACGAAGAACGCTCAGCTGTTCATAGCTACTTCACCACCAAGGGTCTCATACACAAACACACATACGAACACTAACTACACTTGAAAGTTGACTGCTGTCGCTGATTGTGACGCGTTGATAACTCGAAATTTCGAAATTGTTAGCAGCAGCAGCATCGCTAGTAAGAGCCACCCTCTATTAAGTAGCTAGACAAATATGCCGTTAGGCACAGAAAAACACACAAACACATACATAAATGTGTATATATACCTCACTGAAATGTCCATTGTCGACTTTGGGCTTTGTAATCTACCATTTGCCTTCCATTGGCTTTGCGTTGTGCCCTCTTATTTACACATATCTCTAAAAGGGGGTTGTTTGCTTTTCGCTTTGTTGGCTGTCAACCAGTGTGACGGACATTGGCAAAAGTGAAGCAAAAAAAAAAAGCAAAAACTACAACAACAACGAGTATCTTGAATCTCTATTTATTCTATGATATAGCCGGCAACCCTCTTCACCCACTGGGCACTCAGCAAAGCTGTTATGCTTGACGCACTCCTAAGCTCAAATGTGTTATATCGTAGTACTTAAAAAGGACTTTATGTGCACGTGTGCGGATGTGTGTGTCTGAGTGTAATAAGCATAAGTAGTGACAGTCGTAAGACAAAATTAAACGGAAAATGCCATTTAAATTGAATTTGTGCCACATATCATGGCGGATTCGGATAAGTATTTGAAAATATGAGGGTGGTACAGATTCGGTGGGGTGGGAAGTTTTATGAATTTGCGAACTTTAGATATAGAGAAATACATACATTACATATAGATGAATAGAACTTCGAAAAATTACAAGGAAATTGTCACGAAACAGAAGAAAAAGTAGTAAAAGAGAAGAGAGAGAGAGCAAGAGAACTTCAGAGACAACTAAAGTCAATTTCCAAAACAATCAGGGCAATGTAAACGTTGCAATTCCAGCTTTAGATACCACCTAGGACTTATACCATAGCAAAACCCACTACTTCTTAAAGAGCTTTTGAACATTTTTTGTAGAATCATTTTTGAATTGAGAAAATTACAAATTTCGTCTGTGAAATACGGTACGAATATATAGGAGGGATAGGAGAGGAACTGTCATGAAAAAATATTTAGAATCAAAGCCTTTCCTGGCAGCTTTTGATATGGGTAGTCAATTTTATGCGAAAAAAGAAATTTCTAAGGACATTCGGACGTCCTTTGACCAGATATCTTTCAACCCTCAAAAATCCAAAGCATGAAAATTCGGGTTTGATTCCATTAAAACTATATTTAATACATCAATACAGTCGGTGAAAGGTCAAAAGATCAACAAATTTTTCGACTTAGTGACTAAATCGTAATTACAACTTCATATTGGCTCTTCTCCGTTTCTTCTTTAGATCATTTTATTCCTGCTAACTCAAATCCAAGTTCCATCAAACCATACTTCACATGATATTTCTGATTCCAAACAGATCTTGGTCCATCATTAATAAATCAAGCCTAGTGCCTTTGTAGGCTATTTCCTTTATAAAGCCTATCTACAGCTTGAGCTGATATATTAATCCGATGAGCTTTGCCATTGCCGCCGGTAAGGTCTGGTCGAAACTCCGTTCAAAAACTCTCAATGTCTTATCATCAATTTTTGACCTTAACCAGCCCATCCTTCCTTTATACTTCTCTCAAAAGCCTCTAAAATCATGTCATTGCTTGTTGATCAGATCGTTCTCTTTGAGTTTTAAGACTGGAAACCATTCGACCCTTATGGATTGACCGCAAAATGTTCGAAAACCAATCGGTTTATGACACTGGATTTGCATTCGTTTCCCTTCCCGATTATCTTTCAGCTCTCTCCTGCCAATATCAGCCTCTATAGATGGAGAAATTCATATAGGACACAGTCCGGCATCTTCAGTACCCAAATATTGAGACTCTTTTGTCCAATCGACCACTGGTAGTCATCTCGCGACTTAACTCAACAAATATATTTAATA
This sequence comes from Zeugodacus cucurbitae, assembly GCF_028554725.1. Taxonomy (NCBI): domain Eukaryota; kingdom Metazoa; phylum Arthropoda; class Insecta; order Diptera; family Tephritidae; genus Zeugodacus; species Zeugodacus cucurbitae. Next base: position 7,591,471 of record NC_071670.1, read on the forward strand.
GGTCATTGTCTCGATTTTCATAGTCTCAATATTTCAATGAGACGATCCCATTCTAACAATCTACCTTGTCGGGGGTAAGACTTTACAGCCTTATGTCTTGCCAGAGCTTCCTTCTTTTTCATATAATCCAATGTTGAGACTGAAAACTATTCTACAAAATACGTGAGAACCAATCAGTTAGTGATAGGTGATTTACCTTTTCCGATTATATTGCCACTCTCTTCATCCGATATCGGCGTAAATATATAGAGAAGTGCATATAGGACCCTAAGTACCCAAAAATAAAGATTTTTTGACCGATAGTTAAGGGTTATGCGACTTAACTCTGTAAATGTAATGAGTGGAGTCAATAAGTCAATTTCGGAGTCTCTTAGTCAAGATTTATTGATCCATTAGTTCTAACTATAGATTACCAATATTAATTTTCAACTACTGCAGAACTCTTAGTACCAGTTGGAGAGTTTTACCGATAACCCAAAAGTTTTAAATCAATATTTCGAAGCCAAGATGTCCAAATGTCCAAGATGTCGAAAAGGTCTCTTCACTTACACCAAATTGACCTCAAAACTACATATAAGAACCATTAATATTTATATTCACAAACAACTGGAGTCCTCTCTTCAGAACTCCACTGCCACTAAGCTCTTAACAATTCCTAAATAGAATGTCCTCTTATGTCCTCATTATTATTTTACATTCCCACTTTTAGCGTACATACAAACAGACAACAACATCAAAGACACAATAAGCGAGATAATTGAATAAAGTCCCCCAGCACTTGAACACTTATGTGAGCTTTTTTGGCGCAGTGCCCCCAAATAGAGCTCACCAACATACGATTTGTCTGCTCTGCTGTTATTTACTCACACAAGCAAACGAATACGAATATGTTTATATACATAACACCCTTATGTCGATTGTATGTACCGTTGGATTGTGTATGTGCGCACTGCTAAAACTGTCATGGCGTCGCAGCCAAATAGAGGCGTGAGGCTCCACACGGCTAATAAAGTCTCAACGCGTCATTTTTTAGCCTGTTATGCCGTGTCTTTTTTTGGCTTTTGTAGTCAGTTCGACATTGCTGCCATCCCAACAGCGTTGCTGCACTACATTTGGCCTCCAAAAACTATGTAAACAGAGCCTTCACACATGTCCCGCCGCCGCTATGTTTGTGTTAATGTTGCTGGAATTGTGCAAGCTTCCTAAGTTTTTGGTCCACACTTGTTCGGCAACCTCGCTATTTACACTTTTCCCAAATTCCTGTTTGCTTCGGTCTAACTCCGTCACCTACCATCACTGCCATCGGTTTTTTGCTTTTCTTTTTCACGGGATTTATATACTTGTACTCTGCGAAGTGGTTTCTGTTAGCGCTACTATCTCTCATGCTTGCTTAAATTCGTAGTACCAGTAGGAAATCGAACGGTTCGAAGTTCAAGAGAATACAGTTCGACTTAAGGTCTTCACAACTCAAAACCCAAATCCAATTTCGGAGTATCACAGGAAGAGTATCCATGAATTGACACTAATACACTACTTTGTTTCCCCCGACATCAGTATTAATTTTGTCGATTTTCTTTTCCTCCTCCGAACAGCTTGGACAGTCGCTACACCGCTTTTCATACCCGATTCCAAACGGATCCTTAAAACAACATCCGGCCGAGACATTACTTTGGTTCTCCCGACCTCAATAATCATTTTATTTCCTCCTCCGAACATCTTAAACAGTCGCTGTACCAATTTTTCATACTCGATTACACCCGGAGCCATCCTTCCGAAACAAGGAGCTTCCAAAAAACAATTCAATTTGAAGTGTTAAGGGTGTTTTTGGGGTGCTTACAACTTTGCAGACGTCTGTAGTAGTGTTACCTCTTGGTCGTATATAAATTCAAGTCTGTTTCGGTTATGTAAACTCGAATCTCCGTGAATCGGACTTTAGAAATCACAGTACGGTTTCGGTTACTTATCTAATTCTTTACGGAGCTATTAGTCTTTCGGATTCTCGAGAGTGGTCGGAGGAAATAATTAATTTACATTCAAAGTCTGAAATTCTCATAACGTTTAACGAAAGGCTGAGCTCCGGATTCAACGTAAACATCGACAAAATGGATAATATCGTTAGCTTATTTAGTTGTTTCAGAGCTTTATTGGAGTGCAGAAAAGCTCATGCTTCGGATACAAATTCAAGTCTGTTCTGGTTATGTTAACCCGACTCTCCGGAGATCGGTCTTTAGAAATCAGCGTAAGGTTTCGGTTACTAATTTAAATCTCTATAGATCTATCGATTGGTCGGATTCTCGTTAGCTTAGTTAATTGTTTGAGAGCTTTATTGGGATGCAGAAAAGCTCATGATCTTTTTAGATCTCAGCTTTTTCGGCCATGAGCTTTTGGATTAGTACGAACGGTTGAAATAGAAATATGCGTGGAAGTTATATTTCTCTAAGATGAAGAAACGCTCTACAAAACCGCCTTCAAGAGAACAAAGATCAAAATAAAAGGACTTAAAAAAAAGGACTAGAAAATTTGAAGAAGAAAGACCAAAAACTGTCAGTATAGATGTAAATAAAGAGGCGAAGAAATCAGAAATCTAACAAACGTTTCCGTATTTCGCAGTGGTATTATAATAAATATGGTTCCAGATCAGTAAATAAGAAAAAAATATGCACGAAAACCCAAAAACGCACAACAATTCATAGAAAAAACGCAGAAGAGCAGAGATACAAGTACATAAGCAATACATAAGCCTCCGTAAAACGACAGGAATAGCACGAAAAAAAACCAAAAAACCCGCATAAGAGCTCGAAAATTGTAGCTTCGTATGTGCCATCTTTTTCGCTACCTTCACCTCCATTTTCGTTTACGCTTGGCATTGACGCTTGCTCACGGCTGTCTGTCCTTTGGCTTCGACATACTTTTTGCGCAGCAGCTACAAAACCGTTTGGCGTTGGCGCGTTGTCATAGCAACACCATCACACGCCGCATGGTGTCGATGTCGGCGCTTGGAAGTGTGCGCTTTTTGTCGGTGGTCCGCCACCGGTGTCGGTGTTGACTATGCCGCCATGTTTGCGCTTCTGCTTTACACCAATGATCCACGCCACCAACGCCTGCATCTTACGCTGGCAACTGGCAGTGCTGTTTGCTGTACAGTCAACTTTTTTCGACTGTCGGCTGTCTAGATTGCTGCGCTGACAGCGCGTAGATTGTGCGGATATCTGCGCGTTTTTGTTGACTTCACTGCTGTCTACATTTTGGGTATGTATGTATGTACTAGGTGCCTGTATGCATGTCTATTAGCGTTCCGTTGAAGTTATGTACGTACGTACTCACTTACTATGGCCGAGTACTTAGTTCTTTCGCTTATTTACTTATTTATGAGCAGACATTTTGTAGAACTTTTAGCACTTTCCAGAAGCACTCTACACTTCGCTACTCCATTTGTGCGCCGGTGAAATGGATGAGGCGATAATTTGTAATTTTAGGCGTAGGAAAAAGGTCTGTCTACAATTTTGAAAGTCACAAGCTCCTAAAAAATGTTTCACAAATGCTGATGTTGCCTGAAGCAAGGTGCATTTACAAGTTCGGGGCAAATATGTAAGAGGTCAGCTTCGCCAATATTGCAAACTTTCTTTACGAATATTTTACATGAAGAAGACGACTGATACTCCTAGTTCAAACCATGCTTTCGAATTCCCAAAATTCCGTATGAGCCCTGAGCAAAGTTTTCAGCGCACTGGCGCTTATAACTTCTATAATCTACTAAGAAGAACTAACCTCATCTACTTTTCGTCTTCTCTTCGCCCATCCTTAATATATAGTTGATCCTTTCGTGTATATCCGAGAAGACGGTTGAACTTTTGCTGGTTTGAAGTAAACCTTTTTATTCCCAAAATACCTTCCGAACCATTTTTCCTTTAAAGTTAGCAAAGCTTTCAGTACACCGGGACTTTTACTAATATAAACCGCCAATAAGGACTGACCCTAGCCACTTTTCGTCTTCTACTCGTCCATTCCTTGAAATAGTCTCGATGCTTTCGTGGATGTATGTATATCCAGACCCCAAGCTCTTCTCATCGTCGATTACTTGATTCGAATTATACCCTACATGGGTGTCTGAAGTAAACTGGAAAACTTTCAGCCTCGTCTTCTCAACTCCTCGAGATCATTGCATCCATGACCTCGTTTCTTTAAATACTAAGCTGTCCTGGAATTTCTCTCTGAGTTGTCTAAATTATTCCATACAAAAATTTATGGATTTCTGTTCAACGAACTAACTTTTCTGATCTCAGCTTGTCGGTTTCATTTGTGATTCCGAGCCTTTAAATGTTTCGAAAATCAGTGAAGTGGGTTAAGGTGCTTGTGTAAGTTGCGACTAATTTCTTATAAAAATCTCATGTAGTTGCTATGTTATTGGCTGTAAATATTGTAGCTCGAAACTCAACAAATCCCATCGCCTTAGCGCGACCTAAGTGTCTCAACCATTGCCCTAATGGAACTCCACGAATCTCTCACATGCAATGCAGTTGCTATATTATTGGCTATAAATCTAGTAGAAGCTTATGCTCGAATCTGGGAAACTCGGGTTGTATACGGACTGTTTTCTTAAATCACGTTCCGAAACTGAATAAATCCCGAGAGCGATCCAAATGTCTCAGCCAATTCTTTCCATTGCCGGAATGTGAATTCCCTGAATTTGCAAAATTTCTTTAATTTATTTCAACCACATATGAGCTATAAATCAAGAGAGCCAAGCTCTTAGTACAAAATCCTATTAGACTGAAATATCCTAAAGCAACACCGAGATCCTAATAATATCTGCAATTATCGTATTGTCTTTCTTTTCTTTTTAATTCAGTTACTTTCGAACAACGGATCTTATTCAAAGAGGAACAAAACTTTGATGAGGAGGTCTAAACCGAAGGATGCTGAAAGAGTACCGATACATTTGCTCTTAATGCAGAATCTCAACAGACAGATAGCTGAAAGAAGGTCTGGATCCTGTTAATCTCTGTAGATTTCTTATTTTCTTTTTTTTTATGGCAGATTCTTTGGAACAACAGTTCTAACTCAGTGAAGAACCACGTTATAGATGAGCACGTCTAAACTGAAAACACTTCGAGATCCTGATAATATATACAATTATCTTATTTTCTTTTTCTTATGCAGATTCTTTGAAACAACGGATCTTACTTAGTAAGTTTACAAGTTTTATATGAGCTAAGGGATGCTGAAAGCGACATTTGTTTTGCAAGACCTGAATCCAAGCAATCATCCAAACTCTATATATTGGAGATTCTTAGCATATAGTCTCCTCAAAGAGCACCGAGAAGACACCCATGTTCTGAGAATACAGATAAAACAATAAATTTACACATGGGCTTCATTTAAACCTCGCAGTCTCTGTTTCTTTCATATTCCATAATCTCCAACCGCTGGTGAATTCTCCAACAAAATTTGCACTTCAAACAACACCCAAGCATTCAAACAAAGCCTATCAAACATAAGTTGACATTCCGCGTTATTGAGTATTTCCGATTTTCAAGTGGTACACGACAGATTTCCGCATCTACCAAGAACACGCTTTTCTCCACACCTAACTCTTTCGAACAATAATTACAAGCATTTCTACTTTGTTGACGCTAAGCGGTCGTCAAATTGAAGTCTCTTAATATGCGGCAATAATAAATTGGTTGCGAAAAATACACACGCCGAGAGTGCAAGGGTGTGGCAATGCGGAGGCTTGGGAGCGTACGAACTCCCTCGTAAAGCGTAACGGATGTGAGTTAATAAATTGAAGATTTCTGTTGAATATTGTGTGTGTGTGTGTACTTGAAAAGCGAAAACAAGCGACGGCAATAAGTAAATATAATATGACAACAACAATAATAACAACAAGAACAAAAGTGGCACAACAAAGATGAGGGAAACAACAAAATCTCAAACACTAATTAGAACGCCTCCAACACAAGTGGCACATATGTGTATGTATTTAGTTATAGGTGTAGGTATATACATATGTATCTAACAGCTTATGTATACATGTACACATTTATATGTTCTTTTTTATATATATTTATATATATAAAGCTCTGTAAAACTTCAATGGCTGACCTCAGCACCCTCATAAAGGCACAGAGCCGCTACACAACCACCCTTTATCATACTTCATGCTTGCAAGAATGATTTTTATATATAAATATCTATATACAACAACAAATGACCCCTGCCCTCATGCACCCTGGCCCCTTAGGTCGCTTTGTATTGATTTTTTTCAGATTTTGCTTTGTCAAATCTTTATAATATGTACATATGTGTACAATTTCTGTATATTTATTTTGATATACATATATATTTGTTTGTATATATATATAGCTATGTCCATCCGAACACCCGCTTTGACAGCTTGTCGGCTTTCAACAACATGCGTCTGCTGGCTAGAACCAGTGAATATCGAAATTGGGCCGACGTCGGCTATTGCTTGGCATCTAATAAAGAACTGTGTGTTTTTGTAGTTGTTGTTGTTGCTGTTATTATTTTGTGAATGGTACACGACGGCCGTCGTCGTCGTTAGGCCTACAAAATGAAGCTTTCAAGTGCGAACAACAAAGGCGACCAATACTACCGGACATAACAGCACTACAACAACAACAACAACAGTGAAGGCAATGTTTTCACTTACTCTTATTCCCTGCGGGCGCGCACATACAAATCCACATCCACATGTCGATAGCTTCTTATACAAGTCGCACACCCACAACCGCTACACCCAACCACAATCCCGCCAGCATGCTGCTCTGCACAGTCGGCTCGCAATCAATTGACACAAACAATGGCGACATTTTCCCTTAGCGTTGCACATATTTTGCAATTTCCTACCTTTGCTGCTGCAGACTCGGCACTCACGAGAGTATGAGGAATGAGAACTGCATCCCAACCGCACTGACGAGTGGAGCAGAGTCAACACTGGTTAGAACCCTGCTGCGTTGAACCTCCAAACACCGACCCCTCGCATAACAATGTGAAGTCTTCAAACCTCGAACTCCGTACCTCGTACCCCAAACTCCGCCACTCTAGCACCAAAGTCAGCACCGCGAACCCTACACTCAACAACCGAGCCCCAAAAACCCAGCTACGCAGCTTGCAACCCTCTGCAGTCCACCACACAACTGTACACACACCCATTTCGGGTAGTCCATTTGAAAGATTTTTTCCGGTCTGCATGGCTTTCATGCCTGCATGGCAGCGTCTCAATGACAATTCCGTGCGAGAAATCACAAAAAATGTCGAGAGTCGCTTGTGTAGTGGGTGAGGGCGCGCGCGCGTTCGCATTCAACAACATGGCGGCCGGCTAACACCCAGTCAGCTTGTAAAAATGCCACACTTTGTAAACTTTTTGAATTGGTCCATATGTTCAGTCAACGTGGTGCTCTTAATGAAATGTATTGAAGCCACAGCGCGCAGATGCACGTTCAAAGTGGACACGTGTTCGTCAATAAAGGCGTAAATCCGCTTTTGAATGCATTTAATTCAATAACAGAGCGGAAAGAAATGGATAAAAGAAATCACAAAACACAATAAAATGGCTTCCAGTTTAGAGGGGTGAGTAGCTGAAGTTGCTTTCAGTAGCTTAGATGTACTCCGCGAAAGTGTAGAATCCGCATTGAAGATAGAGCTCGAAAAAATCGACGAAGAACCCAACGACCTTCACTGTAGAACTTCCAGCACACATTTCCATAAATCTAAACCCAAGAAATGTGCGTATCTAATAATTTCGAAGATGGAGTTTGAAAACCACGACGGAGACCTCCACTGTAGACTTTCCAGCAGCCATCTTCCTAAATCAAGTCACAAGGAACTTGCGTACCAAGTAATTTTTGATGAAGATAAGCCCTTTTATTTGACACTTTCTTCACAAAGATTGATTTTTACCACTTTTTTTTTTTGAATTAAATATCTTGAAGTTCAATCTCGTCAAATTTCCATTATGTACATATGCCATCTATGTATACATATGTATTTTACAATATTTTATCAAGCATCCAAAACCCACAACCTTGTTATCCTTTAACCCGATGGAAAGGAACTTAAAATATTTTAAGACTAATCCAGTGCTTCTCTCGGTTTGCGAAGCCATTACTTTAAACTCCGAAGGATTTCTAGTCATCTTGACTTGGAAACTTGAAACCAACAACATTAATCCGTTTTGGTTTATCAATTTATTCTCCAGATTCGACCTCCTCACTTGCTCCACGTCACGAGTAGTTCAGCCAATAAATTCAAGAAAGGAATCCATGTGTCCGAGTACCTGCATCTGTTGAGAATTGGTCCACAAGGCAACAGACAATTTATGTGATAGATCTGGATCAACTAGACCGTCCATTATCCAATTGAACTTTTTCTATTCGTCCTCTTTTGTCTATGAACTCATTGAGATAAGACGCTTTCCTCTTTTCATTTTGATAATCTTCGCTTTGATCTTAGTACCAACCGGTCGGATGTAATTGTGTACCAATTCAGAGTCAAACTTATTTTCAAAAAAAAAAAAATTGTGTATTCTGAATTTATTCCCTATTAAAGCTTTAAGTTTCAATTTTCTGTTTTCCTTCGAGTTTAAGACATTAATATGTTCCAGAACCATTCTGGAATGTGATAGACTTAATTTCGATGCAAATGAGATCTCAACACCAGGCCCTCTCTGTTTTGATTTATGGTCAGTCACAGCACTTGAGTTCAATTATTTAATGTTTTAATCCTCCTGTCGACTATTTTTCCAAAAGAGACAAAAGCTTTCCTGAGTCGGTGATCGTTTGATTTTCAGCCAAACAGTTTTGACTCAACAAAGTTTTTAATTTTATAATACCAGATTGAAGAAGTAATTCAACAGTTTTTGAATATTTTGTAGTCCACTTTAGATCTTTGCCGGTCTTAAAAACTCTTAGGACCTTCTTAAAAGCTTTTAAAATGGAACAAAAAGCCAAGAAGCTATTACAATACAAAATTAAAGAAAAAATCCGAGGCTGTTTGAGGTTGCTTTAAGTTCTAAATCTTAAAAAAAAACTAATAAAAATCCATTCGTTGTCCAGGCCTAAAGCTCTAATACCCAGTCAAATTTATTAACTCAACTCTCATACAAAAATTTTATTTAGTGTCAAAGGCGCTCTATTGACAGTGGTGAGCAAACACCTGAATGCGCAACACATAAGCAGACTTATACATATCTATTCTAACAATATATATGGGTAAATAAACATATGTATCTCTCACAATATATTTTCATTACAACAACAATAGCAAACAACACGGTATTATCTCTCTTGCCTTTGGCTATATCTCTTTGGTAGCTACTAAATAAATACGAACATATGCACTGAAATTCAAAAATTCGCAAGGATATGTCAAAACAACAACAAAACAAATAATTCGTTTTAGAAATGAAACAACAATAATAATAAATGGTGAATAAAGAACATAAAAACAACGAAAAATTTTACTTCGGCAGATTTCGCAAAACGTAAAGCAGCTTTAGTTGGATAGCTGAGGTTAACATTTGAAAGGTGCCTTAATTTGCACCTTTTCTTTCGAGACCTTTTCTATTTCCGAGATAGTTTGGTCTGATGACTTATTAGTATAGCTCGAAAGCTGTTGCTACCACACCTACTTTCCATACAATTTTGAATATCAAAATTAGATTTTTTGACTACAGTGAACAACTCAAATAAATAAAAATATCGAACTAATGAACCCCTGATATATGAAAACTTTCGTCCTAAATTACTTTAGCTCAACCCTTGATATTCGACCTTCGAATGAACTACCGGATTGCACCTTTAGCTGAATAGATTCCTTAATTTGCACCTAAATATTATTTAGTTTGATTCGATGTTTGATCATAGGTCATCGTTAGTATACATAGCTCGAAAACAGAATAAAGGGGATAGCAACCACGCCTCCTTTCCATCAAATTTTGAATATAAAACTTAAGAGTATTTAACCACAATGAACAACTAGAATATACATAAATAAAGATATCGAAATGATTGAGCCCGTGATATAAAGCAACCTTCCTCCAAACTGATAGCTGAAATTTATACCTAACTCCATACACTGAATATGGGGATCCTCGTTCTTCGGGTTGACTTTATACCGTATATATCGAGACTTATATAAGATTAATTAAATTAATATATTAATTAATTCAATTAATATATTGATTAATTAAATAAAGCGAGTATATTTTTGGACCAAAATGAGTTTCGGTACCAAAATTCTAGTGATGTCTTTACTTAATCTTAATACTACGAATATGAGGATTTTTAGCCTACTGGTGGAATATATCGCTCATTATGCGAGACAGCTTTATAAAATCAGACGAATATGTTACTTTTAATATTATGTAAGGTGTTACCAAAAATTAACGAAATCGGTCTATATCTTCCCTAGGTTATATATATCGAATACGAATATAGCCATATTTCCGGTTGACATTATAGCTTCGATTTAGGTCAAAATTTTAATAAAATTTGGTGAAAATACAGATAATATTAGTTGGAGTCAAAAAAAGTAAAAGTTGAAATCGGTCCCGAGCTTACATATACTGAATATGAGTACAAACCTATTTCCAGTAGGCTTCATACCGCATACTCCTGTCAATATGTGAGTTATTTGAATAAATATACGAAATATTGTTACGATAAAGGTTATGTGAAATGGTGTTAAAAAATAGAAACTCGTTCAAAAGCTCACCCTAGCTCCCAAAACCCAGTATAGTGATATACTTCCATCCGGTTGATTTTATACAGCATATTTTAGTTTATATGTCAGATATCTGAGAAAATTTTGGTGAGCATTAGTTAAGTTACATGGGTTTTGTCGCGTAAAAAATGCGTATTTTCAATATTTTTTTTTCATGTAAAGAATAATTTCTGAAATTTTCAAAAACAAAAGTAAAACTCCTCCATTGCGACGTCATTTTCGGTGACCCCTTGGAAAAAAGGTGCGTCCGCGTTGGCAGCATAACTCCTAACTGGATCATCAAAATGAAAAAAAAAAACAAAAATAAGTGTTTTAGGTAAGACCACAATCTCGTGCTTGAACGAAGGAAGGACAAAAAAATTGAAAATTGGATTTTTTACAGAAATTTTTCAAAAAAAATAAAAATTTCGGTCAAATTTGCTTGACATTTTGTTTTTCTAAACTAGTTGTAATTGAAAAAAAAATAAAATCCTTCGTTCAAGCACGAGTAAATTGTATCTCCAACACCTGCTCAAAATTTCATCAAGATCGGTTGAGTAGTTTTCGAGAAAATTTTACAACCGACTTTGAAAACACGGTTCCGAGAAAAACGCGTTTAAAGTTTTGAGTAACAATAGTACTTGACTTGGAGCGCACACCTTCCAAAGGCTGTATCTACGAAACTATAATATTATTCGAATCGAAAATAATTGAAAATTTAGGACAATATTCTTGAGATGTTGTATAAATTACTAAGCCAAAAAACAAAAAATCGATTTTTTGAATCCAGAAACCCATGTAACCCCTTAAGTGGATATCAAAAACGGTTGAAGTCGACTCATAATTTCTCCAACCCTCCATATAATGAATAAAATGATATACTTCCCTCCGGTTTATGAATATAATGAGTAATTGCTGCGTATAACGGTATTGCTGCATATAATGAGTAATATCTGAGCTAACTTAATGAGATTTGGTGAGTATACTTTGCTTGATTTTATTAGACAAATAAGTACCGAAAATGGATACAAATCGGTACATAACTTAACCTATTCACTCATACAAGGTATATAGTGATTTTTCTCTTTGCGGTTAGTAAAATGTAATATATATTGGGTAATAAACAGATATATCAATAAAATATTTGTGAGAATAAGTAACTTGGTAGTTGACAATTTGATGGAAGGAAATTAATAAAATTCGAACAAATGTTGCCCTAACTTCCATACACCGCATATGGTTATATTATTATCTCCGGTGGATATAATCCCATATATGTACATATATCGGTTAGTATAAGAGATATCTTAAAGAAATTTGGTGATAATAAGAAACTTTTTATTAAGTTATATTGTACTAAAAATTAGTAAACTTTCGCTAGTTCTCACATATCGAATATAAGGTTCTTCGTGCTGCCGGTTGTTTATAACCAATAATTCAGTTAATTTATAAGTTATCTTAAGAAAATTTTGTGAGAATGTTCTGCTGAACATAGTAGTTTAGTACCGAAATTAGACTATAGCGGTCTATATTTTCTCCTAGCCTCCATATATAGAATATACTGATTTATTAGAGTTCTGTCAACTTTAGGCTGGATATTTTGATTTTTATTCTATCTTAATGAAATTAGTGGGATAAGTTGCCTATACTATAGGTTAAAATGGTACCAAAAATAAGCGCAATCGGTTCAATATAAAATTTTTCATAATTTTTTTGAAGAAATCTTGAAATATTCGGAAATTTCGCAATCCAACTGACATAACCTAAAAAGTGTGCGGAAGAAAATCGCATGGCTGCCTGCCTATGCGCCCATTGCAATGGGCATTGTGACGCTAATAAATATACCTTATTGTTGTTTACTTCTTTCAGTTTTCCGCTTGTTTTTGTTGTTGCCATAGCGCAATTATAACGAAACCCCGTTGCGACAAAACGCGCGCTAAGGTCGTCGCCATGGATTGGTGTGGCTTACACATTGAAAGAACGCGCGCAAAAAAACGAGAAGAAGTGGGTTGGGCAAAGCAGAACTGATGATGGAAGTGACTGACGCTAAGGGTTTGTAAATAATTGTATATATGTATGTATGTGTATATATATGTAAGTAAATAAGCGTAAGTACATGAGTATGTGACTGACAGCGTCTACTTGAATGCAATCGTCTTTATTTACGTTTACATTTTAGATATAACGCTTATTCATGTTGTTGTTGCGTGCAAAAGTGCTGACAGCGACAGCTTTGAGCTGACGCTCTACTATGCTGGCATGTAATTGTTGTTGTTGTATTTATCTCGCATCTTTTTTTGCACATTTCTCAATTGACAAATCAAATCATCATCAGCGACAACAACTGCAACAACAAGAACTACTTACTGCATTCTATTTACAATTTACCGTTAGACGCACAAAAGCCTCCATCAGCGCTCGAACATACACTGAAAGCTGCTTTTGAGCAACAACAATTGTCAGCACACCCTCTGCTTGACTGCCTAAAAGTAGACCTCCTTGTGCTCGAGTGCCAACTGTTAATCCGCCTAGCATCCTACTACTACCACTACTACTACCGCTAGATCCTTGTGGCGTTCATCCAGGCACAGCTTTTGTGCAAATAAATGCGCTTTGTTGCGGCTCATGTTGATATTTACCGTTGCTGTACGCTCGCTTTGTTGTTGCTTATATTGTTATCTTCCATTTTTCATTACACCGTAGAATTTGTATATTTTTTTCGCGCCAAGCAAAAATCTTGCCGAGGAAAAAAAACATTCCATTCCATACAAATGTATGTATGTGGGACTAAGTAGAAATTGCACAACTGGCAAAATTGAAGTAATTGAAATGCGCTCGAGACGTTGGCACAGTGGAACGCATTGGTGAAAATTTGCAGATAAAATTTTTTGAAAAATATTTTTCGTAGCGAGGAACGCTTTCAAATATATTTTTTTCACATTGGCTAATTTTCTGTCTTTGGGAGCTTTAAGAGCCTTAGAAGAACTGTCTTTAAGATTCTTACTAAGTGATCAAATGCATTGAATGTACTGACAACATTGACTTTCACTGGTTCTGAGCACTAAAGCATTACTTCGCAGCTTTTATCATCCCGAAAGCTTTTAAGCTTGTAATTTCTTGAAGCTTTCCACTTCCGAAACTTGCATCTAAAGCATTTCTTCAGTATAGCTTCGAAGCTTTAAAGCTTCCAGGAAGCTTGAAAGCTTTTACCAATTTAAAGCTGATCCACTTCCGCAACGTGCATTTAAAGCATTTTTTCACTCTGACTTCGAAGCTTTCCAGTTTCCAGAAAGCTTTTAAGCTTATACTTCTGTGAAGCTTTCCACTTTCCAAAGCTTGTAAGCTTGTACTGCTTTGGAACTGATCCATTTCCGAAACTTGCATTCAAAGCATTTGTTCAGTCTAACATCGAAGCTTTCCTGTTTCCACAAAGCTTTAAAGCTAACGTATTTGAAGCTGATCCACTTCCGAAACTTGCCAAAATATATGCAGTATAGCAAGATTTTTTACTGTAAATCTATGTACATCTCTTCGTATATAAAACTCGGCGATACTAGAAAGCTTTCACTAAGAATAATTGATAGATTTCAAAGAATAAAAAAAAAATAACTCTACCTTAAAATCAGTCAAAAATTTCAGATTTCTCTCGAGTAAACCAGAACAAAACGTACCGTTATAATACCTGAAATCTCCCAATCATAGGTTTTCTAGAAAAAAGTACAAGGCAACCAACTTCAGGAAGTTCAATAATCCCGACCACAAATGCTTTAATACCGATTATTTACTTATTCTATAAAGATACTGACCATTGCCGTCCGAAAGATTTCTTTCGAGCATAACGTCGTCAAATATCATGTTTAGCTCTTCAGTCCGGTTTGTAATCCAAGATAAAAGGAGCTCACTTGGTTTTTAGAATATTTATTTGTAACTTCAGCTGTCCGAGTAACAGCAGAGAACGTGTAATATAGAGAAGGTCCAATTGCGGACCAGCGTGTGAATTGTCAAAACCTAACAAAACACGATGAGCGTGTTTCACCTCAGCCAGCTCGGAAGGAGAAATTTTAACAGCGTCACGTTAACATTGCTGAGCATTAAATGAAAAATATGCTCAGAGATTTACATTTCTATTATATCGGAATGTTAGCCCGTTTGCATATATATTGATACATTTATATGCAATCATATGTGCTAATAAATATGATATTTATTTATGATTGCATGCAAAATTTATTCAATTCAAATAAATTATGCGATTTCAGAGGCATATTTGTCGGCATGTTTAAGCGGACCTACATATGAATGTAATGTTTTAAAATAATATACCTACTTTCATAAAAAATGCTTTTATTTTTATATTAAATGCATTTCTTACAATACTAAAATTAACTACATATTTCATTATATGAGACTTGTATATACATACATGTGTATACCTAGATATATGCAAAAGCGCTTACGTACATACATACATATGTAGATGCATATGTATGGACATCTTCCAAAATTCGTATTGTCTCGTTATCACTTATCAGTGAAGGTCATATGCACACATTGTTACATATGCATATACATAAATATGTTTGTATGTCATTGACGAACAAGTAATGCATACACAAACTTACATTCGCATATGCGTACACGTAAGTTTGTCACCATCACAAAAAATCAAAAGTATTTTCTACAAAAACAGCAAGCGCCTCAAACGCATAAGCAGCATCACAAGTCAATAGGGCAGCCAATCAACGAAGCCAAATTTTGTAGTACATACAACAAAACCATTTTCATTCATGAACGCAAGCGCACATTCACTTGGCAAAGTTGCTTCATTCATAAAAGCAACGCCATACACACCTCCCTGCGCATGCCATGTCTACAAACGGCTTTTCGCGACGATGACAAAAATCATAAATTGAATATTTTTCTAATGTTCCCTCCAGAAGGAAAATTTACAACATCGCAAAAACCTAGGTACAAAAATGGCAACGTAGCCTTTTAAAATATTTTTCAGCAAAAATTCTGATTTGAGGCTCGCAAAAATTTATGTCGATATGTTTGCATGCTCATACATATTCATACATATTTACGACAAGCCGATTTTCTACCAACAACGCAATGTTGCGTCGTTTTGACGTCGCGCAGGCGGCCATCAAACCTTCGACACATCGAGCTTTACAGAGGCGTTTCAAGTGATCCCTCCCTAATTATAAATGCGCTAATTATGTATTGTATAGTATTGACCTACAATTAGCAAATACAAATAATTAAATGTATTTAAATATTCTACCAATGTTTTATGCCATATTTCAATGTACTACGACTGATTTCTGTAAGAATCAAGACATAAAAATTCAAACGATAACATGAGTTGGGGACCTGGACCCCTTCCCTTCGAACGTGCGACACTGCTTTGACTTGAGAACAAAAAATCACAATTTGCGGCCATTCGTTGTCTGTGGCAACGAAGATTTTACAACGAACCATGAGGCTCATGTTTACGCACATATGCATGTAAACAAATTTACAAACATTATGCGTATGGTTCTTTCGATTTTGTTTACATGCACACATAATTACAAATTATGCGCCAACTTTTATTCTTTTGGTATATTATCGAAACTTTTAATAACCAAAGAAAATAAATATTCATATGTATGCAGTATATAATTATATTATATTTTAACATATGTATATAAAATAATTATTTCATTATATACTTCAAAGCATTTTATGGAATAAATCATAAAGTTTTGCATATATACGTATGTACTTTGATATTAAATGTAAATGAAATTATATAGCGAGTCGTTTGCGCACTGTATATAAGCGAATCTGTAAGCGTACAGTTATTAACATTCAAATTAACACAATTTTTCTCATTTAACACTGAAACCGCTCAATTCTGCTATTTTCGAGTGCGCTGATGTTAAACCTGTGGTGAAACACGCTAATAATTTTCTGTGGTGAAACACGCTCATCTTGGCGAGTACCCCTGCGAAAAGAGGACCACTTTGACAATCGGCACACCATGAACCTTCTCTATATTTAACGTTCTCTGGTAACAGTCAACAAGGTAAAGAGAGAACCAATCTATCAAAACCTTCCGAAGAGCATTCAGCGGCACTTCATATGGATCAAATATCAGGTTTACATCTGCAGTGTGGTTTTGAAGCTAAGATAAGACGAGCTTACTTGGTATTTAGAATCTTTCTATGTAATTTTATCGAATAACGGTCATCAAAGTGAGAAGGGGACCGGCATTTCAAAACGTTACGGAGAGCAATCAGTGATCACAAAATCCGAAATTCTAAACATGAGCTGAAGCTACGAAGTTCGGTACCAGATCTTTTCTTAATATTCTTTCGAATTTGGTTTAGTACCAAAGTTCATGCCTAGAGAACTTTCCGTTAGAGGAATAGACAAAAAATAAGGCTTAATGAAAGTCTCTAAACTCAAACTATAACTAAAATTCAATCCACGGCCATCCTTAGATCCCTAAAAAAAACTGGGAGCACCTGAAGCTCCGTAGTCCACACTAAATCGAGTCTGGTACCACAGCTGCACAACTCGTATCTTCTTTCAAAGAGTTCCAAAGTAATACTTTTCCTTGCCTTTTGCGCTCCACTGTGCTAACGCCATTTTGAAATCCTCCTCACCCGTGCGTTCCTCTAGAGCACTTTTTTATTTTCCATTTTGATTGTGATTTGGTCGCGTAATTGAGACTTCAAATGCAGCTTATCCAGCCGCATTGCGTCGTCATCTTCGAATCAACCACAGTCAGCACAACAACACTCACTGAAAACGACCGACCGCCCGCCAAGCGCACGTACATTTGCGTACAAGCGGCATCCCCACTCGATGCCAACTCAGCCAGGACCCACCCACCTATCAATGTCAAAGCCTCGAGTGGATCTCTACACACACACACATATATATTAAATTTTTTTGTGTGATACGCCTGACGTTTGCAAATGGCCGAAGTGCTTGCCAGCAAACACAGCGAACCGGCACGTACACATAAACGTACGACCTCCCACCTGCTTTGCCGTCAAGTGCCAGGCTCTAGCGAGACCCAATCTCCATTACAAGTGTGCGCTATTCAATTTTCTTCGCCCAGCAGCATTAGAAAGGGGTCATTGTACCCCACCCACACACAAAGCTTTACTTAGCTTATTGACGCTCACGCTCACTCTTTCCCTCTTAGGAGCTTTTATCTTTGCACGAGCAACGACTATTTATATTTGCATTTGCATTTTAACAGGCAACAGGCGGATTAATTTGCGTCAGCCACATGCCACTTGACGTTAACCCAACGCTAAAATCCCCACCCGATACCGCCACACATACATACATACAGACATTTGGCAACCAACGTCACTGGCACTCGAGCTTTCAGCGAGTCACTTAACGCTCTTACCACCCACGAACCGATGGATGCACGAGTATGTGTGTGTATCTCGTAGTTGTTCAAGTATTTTTGCAGTAATTAAAATGTGAAATCTCATCGCTTTCCATGTTGACTTCTACACGCTGCTTGAAAAACACTTAGCTGCAAGCTGAAGCGGTTGCGAACAATATTCGAAAAGATGGTAGCTTTGGTGGGCGGTGGTAACACTCAGGTTACGTAGAAATGAAATGTAATGAAGCTGGAAATTGTGATTTTCTTAGGAAAGTAGAAGGAAATATTGTTTACAGAGGATGAGTTTGATATTTTTGTGCTTGATGAACCCAGAAAATGAGAAGGAAGAAAGAGCATAAAGATTGTAAAAAACTGGCTTCATGCTTCACAATGTAGTGCAAAGCTTTGTGAAAGCTTCATAATTTACAAAGCTTTTAAAAGTTTTATGAAAGTTCCAAAATTAAGTTTCATAAAAGCTTTACATTTTACAAAGCTTTTAAAAGTTTTATGAAAGTTCCAGAATTAAGCTACGCGGAACTTCATAATATACGATGTTTTTATAAGCTTTATGAAAGCTCCGTAAATAAAATGTTCCAAGAAGACTTTCTAAAATATCAATTAAAATTAATGACGTGAGATATAGAGACACGCAGTAGACAAATTTTAATAAAAAAAATAATTTTTTTAATACAAAATCTGTTAGTATAATCAGAATAAAGCTAGATTCATTGCTGAAAGATGTTATTTAATCCAAAACAACCACTTAAGAACACATTTTTTCCATGAAAGAAATTTAATAAATTAACTTTAATAAGTTCTATTAAAGCTCGCTAAGAAGCTGAGTAAAGCTTTACTTTATTAAATAGTGAACTTCACTGTCTATTGTTAACTATGAAAGCTTAAAAAGCTTTGCTGAAAGATGTTATTTAATAATAAACAGTCATTTAAGAGCGTTAACTAATTTTTGTAGTAATTTGAAAGCTCACTAAGAAGCTTGATGAAAGCTTTTATTAAAAAGTGAATTTCGAAGCTTTCGAATGTTTCGGAAGGGCAGTTGGACCTTTTAATTTGTTCTAAAGCTTTACAACGAATTCCTAAAATTCTTAAAAGTCACAGTCCGCAAAGCTTTAGTAAATTGTTGATATAAATTTAATTTTTACAAGTTGTAAAAGCGTTTAAGAAATCATCCATTGAATCATCATAATAATTATTAAACATTTTTTGTAAAAGAGTATTAGAGAGTATTGAAATTTTGCAAACTACGAAAGCTAACGAAAGGCTTTGTATAAGAAAACCAAATTTTTCAATTATCAAATTATACTAAATGCCAAGTCATGAGTCAGCATAACTGAATACCTAATGGAGAATGGCGACTAGCAATCAGTATAACAGGATGTGACAGGATAATGTAAATTGACATACGTATGTATGAGTAAATGAGTATATGAATATACATATGTAAAGACATCAAATGTACGAATATCCTTGTGACTTATGTAAATTTATCCAATTATCCGGATGACAATTTGCTAAAATTAAGAGAAGGTTTCGTACAGCTTACAGTGTTTAAGTGAAGGCATCACACCAGTTAATGGACGCTTACGTTTTATTTTATAACAATTCTAAAATGAATTCTTTCAAGGGTGGAAATAATCTGGAGTTCTATAGTATACATGAGCACAGTTGTTTTGATTGAGTAAGAACAATACGACTTCGGTCTTTGAAAAGCTCTAATAATAGGATTTTCATCAAAATTATTAAAAGCTTTTAAAGCTCTACTATTGCCATTATATGCACATAGCTTCCCTGGAATTACATTAAACTTGTGAAAGCTTTAAGGAACATTAAATTCTTACCAAAAGCTACTTTAGATTACCAATGAATCAATTAAAATATAAGTTTATATACATATAAAAGTAAAGAGTTTTTTACAGAGGTCCATATCTAACTAGGGTATTTTATATGTGAAAATATAAATGCAAAAAAGCTAACCGTTCCGATTAAATATAAAGCTCCACAGGCTCAAAATCTGTAATCTACTAATTCTAAGGTACTATAAATATATTTGAAATGCATATGAATTTAATATGCTTGCGGCAAAGCTTTCGAAGAAACCATAAAAGCTTTCTTATAATAATAGTTTTAGTTTTAATTCTACCTCAACAAAAACGTCTTCTTATTATCAAAATTATATTCTGTTTATACTTATAGCTTTAAAAAGTTCTATTGCAGTTTTAAAAAACTATAGACACTGTAAAAAGAAAAGTATATTAAAAATATACAAATTTAATACCACAAGAACCAATTCCTGTTTATTAATAAAAATTTAATTTTTGGAAGCTTTAGAACTTTAAAAAGCTCTTTTACAATTTGAAACCCACTTTACGCATTCAATTTGTAAAGCTTTCATTAGCAATTCCTGTTCATTAATAAAATTTACTTTTTGGAAGCTTTAGAGCCTTAAAAAGCTCTTTTATAATTTGAAACCCACTTTACACATTCACTTTGTGAAGCATTCATTAGCGCATAACTCAAAAACATATGACAATGACTCTTCTTGTCCAATTTGCTACATTTCGAATTCAAAAATTAAGTGATTTGGCGACCTGATTGCCATCCTAACTCATTCAACCAAACGTCAAACGATATTTACAACGCTCAAGATCACCAGCAACGATAAAAACAAAAGTGAAATATATCATTTACACTCGACTACGAGTACCGCTAGAAAACTCAAAACTCAACTTGGCGACCTGATTGCCATCCTAACTCATTCAACCAAACGTCAAACGATATTTACAACGCTCAAGATCACCAGCAACGATAAAAACAAAAGTGAAATATATCATTTACACTCGACTACGAGTACCGCTAGAAAACTCAACACAACCTCAACTCCGACCACCTTACTAAGCCAGCAGCGTATAGATTACAATGCATTGTTAAGAAAGGCACAGTCAATTGTCCGCGTTGAAATACGATACGCTTTAGCGGCACGAAAACTCCGACAAAAAGCCATATGCGCCTGAGTGGCTGGACCAATGTGGACCGTATGATTAGCCGTAAACAAAAATACAGTGTGTAGCTAAGTAAATGGGGATATACATATGACTATGTAGAACAATGAATAGCGCAAATGAACGCAGCGAGGATCAATGGCACCAGCAGGATCAGCGAACGTCAGAGCGAGGCGATAAAAGGAAGCAGGCTTTTGCGGAAACTGTGCACACGCCTACGGCAGCACATGATATTTCGCCTTTTATTGTTATTTTTTCTTGAATTAAAATTGTTGAATAATTTTCTCTTTTGTCAAACGCGGATTATGACAAGCGTCCCCCTCTATTTCGGCGCATTTAAAAGCGGTACACTTCAAAGTAGTCTAAATGGCGGTAGTTGAAGAGCTAATAATGTTAGCTTGCGGGGGCTCTTTCTTGTTGTTAGTCTCAAGCTTTGTGTGAAATCTTAAATTATTTGTATGAGTTCTTTAACCCTAGTTTTAAAATTGTAAAAATATATTAAATCAACAAAAAAAAATATTTAAAAAATATAAAAAATAAGTCTAAAAAATAAAACATAGAATATTAAAATAAAGCGCCAAAATCTAAAATGTAAAATTAAAAAAAATTATATTATATATAAACTAATAGAACATAGAAAATAAGAATACATAGAACATAGAATGTATAATTTAGAATGTACAAACTCTAAAACATAGTTTATTAGAAATAAATAAAATAAACCTTTGAGATAGAAATAAAAATCTGAAACATAGAACATGGAATACGGTTTGCTGTAAATAGAAAAATTTAGTAAGTCAATTAAAGATATTGCTGTAATAGATAAAAGGCTGTGGAATGAATTTGGAGTACAAAATGTAGAAAATAAAATATGCAAAGTCGGCTCTAAAACATAGAATATATTAAAAAATAATATAAACTATTCTATAATATAGAATATTATAGAACAAAGAATTTTTAGAGTTAAATATAAAGAATGTTAAATAAAACATAGAATTGTGAAAAAACACAGAATGTCGATTCTTAAGATGACATAATATGTATAAGAATTATAAAAAATAAAACTATTAAATACTATAAAAGTAGAATTTAAAACTGAATGTGAAGAACAAACATAGAAAATATGGTTGATGTGTATAATAGTGAAACGTTTAAGCATATGACATAAAAGTATTATAACCTAGAATAAAAATTATAGTAAACAATATATCAAGTGCAAAACATAGAATATGGAATTTGGAAATTACATTCCAAAATATAGAATAACAACAACATTAATAAAATGTTTATATTTATAGCATAAAATAACAATTGGATAATGTGAAAAACCGAACATAGAATTGCAAATAATAAACCAAATCAAAAAAGTCGATGGAAATGTAGAAATATAATACATAGCACAAATAAAGTAAGTTACTATATGAAGACTGAACATAAAATATGAAATAATTGACATAGAAGCGATAAAATCTCTGTAAATGCTATAAAAAGTAGAATTCAAAGCAGAATGTGAAGTAAGAAAGATAGAAAATATGCTTTATATGTATAATAGTGCAATATTTAAGCTTAGGGCATAAAAATAGTATAACATAGAATATAAAACATAGAATATTAAAGGTACAAAATATATTATTAAACATAGAATAGAAACAACATAAATAAATTCCACATATTTATAGCATAAAATAACAATTGGATTGCGGAAAACTAAACATAGAACTATAAATAATAAACATAGAATCAAAAAAGTCAGTGGAAATGTGGTAATATAAAACATAGAACAGATAAAATAAATTAATATATGGAAGACTGAACATAATATATGAAATTATTAACATAGAATCGCAAAAAATCTCTGCAAATATATAAATATAGAAGATAGAACCTACCAAATAATAGATAACTTCTTCAACTTTATCGCGTGGGACAAAATGAACTGTCGGTTCTCGAACATAGAACATAGAATTTAGACTAAAAAGTTGGTGAACATCAAAATAACAGAAGGAATCTCAATATTTATTTTTCAATTTCATTTTGAGTAAAACGAAATAGTAAATTCTCGCAAATAGAAAACATCGCCGGAATTACAATCTAAAGATGTATAGTAGAATGAACTTTCAAATATTGAATTTTGGTATTATATTATAAAAAAAAAAAACATAATTTAGTTCCAAAAATATGTCCAATTCAAATAAAAAAAAATCATAATTCTTAAATCCTTTACACCCTGTTGTGTTCTACTTTTCCTCCTTGGTTTAATGTCCTGATTAAATTCCAGGAATTTTATATAAGCAAAGACAAAACGTTTCTTCCTACTTTTTCATACTATTAGCTCTGAAACTGTAACATCCTTTAGTCAGGATAACGTTACAGGGTGTTTCAGATGAAAATAAATTTTCCGTATCCTTTTTCTCAGCGTTTTCCTGTTTGCGGCGCCATCTAGTGCACATTAGTGGTAACGAAATTGTGGTCTGGACTATCAGAAAACATGTCCTTGCCACAAAAGAGAACTATTTACTCGCCTTGCGTTCCACAAGTCAAGCCTTCCAGCATACACACGGCGACTGCTACGCTTCCAGTGATTTCGCCAATGCAACCAAGCCACAATCGAATGTCATATGAGTCAGATGGCAGCGAACAGCGACCGCAAGTGCATTCAATCAACGCAGTGACGACAGGAGACAGTGAAAATATTTGCGTAAGGACAATAGCACGAGAGGATAAGCAAGCGAGTGAATTTGTGAAGAGTATAGAAAGTATATTGTTGTTGTCAAATCATAGCTAAATGTCAACAAAGCAATTGTTATTGTATTCATAACTGACAGACTCGCGACTGAATTGGCTGTTATTTGACAACAGGCGGAGAATAGTTGCCAAAAAGCAGCATGAAAACAAAGTGAATACAATAATCAGCAATCAGCAGAGTAGACAAAAGGAAGCGAAAGTAAGTAGCAAGCAAGCAAGCAACCACCCAACCACGACGGCAACGAAGTAACGCAGCAGCAGCAGTAGAAATATAGCAATATTGTAGCATACACTCAGGCGCTGTCAGTAGCTGTTTAGCAGGAAACGCTGCAAATTTATGCGTGTAAAGTGTAATAAACGTAGCGAAAAATTTTTTTGTGCAAGTAGTGAGCAGTGAATTCGATGAATTTTTTGTAACATTTAAAATATTTATTTAATAAAAAAATAATTTTTCAAAAAAATTTCATAATATAAAATTATCAGCAAAAATTTTGTTGGAAGTGACGAAAAAAATTACATAAAAACTTGCGGCATGTCAGCAATGTCATTGAGCAACTGTAAGGCGTAGCTACAACAACAAGTTGAGCAGCTGTTAAAAAAAAGCAACAGCAATAGCAACAAAAACAACAGCAGCAACGAAACGTAACGCGATTACATAAATATTAATTAACATAAAAGTAGAGTTAAAGGCGTTCGATCGAAGTCAACGCACAGCACAGCAGCGTGTAACCAACCACACACATACAAACACAAGCGTAGAGCATAAGGCAGTAATGACAGCTTGAACATATTGATTGCACAACAACAAGTTAGCAAGTTAAAAAATTACAATTGAATTAAAAAGCAGTGATATAAAGACTGAGTGTTAAAAATTTTGTAAAATTTGTTGTAAAACAACAAAAAATTTTGATTAAAAACTTATAAAAAAACAACAATAACTAATTGTGAAACAAAAAAATCTAGAAAACACTGCATACGCTTCAAGGCAAATAAAAGTAACGCGCCCTATAAACATCTGTAAACACAGTAAATTACAACAACAAACGTAAAACAACAACAAAAACTGCTAAAAAGACATCAAAGAGGTAAGTTCAGCACTACATATTATAAATAGTTGTATAAAATTATAGTCAAAAACTAGTTTTACTAACATACGCAGCTGTAGCATGTATTCTACGACAGCAATGCTCCTAAAGGTATACTACTAAATGCAAATAATATCTTTTGAGAAGGTTATTGAAGCATGAAATGTTTAAGTAAGCATCAGAAATATGTATTTGATACGAAATTTATGGAGAACAAGTTTCAAAATATTGAAAAATATGATTAATCAAATAATTTGTTGCCTAGTTTTAGGCGTTATTAAAAATTTGTGAAATTTATGAACTTAGTTTGGAGCTAGTTAGGAGCTTATTTATAGAACCACTCCTAAAAGTATACTACTAAATACAAAAAATATCTTTCGGGAAGGTTATTGAACCTTTAAAAGTTTAATCAAACGTCAGAAAGAATATTTAATGATTTTAAATTTAATTTGAAGCAAAATTTAATAAGAAAAAATTTGAAAATATTGAACAAATATATTTGATCAAATAATTTGTTGCCTAGTTTTAGGCGTTATTCAAATGTAAAATTTATTAACTCAGAGCTTGTTCAGTGTTAAAACCTAAACCTTTGGAGCTTGTTAAGTGTTAAAATCTAATATTTTTTGTCACCTTGAGGACTAAGTTTGTATTATGTACCCTCTAAAGCTCAACCCACACCGGATTAGTCAAAACGTCTTTGACTAATAAGACACAAAAACGTATTTTGCTCTAACCCACACCAAGCGAGCATGCGTTTATGTCTCGTCTTGTTTGGTGTGGGTTGTCGCATATGAAGCTATGGAATGTTGTCGTATCAGACAAGAAGAGACGTCTTGCCTAATACGGTGTGGGTTGAGCCTAAAGGTTAAAGACTTCTAATAAAATAAAAGAACTTCGATTTGTCAATATGTACTTCTTGTTTCCCGACCCTTTTCGTATAATAAAATGCATATAACTCTCTGTTGAACATGCCGAAAGAGTATGTAGTATGAAAATAGATCCCTATTAGAAGAATATAACCAATCCCGGAACTATTGAAACTTCAACCGAAATTTTAGAATCCTTCAGGCAGTCAAATTTCGGTCCTGGGTCTTTTAGAATTGCTTTCGATTCTAATTCATTGTAAATGTAGAAATTAAGAAGAGGGTCGACTCCTTAAAATACCGGTATTGAAATCCTGCGATTAGAATTCCCACCATTTGTTAGAAGTGTAATTGTTCTGAAATCCGGTTGGATGGAATTGTTTCCAAGATTTGAAAAATGTTTATAGCGTCCTCTCCGTGGAGCTACCATAATCAGTATAAAAAAAACTCTTACCATGTCTCTTTTAGAATCTATAGTAGTAAAATGCTCAGAACAAGTCCTGAATCATTATAGCTTGTTCGATAATATTGCAATGGTGGTAACATTACAATGTCTTCACCATAACGAAAGAGTGCTATTGATCGAAACCAGATCGATAAATCTAAAAATATACACATACAGCATACGATAGCTAATCTATGATATATAAACTACATTCATGACCAGGGATATATTATAGCCAGTACTTTTGTACTTTCTCTCTTCCAGAATCTACCAATTTTTATGTAATCTGAAGAACCTTACGCCTCTTCCAGTATATGTCTTTTGTTTATTATTGTGAGACTATTTTGCGGAATCTATGTTCGATAAAAAGATCCTATCCTGAGTCGGATCTAGCTGTGAACAAATATCATCTATTATATTCCTGCTACCTACCTCCTAGAGGTAAAAAAGCTAGGAATATAGGGGCTCCCTACTTAATCAAGTATATTTTTGTAGAGAATTGTGGCCCTGCCACTGAACTGTCCAAAAACTTTGCTGTTGTGGCGAAATAGAGCTCCAAAAGCACAGAAAAATCGGTGGAAACTATTCGAGCTAGAATTAAAGCTTCGATTGTAAGCTAATCCCGTAGGCAATAGATATCCCTGCTGAATTCGATAAAACATTACTATGAATAGTATGATTATAATGATTAAACGGAACCAACCGAGTTCGGAAGATTTGGAAATGACCTCCCTTCTCATCAACCAACGGTCGCTCGTAACTTATAATTATCAATATTTTATAAGCACATAACCTGTCCCTCCTTTATAAGAAATCCTGCTGCTTCCACAAACATTTTCGAACTAAATTCCAATTAAAATTACTTTGAACATTGCAAATAACTGTAATAGTACTTAAAATTTATGAGTTTACATACGAAATAACCAAACAGCACACAACCCATTCGAAAATGACAGGCCAATAAAAAGGGTAGGGTGAGTCTACTAGAAATAGGTGGTGTGAGTGACAACAAAATATGGATAAAGTTTTAATGAAATAATGCGGCGTAAAGTGAAGGCGGGTCAAATGTGAATAATCGCTACAACATGTGGTCAACTATTAAGCTGCCAAAAGGGGTACAAAAAATATTAAGTGACCCTGTGGGGAAAATATGAATATGTTTTAAAAAATGAAAGAAAAATATAAAGATGTGATTAGAAGAGTTTGTTTTGAAATATTTAAAAAATTTAAATTAATATTTAACTTTTTATCAAAAAAAAAAATTTTAACTTGAAGAAATATTTTTTTTAATTTGAAAAATATATTATTTTTTTATTTGAAAAATTTTAAATTTTTTTTTAATATTTGAAAATTTTAAATTATTTTTTTATTTTTTTTTTAAATTTCTACAGTATGAATAAATTTTTGAAAACTTTTTTTTAGAAATTTAAGCTTTCTAAAATAAATAATTAAAATTTGTAACTATATTTTTTTATAAAATTTTTTATAAACTTTTTTTTTAATATTGTAAAAAAATATTTATTAATAATTTAAATACATGTACATACATATATTAAAATTAAAAAATTCCCTACCAGTCTTCACCCAAAAATTATTTTTTTGTGACTCGAAATTATTTTTTTGCTTTCCCCATATAATGAAAACAATCTGAATATGTATTTCGTGTAAGTTTCTGCGCCTAAAAGTCCATATGCACATCCTTAACACCAACTACAACAATGAACGGCGAATGACTCGCCGACACTTGAACGTCCGTTTGCGGGTCATGACCAATGCACAAATACAAAAGCGCAACAGCACACAGACATGCGTTACACACAAACACGACTGTAAACACATAAAAAAAAACAATTTCTAACGAAACACACAACCCACGGAGCTATACGACGGCGCACATTTGGCAAATCGCTTAGTCAGCCGCTCAAAGCAACGTTTACTCACTCTTCAAGTGAAATTTGTCGTCTAAACACGAAATTAGTCCTTTGGGCGTGCATTTTTAACTGTTTACATTGTTGTTGTTGTGATTGTGGCTGCTTTTGTTTGCTCACAGTACGCACAAAATTCATTTTAAGCTGACTCTTGGGTGTAATTTGTGTTTAGTTTTGAAATGTTTGCATAGTTTGTGGGATTTGAAGAAGCATTTATTTATTCATTATTTTTAATTTCTGTGATTTTGGATTTAATTTGCAATTTAATAAAAAAAATTAAATATTTTAATTCATTAAATTCATTAAATTAAAATATAATATAATAATAATATAAAATAAAATGTCAGGAGTAAAAAATTAAAAAAAAAAAATTAAATATAGAAAAAATAATAAAAACGTTATTAAAAAATAAAAAAATATTTTATTTAAATATTTTTACATTCAAATTTTTATAAAAAAAAATCTAATAATAAAATAAATAATAAATAAAATTAAATAAAAAATAAATAAAATAATAATAAAACATTATAATAATCAAAAATAATAATAAAAATAACAATATAAATAATTTAAAAAAATATCTAATAATGAAAAAAATCTAAAAATAAATGTTTTATTAAGATAATTTATAATGATTATTTATAATATACATATACATATATATATATATATGAATTTTGTTTAAAACATAAATAGAACAACATTTTAAATATTAAAAAAAAAATTAAATCAAATAAAAAAATAGAAAGGGGCATATTTGGATGTAATTTTGTTGGGGAAGTGGGCGTGGCCCTTCCCCCAAATAGGTTTTGGGGAAATAGTAATACAGATATATGAACCGAACTTTCTGCAGTCGGTTCCGTTATGTACCCCACCACACACCATAAAAGTTGTTGAAATCGGATAATAACCGGGCCCTCCTCCCATACAAAGGTTATGTTGAAAATTAGTAAAAGCGCGTTAACTGACTAACGGAAAACACAAGAAATTTTACAGAAGAAATATCAAAAGGAAGCTGCACTCAAATTTTTTCACAAAATGAAAAATGCGCGCTTATGGGTCAAAAACCATATCTCAGAAGCTACTCGAACGATTTCAATGAAATTCGATATGTAATATTTTCTTGACACCCTAATGACACGTGTGGAAAATTAATGAAATCAGTTCACAACCACAACTACTTTACATATAACTCAATTTTGAATTCTATCTCATTCCTTCACTTTATAATATATAAATACATTAGGAACCGATGAAGATAGCGAAGATAGATGAAATTTTACACAAATACTGTAAAATTTCTGTGAAGCTGTGGAAAAATTGTCAAAATCGGACTATAACTTTTCAATGCGATGGGTATAGAAGATGAAGAGCACAGTGCCTAAAGGTAATTTTTCACCGAAAATATCGTTAAATCTCTCAGATATTTTAATGTAATTCAGAGGGAATCTTTTTCTTATAATAATGTGTCTCTGTAGCAAAAATGGTTAAAATCGGGTCATAAGTTCCACTATATACCTAATTCTAAGTTTTTCAAAAATTCGTTGAATCGGTTCATATCTGAGATATCTTAGCAAAATTAAGTGAGCGTATAGTCTTGGATACAGTGTACCTTGTTGGTGAAAATTAGTAAAATTGGTTCAGGAATTACCTCAGCCCTACAATACTATATATGATGATTGTCGATATTCCTTTGGATTTTATGTCGAATATATGGTCCAAATTGTGTGTTATCTTAATAAAACTATACCAAGAAATTGCGAGAGTATAAAATTTTCGGTTCCACACGAACTTAGCTTGACCTTCTTTGTTTATATATAATAATTTTTTAAAATAGTTTTAGTAAAATTTTATATTTTTTAAAATAGTCTGTGTTATAAAAAGTTTACGTATTATTGATATAGTTATTTATATAAATCAAAACAAAAAATAATAAAAAAAATGTATTTTTTTTAATTACTTTTTTTCTAAAATATTTATATTTTTTTAAATTATTTTTTTTTTTATTTTTTTATAATTTTATTTAATATTATTTTATTTTCAAAAATATTTTTATATTTAATTTTTATTATATTAAACTGAAAACTATTTTTTTAAACCAGCAATCTTTTTTGAGGCACAAAAATATTTTTTATTAAAAAATTATATTTTTCAAATTAAAAAATTTTTCACTAAAACCATTTTTTTTTAATTTTTAACTATTTTTTATTAACAAATTTAAATATATTTGATTAAGAAAAATATTGTTGATGATGAAAAGCTTTAACGATTAAATAAAAATTATTTATTTAAAGATTTTTTATTAAATTAAAAATATTATATAATATTATAAATTATTAAGTTAAAAATATTTTTTCAATAAAAAACTTAATTTCATTAAATTAAAAAAAAATAAAGTAAATATAAAAAAAATTAATTGATTAAATTAATTAATTTATTAATATTTTTTATATAATTAATTTTTTTAAGTCACAAAATTATTATTTTTTAATAAAAACTTACTTTTATTATATTAAATTAAAAAATAGTTTTTATTAAAAAATTTTGTTTTATTGAAAATTGATTTATTATAATTATACAATTTTTTATATTATTTTTTGAAATTTATATTATATTTTTTTTTTGATAAAAATAATATATTTTTTATAGAAAAATAATCTCAAAAATATTTCAGAATTTTTGTCTCTTCAATTATCATATTTCAATAAATATCAAATAAATAAATTACAAATATTTCCCTACTTGACACCCTATCTCTCACAAATATTTATTACATACTGCTGTTGTCGTCCTTTTTCTTGTAAGCTTTACGTCGTTTATCATTACAAACACACACCCGCACCCTCTCATACAAATACACAGCTACACGAGCGAACTTTTTTCGTGCACTCTTAATTATGTAATCAGCTGTTTTTGACCTTCGACGTCGGGCTAACGACTTGCAAGAGTGTGGACAAAAGTGCTTATGCACAGCTGTATGCATGCAGGCAATGCCGTCCTATGTGTGTCCTATGTGTGTGTTGCAAGTGGAGTGCAAGCAAACAAGAGCAAAACTTAAGCATACTAAAGGCGGCACCAGCAACAACGATAACAACAACAATAAAATGCCATAAAATATAATGACAATGAACGCAAACAAGCGCAAGGAGCCAAAAATATGCATATGCAACAACAACGATTATAGTATAAGCAAATGACAGATATGCGAGAGAGGGGACAAAGAGGGAGGGGTGACAGTGAAAAGTTAGGTGGATGAGTGAGCGTGCCCAGTCATAACACAACAGCGACTAAGCAAATAGTTGACAACAATAGCATTGACGTGTTGTGATGTTGTTATTGTTGTTGATTTGCTTAGTGTTGGTGGTGGAGGTGCGGTGTAAGCTGGTGTACTCGTATATTCGAGCACCGAAAATAACTGCATATTTACATACTTTAAGCGCTGTAAGACGCCCATTTTTGTCATAATTTGTTGTTGTTGTTGTACATTATTTTTTTTCGTAAAAAATTACTTTTGTTGGCGCACGTGCATAAATTCGTCGTTTTCGTCAATGCACTGCCTTGAGCCAGTTTGCAGCGGTAATTTTTTTCGATTTCTTGTCAGCTCGCTGAGGTGATTATTGCGATTTGAAAATATGAACCGAGGGCGATTTGAATATAAAAAACTTAAATTGTTATAAAAAATATATTTTTAATATTTAGAAAAAAATGTATATATAAAAAATTAATTCATATAATAGGAAATTATATTTTTTTTAATAATTAAAAAAAAATTTAATAAAATTTGCGCAAATAATATTAATTTTTTGTTTAAATATTTAATAAATCACTCTTCCATAGCAAAATTAAGAAATATTGCATATGGCTGCTCTAAATAATGGAATATTTTTATTTTAAAAATAATTTTTTACGGAATATAACTCAAACAGAGGGAGAAATATTATTAAAAAAAAAATATATATATATAAAAATATAAAAAAATATAAAAATATAATAAAAAAAAAATTAATAACAATAGTACAGTAAAACCTGTAAAGTTGAACACCCTTATAATTTGCACACTCGCTCAAATTGGACAAAATGTTCTGTACTATAGTACAAACAATCATTTCTTCATAACACTCGCGTAATTTAGACAAAAAAGTGCTGAACCGCAGATGTCCAGCTCAGGCTTTACTGTATTTAAAAATGTATAAAAAAATTATATAAAAAAAAAATAATAAAAAAAAATTTTAAATAAAAAATATATTTTTAACTTAAAAAAATATATAACCAAATTTTTTTAATGAAATAATGTATTTAAACTTTGTCAAATTTTTTTAAAATGTCATCAGTACTATCAAAGATATTTATTTATTCGTAAAGTTATATTATTTTAGTTATTTATATTTTTTCTCAATTTTTCTTTAAATAAATATATCTTATTAAAGCGATTTTAATAAATTATTTTTTTGTTTAAGTACATAAAAATCCAATATAAAAAGAGGTTTTAACAGCAAAACAACAAGTAAAATAAATTTAAAAATTTTTAAATGTGAAAATTTACTTGGAAAAATATAAAATATAGTAAAAAAAAACATTTTTTATTTGCAAAGAAATTTGTATTTTTTCATATTTTTTCGAAAAAAATTTGGTAGAAAATAGAGAAATAAAATAAATTAAATAAAAAATAATTTTAATAGTATTTAATTATAAAAAATTTCAATATTGAAAAATTAAAAAAAAAAATAATTTTAATAAAAATATATTTAATTAAACCGAGTAAAAATAAAAGAGGGAGAAATATTCAAACAAAAATTTAGTTTTTCCATCAAAAATAATTATATATGCATTAAATAGTATTATTTCTAAAAAAACTTGGGAGATTTTTTATATTTTATTACCCAGAAAAAATTTTTAAATACCAACTTTGTTGAAATTATATGCTTATGTTACAAGTCAAATATTTCTCATAAGGACTTTCTTTCTTGCAAAGTAATAATATGAATAAGATAGCTATATATATTTTATGAATACACTATATATGTATGTACATATAGTTCTGTTTGAAGATGAACTTTCTTAATTCACTCCTGATTAAACCGCTGAAGTACGAGCAAGTCGCATTCTTTATTTTCTCACAGTCCATTCGCGTTCTACCAACAAACTTTAAAAAATTTTATTTAACAAAAATAATTAATTAATTTTTTTAATATAAAATATAATTTTTTTTTAATTAAAAAAATTTAAAAATCAAATGTAACTTTTTCTAAAAGCAAATTAAGTAAAAAAATTAAAATTACAATGAAAAAAATATTTGAAAGAATGTTGAATATTTTTATATACTTTATTACACCAACAATTTTGTTAAATATTAAAATTTAATTTAACTATAGAAAAAATTAAAAAAAAAATTTTCAATTCAACAAAAAAATACATGCATGTATTAAATACATATTTCTAAATTTTATTATTGGAAAAACTTGTAGAAGTTCAAAAAAAATTAAAAAATTGCGAAACATACAAAACAAAAGTTTAGAATTTTTATTTTGTATCATATTTTATTGCACAACATTTTTTTTAAATATTAAAACTAAAAAATAATAATTTAAAAAAATAAAAATATTAAAAACTAAATGTTTTTAAGTTTTAATATAAAAAATATTATTAATGTATATATGTATATAAAGAAATGAAATCTTTTCAAAATAAATTTGGATCTTTTTTCTATAAAAATTGGATTTTGGTTTTAGAAAAATGAAAATATTCAGTTTTTTAAAATAAATAAATTCTTTCTTATCATTTCTTGCACATTCTGATTATTTTCTAATTAACTAAAAAAATTAGCTTTTTATTTAAAAAACAAACAATATTTGACAAAAACATGAATATATTATGTTAATTATTTCTCAAAATTTTGTTCAATTAAATTTAAAATTTAATTTCTTATTTTTAATTTTTAGAAATTATTTTTTTATAGTTTTTTTCAATTTTTATATTCAATTTTTTATTTTTTTCGAGTTTATCGTACTTCTAAATTTTATTTATATATCACATTTAATAAAATATATAATTTATAAAATTTATTTAAAAAACTGATTTTATTCAATCTTCTAATACCAATTTTTATAGGAAATAGATCCAACTTTATTTAAAAAAAAAATTCACTTTTATTATTTTTTTAGTTTATAATCCAATCGAATTTTAGGACGAAAAATATATACTAAAGTGCTGGTAACAAATAATTTAGAAAAGAACAAGAAGCAGCATAGCAAAACCCTTCCTTCTAGGTGGCAACGCCTGCGAATAGCAATAAAGTCGCGCTGCCGCCACAATTTCATTGACTTGCAACACGACAAAAAAGCAAAAAACACAACCAAAAAACAACGAAAAACTAACAACCCAAAAACACTATACCAAACTATAATAACAACAATAAAGCTGCCAGCAAAACTTCTAGAACTGCCAAAAAGTGACAGAAAAAAACTAGCCAAAAACAACAGCTGAGGCAGTGAAGTGAAAAATTTTATGAAAACAACGGAAAAACAACAACAATAACAACAATGAATATACGCTGCGTATTTACAACTTTTAATTGTGGTTGTTATTGTTGTTTTTGTTGTAGCTGACGCTGCCGCCACGTCGTCGATCGATATATAACCGAAAAAGTTAACGCACCCACACACAAACACACGCACACGCTCCATTTCCTACGAAAAACTCATAAAGCGACAGATAGCAAAACAAAAACAACAACGCAAATTGCCAACAACAACAATTTGGAAACGAAGTCAGCAAGGTAATAAAAATGGGAGTGTAGAGCGAGAGAGTGTGGGAGATCATACGCCAAAATGGGTGTTCAAGCGTGAGAGAGAGAGAGAGAGGGAGAGTGAAAAAGTATGAAAGAGTGGAAGTGTGAGTGCGAGCGGTGTTTGCATTGGGTTAGCCAAGCCGCTGTTGGCAAACTGCTATTGTAGTTTCCGTTGCCACATAACCACTTTCCGGTACAACAACAGCGCACCGCTGTGTATGAGTGACATTTGCGGTGCGTTCTACCCAAATGACAACAACAACGATGAAATTTTACAAAATTTAGACATTATTGCAAAGTACCCTGTAGGAAATTTGAGTTGAAAAAGCTGAAATTTTTTACTTTGACAGTAGAGAGCGCAAGAGCACGCTTATTAGATAAGGATTTAAAAAAAATTGTAATTAAAGAAATAAAAAAAATTTAAAAGAAAAAATTTACAAAAAATTTGAAAAACTTGAACTGAAATTTAAAAAAAGAATTTAAAAACAAAAATAAAAAAAATGTAAAAATTCATTAGCAGAAAAATTTCCTACAGGGTGCCTCCCTTGCGAACGCGCGTGAAGTTTTACAGCGAAAAACAAGCGGAAGCGTTACGAAAATCAAACAAAAACAACAACAAATAGTCACGACAAAAAGTTAAGTGCTTGCGAGAAAAAGAGTAAGAGTGCGAGAGAGTGCAAGAGCGCGGGTATGAGAGAGTGTGTGAGAAATGGCAAATTTGTGCGCTGCATTGCCACAGCTGCATATTAAAATTCATAAAAAGGAATTTTTGAATTTTAGCAACCCGCTTCCGGCCTCTTCTACACGCCGCACAAGCGGCATTTTATGGCACTCTACATGTCATTTACTTGCCAAACCACGCCAAGACAACGCAATCGCTTCCGTTCACACAACGCTCCTATTTGCATATTACATACTTACATATATACATATGAGTTCTGCTCTTCTATATGCCAACACATGTAAATTTATGCCTTGCCATGCCATTCAGAGGCGTTCACCGACGAATGTCTGTTCGCACGCCTTCCGCTGCGAGTTTGCTTATTTGTTACGTATACGCCGTGGTGCGCTTAGTCAAAATAACATTTCGTGCGTAAATGAAAAATTGTATGGCATGAATTTTTAAATTTGAACACAGAAAAATTTTAAGAGTCAAATATTAGACATAAATAATGTATGTAAATAAATTGGAATTCAAACATGAAAGGAAGGAAGAAATAATTAATTCATAATTTTAAAACTAGAAAAAAATATTTAAAAATATAAACATTTAAAAAATAATTATAAAATATAATAATAAAAAAATTGAAATAAAATTTTTATTTTTATTATTTTATTAAGATCTAACTTCTTTATATAAAACGGTACGATATAAAGAAAAAATTCCAAAAAATTTAGAAATATAAAAAACAAATATTGAAAAATATAAAAAATATATTTTATTTAATTATTCTTCTATTATTCTATGTATTATATATTATAAACTTTTTAAATGTGATATACAAATAAAATTAAGAAAAACGAAAAATTGGAAGAAACAAAAAATTAATTAAAAATATAAAAGTTAAAAATTAAAATTAAAATTAAAATTAAAACTAAAATTAAAATTAAAATTAAAATTAAAATTAAAATTAAAATTAAAATTAAAATTAAAATTAAAATTAAAATTAAAATTAAAATTAAAATTAAAATTAAAATTAAAATTAAAATTAAAATTAAAATTAAAATTAAAATTAAAATTAAAATTAAAATTAAAATTAAAATTAAAATTAAAATTAAAATTAATATTAAAATTAAAATTAAGTTAAAATTAAAATTAAAATTAAAAAAAAAATAATTTAATTTTAATTTAAAATCAAGTTTTTTTCTTTTTAAATTTTATTAAAATTTTTTTTCAAACTTGTTTTGGTTTTTTTTTATTCTTTTTTCTAGTACATATTTTAAATTGTCTTTAGAGATAATTTCCAAATTGCGTAACGAAACTGTTTTATGATAGAGATATCCTTACGCTCAGAGAGTGAGCACGAAAGCGACAATACCCAATTAAGGGTATGACAACAAAGAAGCGTATTACCCCAAAAATTATGTTTCGTATGAAATATAAAAGCAGATATGTGCGTTGCCAAAGTCGGCTAAGTTAGAAAACCCCGAGGTCTGAGCGATGAAGTTCCTCAGATTACTTACAGACAATTCCAAAAGTTATTTTTAAGAGTTTAAGAAGTACAGATAACCAATTACAACAAGAACAAAATCCCTACAAGAGAGTAAAAGATGATCACCAAGATCAACAACATTGACAAAATATCACAGTTTGTTTGTGTGAACCCGAGAGAGAACCGAGTCTGCTTTTGATATTTTTCTTTTCAGAAATGCTTCGCAATAAGGTCTGTTATTAGCATAAAACTCTCTAAGTCATTCAAAACTCACAAATACAGTATTTAGTCAGTGGACTGGTTGAATTCTCGGAGAATTGAAAATTGTCTAAAATCACGAATAACTACGTTCTAAGCTTGAGGTCCCTTCAAGCGAATATGCCCCAATTGCAGATTTGATGGAGGTGAAAAATTCGTCATCCACAAGCAATTAGAGCAGAACAGGGAAATCGGTAACTCTACTATGTACTACTTGGGACTAGTTTCATTGTTTTTATTACCAAAAGGTACGAAAACTCTGAAAAAAGCCGAAAGCCATCACCTTAGTACCTATAACTTTCGATGGATGTAACCAAGTGAAGACGGTTTTTCAAAAGGTTGTTGTAGTTTCATTGGTAGTAGAATTTTACCACCTATTTTTCCCTTGTTAAGTGCTTGGCTAGATAAAAATCCGGATCCGATACGGACACAAGAACCGACAATCGTCAGAACGACAACAGTAGTCAACTTTCGACAGAGACATCAAACCAACGAGTGTTTTTCTGATAACAAAAAATATCCAACAATCGTTTGTTGGACTTTTCAAACTAAGAAACCATACCACACACCCTAGACCACACACCCTAGACCACACACCACAAATAGAGAAAATAGGTAAACAGCAAAGCTTCGAGCAAAATTATTACTGCGCAAAATGCAGCACCGGCTCAACGACTTACCAAATATGAGACAATTGCGTCACTTCATTGTCTTTTATAAGCTAAACTAAAAATAACATAACCTAAACTGAACATAAACATAAACTAACCTCAAAATTTGCATAAAGCGCTTTTGTTGCATTGCCTCAATGAATAAAATTAAAGTTGAATTAGTTTTGCTAGCATTTATTTTGGCATTTACATTTCTATTCAAATTGACTTGCCAACATTTTTGTTGCTTTTTGGACTAAAAAACATATGAATATTTAATAACATGCAAACACTTGTTTGGAACCAAGGAGGATACAAATGTGATCACACATTGTCTATTTGCTCCGCAACAAAAGCTTTGCAAACAATAACAATAAACAGAAAAACTAGAAATGCCACTAGAAAACACATGTGTCTCTAGAACTCTGAACCCGTCAACGCTTGCAACCGCAGCAACCCCTCGTAGAGACTCTAACCCGCTGTCCGCTTTGTTGTTTGCTGCATCAGCAGAAATTTGTTTATTGTTGTTGCATTTGTATTGCAATCACCCACACCACCATCACCAGCATTTTGCATTGTTTGCACGCCGCTCCAACTCGCCGGCAGAGTCGGGCAATCAAGCTTTGCTTACCGTTACTCACTCACACTCGGAAGGCGACAGAAGTACCCGCATCCTTTACGCTCGCACTCGGCAAATCTAACAACAGTTCTTCTGTGTTTTTATTTATTTTTTTCTTTTACCATTTTGTTTGTCGTTTCTTCAATTAAAGTTTATTTACATTTTTCAACGTCTGCAAATTTTGCTTTATTTTTCTTCGTTATTTTTGTTGCTTCTTATGCCACAGTTGGAATTGGCAGAATTTATGCAGATTTCTTTTAGTTGTGAACTATAGTGGTTTGAGAGCGATTTTATGAAGGAATATTAAGCAGAGGTCTCAGATCCAAAGGCTTTCGCATAAAATTCTAAAATAATCTAGAAACCCCAGAAATCGATCACCTATACGGAAAACATACCAAAGACTTTCAGAATCCCCTCTATATGAATAAATAAGACGCATGTCAAAAACAGAACCAGCAGCCGATATAATCCAACAACCACTTTAAAATCTTAAATCAAAGTTCAGAGGTCAACGAGAATTATAGAACCGTATCTGACATATCTGACATGAAATATTTACTCAAACGGAATAATAAGATTAGATTCAAAAATCGAAAACCATTCCTTAAGACGTCCACTAAAATAAGAAGTTCGTTCTAACCTATAACGAACGTTTAAACCACAAATTATTAACCGGTTAAAGTGAGCTCATGCTTCAAAGTTCTGACCTCAATGAGATGTAGGTAAGATAATTTATAGAACCGAATATTGTTCTAACAAGAAACAATTTCTCAGAACTCCCATCCACCATCCCAAAAATGCTTAAAACCCACAATTTATCGTTAAGTTTAAGCCCTCCAACCAAGTACTCCACCTAACCTCTAGCAGAGATGTCAGCAACGTCTGAAAAATCGTTACGCATAGGTCTCGACGATCCAATAGAATTAAAGACCAGTTCCAAGGATGAATGGAAGTAATATTTAGTTCTTTTGAAACCATCTATTTATTCTCATTAAGAAACATATAAAGATCCAAAGATCCAGAGGCTTCATCTCTTCGATTAAAGTAAAATCATATTTATGCTTCAAAATTCCGAGCTCAATGAGGTGCAGGTATGAAGATTTATAAAACCGAATATTATCAACATCAAATAACTTCTCATAATACACATCCGTCATGCCATGCCGTCTGAAAACACATAATTTATAGTCTAGCTTTAAGATCTTCACCACTAAAATGAGTAGAACTCCAACAAGCATCTAACAGAGATGTTAGCAACCTCTGAAAAACCGTTAGGTATCGGCCTCGAAGTTCCAATTGAATTAAGGACCACTTCCAAGAATGTATGGAGCTAGTACTATGTAGCTCTTTTGAAAAATCCAAAGTTTTAACCTCTTCTCTTATGCTTCATAGATCCAGAGGCTTAAACTCTTCGGTTGAATTCAATGAGGTCCAGGTATACAGATTTATAGAACTGACAAAAATAACTTCTCAATATATCAATCCACCACCCCAAAACGGCTTAAAACACATAATATATCTCATCAATATCTATTACCTCCAACCACAAATATGTGAAGAACTCCAACCAAGCTCCAACAAAGGTGTTAGCAACGTCAGAAAAAACGTTACGTATGAGTCTCCAAGTTCCGATTGCATTAAGGACCAGTTCCAAGGATGTGTGAAAATCTCTATCTCTCAGTAAACATAAAAACTATAACAGAGAGATAGGAAAAATATCGACGAAAGCGAAGAATGGATATTCGAACTTTTTCTCAGACACGGGTCGGTTCTTACCAGGCATAAGTATATGAAAATCGGTAAACTTTTGAAGTAATCTATTTTTATATAAGAAAATAAGTACATTCCCGACTTGACCTCTTCAGTTAGACAATCACTACGGATCCAATCCAGTTCGAAGCTTTTAGTTTTGGATCATTATTCTTCTTGATATAACATAAACCGATGAAAGAAAGATTAGACTTTGAGTGAGTTTGTTTAAAGTGTTGGATCTCCACAGCAACGCTAGACAAGTTGGTTCCATTTTTTTCGAGTTTAGAGCTCACTCATTTTCTACATTTACAAATAGCGTCGATATCAAAATCGGGGACCAAGATGTAGAAAAATCTACTGAGGTCAGAAGAATCCCAGAGAATTTTGTGTTCGCTTACTGAATATAGAATACATCCTATCTTTGCTACAAATCAATCATAGTCCCATATGTCCCAAACTAATTATAAGAAGACCTTGCTAAGATCTGTGACTACAGATATGCATTATTTTTCGAAGACTTTGCGGAAATAACGTTGAAAGTCGTTGAATTCGTGTCTTCATGTCTTCATTTGGCCTCAATATTCCATTGGATGTGGCAATCTTCTAGATTTCTTGGGAGTTTTATGTTTTAAACCTTCATCTCCATATTCGATATTCTACTTCTACGGTCTTCTACTTCATTGAAGATCTGCTTTTGTTGTTGCCAAGTTGATTTCTTAATGAGATATATGTAAATCGACCTCTTCTATGGATTTGTGGTCCCGACTATGGTGGAGATGAGAATCTCAAGTTCAGTACCGGTTCCCTAAAATATTTTAGAGCCCCCAGAAATATTCCAACTCCATCCAAGTATTATATAAGACATATTTCCCAGTGAGTTGCAATAAAACTTCAGTGGACCTTCTGTAACTTGACTCGTAACCGATTCAAAATTTATAACTGTGTAGTTGTACCTGTTTGTGTGCGTATGAATCAATATGGCGACAGACAAGCAATTCTGTGTTATGTAAGTAAACGCAAATGCATTACAGTAGCGTTGGCAACAAATACATATGAATATATTTGGGCGTAAATGTGTTGCCATGTCGGCTAACTGTATATATGTATATAGCTATATATCTATATATATATCTATATGTATGTATATATGGATGTCTGTATGCATGTTGTCTGTAATTGACATTGACTTGTTTGTCGTTATGGCGCATGTCGTTGCCCCATTGTTGGTGTCATTGCAATTGTAAAAAATGCATTCTTGTTGTTTACACAAAACAAGAAGCGACAACAAAAACAATGACAACGACGAACAACAACAACAGGCAGGCAGTGTGAGACGAAAATACTCGGAAAAAATTAAAAAAAGAGTTAAAAAATCATGGCTACCATAATAAAGAAAGCACGAAAGAGTTGCAACTTAGTGACAACCATTAGCTGTGGCAAAACAACAAACAAATAACAACAACAATAAGTGGCAGGCAATTTGGTGCTTCAGCAGCAAAGGCAGTGAGTGCATAAGAAAAGTAAGCTACTGTTCTACTGTTATTGGTAGTTACAGCAAATTTGTCTATTAAAAAGCGATAAATTGTGGAAAAGCAGAAAAAGTTAGTGGCAGCAATTACGATATTTTTTTTTTTTAAGGAAGAATTGCAAACTTGAAAGTAATTGCCAGCGTAAAAGTGAACTTTCGAACTGGCCTTCAGCCTTGGTGTTAAAAGTACAGTTTATTATAAGAATCGTCATTTGATATGGGGGCGTGGCTAACAATAAAGAATATTACTTTATATTCCTCTTCGCCTTACTCTTCGGAGAATAGGCTAAACATATAATTATGGAAGAATTTCAGCTTTATTACTTCACCTATAACCTTGATTTATAAGTTTTGAAGACAAAAGCCAAAGAAAAAACAAGAAAAAGACGGCACAAGCGGTTAACCTCAATCTTCGTGACTTTCAATTTCCGAAACTTTAGAAGATCATCCAATGATTAGAAGACACAAATAGACCCATTGTAACCAAACAGAACCGTCTTAGTATCGCGTCTTCCTGATAATCTAAACTAATTGAGATACGACTCTTCTTTTTTTTGGATTTTCGAATAGATTATAATACTGTCTTCCAAATCTACCGGACAAACTTTGTCAGCGATCAAATTCTAAAACTACGGGATACCATCGAAGGGTTAGAAGACACAGTTAGACTCCTCATAACCGACGATTACCATTGGAGTGTTCCATCTAAGGATTAGAAAACACAGTTAGACCCTTTATAAACGTAGATAACCTCTAGTGTCGAAGTTTCCTGATATTCCAAACTAGAATTGAGATGCGACGCTTCCTCCCTTTTCTGTGTTTTAGCAGCAAAGATTTGTCTTCAAATCTATGGATGACTAAACCGTAGCACCGAGTTCCTAATCGTTTTCGAAAACTTTAGGAGCCGCTAGAAGACCTCCTCAAGAAGCTGTCATATTTTTTGACTATATACATTTTTGAAATACTTCTTTCATAATAAAGTATTAAGTCAAAGCAAACCTAGTGACAATCAAACCTTCTCAGCGAATTCCTGATTGTTTTCTCAAACTTAGAGTTCAACTAGACCTCCCTTAAAAAAGATCTAGTATTAGGGGCAATCAAACTTTGTCAGCGAGTTTCTTATTGATTTCTAAAACTTCAGGATTCACTAGATCTCACTCAAAAGGCTCTGGTACTAAG
Source organism: Zeugodacus cucurbitae (assembly GCF_028554725.1). NCBI lineage: Eukaryota > Metazoa > Arthropoda > Insecta > Diptera > Tephritidae > Zeugodacus > Zeugodacus cucurbitae. Next base: position 7,634,601 of record NC_071670.1, read on the forward strand.
TACTTCTTTCAAATTGAGGAATACAGTTAAACGAGCGAGTTCCTTATTAATTTCTAAATCTTCGAGTCAACTATAACCCCTCCCTAAAAAAGGTTCTGGTTCTGGTACTATTGCTTTCATAATGAAATAACTTAAACAAACCAAGCGGCGATCAGACCATGTCAGCGAGTTCCTAATTGATTGATGAAACTTTTGAAACACCGTCTGAAAGGTCCTCTTCACGGAATTTTACCTTTTGTAAGATTACATTTTCTGAGTGAAGAATGGAGTATTATATTCTCAACCAAATTTAGCGAAAATCAAACACTGTCGGAGATATCGAGAATAAACTTTAAGATTCAGAGGGTCTGCATGCAAACCCAACTCGAAGTGATTTAAAGGGTAGAATTAAGCCGAATTTATATTTAAAAAGAAACTCGCCAACAAAAGATTCACCAACCTCACCAGATCTGGAACCTTAAAAATCAAAACTCTTGCTCACTCGTATACAAGGAATGAAGTTTTTTGCTCTCTTTCTAGCTTGATAGTAACAAAAAGAGGTCCTAATCGAGTTATGAAGCCTTCGAACACCCTAAATGTTTCCTCACGGAGTTAGACCCTCTATAATGTAAAATAACCCGATCAATATAAAAAAGCTCAGTTGCTTTTTAACAAAAATGTGTTTTTGGACTACGTTTTCCAAATGAAAAGTGGAGTATAAAAATGCCCCATAAAAATTTACCGAAAAAACCCTGCCGAAAATCAACTTCCGAGACGAAACTTTAAAGTTTAGAGGACTTATAAGAACCGAGAGCTGCAAAATCAACTTAACTTAAAGTTAAAATATAGAACTAAGACTTCTTTATATGAACAGCCGAAGGCCCTTGTTGCTAGCGCTGCTAAATATTCATTTGTCAAATAATTTATTATTGTACAAATTTCTTAAAAATAAAAAAAAATAAAAAAAAATCTTTATATGATAAAGAAGGTCGACAACAAGGCGTTCAACCGAGTTCAGCAAATGTAGAACCTCAAAAAACAAAATTGTTACTCTCAGAAATGCAAGAAATGCAATTTTTATGCACTCTTTAGCTTCCTAGGGGCAAAAAGAAGTTGGTGCTCGAATAAATATAACTTTTGAAACCAACATTGGCTATAAGACTACTTTAGAGCCCTTATATGGACCACTTCCATATACCCTACGATACTACTACGAAACTTTCTATAGCGAAAGCTTTAGTATTTGAGGCATCTTTAACAAAACAAACAGTTAAATGTGTTCATGTTATTAAATATGTAGCTACTAGTACCGTTATGAACATACCGTTATGTACATTTAATATAAACACAACAACAACAACAGCATTGTATAAAGAGCATACAAACTGTCAGTAATTGCCACAAACAGTTAACGACCTTAATTAGTTAGCAATTATGTACAGTTATAGTGCATTTAGAATTGTATTGAGCGACGGCAGTTAGTTGCAGAATAAATATATAGACATACATATGTATTATACATTTATATAAGAATATATGTATATTGCAGTGGGTATCAAAGTACTATTAAAGATGACATGAAGACCACCGCCAGTGTAATAAAAAAGTTGATAGACATAAAAATTGTATAATTAATTGCGTAAATATGTGTATATAACCTACAATATGTGGTATATATATATGAATGTATGTATGCATGTATGTATGTATCTATATAGAGTCATTTACACATGTACTTAATTACTTTACATCACCTTTGACGCATTCATTTTAAATGCGTTAAATAAATTACACGCGCGCCTACATAGAAATATATGTACAGATATATACATCTGTACACATGTAAAAATGAAGGTTAAAGCTTTATTACCACATTTTTATTATTTCTATTCTATTGATAATGATGACTCATGTGCCCAGTTAACCCACTAAAAATGCACATAAAATTTTTTATGGGTTCAATAAAAAAAAAATTAACGAAAACAACAAAAGCTTTGAGCTACTTTGGAGAACTTCATAGATTTTCTTTGACAAAAAAGTCAAAAAATTTCAGCTAGAGCAATTTTCTGTAGTAATAAATTATATTTAAAGAACAATTTTTGAAAGAAAAACACAAAATGAGAAAAAATAAAAATAAAAATGTAGCATACCTTTAGGCGCTCAGAAGCTTTAACAATTATTTTATGCGATTTCCCATAACAAAAAATTTATTAAATTGCATTTACTGCAAAAAAAATTTAAAAATAAAGTGCAATTAAATTTTTTTTTTTTCTAAAATTATTTTAAAAAATTTAATTATCCTATATAAATTATCTACACAAGCTTTTCATATTATTTATAATAAAAAATTAGCAATATTTCCTTTTACTTTAACTATAAAAACAACATAGCAAAGTCTAAAGACAATTTCTATTTCATTTTTCTCATTTCGAAACAATACGCCTAAAAGTATGCAAGCTATATGCAACGATAAACAGTCATTTTCAAATATTTAGAATAAGAGGCCTTCTTCGTACACAACACAGGTCTTCCACAAGCATATTAGATGGAAAAGCGTGCATTTAGTAATATATATACAAAAACTGTTGCCTACATTTAGGCGCACAAAAAGAAATTTCAAAGTATAATTATAAAATTTTCAATATGTTAGATATTTATATGTAAAAAGCGTAATATACATGAAAAATAAAACAGAAATAAGAAATAATAATATGGTTAGGATGCTGAAAGAGATACATATATATACAAGGGTTCATTTCTTTTTTAATAATAAATCAATATATTTCCCCAAATAAGGTGTTTCTCATATTATAATAATCGCAGTACTAAAAGAGCGCTTTCAAAATTCTTCAATGGCATGACAATGACATTCAGCACTTAATTCAGCTACAATTCTCTTAAGCTGAATATGTTCTAAAAGCGCAAACATGTTCTCTAAAACGTTTTGGCTTTTAGCTTTTCATTCAGCGATCATTCTCTTAACCTGAATACGTAAAAGAAAGCTAAAAAATAATATTTTTTAAACGATTTGACATTCAGCACTTAATTCAGCACTCATTCTCTTAAGCTGAACATGTTTTAAAAGCTAAAAATTCCAAAATCTGAATCTGTTCTAATAGCTGAAAATTACACTCTAAAAGCATTCACGCTTAATTCAGCTCTCATTTTTTCAAGCTGAATGTGGAAGTGAAAGCTAAAATATACATTCATAAACGATTTGGCTATCAGTGTTTAATTCAGCTATCATTTCATTAAGCTGAATATGTTTTAACAGCTAAAATTGCACTCTTATGCGATTTGGCATTCAGCTTTCCATTCTGTGATAATTCTCTTGAGCTGAATACGCATGTGGGTGCTGAAAAAATCTTTATTCAAGAATTTGACAATCACCACTCAATTCAGCTGTCATTTCATTAAGCTGAATAAGTATTGTGAGCTAAAAGTGGCACTGTTTGAGACTCCCTTTGGCTCTCAGCATTTAGTCAGCTGAATAAAATGAGTGCCGAATAAAGCAGGGAGTGCCAAAGCGCCAGATAGGCATGGTATGGAGCTGCAACTTAATCTATTATCATTGCAATGATAGCGCTTAGTTTTAGATCAGGTCAGTGCGCATATATTTCCATTTTCAAGCACTTAGTTCTTGGCCTCCTTAATCCGTTTATAGTTCCATGTTCAAGCGCTTAGTTTCAGGCCTCGTTAATGTACTTATAGTCTTAGCTTTCAGAATGTGCCAATGAAATATTTTCAAAATTGAAACATTTGATAATATTGCAATTCCAATATGTCCCACCCACAACAATTTTAAAATGAAATTTATGCAAAAACTCACCTTTGTTTACTCTGCAACTCTGGCTTGTGTTTGCTGGTAAAGCTGCAATCCCCAGCACCAGAGCTGTTAGAAAACTTGATTGATGATTTTGCAAAATGATAAAATGAATGAGTTGATAGAGAAACAGCTTATGCGTGTGCTTGTAGCTTTACAATTGCAAGCGCGGCTACTAGCGGCAGCAGGGAGTCTTTAAAAAGCTCCCGTTTTGACTGCGCCAAACACTTTATACAAGTTTTGGTGTTGGCTTAGTGATTTTTAAGTGGTGTGATGGCTTATTTTAAGTTAATTTAGATGAGATGTGATTTCAAGTCTTAAGTCTTAATTAGGTTGTTTTTGTAGTATTTGTGATTTTTTAAATATACTTTGTTTAAATATACCCATTAATAATAATATGACTTCACTGGGTTCGATGAGTTTAGCGATCTTAAACCATTTCGCGACCATAGACTGAACTTATACACAATAATTTCACTTATAATTAATTTTCATGCATATATCTCAAATATTTGCTGTAATACGGGTGAAGAACACTGCATAAAACACTTTTCCACAGTCCTCAGGCAGATATTTATACAACCTGTTCGTTGAGGTTATGTTATAACTACAATCTTTCAACTCATAGAATAGTCTTTGAGGTTATGTAGCATCGAAAATTTTGAACACGAATGTTTTATTCGATACAGGTCCGCAAATGCATGTCTTCGTACACAAATGCGGGTTTTTGAGGTTATGCAGACCCACCAGCTTTAAACTTCGAATGCTTTGAGGAAGTTTCTGGCTCAAAGAGTTGTAGATACAGTTCCAACGGTGAATTTTCAAATTTTTTCGCTTGCTTTGTATACGTTAAAACTAAATTATACGCAATACCACTTTTTTGAGGTTATGTAGTCGCGATAATTTTGAATCATTTAATCGGTTTTATGACACTTAAACACAAATAGAAATATCCCACTAAACACTTCTGATTTTTGCGCTGTTGTTATGTAGTGTAAATATGTTTAAAAACTATAATTTGAGGTTATGTGTAGACTTGTGCTTCATCAAATCGCTCCAAAGCAGTGTCGTAATTTAAATACAGTGCTCCGCGTCGATTTTCATACCTATTAAATTATATGAATAATAAAAAAAATTATTAATAATTGTAACAAAACGATAAATGTGATAGTTACCAGCGCCAATTTGTGTGCTTTCGGCGATTTTTCTTGTGTTCTACACTCTCAACTTCTCTTAATGCTTATACATTTATTGCCATTCATTTCGAATGTAAAAAAAATATTTACAATACAATATTTAACACAACGTATGCAAACGACGCATACATTACTCAACAACAACAACAACACCATTACAAATTCGCCTTCATGAAAGGCTTCAAATACTGTTGGAATGTTTTATTAACTGGTTCCTTGTTCATTGGATTCTTTTTGGCCGACTCGAAAATGCGTTCATAAACGCGACCATCGGCTGCACCCAAAGCCGAGTCCAACACACGATCGTGCACATCGAAGCTGTCGACTAGCGCAACAGCATTTGGACGCAAACGTTTAAGGCAATCCGCTAAACGAAGTTCTAACTTGCTGACATCGCCATCGGTGAGGTTAATGAACTGTAAGAAAAAAAATTTGAGGTTAGTAGAAGTGATAATGAGCTGAAGAGTAAGTGACTTACGCGCAACACATCACCCATGCGCCCTAAACAGGCATCCAGCAAATATAATTCTAAGATCGTTTGCAGCACAGCGCCCAAACCGGGTGATACTTGACGTATGAGCTGATTCAGCTCGCTGTACGCAGTTTGTGCGAGAAAAGCGCGGCCATGCAGCTGTGTGGAAATCATTTTTATTATTTGAATGCATTTTTAAATGCTTAATATACGTTGTACTCACATCTGCGGCTTGCGTCAGCTCAATGCCAACCAAATTGGCCGCCGTTTCGGGTTCATGACCTTGCTGGCGATGACGCTCCATGCGTTCGTATGCAATGCGCACTTTGCTGTTAAAATTGTACACTTATTATAAACCGTTATATATGAAAAATGTCTACACTCACTTCGCTGCCACAAATTGGAAAGCGTGCACGATCTGCTCCAGCGTACAATCGAATTCACCGAATTCTCTCTTCTTTATATAATCACTAATATATTGCACTGTCGGCACTACTGACTCACCGCTTAGCGCTTGCGCATACACTTTGACTAGATAGCGCGCAGTCTGCAGCAACAGCACGGTATTCTCGCCCTCATATGTGCACACAGCTGTGGTCATGCCATACATTGTGGGAAAATTAGAGCAATCCATATAGCCATGACCGCCACAAGACAAGCGACACACTTCCACCGCCGCCGCGGAGTCTGCGCTTGTGATGGCTTTTAAACAACAGGACAGCGCATGCATTTCCGGTAAGCGATCCATATTGCCTTGCTCCAACTCGCCCGAGACATTGTTGAACATATTCCATATGTGCTCGCCGGTTATTTTGAAAATGATCGCCTTGGCAATTTGTGGAAATACTTTCAATTGCTGCGTTGTGTGCTCGATAATTTGTGGCTCCGGTTTGCTGGTGATAAAAAAAGTTTAAATTTAATATAAAAATATTTAATGTCAAAGGTCATATATGCAGATTTCAACTCACTTCGGTTCTATGGGACTCTGACGACGCACCGCTGAGTAACGCATAGCAATCGTAGAGGCCTTCGCCAGCGTCTGCGACAGATCGCGTATGAGTGCAACGCGCACAAACATCATGGTGCCATAGGTGAGTACGCTATTCTTTGGCGCTACATAAGTACCATCGGGTAAAACTTGTTGATTCTTCATCAGCATATTATTTAAAGGCACACGCACATTCTTGAGCCCCAAATAACCGTTATTAACGGATTTCATGCCAATTTTTGGACCAATATCACCAACATCTATGCCCGGCATAGGCATATGTGTTTCCAAATCACGCAGTTGCACAATGAAAGGCGCCAAACCACGAAATACGCCTTTGGTGTAGAGTTGTGCCACGACTATGGCATGATTGGAAGTGTGACCCACTGCAATGTTTAGATGCAATTTAGCAAATTAACACTTCGAAAGATAAATAGAAGCTTGTACTCACTGCCACCCGGCCACCATTTGTAGGCACTAATTGTCGGCGTATTTATAACAAACTCTTGTGTACTCGCATCGTATTCGGCACGTGTTTCCAAACCGCGCAAAAACGTGCCATGACCCAGCTCAGTCTGTGCATATGTACCAAGTATATTACAATCCCAGGCTTTAGTCAGCCACTCGATTTGTTGTTCGACCGTACCTTGACCCATTATCGTTGGTACGAACATGACAAAGTGCAGCATCATTGGATTGCCCTCCTTAATGAGCGCCGAGCCAAGTGCGCCGCCAAAAAGTGCACTGCAATAAAAACAAAAACACGCAAGTTTCAAATTTGTGCTGTTTTACAAAAAATCGTGTTAAAACTCACGTATAAGTGTCCACATCGTCCTCACCGTCAGCACGTAGTTCGCGTAGCTTTTTAGCAATAATAACAGCTTTGCGCACGCTATGCTCGTACAGTTCTTTCGGTGACATATACGAGATGGGAAGGTCATCCTGCAGTTCGGGGTCATCCAAAAAGAGTTTCTCTGAAATTAAGAAGAAAAAAAATATTTAAATTTAAAAAGTAATATTAGAATTACTACGTGAGTTAAAACAGCGCGACACTGTGAACTTTGTAACCCTTACGGATTCAAAACCAATCAAAGATTATCAACACAGCAGCATTCCTCGAAACTGTTTATTGAGTTTTTATTAATGTGCCAATAAAAAATCTTTAGTTTATAAATCTTTGATAATAACTTTTTATATGCACTTAAATATTTTCGCTACTTTGAGTTGGATTATCTAAAAATCAGTTAAACAACTTTTTTTGTACACTTTTACTCAAAAAAAAAAAAAACCAATAAAAATTAATGGCACTGGGAGAATATGCAATTTTAATTGCAAAAATAACCGCTGAACTTTGACATTTAATATAATTGCACGTCTAGGTGGTCGGTGAACTAAGCAAATCAAGTTTATATTATTGTTAACCAATACATTTGTATACAGCTGCACTCACTCACTCACTTTTTATACACTAAATTACTTTTTTTTTTTCAAGTTTATATTATTTTTTACCAATACATATGTATACAGCAGCACTAAACTCACTCACTTTTTATACACTAAATTACTTTATTGTATGTAATCAATATTTTAATCTAATCACTTAATACAAATCGCTTGTTTAAACACTTTCTATGGTGGGATCAAGAACCATTTTGCTATAAAAATCATGTAGACGTGTCAATTGGCACAAAATAAATTCTAGAAGCGTCATTAATCAGTTATGAATATATGTACATTTTGCATTCCTGAATGCATATTTGCTTTTTTATAGTCTGGTGCACTTAATAATTGTAAAAAAAATATTTTATTAACTTGCTGGAAGTTTATTTACACTTCATAATACTTATTTTCATATTTTATATATTTATTTTTATGCACATTTTATGCGACTGATTTTATATTATATGCACTTAATATTACTCACTTATATTTTTTATTATTACACATTTTATTTTATTCTCACTCATTTAAGCATTAAAACATTTCTTTTTGATTTAATTAGGCAAACCACTTTTTATAACCGCTTACAATAACAGTGACTTAGTCAGCATATAGACAACTGTTAATATTGTATCATCCGCTATACGAAGTACAAAGTTCAAATAACATTTACTTCTAAATAAGTATCGCGCTATATATGCTTTTATGTATGTATGTATGTATGTGTGTAAAATATTCATTGACTACCTTAAAAGTGAGCAATTAAAGCATTTTTTTTATTTTAATAACTAATTTTGCAAGCAGAGCAGTTTAACGTGTTTTTGTGTACATAGTATGTACTTGTATGATGAACAGTTAAACACGCTTACTGTTACGTATACGCCGATGTGTTTAGACAACTGCAAATGCATGTTTGCATTCAATTCATGTACATATATCTATATGTACTTAAGCTAAACCTGCTGCTAATGCGGGTCAGCGCGCTAGAGGCGTTTAGGCAAGGTAAACACTTCCGCAATACCGTATATTTGCATATACAAACAAAAAATGCTGGTTTAACAGCTAGCACATAGCGCTAGGTATGTATGTATATATTTGCACACGCGAGCTTGTACAGATGGAAAAGTAGTGCACATATTTATTTACTTAATTTTTTATTTATTTGAAGTCGCACTCACCTAGTCTTTTTTTCGCCTCATATTTCTCCTTACCACCAAGCCACCAATAGGTGAATTCTTGTGTATCAAAGGAGGCCTTATCACGTTCTCTTTGCAAATCTGGATTTACTAGTGTATTAGCAGGCATTTTTCTTTGTTTTGATTTTACTTCCACTAAAGTAGCACAGAAAATAAACTTATAGATGCAAGCTTACTACCAATACAAATTTCGTGAACCTCTAACGTTGGTTGCTGCAACAATACTGACTACCACCAATGGCTTGGCGCCGCAGTTATTCACACAATACGAAATATTATTTGTTGGTAGCGTGTTTAACTATATTTTATTTAGTATTTGTATGTGTTTATGCCCCACAATAAAGTTGTAGCTTAGCAATGGAACGTTAAATGTTTAAGTTAATCTCACTTATTGTAGATTATCGGTATATATGTACGTACTTGAATCTAAGTACAAACGAAAACATACATATATATTTTATAATCGCTTATAATTTGTATAAATTCAATGAACTTTGCACCACTATTACTTATAAACAATCAATCCCCACGAAGCGTACAATAACTGATATGAAGCTACTATACACATAGGAGCGCAGAACTCTCAGTGCTTTGCTTTAGCTTTATATGCGGCAAGAATTTATTATACTGCTACTACAAAAATAACAATAAACATACAAATTGATTGTTTATTAACGGCGCATATTGTACACATTTAGTTTAATAGTTGTATTTGTTGGTGCGGTCGAGCTTATCAGCGCAAGCACTCCGAGTGAAAACGAGTTCACTACACCAATTAACAATTTAATTGACAAAAACACAATTGCAAACCGGTTTTAATACAATAAAATATAAACAAAAGAGTAATAAACTTGCAATCACTCTGCACTTTAGTTTTTCTTTGTAAAAAAAAACAATACCAAATTGCAATATAAACGCTAATTTGCGCTTCTGAGCGCTTTTTGACAATAAGCTGTCAGAATATACGTACAAAGAGAAAATGAAAACAGCTGTTAGAACGAAAGCTTAAATGTGCTGCCACCTAACAAATTTTTACAATAAAGTAAATTGCAGTAAAATCATATAAAATGCAATTTAAAGTGGTTTGTGGTCAAAAATTGAACAGCGTAGGGCACAAAGGCAAACTTAGCAGGATGTTTGTTCATTTTACTATTCGGTACTTAGGTTCTAAATTTACGTACGTTTGTATGTGAAAAAATATTAAAAGGGAAATAGTATACATCACTGCAATAACTTTTAAATATCCAATAATTTGATTTATAAAGGCTAATACATATGTATATAGCAATGCAAATATATCGTATATATTTAGATCTCACAAAAAAACGTACCATTAATCTTTAACTATGTTTTCGAGCCATTTCGTAAAATACAGCTCGATATCGGGTTATAACACATCGCCAATTAGCCTGCCGGAACCATGATTACCAAAAGGGTACAGTTCCATGTCCGGCGACGGATTCTAAATTGAAGTGAATTACTCCGGACTGATTCCTTCCGTTTAAGTCCTTCCATTAATGGATCCATTTGAAATCATTACAAAACAGTTTTATGATTAAATTATAAATTAAACAAACACTTATTTAAATTATGAAATAGACACTCCGCATTCTACTTGTGCTCCGGACAAAATACTTTAAAAAATGGAAACCCAAGCGCTAATTTTACGCTTGGCTGCGCTTCTTTTTCAACAAGCTGTCAGAATAAGCGAACAAAGCAAAAGCTCAATTGTGCTGCCAACCGATAGATGTCCACAGTTTTAATTTCTGGTTTTTGAATATTTTATGCATATACATATATATACTTAGGTTTACATATATGCAATATACATATGTATTTGTATGTACTTTTATATAAGTGCTGCTGTACTTATATAGATACCTATATATAAAACAGAAATATTAAAACCTTTGACCATTATTTGCATAACTATTAAACTGTGGATTGTAATTTCATACTAAGATGAATGCACGTACCTACACATCGCCAATTAACCTTCCGGAACTATTATAACCAAAAATGCACAGTTCCATGTCCGTCGACGGGTTCTAAATCGAAGCGAATTACTTCTAACTGGTTCCTTCCATTAGTGAACTCTTTTAAAATCTTTGTGAAACAGTTTTATGATTAAATTATAAATTAAACAAACACTTATTTAAATTATGAAATAGACACTCCGCTTTTCACTTGTGCTCCGGACAAAATACTTTTAAAAATGGAGACCCAAGCGCTAAATTTGCGCTTGGCTGCGCTTCTTTTTCCAACAAGCTGTCAGAATTAAGCGAACAAAGCAAAAGCTCATCTGTGCTGCCAACCGATAGATGTCCACAGTATATAAATTTAATTTTGGACATTTTCTTTAGATAATAAAATTAAATTTGTAATTTAAGAATAATGCATTTTTTTAATAATAAATAGAAGCAAAATAGGTATTATATATTCTTCGTTTCAAACTATTTTTCTGTTAGGTGTGAAATGTTGAAAGCTTCCGGACCTAGTTTTTTGATAAGCAAACTTAGCTGAGGTTAGTAACAGCTGATTGTTTGACATCTCAGTATTCATAATTTAAATTCTTAATTTACGTATATGTGTGTGTATTTTAAAATGATTGAAAAGAAAAGTGAATACTTTATTTCTTTACATAAATTGTTAAAAGCTCTAAACGTTTTTTGTTAGCTGAAAATATAACAAAATTTGGAAACTAAGAAATAGTAGAAGTTCTATTATTGTGGCCGCATAAAAAGTCAAATACATTTGGTGGTTATGCCCGGAAATTAATCTAGGCTTTTCCGTTTAAATAGCCTCAATTCACTGGGAACTTATGGCAAAGCAAGACTTCCGCTTGCTAATACACTTGAAGGCAAGGTAAAAATACCTACAGTGTGGAATGCTAAGTAAAGCTACAGTAATACAGTAATACAAAGAACCGCTTGTGGGTATTGTGCAGCCGAAAGATTGTTAATCAAATATATTTTGTATATATTTAAGAGAATTGCAGCACAAACAAATGGTTTAAGTGAGTAGTTAACGTCTTTTATAAAATGTTACTAAAAGAATATGTTGAAATATGCTTCTTAGATCTACTTTCTTCTGACCAGTCGCTCCCGTCATACGGATAATAGCGTGTGAGAATCTGCAATCTCCTTTAAGAATATAAACAAGAATACAAATCTACTTACACACATGTACGTTTATGTATGAATGTTTCCATTTACACAATTCTTATGTTTGTTGCTTAATTTAGTTCATTTATTTTTACTATTGCAATTTTTCATTTTTATACCACGTCGTACATTAATCATAGCTTTGTGGTGATTAAGTAGACAGACAACAATCAAGATAAAAATAACAAGAGAAAATGAAAACAAACTACGTACTACATACAAACATACATACATATATTGTAAAGTAAACTCACCTACACATACATAGTTCGACAGATTACAACGTCCATACTAGACACGAGCGATGAGTTCGTTGCTTTGATTAACAGTAGTAAATGAGAAATACTTACAATAAGCGCAATTGTCATGCAACAGCAAAAGCTATAATGACAAAACAACGTGGTTGCATGTACATTTATCTAAAGCACTATATGCTTAAGCGCCTCAGTGGACACTGCTCTACATGCATATATACTCACTATTTAATACAATACAGACACACGCATGCCATTAAAACACACATAAAAATGCGTTCGACGCTAAGCGTCATCCCCGTACTGGAGGATTGCATGTTTTGGCCACTATATTTCACTACAACTTAAGACGAAGAAGAGCGTACGGCGCACTTACTAATTTACACATACAAATAAAGCATTACAACTACAACTACATATAAACATACATACAGTATACATAGTGTAGTGTCTCACACAAAATTCCTCACCAACATTCAGAAATGCGAATTGAAATTGCAATCTGGTACTTCCACTTCATTAGTGCGACTTAACTACTGAGCAATGACCAATAGCCCCTAGGTTGCCGCGAACGTCCTGTCCTTCAAATACAAAAACAGCAATAACACGTAACTCACACCTCGTTAAATGACGAGCAGGCAAATATTGAAGCAATACAACCACCACCCGCACCAACACCATACGGATAGTGTGATGTTCTCATGACGGACACTAATCTTCCAGACACGTAAGGTGGTATGTAGGGGCGTTATATTACAATGGAACGATTGGCACAGTGGTATAAAATGGTGAAAAATATGTTTGAGTGAAAAAAATTAAATAATTAAAGTGAAGTGTGGTGAATACAAGTGATGTGTAGTGAAAAATATTAAAAAAAGTGGATGGAATGGAGTCAAATGTGTGGTGAAATATGTTATAGCTGAGTGTTATTATCTTAATTTACTCGATTTTACAGCTGGTTTTCTGGGCGATCTGTTCTAAGTACGGAAGAGCTAAAGTTCTCGTGAAATTACTTTCCAAAAATTATCGGGTTATGAAGCATGAACAGTCTTTAAAACCATATATATCCGACAGTTCGATTATAAATACACTTCGGGATAGTTAACTGTAAGTTTTGTAACGAGTGTAAAGCTACGAGCTTCCCCAATAAAGTTGTATTACTCATAAAAATTCACAAAACAATTTATTTTCTAATTCCATACAGCTCGGCAATACTCACCACTGTGTCATCAACGCTTTGTTCTTATGTATGCCGCTTGATAGGTTCGTTCGTGCGTCTAACGGACGCCTAATTAACTTTATGGATCATCATAGTCTTTGTATTAGTAACGGCAACAGCGACGCGGCAGTGACTAACGTCACTACTACTGCACCTACACATGTATAAATCCACCTTAAACTCACCACCAGCCGCTCGAAACGCCGAAACCTACTTCTTCAACTTGTGCTGGCAGTGCAACCTTCAGGGATTAAAGTGTTTGCACTGCTTCGTCGAACAAACGATTCATGGCAGCTGACAGCGTATAACGGTGCGCTGCGCAACGCTGCGCTTCGCCACTGTACAACCAACAACCCCTCCTGGTAATCGTCACACTGCCACGCCAACCCAAGTGGGCAGTAAATTGAGGCGACACGCGTCGCAGCAAATGTCAATTGTCTTCTAAAATAATGTCGCTTTGTGTGTATAGGTGTGAATGAGTACAACCGCGCATGTGTGTGTGTGCGTCCAAGTTGCCGCTTGCGCTTTGTAGGTGTTGGTCAGCGCTATAGAGTTGCTTCATCGCTTCATTGAGTTGCGTTTTGTTTTGTGCGCACCGCCAACGGCAGCGGTTGTCCCCATAACAACGTACGCGCGTGAAATAGTGAAAAACAAGCGAAATAAACATATTTGAAATTTATCAAATTAAGGGAAAGTCCAATGACAAAACGCTATTCGATTGTGGTAAAACGTGCGTTGCGAGCAGTAACGGTGTTGTTTTGAAGTTAAGCATTCAAGCTTATTAAATATCGCTCGCGGCACAAATTTGTTGTAGGCGTCCGGACATTACTAAATGTGTTCTTTATAGATTTCTTTGTGTGGACAGCAAGAAAGCAAGAAAAGTGTGAAAATTAACTTTTCTAAAGTTATATAAAGGAAATTCACAAGTGATATCTGAAAGTGTGCTAAAGGTGAGCTCGTGAACCACAATATTTTAATAAAAATCAATTAAGTGTTGCCGGTCGCGTAGAATTTCTGTGTTTCGAACGAGTTTCGCACGACTCACGGTGGAAATTTAGTCGAGAACCCAAAGGGGCCTGAATAATATTCCAAAGATTTTCTCCTTCGACAGTTGTGGTTGCTTAATCGGAAAGATTCCCTTTGAAAACGTCTCAAAGTCCTTTTGAAAACGTTCCAAAGACTCCTTCGATATTTGCGGTTGCTTAATCGGAAAGAATCCCTCGGAAAACACCTCAAAAACCCACGAAGTGTTGTGTAAAACGAACTCTCCTTGCTCGCATTTTTCTTCGGAACTCTCCAATCGATTCCCACAGCGGGCTCACAATCCGGAAGCTCCATTTACTACTTTCGATTTTAAAATATACCAGTTCAGGAACTCTATATTCTCCAATGTGTTGAAAATTCCTCAGTAGCGTCCACTTTCCAATAGTGATAATTACGCTAGGATCACTACAAAACTCTCAGCACAACATCCCGTATCTTCTTAAAAGTTACCAAGACTATATATGAGCTTGTGAACGACATAGCCCTTAGGTCTTCTTAGAATTCCGTATTAAAACTCGTCTTACAATGAATACTAATGATGTCGTTAAGAACGTTGGTCTGAGAAGTCAAACTAGGGCTTTAGCTTGACAGCATGTGAGACTCCGTTGAGTATACAGGGTAATAGGGTTGGAACTCTCCGAATCAAACTCAAATTATACCTAATAAACTATATCGACCGTCAGTGAGACTCTGATAAGGCTTTTGGAAGAGGAGGCTTGTGAGAAGCTCTTCCTCTCTTCCTATTTCTCTCTTTGATAACTACGATTTTTTATGTCTTCTCTCAACTCGGACGACTGTTCGCTCTTCAGGGATTGTTATCACCATCTTATGTCTCCGTACCATCCATCCGGTTCAGACCATCTTATGATGGTCTATTTTGTCGATGGTTTCGTGAGTTCTTATCTTTTCAATCCCACCGACCGCTTTAACATGCGTAGCCAACAATTAAAGTGTAACAAGTGTTCAAAATAGTAATCGGAAGCTCTATGGAAAGCTACTTTCAAAAACTTGGCTTACTCTAAGATTGAGAAGGCCATATAGTAACTCGAAATTTATTCAAAGATTAGGAATATGGAAACATTGACCTCACCAAACCACTGTCGCTCAGTAGAAGTACGGTTTAGCGGAGTATCTTTAGACTTCTAAATTTGAGAAGGGGATGTAGTAAGTCGAAATTGATTCGAGAATAAGAAAACTGGAAAAACCCGGCTAACCTAGTCGCTGCTGCTCCGTAGAAGTATAATTTAAAGAAGTCTCTTCAGACCTGCACCACCGCCTAACTCTAGTTTCTCGTTTCTTTAGTTTAAATAGTTAAAGTGAAATGCGATTTGTGTAAGTGCCTGCGCGTCAACAATGCTTAACGTAACGCGAGTAGTATTTTTAGCAATCAACCCCACCACCTACACTCTCAAACTCAACTACAAACCACAATAACCACTGTATGCCACCCACTCCTCTCGCACCCGGTTGCTTGGCAAATACATTAAACGTTCGTCGCTTGAATGCGCAGTGACATTTACGGACGCAACACAAAAACGGAACCCGATGTTCCATCATTATCAACAATGATGGAAGTGCCATCAATGAGACCAAGCGATTTGTAAGTCAATGAGTGGTATGCGAAGGACGCGGGGCCAGGAAATGAAACCATTAATAGTGCACGTGAAGGTGTCTGTTGATGACGACGGTTTCGTTGTTTATTGTGTGTATGGACTAGAAGTTTCTCACTAAATTGGACACAACAAGACGGTTGAAATGTGCCGGAGTGTGCGGTAAAGAGGGATGAATGATACAAAGTAATTGTTTGGGTTTGGGAAAGCTAACGTCAGTATGTGTGTATGTATGTATTTATAACGGGACATGAGCACCGGAAATCACTTAGCACCTAATGTGGCCACAAGCGTTCCAGCCGATAAACTTTGTGGCGCGTCCTTTTGTTTCGTTCGATGATACATAACGGTTTATTATTATGATTAACATTTATTTTGAGGAGAGCACATTAAAATGCCGCACAAGTTGGGAAATCACTCAGCCGCAATGTGGCTTATGTGTAGGTGAAAGGTCGCTTTACCTCGCACGTGGGTGGATTACGTATTTGTGCGACCTTGACTGTCAAAGCAAGTAGTGTTCCTATGAGCTCCGAGCGAGTCGGCTAGTTGACATTTATGCATAAAATAGTTGAGTTGCGGTACTTACCGAGAACGTACGCGGCTTTGTAACTTCCGTTTTAATATCCTCTAGTTTACTGAAACTCACTTCCGTGCAAAAACTTACAAATGCCTAAACTAACGGTGTATTTCCTTTCACTCTTTTCAGCAATATGGCTCGCGTAACGCTCGCAACAACAACAACGCACACCAACTCCATAATCTTTACAGCGCTGTTAATCGCTTTTCTACAGCTCGCCGTTTTCACTACGCCAAGCGTCGCGTCCATCGCTACGCTCGCACCCGCACATGCGGCCCAACTCTCGAGTAGTATTCCTCAAACCGAAACGAATGCCAATACGATTGCATCGTCGGCAGCGCATGAGCATGGCGTATCCACAACTAGTACGCCACTGCAGGCCCCTGCCGTGTCCACCAGTGAACCCGTGATCGGCGCTGAAACTGCTTTGGAATCGGTTAGCACAACTGCACCGGCCACAAGCACCATGGCAAGCACTACAACAACTACCGCTACAATTGCGCCCGAACACGACATCATCGGCTCGCCGGGTCCGGATAAGCGTGAGCAGGACGCTATATTGAAGGCGCTCGATTGGTTGAAGGAGAAACGTGCTGCCGATTATGGTTGGGGCAATGACACGCATGTCGTTATTTTGGCTAAAGAGTTGTCCGGTGCACGCGATCCCACTGATGCCGATGGCCATCTACAGATCATACAGGAGCTGGAGGACACTTTGTCTGTAAAGGAGATGGAAATCGAAATATTAGCTATGCTGGATCGTCATCACACGTTGCCGAAACCATTAAATCTGGAGAAACTGGCGCGTTATGTGCTTGCGCTCGGTTCGCTGTGCAAGGATCCGAAACATTTTCATGGACACGATTTAGTCGCCACGCTGCAGCATCATGAACCGGCGCAAGATAATGAGTTCGCTTTGGCCACGCTGTCGGCGTGTAGTGCGGCTGCGCATGTGCGCAAGCGCCAAATACGCCGACTGCTGGATATTGCGAGCGGCGTAACGGATCAGGGTGTGGACACCATTGCCATGGTTATATTGGCGCTGCGCTGCATTGTGACCGATCATCGGCATCGCCATCTACAGCACTTTGTACGACGGCCTGCCAGAGGATTGGCCAGTTTGCAGGATCCACGCGGCAGTTTCGGTTCGTTACGCAGCACTGCATTGGCCATGCAGGCGCTGCAAGATCTCGAACACGATCCGGCCGGCTCGTGGAACCGTACTGCCGCATCGAAGTGGATATTGAGTCGGCAGCGCGAAGATGGCGGTTGGACTGAGGAGCCATTGCACGACGGACAGGATCCTGGCATCGGTGTGGGTCTGACCGCGGACATTATATTGGCGTTGGGTTGGAAGGGTTTGGGTGCGGTGCGTGCACTACAATGCGATCATGTGATACGTGAGAACAGCGACCAAGCTTCAGGTAAGTTAGCAAAGTTTCATAACGCTTTAAAGCTTAATATTATATACACTCCCCAAAAAAACATATGTATGTACCAAAAAAAACCAAAACCAAAAAAAATCACACAATTATACTTCACTAAAACACAACAACAAAAATATACGCAACAAAACAATTGAAAAAAATTCGCAAAAAACCACAAAACTCAATTAGAAAATGGCGAACCAAAACTAGCTGTACCCTATGGACTTACATCATCGGCCGAGGAATCGGACTCGCGGAATGTCTCCTACACGTACACACTGTGGGTGGGCTCGAATGTGACGGAATCGTACTCGCTCTCACTGGTCTCACCAAAGAACACCAGTTTCTTCAAGGCCATGACACAGGCTGCCGATTTGGATCAGCGGTAATTTGCTAAGCAGTATACAGAAGCTTCTTACAACTTTATTAATTGTTTTTTGGACCTTTGCAGATTTGCTTTTGAAGCGCGCGAATGGCCTAATGGACACTATGTACACACACTAGCAGGCAAGAAGGAGGAACCCAGGGGGTAAGCTTTTGAGCAATGCGATTTTTGCGACTCTTTAATTTGCATAATTACGTCTTCTCCAGGTACAACTACTGGCTGCTGTATCGTTTGCCTGAGCTACCCGATCCTAATAATGCACCCGGCAATCAGCTGATTGCACCAGTCGGTAAGTGAAAGTCCTATAAAACGAATATCTTGTCTGAGATCTACGTTGATTCTGAGAATAGTATCAAAAAAATTGCTGAAAGAACCTAAAATTCCGGCGAAGAAAAAACTGCTCTCGAAAGAGCAACCCATTTTCGGGTCCGACATAAAATTTCTTTTACAAAACCTGAACTGTCTTTCCGAGCCTCAGAGTGCGACGAAGTCTTAGCAAAAACTAGAGATGGTCCCCCACAGAAAAATGTCTTCTGAGATCTGGATTTCGGAAATGTTCCAAATTTATTAACTCACCTTTGCTTGAAGCTTTTGAAATTCCACTGCCTGGAAAACTTAAACGACGCTCGAAAGAGGAACCAAACTTCTGGTTCCGATATAAAATTTAAGAAAGCCTGCACTGTCTTTCAGAGCCGCGAGGTACAATGAGGTCTTATCAAAAACTAAAGGTGTTCCCCAACTGGAATATCTCATCTTTGATCTGAACTCGAGGATTATTATTTACATTTTGCTGGAAGATCCACAAATTCTTAAAAAAGCTCTATCTGACGTTCTGAATTCAAACAGCTCATATTTAAAATAGGAAGATGTAAATTAATTGTCGATAATTAATTCGTCTTTTTTTTTGGGTCTTGGGCAAATCATTTCAAAAACTGAGCTCAAAAGACAGTTTTCAAATACTGAAACTGATTTTCTGGATCCGACCTACAATTGTTTTTATAAAGTTGAACTGTTGTTCAGAGGCTCAGCATATAAAAGAGTTTTACCGAAAACTATAGATGTTCCCCCACTGTTCGGTCAACGTAACCGGAAAGGACTCGGATTTTTTGACCGGACAAGGACCGTATTTTTCTTTTAATAATTTAGGAATATTTTTTGGGCACCAACAATAACAACAGAGCTTTTGGATCTCAAGATATATATATAAGTTTAACGCCTGGATTTCATCCAGTCCAGTTGTCTCTGAGCAGTCTTCTAAGATTACACTACCTAGACAGCTGTACAGGAAAATCTTTTTCAAAAACTGAGCTCGAAAGAATGTTTTGAACTGCTGAAACCGATTTTCTGGATCCGACATAGAATTGTTTTTATAAAACCTGAACTGTCTTTCAGAGCCTGAGCGTATAACCGTCTTTTTCTGTTAATAATTTAGGAATAATTTTTTAGCAGCAACAATACCAACAACCAGAGCTTTTTTATCTCAAAATATCTCTCCTCAGTTAAATGCTTTAATTTCGTCCAGTCCAGTTGTCTTTAAGCAGACTTGAAGTAGTAGCGTCTTCCAGGAACAACAAAACGTTATCCGACCCAGTTCCTTAACGCTGTTGTCGACGCCATGTCTATACAAGACTTCTTGGGTGTCAGACTTGCAGATAAAGCGCTCGAAAAAGCTCATTTTGAAGGTCCATCGTTAAAACTTCTCTATGGAGACTCTTGAACTCGTTCCTCAACTTATTTCGTAAAACGTTACAACAACAATAACTTTTGTAGATCCGAAAACGATCAGTCTGGGGCGACGAATGCGGTTTATATCCAGCCAAAATCGAACCCCACGGTCACATAAAAATGTTTAGAAAAAAGTGTATATTTTTACAACAACAACAACATATATTTTACTTTCAAAGACCATGTCTTTATAAAAAATATATTATTTTCCTTCACTTTCAGGCGTCGATGAGCTTATGGTCGAGGATGGTGAGCACTATTTATACTGGTATAAAAAGCTCTAAGCACTCTAAGCGTATCAAATAAACAGCAATAGAGGAAGTAAACATTAAGTGGGGAAGTGGTATGAGGTGACGTGGAAGAACCAAACCAACTACATATACATATATATATATATATATAAAAGTATGAATACTAATATATACATACATACAATATACTGCTATGAAATAACAGGAGGCCATAAATAATGAAGTAAATGCGAATACAAATATACACAACCAATATATACATACATACAACTACATTAACGGTAAATACAGTATAAGAGAACGATAAAAAATAAATAAAATTAGAAAAAGAAAAATAAAAGGAAAAAACTAAAAGAAAAATAAAAAGAAATAAAATAAAGAAAAAACAACAAAAAGCGAATTAATCAAACCAAAAGTTCCGCGCTTTAGCCAAGGCAAATGCAAAATTACAAAAATAAAAAATAAAATTTAAAAAAATACATAAATATTTTTCGAAATGTGAAATTAATATAAATACTAAGAAAATGCTAATTAAAGTTGCATAAATATAAGAAGAAAGAAGAAGAAGAAGAGTATTGACATAAAAAAAAATAAAAATAAAAAGAAATAAATAAAACAACAGAGACAAAGAAATGCTATTAATAATGCTAAAAAAGCGAAATATTGATAAACGTGATAAGGCATGTGCAGGATAACAATAAGAAGCAGGTGAACAAAGGTCACCAATACAAGCACACACAGACACATTCATTATACAGACAGACAGTTTGCCAAAAGCAAACACATATACATACAAAGAATCATGCAGACAGATATATATATAAGGACATACATACATATATACATACACAAATATACACATATACATACATACATACATTTATGCGCATCAATAGCAGTGTAAAGGAATTAATTAATATTAAATATAGCAGCAGGCAAAATCGAACGTCCATGTTAACTAAATTGTGTCGTCTACATACACATATACATAAATACATACATACATGTAGGATAATAAAGCTTATATTGTAATAATGGGTTAAATATATATACACATACATATATGAGAATGCAAAATGTGGGGGAAAAATACATACAAACAAAATTTAAATTGTTTTTGGCAACGTTTTAAAAAGTTTTTTAGAAAAAATTAAAAAAAAAATTCTTAAAAAGTAAAAAAAAAAATAAAATGTTATTGGCAATGTTTTAAGAAAAATTTGAAATTTGTTTCAATTTTTTCAGAATTTTTTTATGTTGATTAATTTTTAATTACTTTCAAAAAATACATACAAACAAAATTTAAATTGTTTTTGGCAACGTTTTAAAAAGTTTTTTAGAAAAAATTAAAATAAAAATTCTTAAAAAGGTAAAAAAAAAATAAAAATTTATTGGCAATGTTTTGAGAAAAATTTAAAATATTTTTCGACTTTTTCAGAATTTTTTATTTTAGTTGAATTTTTAATTATTTTCAAAAAAATTAATTTTATTCATATTTTTCATTTTAATTTTTTTTACAAATAATTTTTTTTTCTTTTTCCAATTTATTTTTAATTTTGTTATTTTTTGTTACAAAAAAGTTTTATGTATTCATACACTCATACCCATATACCCACATACATACATATAAACAGCAGATAAATTAACAAAATTCTTACATAACCTAAAAATTATATAAACAAATTACAAACAAAAAACATTTTATGAATAAAATATATATTAAGTTGTTGAAAATGATTTGAACGTGGCAAGCAAATGAGAAAATATAAAATTTATATATAATAAATATTAATAAAATGTCATAAAATAAAAAACATGCTTTAATAAAAATAAATAAATAAAAAATACAAAAAAATATTTAAAATATGCTTTAATATAAAATAAAAATAAAAGCAAAAATAAAAACAAAAACCAAAGCAAAAACAAAAATAAAGAAACCTAAAAAAATTTTTATTTATTAATATTTATTTAACAAAAAATATAAATAATTAAAAAAAATTATAATTTAATAAAAAATATAATAAATATATAATAAAAATATTTAATTCAAATAAAAAAATAGCAAATTAAGGCAAAAATATACAAATACTCAGCAGAGATAAGCAATTAAAAGCTAAAAATGGCAGCATAAGCAAACAAAAAAATATTTTTTAATAATCAGATAATAAATAGCTAAATTTTAAGCATTAAAATATTAAACTGAGCAAGGCATGAATTTAAAAGTATATATTTTTTATTTAAAAATAAATATTTACTTATATTTTATATTATATCAGGAAAAATTTTTAAATTTATTTATTTAAGAAAAAATATACAAACTAAATATTTGAACAAGGCATGGTATAAAAAAACATTTTTTGTTTTAATATAAATATTTTTCATGAAAAATTGTTAATTTCATGTAATTATAATTTTTTTTAATAAATAAAAAAAATTTTTAATAAATAAAAAAATTAATACTTTTTATACATATATATAAAATAAATATTTTTTATTACTTCAAATATTTTGTTTGCATACTTTTTAGAAGAAAAAAATTAAATTACGTTAAAAAATTATTTTCGTAAATTTTTAATTTCATTTCGTGGCATAATTTTGTCTAAGTTTTTATAAAAGATGTTTTAATTACTTTTTTTATTTTTTTATATTATTATTATTATTTTTAATTTTTATTATTTTTATTTATTTTTTAATTTTTTTTTCACTTTTTTAATAAAAAAAAATTTCAAATTTTTAAATAATTTTTTTTTCGGTAATAAATCACTAAAATAAAAAACAGAAAAATTTGTAATTTTTACAAAAGATTACGTTTTTTTAAACATAATTAAAAAAATATAAAAAATTCTAAATTATTAAATTTGTTTTTAATATTTAATTAATATTTATTGGTTTGTAAAATTCCCAAACATATTTTTATTTTTTATTTTGGTGATTTGTTAAGGTAAAAAATGTTAAAGTAAAAAAAATTTCGAAATTCAATTTAAAAATTTTTAATAAAAATAAAATTAAAAAAAAATATTTATTAATTTTACATTTAATATTATTTTTTTTTATTTAACTGCATTTAAGGTAAAAAAAAAACAACAATTTAAAAAGATCAAAAATTAATTTTAATTTTTTCCAATAAAAATTAGTTGAATAAAATAAATATTTTTTTTTAACTATTTTATTATTACTTAAAAAAAATGTTTAAGAATTTTGAAATAATTATTTTTATCTTAATAAATTAGTAAAATAAAAAAAAATTGTTTTACAATTAAAAAAAAAATCCAACATTTTTTATATTTAAAATATATTTTTAAAATATTAAATACAAAGCATTTAATTTTTTTTAAATGTTTGATTCAAATTTATTTTATTTTGGTAAATTCCAAAAGCTGTTTTTTATTTTTGATTTTTGTGATTCATTAAACTGAAAAAAAATATTTACAAAAACAATTATTAATATTTTTTTTAAATAAAAATTAATTTCATTTAAAGAAAAAAAGGAATAAAAAATATTAAAAATTTATTTTATTAAAAAAAACGTTTAATTGTTTAATTATTTGTAAAATTACACTTAATTAGATTTTAAATGGAAATGTCAATACAAATATTTTTATTATTATAATTTTTTTTTTTTTGAAAACTCATTAAAATTTAAAAATACATACGAATGCCCATACTTATAACTTACTTAGAACTATATAAACGCATATACTCAACCCATTAAAAAAATAAAATCATATATAGAAAAAAATAATTTTAGCTCTATATGCGGAGTTGTAAACCGTAAACCCGAATTATGCCATAAACTATTCTCACACTTAAATTCCTTAAAGGCTCTAAATATATATGTAACCAGTATAACTATTTGCAGTAGTACTTTCTAAAACCCACAAACATACAGTAAACTATTTGAACCCAGTACGGAAATGCAACGCTGTAGGCGTGATAACCCCAAATCGGCATATATTTACTATAACGTAGGATCTTAGTAGCTACCACTGCTCTAGCTCTAGACTTTACTCTTGAATTCATAAAGCTATGTATTCGTGTGTATGAACTATACTGTTTATGCTTAATATATGTGTATGTAATTAAGGTGACGATTAATAATCGATAAATAATGTTTAAAATATCGTATATTTATACAAAAAAAAAAACAAAAACAATAAGACGATGATGAAATTAGTAATTATAATAATAATTTGAAATAAATAAAAGCTTAAATTTTTTTATGAAAAATTATTCTTTTTTTTTTAATAAAAAAAAAATTTTTTTAAATATTTGAAAATTTTATTTAAAAAAATTAAAAAATTTATTTGCTTAGTTTTCAAAATTATTTCACTCTAATAATCTAATCTCTAATCTTCTTTAAATAAAAAACATTAATACTTTACAGCTTTTTGAAAGCAATCGATAGTTATCGATAAATTAGAGAAAAGTTAACCTAAAAAATGGCAAAAACAAAAGTTAAGCATTTGATAAATTGAAAAAAAAATCGCGTTTATTGCAAAATACCGTTTATTTTGCTGGACAAACAACCTTTACAAAAAATATATTATGTAGTGTTTTACAAATAAATTTGTTAACAAAAACAAAAATTATTGAAAGAAAAAAGCTTTTACTACGCTCAGTTCGAGTTTTATATATAAAAAAAACCGCAAACCAAAAAAGAAAATAAAAACAAATCAAAATAAGCTAATTTGTAAAAAAAAATATTTCTATAAAAATTATTTATAAAAATATTTATAAAAATTTGTTTATTTTTTTTTTTGCATAATTCAGAATTTTTTTTTATTATCATTTAATTTATAGCATGCAGTGAAATATATATTAAGCTATGTAAGACAAATTAATATTCGCTGCTAAATAAACTATATTTAAATAAATAATATTAGAGAAAATAAAAATATATTTACGATTAACGAATTTAGTAAGCGTTTTCTTTGAAAATTAACGAAATAAAAGACGATGGGAACAAAAGTAAGTAGAAAATTTATTAAAAAATTTAAGTGTTATTAATTTTTTTCCAGCTACTTAATCTATAAACGAAATGGAAATTAATTTAGACCAAAAAAAAAAAAATTGTTTAATTTTTTATTATTTTATTTTATTTTTTTTTAAGTAATTACTTTTAAAACATAATAATAATAAAGTAGAGCAGAGCTATTCTTATTATTAAAATAGTTATTCGAATAGTATTTTTGTATTTTATACCAGTTTTTTTACATAAATTTCTAAATTTTAGCAAACTATAGTATAGTTAGGTTAGGTTAGGTTAGGTTTGTAGGCTGATCTCTGCAAAAACAGAAAATCTCACTTAGACAGCCTGGCGCTGTCCATTGTGGTACCAATAAGACTCCCTGTGGATCAAAGACCTTTAAGATTCAGCAAAGCGCTTGGAATCCAAGCCTACCCAATTCGCTAGGATCGCCGAAAAAGGGCCTTCCGAGGTGTTTCAACCTCAGTCTGGCAAAAGCTAGACAATGTAGAAGGAAATGCTTAGATGATTCCATCTCGCCTTCCTCCATACAGCTTTGGCAACTTGCATCTGCCACGATCCCAAGTCTCACCGCATGGGCACCCATTGGACAATGACAATGTCCAGTAAGACCGCTTACTCTCCACAGAGGGCCAAAAGGACCTCGCCACTGCACAAGTACTGGTTGGTAGTTGACCAGTGTGTGACGAGCTCATACGTAGCCTGCATGTCCAGCGCTCTTGCTCAGGTGGACCATGGACTACCAATGCGCTCCCATTCCAACGTCAATGTAGCTAGGGTACCTTCCCTTGCAAGTTTGTCCGTTATACAGTTACCAACGATCCCGCGGTGACCGGGTACCCACACTAGTCGGATCGTACTGTCTTCGATTCTAATGCCAGTATTGCCGCCCTGCTATCGGAGTGAATACAATACATACCTCTCTAAAAGAGGTCACCATAGGGAGCAGTGCGTCCACTGCTACTTTGATCGCAGCGACCTTTGCTTGGAAGACACTACAGTGGTCAGGTAGCCTAAAGCTGGTATTGATAGAGAGCTTTCTGCAGAAAACTCCCCCTCCTAACTTTCCCCTTAGCTTCGATCCATCCGTGAAAAAGCTGACTGCACTTCTCCTCCATTGACTTCTTCCTTCCCACATATCCCTCGTAGGTACGTGTGCAGAGAAGAAACCTCTAGGGGACGGTTCCGCGGTGCAATGGTCCAAGTAGTCAGGGATGCAATCGAACCGACGGAAAATTTCAGAATGCCCCTGCTTGGGGCCCATCATGTACCCAGCGTCTTTGAGTCTGGCAGCGACCTTTGCCGCAGTGCAACTACCGGCGATATCAACAGGTGCGACGTGTAAGATGGCATTTAGAGCCATTGTTGGTGTTGTTCTTAGCGCTCCGCTGATTCCAATGAGAGGCGCTCTTTGAACACGGTCCAAATGTTACTTTGATAGATTTTTTAGAAGACTTCATTTCAAGGAAGACCGGTTTTGTAAATTGGTAAATTATGAAAATTAGAAAAAATTTGATTCTCAAAAAACTAAAAAATTGTTTAGACCAGTTTTTAAAATAGACACAATTACAAAAAATTATATTTATACACAATTAGTTAGTTTCGTCAAGTTTTAAAAATCTAGCTAGAAAAACTTTTTAGAGTCTGTTAAATGTATACCATTTTTTAATCATATTTCGAAAAAAACTAAATTAAAATTATATTTTAACTACGTTATTATACAAACGCTTTACTAAATATCTCAAATAAATAAATAAAAATCAATTAAAAATATCGACCATTTTTTTATTTGTTTTTCTAAACTATGAAAAGATCTACCATTTTATCCAATAACATTTTAGTAGCAGTAGATTTTTTTAAAAGACTCAATTTCAAAGAAAACAAGTTTTGAAAGCCGGAAAGTTATGAAAATAAACAAATTTAACTATCAAAAATTTTAGACCAGTTTTTCCAATAGACAAAATTACAAAAAATATTATTTTTATACAATTCTAACATCAGAGCACCGTTTAGTTTCATCAAGTTTTAAAAAGGCAGCTTAAAAAGTTTACATTTATTAAACTGGTATAATCATATATAGAGAAAAAAAAAAACTAAAAAATTAGATTTTAACTACGCTATTATACAAAAGCTTTACCACTGATGATTTTAAATTTTTTTGGAAAAAAAACAAAAAAATTTCAAAAAAATCTTGAAATTAAATTAAAATTTTACTTACCAGCGTATATTCTACAAATTCTTCCAAAAAAACGCACTCAGATATTTTTTTGTATTTTTTCGCTTTCGTTTATAGTTTTATTCATATCTTTTTTTTAATTTTTCTTTTCGAATTTTTGCTTATTATATTTATTTTTATTTTTGTTTTTATAATTTTTTTTTTTAACTTTCCCCTTCGTGACCTAATAGTTGTAGTTTTTTATATCTCAAAGCGCAAATATTTTTGCTACACACAATTGCGTAGTCTTTTCACCCAATTGTTCATTTCTTTTTTGATAATTTCGTTTTTCACATTAAATATTTCGCATATAATTTTTATAAATATATTCATGCATATGATTACATAGTTTTCTGTTTGGATATTTTTTCCAGTGTCTGGTGTATTTTACAATATTTAAGTTTTTTCAAATAAATTTTTTAAATTTTCGTTTAAAGTACATAATTTGTTTTTGTTGTTTTGTTTTTCTAAGTTATATATGATTTCTGTAGTTATGCAAGGGTATATATTTGTTTGTTGCTATATGTGGATCTTATAGAATAACAACATATTTTTATAAACATTACTTGTGATAATAAATTAATTAATTATATTTAATTACTTTTTGTTTTTAATTTATTAAGTCTAGAAACAGCAGCAAATAATATTTGTAAATAACAGCGCAAATAATGTGGGAAAATGTTTTTTGTTTTTTTGTTGTTGTTGTAAATATTTATTATACATTTTACACTTATTGACTCTCCCAATTTCATATATAACCATTTCTCACAGTGTAAGGTACAGTTAACATTGCTCTTAAATCAAGCGTACATTACTTATGCGTTTAAATACTTAAATAATTTAATTAATTTATTTCTTAATGTAAAAAAAAAACAATTGTTCGAAAAAAGCTAAAATGAATGCCAGCATTTTTAGTTTTTTTCTGTGTATTCGTTTTTTTCTCAGTGTATGACACTGCTATTGCTCACTGAATACTACACTGTACAATTTTTATATATTGTTGTTATTATAATTTTTGTATTTATTGTTGTTGTTTTGCTATTAAGTAAGTAACAGAATAAATTAAGCTACAGCACTGCATTAAAATTTAAATTATTAAAAAATTTATTTTTTTCAGTGTATGTTTGTATTTCTAATTATATGCACTTAATATAATTTTACAAATATTATTTTTTTATTTAATTAGAAATAAATGTTTACGCACATAATTTATGGTTCATTTCGAACGCGGCTTAGTTATATTTAAGTAATAATTTATTATTATTATTTTTGTGTTTACAGTCGTTACCATTATTAATCGGTTTGTTTTTTTTCGAAATCAATTTCACAATTCGTTACTAATTTTAATAAATATACTTTTTTTCATACAGAGATGCTAGTTTTATAGGTTACCACTAAATACTATTTTTTATATTTTTTTTCTTGATTAAAGTTCGAATACATGGTTGAATTAATTTTTGTAGATAGTTTTGTGAAAGCGAGGTTATGGATTTTTATGCAAAATAGTGTATTTTTTTAGTGAAGGTAATTTAAAAAAAAATATAAATCAAAAAAACATATAAAAAAATTTTATTCCCAAACTTTATTTTTTATACCAAAACGGAAAAATAAAGAATTTAATGTAAATAATGTAATTTTTTTAGCGAAGGAAATTAAAAGAAAAAATAAAAAAAATTTATAGATAAAAATTTTACTTTATACCAAATTTAATTTTTTATACCAAATTGAAAAAATAAAGAATTTAATTTCATTTCAATTTTCAATTCAATATTTTTTTTTCAATTTTTATAGCAAAGGAAAATATAAAAAAATCTATTAAAAATTAATGAAAAAAATTACTTTATACCAAATTAATATTTTTATACCAAACGGAAAAATAAAGAATTTAATGTATATAACGTAATGTTTATAGCAAAGGGAATTATAAAAAAAATTAATCAAATATAGCTAAACATTTAAATTTATACCAAATTAATATTTTTATACCAAAACGGAAAAATAAAGAATTTAATATAAATAATGAAATTTTTATAGCGAACAAAATTATAAAAAAAAATTAAATACAGTATTACTAAAAAATTTACTTTATACCAAATTTTATTTTTTATACCAGAACAACAATATAAATTTAAAATAAGTTTCGGGCAGATTAAAATCGTATTTAGCGTACAAATTAATTAAATAGAACTCTACAAAGAAAATATTTACTGCAACAAAATCATAAAAGATATTAAATAAAAAATTTAATTTATGCCAAATTTCAGTTTTTATACCAAAACGACAAAAAAAAGATTTGAAATCAGTTTTCGACACATTAAAATCAGTTTTGGCTAACAAACAAATAAAATTTTACTATAAATTTAAAATATTTACTACAATAAACTCGTAAAAGATTTTAGACCAGTTCTGTAAACGACTTTTGGAAACAAGAAATTTAAAATTTTATTATTAAAAACATATTTTTGCAAATATTAAATCATAAATTTTAATTTAGTAATTATTTTCTACAAAAATATACAGTAATATTGTATTTTATACCAGTATAGCAAATATATATTTAGCAATTAATTCGTATAGTGAATTTTCTTTAATAAAAGCACATTTTTATTACAAAAAATCTGCAATTACACTATTTCTTACAATAATTTAACAAAAAATATGTTTTATATAAATTTATACCAGTTTTTTAAACGACTTTAGCAGACTTTTCTAGTTTATTATATGAAATTTGCAAACATTTACCTTTTAGAACGGAGTTTTATGCACATTTGTTATGTATAAAGAATTATACCACTATTAAATAATATAACAAAACAATACAAAAATTTATACCAGTTTTTCAAACGATTTATAGCAAACTTTTCTGGTTTATTCTCTGTAATTACAAACATTTGCTTTGTTTAACATAGCTTTATACAATTTTCTTGCTTTAGATATTTATACCAGTTTAAAATAATATAAGAAACAAAAAATTATAAAATTTTATGCCAGTTTTTTTCAAATAATTTGCAGACTTTTATATGAGAATATGAAATTTTAAATATTTACTTGTTTTAACATAGTTATATACAAATTTTATGCGTTTAATAATTTATACCAGTATTAAAAAATGTCGTTTTATATTTAATAACATTTATTTTAGGTAATTTCAAACATTTAATTTACAGAATCGCACTTTTATTGGTGAAAATATGTTATACCAGTTTGTATACCAGTTCTGTAAACAAAATTTCATGGCATAATTTTGCGCTTAGTTAGCAAAAGTCGTTATATTTTTGCAGTGTACATACTTTAATGCAGATTTATAAATATTTATTTAGTGAAATAGTTTATGCTTTATCATTTTAGTATTTTTTTACAAAAAAGTTTTCTTTCACAATTTTTTCTTTCAAATTTTTTCCAGCACGCTTGAATTTCGTAACATTTTAAGTGTAGTGAGCAATTTTCTGTCATTTGTTAGTAAAACAAGAAAAGTAAAACTAAAGAGCTATTGAAGAGTAACGGTAAAAAAAGTAAAAAATATTTCGAACATGTTAAATGTATGTGACTTCGAGAGGCTACACTAAAAAAAATTTAATTTTTTTCTTGTAATTCTATTTCTCGCTAACTTCTGGATTGTCATTTTCAGAATTTACAGTCGATTGGCATTATTGAAAATCTCTACTATTTAATTTACAATTTATTTTATAATAAAATATTTTTTTTTTTTTATTTTAAATCTTCGCTAGCTTCTGCACTTCGTTGCACACGCGCATATTTTATTAAATTTTTATTAAATTTATACAGTTATCGCTTAATATTTATTTTACACGTTTGTTTGTTGTCATTGTAGCTTACAAACTAATTTAAAGACTAGACCTACGAAATACATTACAACAAAATTGTTTAAGTCAGTCGAAAGAAAGAAATGGATTTTCAGTTTTTTTGTGTGCACGAAAAAAGCCGAGTTCTGGTTAGCGTTGGGGGAAAATTGTTGTAGTAATTATAAGTGGTGGTCGTTCGTAAAAAAAAAAATTATGAATAAAAACTATACCAGTTCTAAATAAAATAAATATTTAAATAAATAAATAAAAAATTATTCCAATAACAAAAAATAAATTAAAATAAAATTTATACCAGTTTGAAAATATAATTTTACCAGTTCTGCATTAAAAAAATTAAAATTATACCAGTTTTATTAAAAAAAATAAAATACAATTTATACCAATTTCCATTTAAATTTCAAAATTTAATTGTACCAGTTTGAAAAAAAAATTAAATAAAATTTATGCCAGTTGTAAATTTAAATTTTATAAGTTCAAAATTAAAAAAATTATACCAGTTTTAATAAATAAAAATTAAATTTATACCAGTTTTATATTAAAAGTTTAACAGTTCTAAATTTAAAAACAAAAAAAACAATTTAAATGAAAATTATACCAGTTTCAAATAAAGAAAAATGAAATTAAAATTTACACCAGTTTTAAATTTTAATTTTATAAGTTCGAAATTAAATTATACCAGTTTCAAATAAAGGAAAATTAAATTAAAATTTACACCAGTTTTACATTTTAAATTTATAAATTCGAAATTAAAAAAAAAAAAAACAAATAAAATAAAAATCATACCAGTTTCAAATTTTATCAGTTCTAATTTTAGAAAAATTAAAATAAAAATTATACCAGTTCTAAATTTGTAGTAACCAGTTTCAAATATTAATTTTTTAAGCATTTTTTCCGACTTCACCAAACTGTCTGTGACTTTTTAAGGAACTAAATATTTTTCTGCGTTATTTTCTACTCAGTAATATTTTATTTACATGCTTACAAGATTTTTAACGATTTCGTGAAATAATAAAACAAACTCTCTTGATAAATTGTTAACTCGCCTAAAATAATTTTATGCTCTCTATCAATATTTGCTTCTTTTTTTCATAATTTTACTTCAAAATGTTAAAAAAAGATGGCATTTTCCCCAACTTTGCTGAAATATTAATTATTTTTTAGACTAGTTTCTTTAACTTTACTACAGTCAGTGTTATGTATGCATGTTTATTACCAATTTTTGCACAGCAAATTTACAAACATACAATTTATAAATATTTTTTTTTATGTTTTATAACAGTTTCACACTAGTTATAAAATTCTTTTAAAGCAGCTATTTCATATACATACTTCTTACAACGGTAATAAATTTGCTATGGGTAAGGAACGCTATTGTTTTTGCGCTTAAAACTATTATACAAATTGTCAAGCATTATTATTGATATTATTATTATTTAGTTTGGATCTTTGCCATTTGTCACAATATTTGAAATAATTTCGGCTTATTCCATGTAATTATAATTAAATATGTGTGTACTTATATTACATTTTAGTCTTTATAAATATGCTTTTAATGCGCTAAGATTGGGCATTATTAGCTTATCAACAAGCGAAACCGTTCCAATACATAAATATATATACTTAATGTATGTGTTTGTATGCGTACTTTGTGTGCTGTAAGTGGTTGTGGTGTCCTTTTGCAGTTCTACTGCATAGTTTAGCATTTTATTTAAAAAAATAACAGCCAATAAGTAAGGGAAAAGTTGCAAAAGTCGACAAATTAACCAAAAGAGGTTTTTAAAAAAATTATACCAGTTTCAGTATAGTTTAAAAAAAGTGCTTGGCAATATGTTTCACACAATTTCCATGGTAATTTCAACATTATTGAAAAAAAGTTATGTAAACAAAATTATACCAGTTTTTTTCTATGGTATTTTCATGTTATTAAATGTAAATTTTGACTCAACTATTGAAAAGATGTTCAAATATTTAAGTTCAAGCAAAAAACATATTATACCAGTTTTATATCAGTTTCAAAAAAGTGTCTAGAAAACTTTTTCCAATAGAAAGTTGTACCAAACTTTCGACTTGAAAATGCATAATTTGCATTATACCAGTTATATATAACACAAAAAACACATTATACCAGTTCATACCAGTTTCATAAAAATGTCTAGAAAACTTTTCGAAACAGATTTGGTACAACTTTTGACTTAAAATTGCATAATTTTCTTTATACCAGTTACATATAACCAACTTTAATTATGCCATTTCTGCTTGTAACCACACTTTGGCGTTACCCATCTTTATCAATTACTTGTATCCTATAAGCACACACTCGTTATGCATACACATTTACACACTGTTTACTATTTAGTGTACGAAATATAGCTATTTTCACTTTAAGCTTAACAACAAAATCACAAAATTGCAACTGACACGCGCACAACAGAAATATGTCGAAATTAAGTTGCGTACTAACGTACCAAACATCACAAACATAAGCGAAAAACACGCGCCGCTACTCCTCGCGTCGCAAGCGCCACAAGTCGCGTTCGCGCGCCAACACATCGGCCACATCCGATGCAGTCATGCGATCCACCGTCGGACTGGTGGTGATGGGTGGCGCGCCGCCACCGCATGCCAACTGTGTGTGCAGCGCGTCGCCACTGCTGCCGACCGCAAGGCGCGTGGGCAAGCGACGCGTTGTCGCGGGCGCTGACAGCAATGCCGTGTCGTCCTGCGTGGTAGCGCGCACGCCGATGCCGCTAGCGCTGTTGCTGACAACGCGACCACTACTGCTACCAATGCCGCCGCCTCCGCCATCTGCATCGCGCGCATTCTCCTCAAAACCATACCAATATCACATGAGCATTATTTGCAGCGCTACTCATTGGTCGATCGTGCGATATATGCGCCGCTGTGGTTCGGGTGTGTAATGAATGCGCGTGCGAAAATGTTGCGGTGAGCCGGGCACACTCTCCGAGCCGCGACGCGGTGGTGGCAAAGGCGGTGAGGCGTTCACATACCTGTATGGATATTAAAAAAGAAATATTTATTAAATTGAATTTCGCAAATAATTTATTGTACTCACCGTCTATTGAGCAGCGGTGAACCGCCTGGCGGTTGGCCGCTCAGCTCCAGCAACTGCTTGCGCAACAGCAGTGGCGATTGCCCACGATTGTAGCGCGGCGGTGGATCTGGACTGCGGTGTCGCCGATCCAAACCGGTCAGCAGATGCGCATTCGAAGAACCGCTGGTCATACCGCTCGCGCCTGCCGCGGCATAGCGACGCAAAAAGCCGCTGGTGCCATCGTAGAAGTCACTACCCGACGTTTGTCCGGGTTTAGGCTGCGCCTCAGTCGGCGAAGTGCTGTTGCTCGTATTGCTGCTGCTACCCGCGGAGAGCGTACGATAATAGGAGAGTGTCGGTTTGCCAGGTTGTGCGCTCGGTGGCAGCGCACTCTCATAGCCGACGCCGTCATGTTGATTGGCTGCGCCACTGGTCGAAGGCGAGCCTGCAGAATGCAATTGTAATTTAACATATGAGGCAAATTGACGCTTCATGGCGCCGGCAAGTGTGTTAAACCAGCCTGTGGTGTGTTGTGATAGTGGTGAATATGACAAGTGCGGTGAAGTAGAAGTTGAGTGGTGTGGAGTGGTATGGTGTGTTGGCAGTAGTAGCGCAATGATAGAAGTGGGTATGATGGTGAAGTTGAGTTTTAGTGAAAACGTGAGTGAGTTGAATTTCGTAGAAGTGAGACAGAGAGCAAGCATATAAAGTGGTAAGTGTTGTTAAAAATTGTATGAGTGTGTAGTGTTTTGAGTGCATATGAGATGTGGTGAGTTTGATTTTTTTTAAGTGCGTTTAATTATAAACAAGCAAGCGTTTATGATTTTACAGCCCAAGCAAAGCATTGAAAAGGAATGAAAAAAGTACAAAATGGTAAGAATATGTGGTGAAATACATACATATGAGACCAAAAAATGTAAATACGAACAATAAAAAGTAGTTTTTTATAAAATGTTGTAACAATGATATACATATTTTCGATAAAAATTTATTTACAAAAATCTATTTAAAAAAAAATTTAGTTTTCTTTTATATTATTTATAATTTTTTTTTAATAATTTAAAATTTTCATTTAAAATTTATTTACACAAAAATATTTTTATTAACATTTTTTTCATAAAATAATATTATTCTATATTTTGTTTTTAATTTTCTTTTTCGAGAATTTAAAAGTTTAAATGAATATTTTTAATATAAGTTTTTATTTTTTTTTTAATTCATTTAAAATTTATTTACATGAAAATATTTTTTATTAAAAATTTAAAATTTTCTTTTTTATAAAAATTGTTTCTTAATATATTTTTTTTATAATTTTTTCAAGAATTTAAAAGTGTAAATACAATTTTTTTGATAATAATTTGTGAACTTTATTGGATATTAGTAAACAATTATTAAAAAAAAAATATATTAATAATTGAAATTTTTCATTTATATTTTTATATTAAAAAAAAATTATTTAAGTTTAAATAAATTATTAAAAAAAAATTTAATATTAAAATGTATTTATTTTTATTCAAAATAACTTATTTTTTATTAAAAATTAATAAAAATAATAATTTGATTATATTAGTTTTTTTTTTTAATTTTTCGGGAATTGAAAGTTTAAGTAAAATCTTTTTAATACATTTTTTTTTTAATTTTTTTATATTAATTTGAAATTTATTCACAAAAAAACAAATTATTTTTTATAAGAAAATTATTTTTTTGAAATTAATGATTTTAAATAAAAAATTTTATAATTTTTTTTAAGATTTTTTCATATCAATTTGAAAACTGTTATAAATAAAAAAATATTTTAATTAATAATATAAAATTTTCATTTCCATTTTTTATAAAAAAATATTTTTTTTTTATATTTTGTTTTTATATTTTTTTATTATTAATTTTTATTAATATTTTTTTATTATTTATTTCATATTTTATCATCATTATTTTTCATGAATTTAAAAGCTTAACCGCTCTTAAGCGCCCAAAATTATGTTGACAAATATGTTATAAAATATAAATAGCATACTTTTCGGAGCACACAAATATCACAACAAACATATGACACATAAAAACATAACAAAACTGTGCCATTGTGCAAAAAAGTGCAAAAGCCAAGCAACAGTTAGAAAATTAAATAGAACATCCGCAATGTGCCAAAAACTTACCATGTTCGTCCCGGTATTCCTTGCCCGCCAACCCAACACCGCCTCCAACGATCCCTCCGCCACTGCCACACACACCCTCAACGCCTGTATGCGTCGGTATCGTTGACGCCGTGGTCGTTTGCCACTGCCGACGCGCATACAATTTGCTCAACTTGCTCGCCATGCCGCTGCTGCCACCACCACCGCCACTACCGCTCACACCGCCATCGGAAGACAGCTGCTCCGGCGAGGTAGGCGGCGAACGCGAGCTGCGCACTGCATGCTCATTCAACGGTAAATAATGCTGCGGCAGCGGTTGGTATTGCAGCTGACTGGGACTCGTGCCAAAGGCAGTGCTGATTGCCGCGGCAGATGTTTGCGGCGGTGGCGGTGGTGCGCAAGTGGGTGGCGAACGCGCTTGTTGATGTTCGTGCATATCGCTTAGGGCTATTTGTGAGGACGAGGATTGTGTGGATGATTGACTAGAAGTTGAATGTGATGAGGAGGCAGCGCTGGTTAGCGGCATGTGATGCGTTGGCTGCTGTTGCGGATAGCGTTGCTGCTGCGGCTGGGGCAGTTGATAGTGCTGTTGATTCCCAACGCCGCCGGCGCTGTTGTTGGTGTTGCTGTAATGCAATGGCGTAGTGGACGCTGTGACGGCAGCCGTTGTGGAGAGATAATTGCCAGCGAGGAAGGGATTTGTGGAGTGCTTTTGTTGTTGCAGATGCTCCTTACGCTTTTCCAACTCCTTCTCACGCAGCTGATTCTGCTGATGGTAGAAACGTTGCAGCACTGGAAACGGCAATAAGTTTAGATTAAGATATAGGAGGAATTAACTGTTAAATTGCACCCACCTATTGGACTATGGTTGCCGGGCACGCGCTGCTGCGTATTCAGCTCACCGCGATTAACTGGTATAAGCGAAGGCTGCTGCTCCTTCAAAACCGGCTCCACCGCCGTGCCTATGGGCAGTGTTGGTGATGCGGCGCCACCCTGAAAACGCTTGCGCGTCATCGCTGGCGAACCCAACGCCACCGTCTTCGGTATGGCGGGACTATCATACACATCGAACGCATTGCCACCCATCTCCTGCACATTCGGCATGCGCCAAAGTGGATCCACCTGATGTGGTTGTGGTGTATGATGTTTCTTTTGGCTAAAGGGCGAGGTCGTGAGATTGCGTATGATCGATTGACCTGTAAGCAACGTAAAACAACAGTTAAAACATAAAAATATATTAAAATATCGCGTGACCCACCTATACTGCTGAACATGGATTCCTTTTTGGGACTCTCGGCACCGCCCACCGCGCTGGTGTACTTCAAACCCGAGCCATTGCTATATTTGCGCTGCAGAAACGGTGATTTGCGATACAATTTGCTCATCTCGCTGACAATATGCGTGGTGTCGTCCTTGTGCGTTGCATCCTTGTAGCTGCTGCTGGGCGGCGATTGTGGACTGCTGCTATTCGCGCTATTGCTGCCCGAACCACCGCTGCCATAACCATTGCCGCCACCACTGACACCGACACCGCCACCGACACCACTACTCAGACCTACACCGGTGCTGCCGCCGATGCTACCGCCTCCACCACGTTCGCCCTGTAAATGATTGTTGGCGTTGCTGTTGTTGTAATAGCTTGCAATCGGCTGAGGTAGTTGTGATGGTTGATGATGATGATGTGACAACTGCGTTTGCGCGTGTGCATATTGTGGTTGATATTGTGGCAGATAATCGTCTTTTTTGTAGCGTGACGCAAACATTTGTGGCTGTGTGGATTGTGTTTGTGACGCGTTGGTTGTGTGTGTGGCACTGTGATAGGAATTCTGATAGCTGGGTATGTGTGTGTGGGTGGTGCTGCTTGCTGCTGGCATTTTTGGATTTATTGTCGTTGTTGTTCCTATTATTGTTGTTGCTGTTGGCATTATTGTTGCAGTTGCAATTTTGTTATGTTTATTATTTGTTACTGCTGTTACATCTCCTCTGAGTGTAGCTGTGGTTGTTGTAGTAATTGGCATGTGAGTTCTGTAAAAATCATGTTGCGTATTACTTAAATGGCAAATTATTGTCGGTCAAATGGTGCAACCAAAAATTATAATTTAATTTTTATCATATAAACATTTAAGGTGAGAAATGGTTTGAGTGAGAAATGCATATGTGCCTAAAACAAGTGTGGGGAAATTGTGACTGGGCGTGAGGGGTCTATAACAAGGTTATTTGTGCTTGGGACTTAGTCCTATGTGCCTGGTAACACAGTCCTTTGTTGAGAGTGCGAAAATCGTAAAGGTCTTCGACTTTTCATTACTATATCTGGTAAGTTACATATTTAAAAGGAAAAAATCCGATCTTATTCTTCATATCCAAGATCCAAGAACTAAACAATAGAGTGAAATATAATGCTATTTGCAGATAAGAGGATTCGTACGGAGCCATCTCAACATCAAAATGATTGGAAAATAACAGTACCGCAACATTTGACGTTGATTCCCACAACAGCTGGTTCTACACTAACGGAATTAACCTGGATTTTATCTGACCAAGCGCTGATCTACCCTGGTTGAATCGGTCAGCTTTAAGTTTTCCAAGTACGCAGACGCGACGGACACTCTGTGATCTTCTTAATGTTAAACTGGATAATTTTAACAGTTATATATGAATAACTCTTTCAAGCTTTGTCGTCTTCTTGGTATTGCTGACAGATTCGAAATTATATATATACTATATAATATATTTAGCTTCTGCAATATTGCATATTTCCTCGATAGTATAGTGGTTAGTACCCTTAGAAGACTTATAAATAAAATATTATATAAAAAAATCAAAATTTTAACATCCTATATTCTGTTACAAAGAGGTTTGCCTCGATAGTATAACGGTAGTAACCTCGCCGTTGGTAAAGTCCATACCCTCATCTCTTATTCTGTACTGTGTGTATAAAAATTTCTACAAAGCCTACAATTTACACAAATTAAATACGTTGTGCTAAAGAAAACTCGTCTACGAAGTGCGTTAGCATTTCTTTACAGATGATTTTTAATGATAATGATGCTTTAATTTAGTGGTTCCATTATAATAAAAAAATTACTATTTGCATTAACAGTTTGAGGAAACGCCAAACCAAAAATTAAAAAAAAAAATCCAACTTACTTTTCTGGGAAATCAGCTACATACCGCATAACTCAAAAAGAAAGCAAACAAAAAACGTCCATAAACCATTAAATAAATATAATAAAACTCAAATAGGCGCAAAAAATATTTAACAAAAAAACCCAAATGATATCAAAGTTTTTTGTTTTATTTCAATGAACCAACAACCCAAAACTCAAAGCGTTTTCAATGCAGCAATGATATGAACACAACAACAATAAATAAAGTAATGAAACAAAAAAGTATACTTACTGAATTGGGAGAGTATGTTTTATTGTTTGTTTTATTATTTTTGAGGGGGTAAAAGATTAGGAATTAGGTAACCTACAAAAAATTTCAATAAAAAAGAAAGAAAAACAAATTAAATAATAAAACGCAAAAATTATGCTGGGAGCAAAAGTAATTCTTATTTTTTGTTCGATATTATTTTAATGCATTTTTTGTAATATGGCATTTTATTAGTGTTTAATCATGTTGGAATGTTAGCAGCGTAAGTAAGTAAGGGAGCGTGAAGAAGTATGCGTTAGAGATTGCGTAGCAATTTAAAACGCTGCCAAAACTGTAAGTTAGTAATAGCAGAAGATAAAATTAAATATAAAGCAAGCTTAAAGTAAAAAATGAACGTGAAAAGTTTCAAAGCGCTTGTTAATGTGTTAATAAAGTAACTAAAGTTATTAAATAGAGCATAAATAATTAAATTTGAAAGTAAAATTAAGCATGCGCTATAAACGAAATGAAAAATATTGAAATTTTAAACTAAGTAGCTTTTATTACTATTTTATTATTTGGTTAACTTTTTAATATTTCAAAATTTAATTAATTTTTATTTTACAAAGCGAAAAGCTAAAATTTGTGTCGCTTTTAAATTTAAACACTTTTTGTGAAATATTTATATGAGAAACACTCAAAGAAATCTTTCTTTGCATACTTCCATTACAAAATTTCGAAAACGCAAAGCAAACACACAATAATCCTACCTCGAAAAAGTGGTATAGTCTTAGAGGAAATGAATTTTGAAAAAAACTAATATAATAGTGTACTATAAATGCAGTGAGGAAATGGCACTAGCACGCGGCAGAATAGTAGCGTGTGGATTGCGGGACTAAAAGTAAATACCGGCAACTAAATTAAATTTTATATGATTTTCGCACATACCTATGCATCTCTATGTCGGCAGATTCGACAACAGTCTTAAACCATTGAATCACATTCACATCAGCCGCGTCGTAATAACGAAAAAATGGTTGCTGCAAGAGCTCCTGGTATCTGGGGCGCTGATGTACATTTTTCGTCAGACTGCAATACATTTAACATAAATAATACTTTAATATGTTTAATAATAATGTAGGTGACACGCACCATTTATCGACAAAATCACGAAATTCTTGACTGAAATCAAAACCATCACCATATGGCAAACTGGGTGGTTCGTGATCCAAAATTTTAGTCAGCACCTCGAAGTCTATGTTGCAGCCTTCGTACGGTGAACGGCCGGTGGCGAGTTCCACTAGTGTTATGCCCAATGACCAAACATCAGCGCGTATATCATATTTCGGCTTTTTCGGATCAATGCGTTCAGGCTGCAAATATGTGATACATTAGTATATGATTAAATTCTACTTAGGTGAAAAAAACACTTACCGCCATGTAAGCGGCGCACCCGGCTGAACGTGTATTCGCTTTTGAATCCACAAGTCGCCCGCTAATGCCGAAATCGCACAATTTGATATTGCCCTGTTCGTCGATGAGGATATTTGAAGGTTTCACATCTCGATGTATGACATTGTGATTCTTTTTTAAATATGAAAGAGCGTGCACCGTCTAGGGATAAAAAGGATTTAATGATATGTCAAGACAGACGGAAATCAAAAAAGTATTTGATATTGATATTCCTCGATAGTATAGTGGTCAGTAAGCGTAAGAGCAACGAAGTTTCGACATACTTACCGCTACAGTAACCTTCCCAAGTATATTCTCTGGCACCGGTTGTTTTGAACGCCTTAGCAGCTTATCGAAACACATTGACATCAGTTCCATGCATATCCACACATCCGGTATATTTACAAAATAACCTAAACAATGCACTATATATGGGCAGTCATGTGAATTCAATATAACATCGAGATCCATGAGTATACGATTATTTTCTTCATCGTTGCCAGTACTACGCATTTGTTTGACGGCTAAAATCGTGCCCGTTGGTTTGTGTCGCATTTTTACCACATTCCCACTAGTGCCATTACCCAAATCGCTCAAATGTTCCAAATCAGACATTCTACTGGGATATTTTTGGCCATTTATGGTTAGTATACCGGATTGTTGTCGTATTCTTTTAAGTTTCTTGTGCATTTCTGTTTGTGGACCATTGCGATTTGTATTTGTCATAACCACTGAAAAGAGAAAATAATAATTTAAATTTTTATAATACAAATATTCATTAATCAAATATGTCTGCATATTGACAAAAGATAATGTCGACAGTGGGATCGGCAACGGATTTTTATACGACCAAGAGCTGTTCACACGGCAGTATTGTTCAATAATATTTGGTGAATTTTTTCTACCATACTAGACTCAATTTTTTAATCATGTTTCTATAATTTTTCTAAAATCTCAAATTTCGTCAACAATATCATGCTAAAAATCACTAGTAAATTGTATTTATCCACTTTTA
This sequence comes from Zeugodacus cucurbitae, assembly GCF_028554725.1. Lineage (NCBI taxonomy): Eukaryota > Metazoa > Arthropoda > Insecta > Diptera > Tephritidae > Zeugodacus > Zeugodacus cucurbitae. The sequence goes on from NC_071670.1 coordinate 7,677,379, forward strand.
AGCAAACATTTACATTAGTGAACGAAAACAAATGCAATGAAAATTGTCGCATTCAAAGAAGGTCGTTAGAAAAGTGGCGAGCATAAATAAAGGAAATCAATAAATCAAAAATAAACATTCCCTCTTCGCTCTCCAACAACATTGTCGCATTGCAGCTGATTTAGGAATGTACTTCCGTTTTGATTAAGCATTGTTGCCAAAAAATTGATTGGCTGAAACGCCCAACATCCCATCAACCACCCACAAGCAAGTCAACAACAACTGAGAGCAGCATTACATTATTTATATCAACAATGATGATAATTCACAATAGATCACACTACACAACATCTCCTCACCCACAAACTCTGTGATTTACACATCTCTAACACCCACCGTCAGTGCTGTTGCCAACAAACAAACTCAACCCACAAATAACAACAACAATTCGTAAAACAGCTGCGCCAACCCATAGCATAAAATATTATTTGCAAGCAAGCGAAATTTTGACAAACAACAAAAAATACAACAAAGTTGGCGACATTCAAACGCATGCAACAAAAACGTTTTGGTCGTAAACACTATAAGCAAAATCAACGAAAGACAATGGGGGCGCCAACGTCACCGTTAACGTCAACATTGGCAGCGCAGCAGCATAAACTTGCATTAAAGTAGACGTCGAAAAACAACAACATATACATAACAAAGACGTCGACGTCTACGCAGTAGATACCTTTACAGAGTCTGAAGATAAAAAGGTATTAATACAGCAAGTACAAACGTACGAACAGCGGCAACGAAAAATATGCCTCTGTACTGCTCGTCCGGAAATACCAAAATATCCAACCATACGCAATAACAACAATTCACACACACATATACATATGTATGCCGCCACATACTTATGAACACAACGATGACAGCAGAATAGTAACGACGTCTCATTAAAGGGGGGAAATGAGAAAGAAATGAAATAAAGTGTATCAAAACGAATCGACCAATAACCTAACGACTGATATAGTAGGTAAAATAAAAAAATTAAAAAAAAATTTAGAAAAGATATAAAAAAATTGTAAAAAATTCCACATGAAAATAGAAAAATGCCAAAAACAAATTAGATGGCGACAAATTTTTTAGGAAAAACGCAGACGATAGCCACAATAGAGGATAATGTATGTATGTAGGTATCAGTGATATCTAATGCGAAACGTAGACGTCAATGACGAAAGCAGCGACAACAACAATAAAATTAAACATTCAATAAAAAAACAAGTGATTGTAAACCGCACAAATCTACGGCGAGAAAGGCAATGCCATGTCTGACTTCAGGCACAATCACAAGAGTGTTCGTTAGCAGTTACAAAAGCAGTGGCAGGATTAGCACTACAGTGTGCGCTGCTGCTGCTGAACACTGCCAACGTCCATACACTAGCTTCCAAATGACAAAAGCCAGCGCCAGGCGCCAACGACTGGGGTGTGAGAACAACTCAAGTTGAATCGCATGTTGGTCTTGTTGCTGTAGTTGTAGCTTTTCTTTATGTGCATATATGCATACAGCGCAAGGCAATGTGTAGAGGGTGGATGAATAGCGCTGGTGAAATCTCGAAAAACGTCCTCAAGAGCAGTATACAAGTTTGCTTGCTGTATGTATTTGTATTTATGTATGTGGGTGGTGTTGCCTGCAAGGGTGGTTAAGAACCTGCATTATTGCAGCATTTGAAGCGCTCTCTGTAACAAAAACTTCGCCCTATTGTACGGCTGGCGCCTAATGTCAGCAACCTCCTTTTGTGCACGACTTTGTCGCAAGCACAAAAAAACAAAATCCGTAGAACGTGCGAAGTTGCAACTTTTATGCATTAGGAAAGCCACTGCACTTTGTAGCATACAACGCGTACTGATGTATTTACTTTGCCACCACTTATCAACACTATCTTTTGTCGTATTTTACACATAAATGTTGGCGATTTCTTGCTCAAAAAATACTTACAATCCAAGATGGGGCGTTTTGACTTGCTGCCGATTGGTAGCGACATGTGTACATCTCTGGCGCCAACACGCGTTGCTGAGCCACTTGGAGGGTCTGTAGCAAACATCAAGTGATTGTGTGAATTGTTCTCCTCCTCGAGACGTTTCTCCAGTCTGTGTATTCTATGTCCAATGGACTCCATTGAGGAATTGCTTGTTTTACTAACGGCTGATGATGATGATATATGCGTAGCTGTGGTTGGCGTTATCCTTACTCCAGTGCCTGCTGCGTTGGGGACTGGCACTCTTCCTAGCTGTTGGTGTTGCTCACGACTGCTACTACTGCTGCTGTGTTTATACTCCGGTGCGTCGTGCATGGGTCGAGCGTGTGTTGTGTCGTGTCTGCGCTCTGTATATCGCTGCTGCTGCCACTCCTCCGCGCGGGTGTAAGTGGAACTCTGCGTGAACGCTTTTCTATGTGTGCGTGTAATTTTTGTGCACTCAAAAATTTTCACTGCGAAAATTTCTATCGTTCAAACTATACGCACTACACTTTTCACGTTTAGTTCTAATAAACGTACGTTCAAGCCACAATTAGTTTGCTATTCGGCTGTGCACTTGTTTTCTTTTTAATTGAATTATCACTCAAATAAGAAATAAAAAAGAAATTTACTCGATTTTTTCACTACTTCACAGAACACAGCACGAAAAATACTGAAGAAGTTGCGAGAAATTCAACAACGAATACGGTGGCAAAACGAATTAGCAGATAACTACAGCGTATGTCATGCTATGGCAAGTGTCAAAATAAGCAGAGTAGTCAGGTTTGCTGCGAGAAAAGGTTACATTCAAATAAATTTTAATAATTATCAACGGAATTGCTAAATTTATTAGAATAGAGGCTGGTTTTATATATATTATATCTTTGAAAAATTTAACATAGTTATTATTACATAAATACATTCACAAAATTGTGATTAAGTAACAAAAATTTTAAATTGCGTCCCCTAAATTTCAAATATATATAAAAGATGTCTCTATTGTGACCTTGCAGTAGTCAAGAAGAAGAAGCAGACTAATTGAAATTTCTATTTATTTATATTTTTTGTTTTCACAATGTCGGACGCATATGAATTTGCTGCAAAAGGTAAATTAAAACTTAAAAGTGATAGCCAGCACAAGAAAAAGAAAAAAAGTAAACATAAACATAAAGAAAAGGACAAGGAGCGTGAGAAGGAGGCTTTACAAACTAGCATAAACGAAACGTTGGAAGAAAAGATCACCAGTAGCGCTGCGCCGAAATTGACAAAGGCTGAACTAGCATTTAAACAACAACAAGAAAAAATGGTAAGTGTAGAAGACAAAGAATTAAAAATCTATATTACTAACAATAAAAACCTACAACAACTACAGCGCAACAAACGTATTATGGAGAAGGCATCAACAACGCACAAGGAGCGCGTAGAAAAGTTCAATGAGCACTTGGATTCGCTGACAGAACACTTTGATATACCCAAAGTATCCTGGACTAAATAGGCGCTTGTTTACATGGTTTGCGTCCAATATATTAAACACATTTGTGCTTAACTTCACATGTATATTTATTTGAGAGTTAAATAAAATCCGGCATAATGCATATTTCGCTATTTAAAACATCTTAAATTTGCTAATTTACAACTACTTATACTTTATAACTTGCTTAATAACTATTAATTTAGGCGTTGATGCGCCTCTGGGGGCTGCAAGCATATGTGTGCTCTTTGGAAATTCATATCACGTTGCATAACAAATTCGCACTGAACCAATTCAACAATCCGTTCAGCTTTTGCCGAATAGAATGGATTTGACAGTTTCCACAAGTGGAAATTTGGTCTTATAGGCGCGTGGACAGTAGCCCTTTACATCGTCTGTGTTTAAAGAGAATATCATAGCGCCACCAAGTTGATGCGCCTTCACATAGAGTGCTTTACATGCAATACTTGTCTCATTCTCGTACGAAATCCATTCTGTGCCGCTGCTCAAAAAAGGTGAACAAGTCGATTGATCATACGTTTGATGTACCACCAAGTTGTGTGTGCTGAACCAACAAAGTTCTGAATAGGAAGTAAAACCCAAACTACCGCAATGACCAATATCTGCAGCTGGTGCGCCGATGCCATTGTTTAGAGAGCTCATCAGGCTGTAATTGTATTTTTAAATTTTTTTATTTATTTTTTGGATTAAAAAAACTTACGTAAATGAATGTCCATAGGTTGGCAAGCCGACCACTAATTTTTTGCGATCCAAACCATTGGTGAGCCACCAGTTAACCGAATAATTAATGTTCAATGTGCCGAGTAACGAACGCTCATTGGGACGTGCGTACAGTGGTGCATTCAAACCTTTCAACAAAACTCGTTACTTAACTAGAAAATAACAGTAATGTTAAAGTGCAACTCACCTGTGAACGGTGTGCCGTGTGAGTAGAAATGGTAATCGTATGTCATCACGTTCACATAGTCCACATACTGATTTAGCATTTGCACATCGTAAGCAAAAACTGCAATACCCTCCGGTGCAGCTGCGGCTACAGTCAACAAATAATCACGCCGTTCACGCCTATACTCCTGCCGTATTTCATATATTAGCTGCGAAAAATGTTGCCGTTCTTTATTGTAGGCGCTGGGGAATTCCCAATCCAAATCAATACCGTCCAGCTTATACATGGCCAATGTTTGTTTGACCGAGTGCAAGAACATTTTGCGTGTCGTATGATTTTTTACCATTGCCGGAAAGCCATCACTATTTGCGCCACCACCTATCCACAGTAATAGCTTTAATGCGGGGTTTATTGTGCGCAATACAAGCACATCTTGCGCCAATATGCGACGCAAATTTTCGGTTATAAGCAACTGCCCATTAGTCACACTAACACTCACCATACCCACATTGATGTGAGTACAAAGTTCGGCATTGACATTAGCTAAACGCAAGTCATCGAATTCATTGTTTGGATCGGGCACTGTATAATAGCACACTAAACGCACCTCAGGCGCTGTACTCATGGTGGGTGGTGCATTTTTAACCAATTGTGGTGCGCTGGGTTTCACTTTTTGTTGCTGCCCTAAGCCACTTGCACCGCTATCTGTTGGGGAATATGCAGGATTTTGCAATTTTACGCGCACCGATTGATTTTTGACCAAACGAAAATCGTGCGAAAGTGTACTCTCATGTACGCTATTGGCGTACAAGTTAGCGCGACGATACCAGAAATCGGGCACAGCTGAAATTCGAAATATATGCAGTTAAGGGTATATGATTTTATAACTAGTATCACCAACCTTGCACATCTGGCGGATAATATATATTATCGTAAGCCGAACTCCACAAAAGAAATACCAATATTGTGGTTAGCATATAGAGTGCCATTAGTGCTGCTATGCGCCACCACGACTGCGATTGCGATGGCTCGTTCATCAATTCGTAGTCAGCCATGCCTTAACGCCTTTTGTATCCAATTTCACACTTAAAATAAATAAATTCAATCCTTTTGTATGTAAATTTTTTAATGACACTACATTATCAGCTGGTTGATAGAAAACGAATAAACAACGAAGTAAACAAAAAGGCCATATAGATGAATATCGAAGTAGATACGAATTTGTACACAGTGAAAAAAATGTTGCTTCTTATATTGATTATTCAATTGACATTATGTAGCATGTTAATTTATATGTATTTTATAGCTTTATGCATATAGAAATATTAGTAGAATATTGGTATATTTACTTACTTTAAGTTTAATAAAAAGTTCATTAAATAAAAATAAAGAAATAAAATAAAATTTCAACAATTTCAATAATATTTGCATGCAACACTGCTGTGGCCAATCAGATTTACTCGTTACTTTTCCGATTAGCTACAATTAATGTAAACAAAAACGTTTAGAGCTGCCAACGCCACGCTCACTTTTTGTAAACAAATATAATAACTGCTAGAAAACAGATAAACGAATTTTTCTTTGTTTCCATTTTATTGCAAACGTTTAATAAATTATTATTAAAGGTACTCAGCTTACATTACACAGACTTTACAATAATAACAACTTAAAATGCTGCACTTTTTAAAGTACTTCGTGTACTGGCAACCCTTATAGGAAATGTATTTGATTTTCTTTGCGCCAGATTTCTTTTGAATTTCCCCGCATTCGCGTTCGTTGATTGTGTGTGAAAGGTTTGTTTTTATGTGTATGAAGCGTGTCGGTTCTTTTTTAATTGAAATTGTGAATTTTAATGCATTCTTTGGTGGTAATTGTTTTTTATTAGTGCAATAAGTGTAGTGTAAAATATATATAAAAATAATATTGTTTATAGTTGTGTGGAAATTACTAAATAAATGTATGTGCAGAAATACAATTTGGACAAACACACACAAATATACATTATTTGCAATGCACAGCCAGACATGTCTCCCTACTTTGCATTACGGCAGTATCAACAATGTTGGACATACTAACGAATCCTGCTGCCTCAGTGGCTGCTTGCAACTGCTCAACTTAAGCAGCGCTATATAAAAAATAACATTCAACTACTTCAGCATATACACTCAGCTACAAGTACTGTGTTTCAAGTGTCTCAGCGTCGCCGCCCAACCACTTTTTATTGTGGCACTCCAATTGTGTGCATTTTGTATGATTGCAGCTATATGTTGCTGTGTGTGTGCGTTCGTCCATGCTACCAACGTCAAATGCTACCCAACCACCCACCGTTGAGTATGTGCACGTAGCTGCCCCGCCCTGTACAACGACTCGGTGCCTTTCCACTACGCTCCAACCCATTATTGCGTACAAAGTATATCATTTCATTTCCCCATTTATATACGCAACGTTGTCTGCTGTCTCCATCATGTTTTTTTTCATTTTGTTGTTGTTAATATAATCATTGGTGCATATATTTTTGCTACCAATCCTCCAATTTGCATTCATGTTTAAGCCTGCTGTACGAGAAAATCCAATTTCCTTGCTGTTTTGCTACTTCCTGCTTTTATCATTTTCATCCTTTCCGCGTACCAACTCACAAAAAAACAACAACAAAAAAGCACAGTGAACCGGCCAACCAAGTAGGCAGTCGGGCAAAAATCGATAATGACGCTGCTGCTGGGTTTGTTGTCATTTGTCGTGGTACTTCAGCCAGCCATCCTTGCTGGCAGTCGTTGCTGTTGTTGTTGTTGCTGACACAGCATTTGTTTGTATTTTGACGCTTGATTTCCTTCCTTGTGTCTGTTGGTGGTTGGTTAGCCGGTTTGCACCACTCATCGTTGGTTTGGCGCGCTTCAACAGGGGCGCAAACGCAAACAATTTCGTACAAGGATTTTGAGTTTTTTTGTATTTTGGAAAATAGAAGAAAATATTAGTCCTCAGCATAACCAGTTGTTTTAGAAAGATGATTCATCTCTCTACCAGCAAATTATATATAAATGAAACCTTCAAGATGACAAGATGAAGCGATCTACAGTCGTCAAAATTGAGTTCCCAGGCTTGTCTACCTTTGAAAAATATAAAAAATACTCCCAGTAACATTTGGATTAGTTTGAAGCCATATATAAGTTGCTTTCTCCAACATTTTCTTTCTCACACTATCACAAAATCAAAAATATTAAAATCAATTAGCAAACAATTGAAAAACGCTTCCAATCAAAGTACCGAATTTCAAAATCTACTAATTATAATCCGTTTAATGACTCTTTCAAACACTCTCTCTCCATCCTTTTGTTGTCATTCAGGTTGTCTGTCATCTGTCACTAAGTGCGAAAGCGTTGTGCTTTATAGATTTTGTGTGTGTTTTCTTTGAATCACTATAATTTTCCAAACACCCCAAAAGTGGAAAACATATGCTGGTCATGCCACCAACAAGCTGAGGTGACAACCACACGCACACACACACACACACACACGGACGCCAACAAATGTTTGAATGCTTCAATGCACAAACGAATCGACATGCTGCAACAACACTACAACAAAAACACACAGCAAACGCATTGCAATCATGCACATGCTGTGTTGTTGTTGTTGCGCTGTGTTAACTCCACAACACGCCACATTATGTGTAGAGTAGAGTGTTTTGGGGCAGCGTGTGCGCGGTGACACTTGCACTTGTCAGTGTGGCAGCAAGCAACGCCAATGTGACGAGTTTGTCGTTGTTGTTGTTGTTGGTTTGTTGCGTTCGTTATTGCGAGCTGTCGACTTGGTAGTTGGCTGGTGTTGAATTTTTCAACTGGTCGGCATTCGTATCGCGTTCGCGTAACTGTGCACATGCCAATTCGTCAGAGGCAGCAAACGGAAGCTGCCAAACGGTTTAAGAGTAGAGCATATAAAAAAGAAATAAAAACAATAACAAAAATCAGTGAAAAGTGCAAGGAGGAAATGCAGTGACAGCAACAGGAATTGGCATTACTAATAGTTAAAGGCGGTCATTGCCATAAAGAGCTGACAGGTTGCTTGTCATTTTGTGTGTATGTGTTGTTGCCGCAAAGGAGGGAGTAGCCATTTTTGAAAGTGTTATTAAAGAGAGAAGTGAAATATAACTTTTAATTAATGTAAAAAACGCTGCAAAAAGCTGGAAAATAATAAGAAAAAAGTGCGTCTAACAACTTAAGTAAAAACATATAAACGGAAAATGATTAAAATGTGTAAATTTGTTAAATTTTAATATTTTTCTTACACCCGCAGCTGAAAAAGTGCTTATTCCTAGTTCACTGTGCGGCTTACCAACAAATTTAGTTTACAATTACATTAAATAATACAAGCGCGCTAAACGCAGCGTTAATTAAAACGCTTATAAGAAAATACCAGCTATTATTGAGTACAATCATTGGCCAACTTGTTGTTCTCCAATTGGCGCTGTATGTGTTGCTGAAGGAAGCCAACAAGTAACGACAGCGCGACATAAATAACAATAGCTTATACAAATAAGAACAACAAATCCAATTAGAAAAATACTTGCGTGTTAAAAAAAAAAGCAACAACAAATAGCGCGGCGTACTTGTTTGGCCACCCAGCAGGCGCCACATTTGAGACGCACATAGGTCACAGTGGTGTCACAGTGCGCGCACAGTCAGCGCACGCGACGCTAGTGGCACAGCGTGTAGTCGTTTTTTCTTTTTTCTTTTTTCTTTTTCAAAGGTAAATTTCAAACCACCGAACCATAGCGCCGCACACATTTCGAGTACTATCAGCAAAACGCGCACGAAGTGCATATTAGCGAGCGCGTACTGAGCGCTAAACAGCTGTGAGCGTTTGTCCGCAATTTGACTGTGTTTAGTGCGCGTACGAAGCAAGCGTGTAACGCATCGCCGCGTCGTTTGTGTTAATAATTAAATGAGTAGCATTGGTGCGCGGTAACGAAAACGAAATATATATTAATAATAATACAACTGTGTATTCTATTTAATATAGCATTTACATAAAAAATAAATTAAAAAATAATTACCAAAAATAAAATACCAATTAAAAATCAAGTGTAAGCATCGGACAAGTGTTCGGCTTAAAAACAAAAAAAACGCTGACCAAACCAGCAAAACTCCTACTTTTCACGTATATAATCAAGCTACAGCGTTGTAATTATGGCCGCTACACCGCTGACCCTGATGGATGGCGGCCTCGCATCAGCAACGGTTACTGGAGATGCAGCCAGTTTAGATAGCGGCAGCAATACAATTGCAACATCATCCACAACCGCCGCCGCCGCCAAAACCGCAACGTCATCCGCTGTACGTCCAACAATGCTTTTTGGCTCTAGCGAACGTTTGGATACATCGGCCAATATGTTGGTCTCACCGAATGGCAGCAGTGGTGGCAATTCCGCCGCCACATCGCCCTCATTCCTGCCGGAGATGCCGCAATGGAAGAAAGACTTGATACAACGCCGCAAATCGAATGTGGCACGTACGATTGGTGCAGCCGGCGTGCCAGTGTCACCGACATCCGCTGCAACAATACAACAACAACAGCAGCAGCAACGCTACTCACTGACGGGTGGTCAACTGCAATCACCAACAACAGCTGCAGGTGAGTGCATACGTACATACATATGTGATTTGAGTGGTACACAATTTTTCAGTTTCGTTTTATTTCATTTTATTTTATTTTATTTTAATTTACAACTTATTATTGTTGTTGTTGCTGCTGTTGCAAATTCAATTAGCGCGTTTTTGTTGCGCATTTTTGCGTGTCCATAGCCATTGGTTAGCTGGCATCTTCATTAATGCCACAAGTTGCCATTTTTTGTTGCTTTACTGTCAAGCCACACAAAAATATTCGCGCTGTGCTTATAGCCTAGTTGTGGTCTTATTGCTAGTGCACTTGATTCTTATATAATTATGATACGCCACCGCAGCTATCAACTTTCAAAAAAATATTGTAAAAAAATTAACGTGGAATGTGGTCTTAAGCCGCGAAAGTTGCAAAGGTATGCTGTTATTCCCACGGTAGTTGCTTCGCGCGATTTCAGGACCAGTGAAACTGCAATGTCAGGAATGTCAATGTCTTTTCTATATTTAAATTGTGGAAGCATAAAATATTCCCTAATGTTTCCGAGATGACCGTTTCTCGTAAACATCATCGGAACTCTAGGAACCACCAGATTGGTAATCTCGATAATATTTAGGCATCTCTTTCGATTATTTGAAAATTTAGTGGGTACAATAACTGTAATGTTAAAGTGCCTAGTACCTAGTTGTCGCCCATGATCAGACACCGGGTCAATGCCAGTTCAAGTTCAATGACAGTAAAACCAGAAAGCTCTCTTAAATCATAAATCTAAAACTAACCAACCCAAACAGCATTAGATCGTCGTAATAACAGCCCATGACCAGAAATCGGGTCAATGCTAGTAACGTAGAAGCGGCTGTTGAGGAAATTGACTCATTGTGGTTGTAACGGTTACCCAAACCTGCCTGAACCGACAAGCCTAGATTAGTTGCCATCGAAGTCATCTAACGGGAGGCCCAGGAAATGAGTTGTTTCAACTGGGCCGAACCAAAGGGAAAGGGGTGTTAGATGTGTGGGAATTAGGGGGCATGCAAAGAGCTGGTTAGTGTTAATTGACTCGTCTTCTCTAGCGCATTGGACGAACCGTCGCACCGTTCCCACAACAGTCGGATCTACGTAACCGAAACGGTCATGGTTTTTGGTACGGTCAAGGACACTCATATCGGCAGTATTTCTTTAAACTATTTAGCGAACGAACCGGCGCCCCGTTCCCACAACAATCGGAACTACGTAGCCGAAACGGCCATTGACTTCAGTTCGGTCAAGGACTCTGAAATCGGCAGTATTTCTCATAATTCTTTAGGGAATGCTTTCAACTAAAACAAAAATAACAGACTGAGTGTCTATTGGCACAGATTCTAAATAATTTTAGGTACTATTGCTGAGGTGGCGGTACTTAAGTGGATGTAAACCCAGTTCCCATCACTGTTGGGTCCACGTAATGGGAACGGACCCAGATTTTTCTGGAGCCAAACTCTACTATCTTGGTAGCATCTCCAAAATTATGGGAAGCATATTTTCTGCTGTTACAACAACAAATTTTGAGATAAATCCGGGTCCGGGTTCCGGTAAGCGTGTCTTTTTTTTTTTTTGTGTATTCTAGCCTTTAGAAACATAACCTAACTCTTGTGAATTCAGTCATATATGGCAAATTCGAAAGATTGATCAACCAAAGTATGAAGAAGAGTAACTTCTCGACTTTTTTGTTATTTTTCTTATATTTCCCAATGCTTCGAGCATCAATTAAGCTGACTGATACCTCGAAATACCGCAAACCTGCTCATGTAAGCACTTTTTTTCAACCAAATCATTCCCATACCTTTCACATGTAAGCCGCGTATCTTTCTTTCCCACTACACGAAAACAAGCGGAAAGAGTTAAAAATAAAACCGCATCTAAGTAACCGCCATACACTAGCAACACAATTGCAAATTGCATTTGCAACAATGATGTAGCCGTCAAGCAGCATATTTTGTCTTAATTGATTTTCAACCTACATAAATGCATAAACGCTTAACAACAACGTCGTCGTCGTCATGGTGTTGTTGTTGCAGTTGTTTTTTATTGTTGTAGCAAAGTTTGTATGTAGCCTCATTCTCGTAGCCCGAGTCTATTAAAGCATTCTGGCATAAATAATTTTTCACAGCATAAAACTTTGTTAAATGGTGTTAATATACTACAAGTGTCTTTGCGGCGCCAGTTGCATTCTCATTGCTCACTTTTTGCCCGATGACCTAATTACTGACTGGCACATACTCTATAGTTATTTATATCTATCTAACTGGCTCGTAAATTTTTGCGCCATTATCAGGTCTTTGCTAGGCTTTAGTCACTTTTTCGTGTGGTTTTTTAGTAATTTATTTTTTCGATTTTTGTATTTTTTTTTCATTTTATTTGTACTGTTTTTGCATTTTTTTAATTTTATTTTTATATTTTTTTTAATTTTATTTTTATATTTTTTTTAATTTTATTTTTTCCCTTTTTTTAATTTTTTGTTTTTATTATTTTTTAAATTTTACTTTTACTATTTTTGTATTTTTTTTTAATTTTAGTTTTACTATTTTTGTATTTTTTTATTAATTTTATTTTTATTATTTTTTAGTTTTATTTTTACTATTTTTGTATTTTTTTTATCAATTTTATTTTTATTATTTTTGTATTTTTTTAAATTTTATTTTTAAAATTTTTTAAATTTTATTTTTACTATTGTTGTTTTTTATTAATTTTATTTTTATTATTTTTGTATTTTTCTAATTGTATTTTAACTATTTTTGTATTTTTTAAGTTTTTTAAATTTTTTATTTTTTTTTTAATTTAAAATTTTGGTTTTTTGAATTTTTTTAAAATATTTTTTATTTCTATTTTTACTATTTTTTTCTAAAAGCACTGCTGTGCTGCTTTCTTAATCAGCCAGCTCGCTGTTCAATTGTGTTCGTCGCGTTCTTAACTGACGCAAATATCTTTATCTCTAATGCCGACTTTCGCAGCCACTTTCAGATAACTGCTTTTCCCGTTAGCGCGCTCATAGAAATTCTTCACTTTTTTGTTTTGTGTGTTAGTTTTGTTTCGTGTTTTTATTGCAATTTTTTTTGCTGTGCTATTAGAAAGGTTATGTGTGTGTGTATGTATGTATGTATTTCTTTCGTTAAGCCGATAACTTCGCACTTTTATAATAGCTCATTGTTTTGCTTTTGTTTTTTTTTTGTTATACTTTTCGCGCTCTCTCGATTTGCCATTATTATTCTACTTATTGTTTTTGCTTTAGTTGTTTTTGCCTTTTTCCGCCGCTTTGCGTAATCGCACGCACTCACCTGTTAATCGCATTGAGAAAATGTCTTTGGCCTCCCATATATACTCGTAAAATACGTCGGTGTCTGTCTGTTGCTTCTTTAGCACTCATTTCTTCTAGCTTATCTAAATCTATTTAGTTTTTTTCTCGTTAATTTCTTTCGTTTTTCGCATTAAATGCGTTCGTCTGGTGGAACACCTTTTTTATTTTTTTAGTATTTTTTCCAATTTCCTTTTTCTCTTAATTTTTTCTTTTATTTTTTTTTTAATTTTTTATAATATTTTTTTTTTAATTTATTTTATATTTTTATTTATTTATTTTTTTTTAATTTTTAAATAATTTTTTTTAAATATTTTTTTTTTTATCTTTTTTTTATCTTTTTTTTTAATAATTTTTTATACATATATTTTTTATTTTAATTTCTTTATAATTTAAATTTTTTTCTTTTATTTTCTTTTTTTAATTTTTTTCTCTAATTTTTTAAAATATTTTTTTATATATTTTTTTCTCTTAATTTTTTTTTTTAATTTCCGTTTTCTTTTAAATTTTTTCTCATTTTTCTTAAATTTTTTTTATATTGCTTTTTATAAGCATTTGTTATGGTTTGCTGCGGATTTATCTGTTTGCAACTATGTATCTGTGTGTCTGTGTATTGGCGATATGTTGTCCCACTTATCTCAACGAGCGTGAAATGAAAAATCCAATTCCATTGCGTTATTTTTCCGGCTTCTTCCAAGCCATATACACTCTATTGCCTATTTAGCTCTCCTATTATACGTTTTAATTCCTCAGCGTTTCCTGCGCTTTGTTGTTGTCGTTCTTATGTGGACTTTCCTGTCTTGTTTTGTTTTGTTTTGTTGTGTCTTTCCATTTGTATAGAATTTTACGATTTCTGTTAAAGCTAAGCTTTTAAGCATCTTCAGCATTTGCATGTTTTTCGTGCCATTAACAGTTTGTTGTTTGATACTTTACGACTTTTGCCGTATTTTTATTGTTTTGATCTCCAGCTCTTGTGTTTTATCGATTTGACAACATATTTTGCACAATTAATTGCTCGTTTTGTTGCCAACTTTCTGTTCAATGTCTAAACAGAATTTCTAATAGTTTTCACCAGACCAGTCTTCGAGTGTTCGGAAGTCTGGTTAGGCATCAATCATAGCATATGTATGGATGGACTTGCTGCTACATATATTCCAACCCAAGTATCTTTATCTTCAGACTCCTTTAACGACCCATATACTGCCTTAGAATAGAGTAGAACAGAATGATAAATAGAGGAATGCCCTGCGAGCTGTGGTCTCCATGTCTACAATAACTCCATTAGTGCCCGCACTCTGATGAATTCCAGAATGGTCTATTCATTACTGAAGAAGAAGCGCACCTCCGTCGCTACACATTCTAATAGTAGGTGTGGGGTAGTTTCAGCCTGCATGTCACAGAGGCGCAGTACTTTGAGCTCTTGGACTTATTCGAGGTTTCAAAGAAAGACTGATTGAAGAAAACTAAAGTGGTCTTCTATCAAAGCAATGTAATTTGTTCGACGAGTTGGTTTTTTCAAAACTGTCTAACCGTATCATATCAGAAACTGGAAACTTTCTGAAAGCATCTGTAAGAAATCGTCCTCACACTCTCTATGATATGTTGAAGAACCTCGCTTTTATGCGGATTGTGGCAAGACGTTCATCCACCAGGGTGAATGCCAGGACTCGTCGACGGAGTCTCTCTCCCACCACAAATCCAACACCAAATTTGCGCTCCTTTATATGGTCGCTGTAGTAGATGTCACAAGGACCCACCATCTTCCGCCCTTGTCCCGTCCATCGCACTACTTGGATGGCGGTGACGTCAGCCTTTAGTCATATGAGGACATCAACCATCTGGGCAGAGGCACTTTCCCAATTAAGGGTCCGGACATTCCAAGTGCATACTCTTAAATCATTATCCTTAAAACGTTTGCAGGGGTCGTCATCAAAAGAGGGGTGTCTCATCCGAGGCTTTCGTCGATTTTTCATTGGTACTTCGTTTTTATGTGGTACTTCGTTTTACTCACAACCGCAGAAGCGGGTTCGCCCTCTCACTTTAGCTCGCCTGCAAACGGCTGTTTTTTGGCTACCCAGAGAATACTTGGTCTAAAACTGGAAGCTGCTTGAACCATGTGGAGAAGAATCGTTTTTGGCCACTCCCAAGTGAATGACAATCAAAAACTTTCCTCACTTACATGAACTTTTACACATGATCCCATCCTCATCTCCATCCATTTTGATGTTGTAGCAGAATAAAATAATTTGAAGGAATGCTCCTGAGTTCTCCGTTCTTGGTTGCATTTCGGTTCCGTAGACCCGATTGTGGTAGGAAGAAAACGGTTTTTGTGTTATGAGCAGCTTTTTCATGTCTTAAGGAGAATTGTTTACCAAAAACTATTACGGAATACTGCGTATTTCACAGTCCTTGAGTGCGTTTCGGCTCTGTAAACACGAATCTTATAGGAGCCGAAGAATTTTTATCTTTTTACGGGAAGCCTTTTCATGTCATAATGACAATTGTTGTTGTTGTGGCGTCAGGAAATATTCCCCAAATAATTCTGAGAAATACTGTCGAGATAAGAGTTGTTTTCCGAATATAAATCTGTCTGTTTTGGGTCCATCGCCTGACTTTAGTGAGAACGGCTCGATTTTTATCTTTTTGAGGGGAGCTTTTTCAAGTCTGAAGCTCAAATGCAGCTTTCATATATTTAATAATTTATGTTTTAAATTTTAAGTTTACCCTCCCACGAATTCTAGAGTTATAGTGTCCATATAAAGCAATCTTATCATGTTCACATATATTTATTTATAGCATGCTTGTTCTCCAGACCACATTACCAAATACGTATCGCTTATCGCTTTTAGCAGCGCATATTTTCGTTCACATAATTTACGGTATTGATATTAAAATTTGTTATTCCTACCGTTGAAGTGCTCTTATGACCCTGTCATTTATATATAATTTTGTTTCTATAAAAATGCATGCTGATAACAGCAAAGACTGCATTATAGCAAATGAAAATAATGTCTGATTTCATGCAAGTAAACAAGCAATTTTAATAATAATAAAAAATATTTTATAATTTTTGCTTTAAATTTATACTAAAAGCTGAGCTAAGCTTGAGGCGTTCATTCAAATTTTAATTGCTTTCTGTGCATTTGTGTGTGAAAGTATGTGTATTTAAATATCGTTTTCGTGCTTTCAAACTAGTAAGTGGCTTTAGTTTACAAAATTTTCGTTGCTCGCTTACAAATTTCAATTAGTTTTTCGAAGTCATATAAAACGCACACACACACAGCAACTTACTATGTAGTCTGTTGTCTGGCTTTTTCCACAAATCTTTTCCTCTCTACTATCGCCAATTCTTGTTTCATTTCGTGCCGCAGCCGCAAAACTCTTATCAAGTTGCACATCGTACGCCTCTGTCGTCATGTAATCCGATGTTTATTATAAAAATATATATAAAATTATTTTATAATAATACAGCGAAAGAGTGGTTGGGAGATTGTAGAAATGGGTGATTGACTGCTTTCATAATTTTTTGTTTTTTTTTTTCTTTAATATATAACATTTTTTTATATGTGTTTATATAATATATTTTTGTTGAGGTCTCATAAATCTGAGAAAGTGTCTTTATTTATTTTTTTAATCTTAATGAAGTTCCAGTAAAGGATCTCCAGATTTCGTTTTCCTTTAAACCTTAAAAGAGTTCCATAGAGTTGGATCTATATTTTTTGTCATTGCTTTCTTTCATAATCCCATTTGGATTCCTAAAAATCTCTGTGAAACTATGAAGAACCACGGCTTAGTTAAAGAATACTTCTATCTGTTTCTTCGGTACAATTTCCGCTTTTCTCATCGTTTTGGAAATCGTACTGTTCAATCACATCAAATCAAAAATAGTACGCTACCCTCTCTCCGCCTTCAGTTCTCCTTTAGAAGACTGTTTTTAAACATTTTGCTCTTCCCAAGCTCCTTGCTGGTTTTGTTCCGTATATACATAACCTCAATCTAAGTTTCAGCTTGGTCCCTACATATTTTCCTAATATATGAAGATTTTTAGATTCCGATACCCGTTTCGATATCCAATTTAACCGTATTTTCGGCTTTACAAAGCCAATTTCATGCTTTTCCACACATCTCCATCGATTATTCACCAAAGAGTGTGTTGTGATAACAGATTCTGATATCCCTTGTATGCTTTTGGTGGTTTTGTTGTTGTTATCTGAACCGACAAGCAAAAGTCAGTTGTCATCGAAGCCATCTAAACTGGAGGTCCAGGAAACGAGTTGTTTCGACAGGGTGGAGGTTAAAGAGGTGGATAGCATTATGCGGAGACTGTTAGCTTGAAAGAGATAAATTGGGTATGTCAAGGTTCAGTCTGGATAGGCAGTAGTTTAATCTGCTACAGTATTCAGAACGAAGTTGCGCGAATGTCACTCTAGTTTCGCGAGGCAAGTCGAAATCAGTGTCTACGATAGTTGGTGATTTGATTCCAAGTTTGTCATTCACGGGGCGGGGATCAAGGAAGATTTTAATAGCTGCAATAGCTCCTCTGTGAATGGAGCGTTCTCTATACCTACATTGCCATCTCTTTCGTTGCCTTCGGTTGAAGTTTGAAAATTGTAAAACCTAACAGCTCTTTATGAAAGAGTTTGTGTCAAAACAGTTTTTTGTTCTCTTATATTGTCTTTTTTTCTTATTTTTTTTGCAATTATTGCCACCTCCCCTCCCCCAGTGCTTATGTAACGTTTTATACCATATTTTTCAATATTAATTTCGTCTCCTGTCTTACTGCTCTACACATTTTTCTTGCCTTATTTTTGTTGTTATTTACTGTCATACAACTGCGATAAGAGTCGGCCTCTTATGGTAATTACACTTGTCGATATTTACAATTTGTTCGTGATTTTGTTTTCACTGTTGTTTTCTTAATACATATTTCCACTTTTTCTTATCATATACTCTGTACAATATTACAAGCACAACAAAAATTGCCTCAAATTGTTTGAAAAATAACAACAAATCGATTTCAGTTTTAAAAGCAATCAAAAATTGAGTTATTGCTTTTGGCGGCATTTTGTTTTTTCTAATGTCGCGGAAAATTAGTTCTATTTTATAACTGTTTTAGTAGCGGTATAGTTTGTGTAGTTTCATAAGCAAGTAATAACTGCGGAGTGTTGGCTGTGAAATAATTTGAAATATTTACTGAAATTGTATGAGTTTCTCGAGATTTTGGTGGTCCGTTAGAGATTTATATTGTGGATATAAAAGTGAAAATTACGCGTCGGTTTTAAAATTCTTGGAAGAAGCTTGAAAAACTTGTGATCGATGACAGTTTAGAAGGAAAAAATTAAGATGCCTTACTAGAGAATATATAGAGTCGGCATAACTGTCATTGAAGTGAAAAAGCTCGTCAGTCCAATTATACCTTTTGTAAGTTGATAGAAAAACAAAACAATTCTGGACCCAAAATCCAGACCTTTTTTGGTAAAGAGAAACCAATTTTAGAATACTGGGTTTCTTTTCGTATCCGCTATTGGAAAAAGCTGATTTACGAAATAAGAACTTCGATCGAAATCGGTTAAGGAGTCTAAGTGACGGTTACGATTACGGGGACCTTAAAGTTTGAAACGACTACTTTTTTAGTGTCTCAATGTCATGGTCTATTCTTCCCCTTCTTAACTGCTCAGGCGACCAATGGCGAAGTTTACAACAGCGCACCATTTGTTCTTACTTTTGGTAGTTTGGTGTCAATTGGTAATACCAAGTTAAGCCAGGTCCTTCTCGATCTGGTCTTTCCAACGGAGTGGAGGTCTTTCTTTTTCTCGGCTTCCATCAGTGGGCAATGTATCGAACACTTTCAAAGCAGGAGCTCTTTCGTTCATTCGAACGCCCTTCTAGCCTTTTTTATTCGCTGAACTATGTCAATGTCGTCGAATAACTCATACAGCTCATCGTTCCATCGTTTCGGATATTCGCTGTTGACAATGTTCAAAGAACTATAACCACAAAACCTTTCTCTCGAAAACTCCTAGTGTCAACAAGGTCTTTTAGTCCAGCATAATTCAAATTCTGGTTCGTCAGACCTTAAAAAGTGATGAATCGAACAAGCTACTGGTATAATTTAATAGCGACGGAGGAGCGAGCGTACTACCACCCCGGTTAGTAAGGCCTTGAAGAGATGAATCGAACAAGGACTGGTATAAGCTACAATTAATGGCATAACAGAATAGAGATCGAAGAGCGTGCGGTATAAACGTCTTAATGTGGTATCCCTGTGCTTTTGTATTGACTGTTTCTATAGCTTCCTGGTTACCTTCACTTTTTTCTTCAAGAAAGCGGCGCTTAAATGTAGCGTTCTGAGAAAAGGCGAGTCAAAAACAACTAATAATCATTCGCAGTCAGTTCGTTAGTCTAGATAAAACTTTTATGTAAGTCAAGTTGTTCTTTTCATTACAATTCCTTTGTTGCTTAACCAAATACAGTTTTTCTCATATCTTCTTCAAGTATATGCCTACATACAGATATATTCTACAATATCTACATATTTGCTCAGTGAACCGCAACTAAGTGCGCAAATTTATACAAGCGCTATACACTTTTTTATTCTCGCTTTCCGGAAACTTTCCAGCTCATTTATTACCACTCAAAAGCCGCTACTGCTAGACACATAGAGTGTCCTTTCATAACAATTTTTTTAGGTTAGACTTTTACATGTCTAAAAAGCAGATACCATATTAATACAGCAACTTAAACGCGCCTTAGCTTGCTTAGCTAAATAAATTGTTACACGTGTAAGTCTTTACAATGTGTTTATTTAGGTCATAACCTAATTCCATAATTTTTTCAGCAAGTGTCACTACGATTCACTTGCCTGGAATTCAAGGAAGTCGCACCTACTTGTGTTGACTGCCTTTGAAAAAAGGAAGGAATATACTTTGTGTACCGTGTCTTCTGTGACTTGTTATTCGTTTATACGGTTATTCAGGGATTATGAAGAGGGTGTGTGCTTACAACTTTAATAAGCTTACACTTTTCGATTCGTGGCTATTAGTTTACAGTTATTTATTGTTGACAGGTTTCAAGTTGCGCATTGAAAACTTTATTTTACTAGATATACAGACATATATACATACATTCATTGTGAAAGATGTTTTGCAAGCGTTATGGAGCTTTTTACAGAAAATTTTATAAAAATACATATTATTTGGCTTTTTAGTTCGGAAATATCACACACTTTTCTTACATTACCGCCCTTTTCTCGACAATAACACGCTGAGTATGGATTCCTATTCGTCCACATTCCTTTGAATAGCCTTCTTATTGACATACCCCTTCAAAACAGGCTAACAAAGTCAAATTTCAGAACCTAGGTATCCAATTGACAAGTCTATTTATGGATATGGGTCGGTCGCCATGATTTCCTCTCAAAAAAATTAATAATTTTAGACGTCGTAAGACTTTTTGTATTATCTTAATGAAACAATTAAACGCTTATGCGATTACTATTGACAAGAGCTATCTAGAGGTCGATAATAATTTGCCTGCAGCGTCTTCAGTTATGATAATGTTCTCTGTAACTTCAGTTTCATGAGAAGTTTGGACTGAAATTTACCTTTTCTGAATAAAAGTGAAACCTGAGAATCTCTTCAGGACAGTTTCCACTCCCAATATATCAATGTTGCTTTCTTTCTCTGAGTGCTTTTCATCACTGATTTTGAGCACAATTTGTCAAAGTATGCTTTGATACAGCTGATTCGACAGTCATCATCTATGAGATCTTAAGATTGTTCACTTTCTTCATAATTCACAGAAATGTCGCAGATTTTAAGTTGAATTTCTCTCTTTGGATGCATGACATTCGGCCAAGAATACTGGTAGTCTCATTATTTAACAGAACTTAGCATACTTTTTGGAGTTAAGGCTGTGTTTTAGTCTACTGGGCTATATTTCGGCTTTATTTTCGACGTCATTACTTTTTTCCACTGCAAATAATTAAATTTTGCTTCTTACTATTTAAGGTTGAGACATTTTCATACCGGATTTCATATCCATTTGTAAAGGATTACTTTGGTATAGCTGCTTTGGCAGCCATCCCTATATGAGAGAACCAATCGACCAATACATCTTCATACTTCACAAAAATGTCACAGAAATTCAAGATAATTTTTTTCTTTGGTTCTTAATATTTATGTCAAGATTACCGGTGGTCTCATTATTTTACCGAACTTAACATACTTTTTGGAGTTAAGCCTGTGTTTTGGTATACTGGCGGATATTTTGGCTTTAATTTCGACATCATAACTTTTTTTGAATAACATCAAAACCTGAGAGTCTCTTCAGAATCGTTTCCATATCAAATACTTCCGTTTTGTTTGTTTACATACTATTTAAGGTTGAGAGATTTTCATACCGGATTTGATATCCATTTGGAGTACTTTGGTACAGCTTCTTTCCTAGCCATCCCTATATGAGAGAACCAATCGACCAATATTTCTTTATAATTAACCCAAATGTCACATAAAGTCAAGATAATTATTTTCTTTGGTCGTATGGCAATATGTCAAGATTATCCAAATTCATCACTGGTCTGATTATTTAACAGAACTTTGCATACTTTGTGGAGTTAAAGCTCTGTTTTTGTCTACTGGGGGGTATTTCGGCTATGATTTCGACGTCATTACTTTTTCTGAATGAAAGCGAAGCTGAGAATCTTTTTAGTATCGTTAATTTAACCGAACTTAATATACTTTTTGGAGTTAAAGCTCTGTTTTGGTCTACGGTGATATATTTTGGTTTTAATTTCGATCTCATTACCATAAAATGGTTTTTATCTATAATTTTTTTTTTATTTTTTAGTTTCTTTCATCCTATAAATCCGTTAAAAATATAATAATACTAGCAAATAAAAATAACTTTAAATTCATATATTCAATTTTCTTGCAAGTAATCTCTGTCATAATTCATCTTGCTCTATTTAATATTTTTTCACATATTCACTCCACTATCTTCTGACAGCGCTTGTCACGAATGACATTAAAAGCAATGCTGTCATTTTTTAACGCTTTAACGCTATGTTTGCTTCCACTTTATAAGCATTGAATTGACAATTAAATTTGAGATAAGTCAAATGTGAAAAAAATCTACAAGCTGAAGCCACCGCAATCATTTTAGATAAGCCTACTTTCCAGACTCGTCAAGAAAAATAAAACTTCCTCATTTGCAGCTGAAGTGCAGCTGGTGGCATTCATTTAAATATGCATTTATACACAAGCATACTCACGCAAAATCATACCTCCACTCGCTCCGACATGAAATCATGTTATTCTTACGCTACCATAGCTTGCTAAAATAATAAATAAATCAAAGAAAACGTGCAACTGACACAAATATACAATTCTTTCATTTATTTTTTATTTATGGCATATAAAATATTTGCTTCTTTTTTTTGCATAAAAATGCTGAGCGCTGCTGTATTCATTAACACAGAAATAATAAGCCATGAAATGCAAATGGAATTATTTATGTACATATGAGGAAAAAAGTAAATAAATTAATTAATTTGCTGCTGCAGCATAGCGGTTAATTTTCGTACATTGTTTGTTTGTTTTTTCGTTGGTATTAAAGAGAAAGCTTTACACTTCAAGATTAAAAAAATGGAAAATGAGCATGGCGTCGCCCACTTATGGGTCAAAAACCATACCTCAGAAACTACTTGACCGATTTTCATGAAATTCGGTACATAATACTTTCTTAACACCCTGATGACACATGTGGAAAAAGGGTGAAATCAGTTCACAACCACGACTACTTTTCGTATAACTTAATTTTGAATTCCAACTGATTCCTTCACTTTATAAGATATACATAAGGAACCTATGAAGATGGCGGAATAAAACTTTACACAAATAGTGTATATCATCCGTGGCTTCACTTTAAAACTTTGTCGAAATCGGACTATAGCTTTTCAAGATCCCTGATATCGAACATGAAGAACTCAGTGCGTAAGAGTAATTTTTCACTGAAAGTATCGATAAATGTCTCAGATATCTTTATTTAATTCAGTGGGAATCTTTTTATTCTAATAGTGTATCTCTGTACCAAAAATTATTAAAATCGAATTTACATCCCCTAGCTTCCATATACCTAATTATAAGTTTTTCAAAAATACGATGGACTTAATACCTTATAAATCGGTTAATATGTGAAATATCTGAGCCAAATTAAGTGAGCATATAATCTGGGATATAATGAATGTTGGTGGTAAAAATCAGTGAAATCGGTTAAGGAATTACCTCAGTCCCCATATACTATTTACGATGATTTTCGTCATTCTATTCGACTTTATGCCGAATATATGGGTCAAATTGTGTGTTATCTTAATAAAATTAAAGAAATGAATTGAGAGAGTTTATAATGTTCGAGAGAGAGAGTGAAATGAGTTGTTTCATTAAGCTTTAGCATTTTTAACCGATTTATTAAAAATTTTTTTTATAATTTATTTTTTTTTTTAATTTTGTCAAATTTGTATTTATTTTTTTACAATTTAAATTTTTTGTGATAATTTTTTTTTATAATTTTTTTTTTTATAAATTTTTTCCTTTCCTTAAAGTTTTAGTATTTTTAACTGAATCCATTCATTTTTTTTTAATTTTAACAAATTTTTTACTTCTTTTTTCTCTCTATTAAATTTTTCCTATTTTTCTCCTGAATTTTTTCAATATCAATTTTCAATTTTCCTGTTGAAATATTTTTGCAATTTCAACAATTAAAATTTTTAAATAATAAATTTACAATAATTAGGAATTATAATTAATTTTTGAATATTTTTTAATTAATTTTTTATTTTTTGTTATAACTGCTTTTATTTAAATTTATTTTATTTTTTCTCTATTTTGCAGTTTTTAAATATTTTTTTTAATTGACTCTATATATTTTCTTGTATATTTATGTATATTTTTTATTTTTGTAATTTATATAATTTTAATATTGAAATCTAGAGTGTTTAGTTTTCCTATCATTATTATTATAATTTCAATTTTCAATTAATTGTTTAAAAAAATATTTAAATATTTTTTATGAATTTTTTCAATTATTTTTTATCAACACATATTCGCTGCGGTTTTTTTTATTTATTAAAGTTTTCCCCATCATTACATGCAATATGACAGCTAATTTTATTGCTGATTTTTATTATATGCAGTTGACACTAAAAACTTTTTCTCTAGCAAATGTCAATAACATTGCATAAACTAAATAAAAAATACAAAAAATATTTGTATGTATGTATGTACATTAAAAAGCCATAAAAAATGCATACAATTATATAGATACATATATATGTACGCGACACGTAGTGCATTTGCAATGTATTGCATATAATATTTTTTGCTTTCAAATATGACTTCGCTGTAATTTGTTGTAATTTGCAGTTTTCACTTTCTTTAAGCGCTTCATTTGCTTTGTAAATTTTTGTAATTTTGTCGAAAAAAAATTAACAAACAATTTGCCGCTATTTCATTACAATTATTTTTTTAGAGACGCCAGCCACACTTTTGTAATTATGATTTTTTCTTGAAATTGCATATTATTATTTTATTATAATAGTTAAATTAATTTTTCATATTATACATATATTTTTTTGTTATTTTTGTAATTTCCCCAATTATTTTTATTTTCTTTTTCTTCACCCAAACATTGATAAGGTCATTAACTCGCCTAATTCATTAGTTAACAGTCAACATAATTACTTGCATTATGTTTTTGTTGTTTACTTGAGTTATTGTTGTTGTTATGAACTTGTTTTCTTTTGATTATTTACATTGATTGCACGCACGCAAGGCCAAAACCGGCATTTGTTGCTACTAGGTGTGCATTTTTATTGACTTTCACTGTAGATCTTATGAGCGTTGCATACTTATAGGCGTTGGCTGAAAATTTATGGAATTGCCTGCAATGCGGCTGTAATAATTTCAGATAGAAATGAATGGGCAAATAAAAAAAATATTTGTTTAAGTTAAATGTTTTTTTTAAATCATATATTCATAAATATGATAAATTATTTATAATTAATATAAAATATGGTCCTAAATTTGGTAAAGAATCTAAAAAAAATCTTTTAAACTAAATTTTGATCACATAGAAGAAAATTTAATAAATTAAAAATCTTATGAAAAGTAATAAAAACAATAATTTCCAAAATAAATATTAAAATTAAATTTTAATAATTTAAAAAACATAAAAAAATATTATATTAATTTAAAATTAAAAAAAAATAAAACTTAAAAAAAAAAATTAATAGAAATAATTAAAAAAAAATAAAAAAATTGTAAAACAAATTATTAAATTTTATATTAATTTGAAATTAAAAAAAAAAAAAAAACTTAAAAAAAAATTAATAGAAATAATTAAAAAAAAAATAAAAAAATTGTAAAACAAATTATTAAATTTATAATTTAAAAACCACATTACAAATTAATTATGTGCTAAATTTTTACACAAAATTATATATTTTCATTAAAATAAATTAAAACTAATAAATTCATTTTAAAATGTATTGTAAGATAAAATAACCCAATTTTTATATAATCAAAAAATAATTAAATCTGTAATTTAAAAAATCACGTTTTTAATAAACATAGTTAATAAAAATTAATTATGAGCTAAATGTTTAAATAAAATCATATATTTTTATAATAAAAAAAAAATCAAATAAGAAACTCAGTTCAAATTTATTTTGAGCTAAAATAAAAGCCCAATATTTTTAAAATAAAAATAAAAAAATTATAATTAAAAACTCGCAGACTTAATATAAATTAATTATGAGCTAAATTTTTACATAAAAATATATATTTATAAAAAATTTGAAAATAATAAATTTATAATAAAATTTATTTTGAGCTAAAATAGAAACCCAATTTTTTGTATAAAAAATAACCAAATCTAAAACCACAATTTTAACAAACATATTCAATAAAAACTAATTATGAGCTAAAATATTTCAATTTTTTATATAAAAAAATTTTTTTATATAAAAAAGATAAAAAACAAATTTTAATAAAAAATATAATTTTATTAAAAAAATTGAAAATAATTTTATTATTATAATTTATAAAAAAAATATACAAAATATTAATAAAAAAATTAATTAAAATCCTACACATTTCATAATTAATATTTAATCCTAAATTACTACATTAAATTTGTTAAATAATTCCATCTCTTTTGTCCAAAACTAAGTACCAATAATTCATTGCGCATTAAGTTTTTCCCTTTAATTGCATATTTATCTAATTGCAGCACAGAGAATTGACTTTTCACTCCCCCCACACCAAGACAGTGTGATAGCTTGCAATTTTCTTTAAGTAATTAGTAAGTGCTGTATAAAAACAGCAACCACCAACCAACTACTTTCTTTAATTCATTAGTGCTTACACTTAAATATGTACCTACATACATATATATTTATGTCTTGGTGTAGAACACCACGAAATCACCTCATTTTCGCAATCGCCCCCGAACAAGTGTCAAATGGCGGTTATTTGCCTTGCTGCCTTCGAAACATCTTCTAAGCACAGACAGTGCGGCTGTAAAGTGTGCGTACGACCTACATTTGAAATACTATGAGAGGTATAATATACATATGTATTTAAGTTAAATTTCTTAATTTAGATAAAAAAAATTGATTTTTTGTTTTAGTTTTTATATTTTTTTTTATGATTTATTTTTTTTTCGTTTTTTAATGTTTTATTTTTTTAATTTTTTTTTTCAATACAATTTTTTTTATTTTTTTTTTTAGTTTTTAATTTTTTTATTTTTTAATTTTTTTCGTTTTTTTCATTGTCCTTTTTTTGTTTTAGTTTGTATATATATTTTTAATGATTTATTTTTATTTTTTTATTTCATTTTTTTTTCGTTTTTTTTTTAATTTTTTAATTTTATTTTTTTAAATAAAAATTGTTTATTGTTTTTTAGTTTTTAAATTTTTTATTTTAATTATTTCTTATTTTTTTTATTATTTTTTAATTTTGTTTTATTTTTTTAAATATTTTATTTATTTTTTTTTTTTAATTTTTTTCGTTTTTTTAATTGTTTTCTTTTTGTTAAATATTGTTAAAATAAAAATTGTATCAGAAATATCACTAGAATTTCGTTTATTTTTATTATTATCATTTTTAATGAGCTCGTTTTATGTTATTTCGTCGTGTTACGTTAGTATTTTATTTGTTATACATCAATCTTGTTTTTGAGTTATCTCGAAGTTAGATTTCTTAATTTAGATAAAAAAAATTTCCTTTTTTGTTTTCTTTTTTATATTTTTTTTTAATGATTTATTTTTTATTTTTTTACTTTAAGTTTTTTCGTTTTTTAATGTTTTATTTTGTTTTTGTATTTTATTTTTTTAAAGTTTTTAATTTTTTTATTTTTTTTTTATTTTTTAATTTTTTTTTTATTTTTTAATTTTTCATTTTTTTTTACATTTTTTTCATTGTCCTTTTTTTGTTTTAGTTTTTATATTTTTTTTAATGATTTATTTTAATTTTTTTTTTCGTTGTTTTAATGTTTTAATGTTTTGGTTTTTGTATTTTATTTTTTTAAATAAAAATTGTTTATTTTTTTTAGTTTTTAATTTTTTTATTTGTATTATTTCTTATTTTTTTATTTTTATTATTTTTTTTATAATTTTTTTATTTTTTTATCATTACTTTTATTAATTTTTCGTTTTTTTTTATTTTTTTTTTTAATATTTTTTAAATAAAAATTGTATTAGAAAAAAATATGGTTTTCTATCGAATCATCTTTTTTCTCTTTATTTTCCAAAAATCATAGTACGTCAACTTTTCCCTCCGACTATTTATACGTTCAACTACACAAACATATGCCTCCAAGTTATTTATCTAATTGCCACTGCTGTCTATCGCTGTTATCGAAACCGAGTCTTCATACACACACGTCCCCTCTCATATACCCAACCATAGTGCATGTAATAATTAACCACAACGCGTGACTCGCCGGCCCAAACGCGCATCAGTTGTATATTTTTCCGACACTTTCAAACCACCAGCAACACAACCATCACCACAACCACCCACATAAATAACTGCAACTGACTGACCCTGCGTGTGGTGTAGTGTCTTCTTCTTCTTTTTGGCGTTTGCCTACATATTACATATTCGCGCTACTTAGTTAATTTAATTTGATGCATTTCGTTTGTGGGTTGCGCGTATGTATGTTTGTATATTTGGTGTTGTTATTGTTGGCACCCTTGTTTACTAATACTACAACAAATAAATAACTATTCAGCAAAAGTATTAATGTCGTTCTACTTCGGTTGCTTGCAACGTGCAACTGACATTTGTTTGCTATTTTTGTTTTAACTTTTGTTATTGTTGTCGTTGTTGACCGCAAAAATAGCGCTGATTTACATGCAATTTTTTTTGTTTTTAATTTTAGCTTATATATATTATATTGTTGGTTTTAGACCCAGAAATAGAAATATTTGTGGAATAAGCCGCTTGGCATTTAATACAGGGTGTTCGATATTTAATATTAATTTTTTAAGAAAAAAAAAATTTAAAACCAAGGATAAAATTAATATTAACGCGAAAATAATGAGATTACTACATACATACATTCGTAATTATCAAAGAGGTCTAAATCTGATGCTATTAGATTACTCATTGGGACCTAAGGTCTATTGAGCTCTCTTCTGTTATCATAGAATACCATCCAAATCTTTCGCTTTGAGAAAACTTAGTAGCGCAACAGGGCTGATGGACGCGATATTTTCCCTTTGTGGATAGAGAGATCCCATTGCCTGACTTCTTAACCTCGCAATCGCCGGGCAGTCAAGGAGTAGATGCTCATGTGTTTCCGCTGCTAGATCACAGAACCTGCACTGATCCGACGAGCAGATTCCGAGTTTGTTTAGATGACACCTCACATCTGGTGCTATAGGTAGCCTTAATATTTCTCTAGAATACTACATAGTTGGGTTCAAAATATCCAAAAAGGTCTAAAATTGTTGCTATAAATTCCAAATTGCTTTCAATCCATCTATCAACATTTGAAATGATTATTTTAAAGCTTAAAAAGTTCTCTACTTAGCTCACAAAGGGTGTTCTTTATGAGTATAGAGCTGCTTCGAGCGAAACCTGTAGAACCAGCTCTCAAAATAAACAGCTGTGTTTGACATTTATACTCAGGATGGATTGTCAAATTACCATGCAAAGACTTTTCAACGAATGTGAATCATCTAGCTGATGGCTCCAACTGGTGAGAACTTAAGCTTTACAGTACTTGAAACCAACACTTTTTTTAAAGCTAACTTTTATTGACTTAAAATATTAGAAATGGATCTTTCAACCCAACTTCTTCTTCTTAACTGGCGTAGACATAGGTTATAAACAAGTTTACAATGGCTCGCCACTCGTTCTTCCTTCTCGCTGTTTGGCGCCAATTGGAAATCCTAAGTGCAGCCAGGACCTTCTCCACCTGGTTTTTCCAACGGAGTGGATGTCTTTCTCGGCTTCTAACAGCGGGTATTGCATCGAACATTTTCAAAGCTGTAGTGCTTTCGTTCATTTGAATAACATGACCTAGCCAGGGCAGTCGCTGTTCGATGAACTATGTCAATGTCGTCGAATAACTCATACAGCCCATCGTTCCTGCGGTATTCATGTCTGGTATTCGTGTCTGCGGTATTGGCTATTGCCAATGTTTAAGGGGCTATAAATGTTCCGCAAAACCTTTCTCTCGAAAACTCCTAGTGCCGTCTCAACGGATGTTGACATCTTCCACACGGGATGGGAATGATGAGAGACTTGTAGATTCTAACTAGATTCTTTTAAATTATTTTTTGCCGGTATGAAAATAGTTCGACAAACCAGTT
Source organism: Zeugodacus cucurbitae (assembly GCF_028554725.1). Classification (NCBI taxonomy): domain Eukaryota; kingdom Metazoa; phylum Arthropoda; class Insecta; order Diptera; family Tephritidae; genus Zeugodacus; species Zeugodacus cucurbitae. The sequence goes on from NC_071670.1 coordinate 7,707,559, forward strand.
TCATCTGACCAGCTGTAACCCAATAATTGGAATGAACATCTGTTGAGTGAAAAACTGAAGAAATGGATGTGCCAATTGACCGCCTACATTCCCTTAGAAAACTTTTTTGGTCGATATATGTTAAGTCCGTAGTCTATATTGATAAACCAGCTTCATTCGACCAGTTGGAACCCAGCGTTAGAGAGGAACTTTTATTGACTGGAAAAAAGACAAGAAATAGAACTCTCAATAGGTCATTTGCATGCCGTTAGACTACTTTTTTTCGAAGTAAATCAAGTTGATGGTCTGTTTCGGTAAACCAGCTTCATCTGACAAGTTGGAACCCAATAATCAGGAAGAGCTTCTGTTGACTGAAAAAATTCAAGAAATGGAACTCTCAATAGGTCATTTGCATGCCGTTAAACTACTTTTTGTCGAAGTAAATCAAGTTGATTGTCTGTACCGGTAAACCAGTTTCATCTGACAAGTTGGAACTCACAAATCGGTGCTTTATTGACGTCATAGGTATGACTATTTTCGAAAGAGTTCTGAGAAATTCTAATGAGAGGGTCGTGTTTATAAAAACAGTCTTCCAGCTCTGGACTATTTCATTATTTTTTTATATTTTATCAAAAGGTCTATATCTCTAAAAAGAACACCCTTTATATACAAATAAACATAACAATGTACATATGTATGTATGTATGTAAACCGGCAAATGATTTGCAGTTATTCAAACATAATGCGCCCACATGCAACAGGAAGCACCAACAACACGACACACCAAGCGGGTGGGGGAGTTGTTAAAATGCATGCGTTAAAAGCCGGTGTGTGTTTAGAAAAGTGAGCGAAGCGCGGTATGAGTGACAATTGAAATTAAACACCTCGTCTAAGTACGTAAATAATTGTTGTAAGCACACTGCACAACAACAACAATAGAACAAAACATAAAACGCTTGAGATAAACGCGATAACTGACTGCGTTGGAGTAGTTGCCATATTTTTTTATTTTTTTTTTTGTTCTATATATATCTGCTGGAGTTACCATTTGCCCTGAACTCTACACTGTGTAGCAAAATTAATAAAAAAAATCGCAATAATTGTTGTACTTATGCTTTGTTGTTGTTTCGACATACCATTAAATATTGTTGTTGTTCTGTGCAAATGGTCGGTCGGTGAATGTGAGCGTATGACAGTTGGCAATAATTACAGCGCTATTAGTAGCAGCGACGACCCAAAAGGCAAGATGAAACGAGTGAAAAAAACCAGAAACTAACAAAGCAGTGCATGGTTGGCTGAGTGTCAGGTTGTTGTTGTATAAAAAAACAAAAACAAAAAACAGAAAATGGTATGGAAAATTAGAAAAAGTTAGGAAAAAAAATCTTGCTCTATTTCTGGCTAGCATAGTATCTAGTTGTTGGTATTGTGTAATTATTGCTGGTTGTTGTTGTTGCGAACATGATTTTTAACGTAACCACACATGCTCAAACTCAAAAATGTAGGAACATAAAAAAATATGAAATTAACATTTTAATAGTTACCAACAACAATAACAACTAAGCGACGAACGCAACACGAAAAGTGCGGAAAAATAATCAACACAACGGTAAAAGAGCGAAAGAAAAGTGTTGCTATTTTTGACTTGAAAACAATTTATTTTTGTTGTGCGCTGAACTTCGGCTTCTTGATTTTTGGCTTCTGGTAACTCTAGCGGTTTATAAGTGTTGCGAAAACGGTGTATGTATATGGGTGGTGGTAGGTGATTGACGCTGATTGAAGTGTGAATTAGGTGCTTTACACCGCAATAACTGGAGAGCGAGGGGTACAGATATGTCTAAATTTATATGTAAAGTGCTTTGTCGAGTCTAAAATTGTAACCAAAATGATATCAGCTGCATTTTAACTCATTAAAATAAGCTTCTGAGAGAACAGTGAATAAGAATCGTTTAATCGATAATTTATAAATGGAATTAAATTTTTCTATGCAAAAATGACAGTCAGAGTACCACAAAGATAGCTGGAGACAACGTTGCGGTACGCATTGTCAGAAAACGAACTGTCAAAGTTTGAAAAAAGTATAGCTTCAAACCAAGCCATATCCTTTGATCAATTCTGACGTCAGGAACAACGAACTCACGGCACCGAACTGTCAAACAGGCAAAAGAACCTTGTCTTTTATGACTTCAAGAGCCATTATATGTTGCTGTCAACCTCAGCAAGAAAAACTAATTGGACAAAACTGTCTTAATCCCTCACTATCATTTATGGTAACACAAAACAAAACCTTATCTTTCTGTCATTCATGACGTCGCGAATCAATATATTTCCCCGTTAAAGACACCGCACAAAAGTAATGGTACAATACTGTCATAATCTCTATCATTTTTGGTTACACAAAATGGTAATACCAACAAATTTAAACTCCTCTCCACAATTTTTTTATGACATTAACCTAATAAAAGTTAGAGAAAAGATTGTGACATGCAATGTCAAAAACTCAATGAACTGTCACACTTTTAGATTAATTGTTAGTAGGTTCTTCCGTTCCGGCACAAGGAGTTTTCGAGAGAAAGGTTTTGCGGAAGATTTATAGTCCCTTAAACATTGGCAACGGCGAATACTGCAGAAGATGGAATGATGAGCTGTACATATGTGTTATTCGACGACATAGACATAGTCCAGCGAATAAAAAGACAGCGGCTACGCTGGCTAGGTCACTCCGATGGAAGGACCAGGTGGAGAGGGACCTAGCTTTGCTTTGTATAACCAATTGGCGCCAAACTGCCAGAAGGAAATATGCACGGCACGCTGTTGTGGACTCGGCTATAACCACGTGAGCGGTGTCTACGCCAGTCAAGAAGAAGAAGTCCTTCCGTTCTTTAATTACGTCACGTGCCGTGAACTTATGAGAAAAAATTGTCATAATCCATATCTTTGTCATTCTTAGTACCACAAAACATAATATCTTGTTATTCATGTCTTCACGAACCAATGCAGATTACTGTCGAACTCAACACAAGAAATGTAACCGTTCAAAACTGTCAGAATCTCAATCTCAGTACTAGAGAATTGTATAAAGAACAAAATTAAACCCTTTTCTCGATTCTTCTTTTTTTCTGATATCCAACGTCAGACAAACAAAAATGAGCTGTCAAACTTTTAGATTAATCGTAAGCCAGCCTCCGTTTATTTATGACGTTGGTAATCACGAACTAATGGAACAAAACTGTCATCCATATATCTATAATTCTTTATATCACAAAACAAAATATTCTCCTGTCATAAACCAATGCACATTGCTGTCAAACTCAGCACAAAAAAGTAACGGTACAAAACTGTCATAATCTCCATCTCTATTCTAGTAACACAGTATTACGAACTTTTTTGAACATTTCTCTCCGCAAACTCTCTAGCATTGAAAGCTGATCTGTTGATTAAAAAGTTGGTACACAGTTTGAAAACTCAACTCTCTGCTTTGTAAGCATTCAGTGCGAAACCTCAGTAATCAACTTTGGCCATCTCTCGGCGCAGCCAACCGAAAACGGCAAGAGCGCCTACTAACATTTCATATCAAATAATGATCTGGTGGTTATATACTTGGCTTACATACAAATGTTTGTATTATAACGCGTGTTGAACTCTGCAAATTTTGTTTTGTTGTGCCCACTTGTTGTTGTACTAATTATAGTAACTTCATTATAATTTATAATAAATATGACAGCCTGGTTCGCTTATGTAATTTCATTGCTATATTTAAGGTTCTTTTCGCCAAGTAAGGGGCACACCCACCACTTTGTCATACTCGGCTTACATACGAGTATGCCGCTATTTTGGTTTGTTGTGCTTCGATTTGTTCTTGTATTGCTTTCCACTCCTTATTTGCTGCTGTCACACTCACCTGATTGTTATATATATTTTTGTTAGCCATATATTTTGTTTTGTTGTTTTTGTTTTTGTTATTCACCACTTCAACAGTTACAGCGCATATTTTAAGTTCGTATATATTTTGCTTTTGTTTGCGTTTACATTTGAAATTTATTTTATCTGCTCAGCGCACGAGGGAAGCAACTAAAATACAAAAAAATAATATAATAATAATAACTTCAGTTATCCACTGTGCTTTTGCGCCAGTTTTGTTGCCAACATTTCTTTGCAGTTTGTGCTTTTATAGTGTATAGAATATTGCAATGAAAGACACAATAGTTTTTATCTAATATCCCTGTGGTAATCTAGTTGAGTAGTTGCCATACTAAACAGCTTGAAATGTTGATGTATTGTGTGTGGGCCACTTCAGAGAATTGGCAACTTAAGGAAATGGAAGTGGAAAAGTTATAAAAAAATAAGGAAATAAAAACTGAAGTGGAAAAGATGTTGCCACATCGTAACTTTTTTTTTTAATTAAATTTTAGTTTTCTACATACATTTATTTTTAATTCTAAAATATTTATTTTAATAATTTTTTTTATATAAAATTAATAAATAATTGACATAAATTATAAAAAAGAAATTTATTAAAATAAATATTTTAGAATTAAAAATAAATGTATTTTTTTTTTGAATTTGTTTAAGACTTATTTTTAAATTTTTATTGTAAACTTTGTTGTTGTTAGTGTAATAATATTTTATTTAATTTCGAAATTTTCAATATGCCAATTATTTATTAATTTTATATAAAAAAATTTAATTCATTAAAAAATTAATATTTTAGAATATAAAAAATATATTTTTGAATTTGTTAAATACTTCTTTTTTTTTGTTTATAATTTTTGAATGATTTTTTTTTAATATTCTTGTGTTTAGTTTTTTATTTGCAATAAATTTAATATATTTAAAACTTTTATGATTTTTTTTTAATTCTCTTTAGGTGCTTTTGAATTTAATAAAATACATTTTTTTAATAGAAACAAATTTAGAAATTGAAAATAATATATTTTGAAATTAAAACTAATTTATTTTGAAAATAAATGTCAGCAATTTCCATATTTTTATTACATTTTTTTGTTAGTATTTTTTTTTTTATAATAAATTTAAAATATTTTCTTTTAATTTTGCTTATACTTTTTTTTAATTTATGCCAATAATTCAGTAATTTTATTTAGAAATAATATTAAAAAAATAATAATAATATTTTGAAATTATAAAAAATATTTTGAAAATAAAAAAAATTTTAAGTTAGAAAAATATAAAAAAAATAATATTTTGTATATTGGAAAAATACTTTAGAATATAAAATCGATTTTCCCTGCATTAATTCTTTGTTTAAAAATTTTAAATAGTATTTTTTATATATTTTTAATTATTCCAATAATTCAATTATTTTATTTAGAAATAATAATATAAAAAAAATAATATATTCGGAGTATAAAAAATGGAAACAAAAAAGATAAAAAAAAAAACAAAAAAAAATGTTGGAATAAAAAAAATACTTTAGAAATAAAAAAACGGAATTTTCTATGCCATTTTTCTTTGTTTAAAATTTAAAATTTAAAATTTTAAATTTTTTTATTGTTGTTAGTATTTTATGTAAAAGAAGAAAGAATTCATAATATTTAATTTTTATTAATTTCTTTTAATTTATCTTTAAATTATTATTAATTATTAAAAATTATCCTTAATTCATGGTAATATTTCAATAATTTTCTTTAAAAATAATATTAAAAAAATAATAATAATATGTTGGAATTAAAAAAAAATGCTTGGAACTAAAAAACATTTTGGAAGAAGAATAAAAATATTTTCAAGTTTAAAGAAATATTTAAAAATTTGGAATTATCTAAGTTTGTTTATAATATTTAGTAAACAAGAAAAAATATTTCATATAATTATTTAAATTTAATAATTTAAAATTATTTTTTTAAAGAATTTTTTTTTTAATTCGATTTATTGTATGAAATACTAGTTTCTTCTTTTTTATTATTATCACAAACTTCCTTACTAGCCTATCACATTTTTCATATTTTAACATTTCAGATTACTATTTTTTTATATTTTTTGTTTGCTAATTCTACACCAATAATATTCCAAATAAGAAAAAAATTATTTGGTATGATCTAATTTATCTGCATATTCCTTTTCGTCGACCCCAAATATATGTACCATAATTCTCTTTAATACCTCCGGTCCACCCACATACCGCTCAGCCCAGCTTAGCGCAGCCGACTAAGCCCGACTTTTTTCACCTCTACACACCGCTTTATCGTGCCTCCGCCATCTGCTCTACTGAGACAAAAATAATTCCACAATGTTTTTGTTTTTTATTTATTATTTTTTTTTTTGTATCTCATTTGCCCGCTCTGCTGCCGCTGCTGCCGCTGCTGTCATAATTCTGTATTAAAATTAGTTTAATTTGTTTTTGTTTTTCGGTTCAATTGCACACAGTCGCTTCTTGCTTGCCGTTAATTTGTTGTGCCGCCCATGTTTTAGTACGAATCGAAAGTCAAAACAGCGTGCGCGTATATTTTGTAAAAAAATTGTATAAAATATTTTGTAAAATTCGTCGCTCGACCTTTACTGTACTGTGCTACATATTTATTTTGTATATATTTTGTTTTGAATTTTTTTGTTTATTAAATTGTTAAAAGTCTGCGAAGTTATTGTTTACGTGGCAAACAAAAATTGTGCTCGGAAAACACTTGTGAATACAGAAATTTGAGTGTGAAACCTGAAGCAGCAAGTAAATAATTGAAAAAGAAATTTTTATATTTCAGTTCTTTTATTATTCTATTTCTCTTACTGACGATCTTATTTTTCCAAATACTGTTTTTATACGTCATTTTTATTTATAATATTTTGTATTAATGATTTTGTGAATAATTTTTATGAATATTTTTATATTAATTAATATTTTTAATATATATATTTTTATTTCATTATTATTTTTATAATTTCTTAATTTATTTGTTTTCTGATTTTACTTTTTATTTTATTGTATTTTTTATTAATATTTTTTCTCAATGATTTTGTTAATAATATTCTTTAACATTTTTTTATAATCTTAAAACAATATTTTTAATATATTTTTTATAATTTTTTTTTGTCTAATTTTTATTTCATTTTATTTTTTATTTTTTTTTTTATATTTATTTTATTTTTATTTATTTATTTATTTTTTTTTTTTAATTTTTGTCAATGATTTTGTTTATAATTTTCTTCAACATTTTTTTATAATCTTAAATTAATATTTTTATTTCATTTCATTTTATTTTATTTATTTATTTTTTATTTTTGATTTTGTTAATAATATTCTTTAACATTTTTTTATAATCTTAAAACAATATTTTCATTTCATTTTATTTTATTTTATTTTTTTATTTTATTTATTTATTTTTTATTTTTATTTATTTATTTTTTTTTTGGCAATGATTTTGTTAATAATTTTCTTTAACATTTTTTTATAATCTTAAAACAATATTTTTAATATATTTTTTATATTTTTATTTTATTTTATTTTATTTTTATTTATTTGTTTTTTTTTTTTTATTTATTTTTTTTTTTAATTTTTGTCAATGATTTTGTTAATAATTTTCTTTAACATTTTTTTATAATCTTAAATTAATATTTTTATTTCATTTTATTTAATTTTTTTATTTTATTTTTTTTATTTATGTATTCTTTTTTTAATTTTTGTCAATGAGTTTGTTAATAATATTCCTTAAAATTATTTTTATAATATTAAATTAATATTTTTAATATATATTTTATATATTTTTTTTAATAATTTTATTTAACATTTTTTTATAATCTTAAATTAATATATTTTTTTTATAATACTATTTATTTTATTATTGTTTATTTTTTTTAATTTATTTTTATGTTTTTTTTTTATATATTTCATTTTTATTTTTAGTTTGTTTATATTTTTTAAATACCTTTTCCACTAAATTACTTCTCAATTTCCAAAAAAGAATTCGCATTAAAAACTTCAAAATCGCCATTAAACAGTTAAAATTGGGTCAATGTCTCTTGAGTTGTTGTTTTTGCGCTGCTGCTGCTACCGTTTTAAGTCGCTGCTTTATTACTTTGCGGTTTATTTGTGCCGCTGCTTCCTATTGTTGCTGATTTATTAATTGTTTATGCACATTTTTCACCGCCTACCGTGCGGCTGCCATCGCTTTTATGCGCGCATCTTCCGTTCACACGTAAAGCAAAACTAGCGAAAACAACCAATACAAGATTGTTGTTATTTTTGTTATTTCCATAATTTCTTTCTATCTATATTTCCTTGTTGTTTGCAGAGAACTGTTTGCAATGCGTTTGGCTTTCTGTTGTTGTTGATATTGTTATTTTTTATAACCACTTTTCTTATTGTAGAGTTGCCTACTTTTCTTTATGTTCTCTTTACTTTTCTAACACAATCGTTTATTATTTGCAATTGTATACCCACTTGTTCGCCATTTTTTTTTATTATTTGTTATAATTTTTGTTTTTTGTATATTCTGCGCTCATTTCATTTTATTCTGTTTTGCAGCAATTTTATTGTTAGTCGTTTTTTATATTTTCATTTATTTTTTTATATTTTTTATCATTATTTTATATTTTTGTATTCTTATTTTTTATTTTATTTTATTGTTATTTTTTTATATTTTTATTTTTTATTTATTTTTCCTATTTTTATTTTTTCCATTTTAATTCTCTTTTCTAACCACATTTTATACTCGCATACCTGCCTCTTAAACCATAAAAAGCACAATCACGCACTCAACGCGCAATTATTCTCGCCTCTTAGTACCCCTTGTATGGCAACAACAACGGCAGCAATAAGCGCATCTTCAAAACGAAACAGTAATATACAACAATTACTTTCTCCAGTGTACCAAAACTGGCTATTGCGTGAAATAATTGTTATAGCAGCCAGCAAAAGTTGAAATACTATAAAGTAAATTATATCTAGTTGTCAATTTTATATTGTAGAAAATATTTCGCTTTGTTATACACAACATTTATTCTATTGTATGGAAATTTACGTATTTCAGTTGCCATTTTCTGGCGCAATTTATACTTTGTGTGTCTTAGTTTTGATAGAATAAAGAATTTTTTGATTATTTCATCAAATTATCATTTTTGAAAATCGAAAAGAATTATATTAGAAGTTACTAGTTCTACGGTACAGTCAGTTCTTGCAAGTTTTGACGAAAAGAACATGTATGTAGATTAAGTGACTGTAGCTTCTAAGGAGGGATTTCGTCACTAAAAGCATCTCTTTAATACATAATTACTTAAATATACTTGATTGAGTATAAAAAGCTCAGTCTAAACTCAGACCATAGAGTCTACAGCATTTGTATCGTTGTAAAATGCCTGAAAAAAGCTTTCGGAAGAATCTAAAATCTTAAAATCTGCGACAAAATAATGTTTTAAATCTTTAAAGCTCAGCTTAAGGGCTTTAGAAGGGTTTCAGTGGTCGAAAAAGAGAGTATTGTTTACAATTATTAACGGGTGATTTTTTTGAGGTTAGGATTTTCATGCATTAGTATTTGACAGATCACGTGGGATTTCAGACATGGTGTCAAAGAGAAAGATGCTCAGTATGCTTTGACATTTCATCATGAATAGACTTACTAACGAGCAACGCTTGCAAATCATTGAATTTTATTACCAAAATCAGTGTTCGGTTCGAAATGTGTTTCGCGCTTTTTTATCGACAAATTTTGTTCAGCGATGAGGCTCATTTCTGGTTGAATGGCTACGTAAATAAGCAAAATTGCCGCATTTGGGGTGAAGAGCAACCAGAAGCCGTTCAAGAACTGCCCATGCATCCCGAAAAATGCACTGTTTGGTGTGGTTTGTACGCTGGTGGAATCATTGGACCGTATTTTTCAAATTTTATGCGTTTTTTTTTTTTAAAAGTTATCAAGCTCTTAAAAAATCACCCTTTATTTAATATTTGAAATCATATATTTCATTTACACAATTCAGCCTATCAAAGGAACATATTTAAACAGTAATTTGTGAAATTTATATTGAAAAACCCCGAAAACTCAGCCTTTCTCCCTTTGACGTATCAAAAAAGAAATATTCTTGCTCTGAACAGCATAACTCAGGATTGATTCATCTAAAATCGATAAACCAAACATTTTTTGTGATTGGATAAATCTCATTATTGAACGAAGAAAAAACGAAATATTAAAAAGTGAATTTTTGAAAGATTTGGAATAAAAAAAAACTATTTTCTTTGTCAAATTTTCGACATATATTGGTTAGAAAAAAATTAGTTGGAATAAAAATGTAAAAAAATTCTTAACTTAATAAACTAATTTCAAGGAAGTGAGCCAAATTTGACATTTGAGATTTGAGATAAACGCGTTTAAAGTTTTAAGTTGAAACTGACGTAGCCTGATAAGCGGAACTTTCAAAGGGTTTATTTCTTAGAATTTTTCTGGGATCGATTTGAAATTTTTGGAAAATATTTTAAAACCATATTCTACTATTTGATAAGACTAAAAAAAATTGTCAAATTTTTAAATTTTGAAACCAACCTAACCACTTCATAAGTTCTAGGTATCCATTCTATGTTTAACCATGGTTATGGTTCCTTATTTCAAATACAATTTATTTACAGTACCTGATGTCAATTTTTTTAAATAACAAGTTGACAATTTCAATTGTAACATTTCACATCAAGCTCAAATTTGAAATTTCAAATTTTTTTCTAAACTACAATTTAGGGTCTAACCTTTTTTTTTACAAAATTTGCTGTAAATATTTAGTAACAACTATTTTAATTATTTTGACTGAAATTGTCATTGATTTTGACGTACTATCAACTGCACATTATAATCCATGTGATTGGAAAGTAAAAATTTTACATTTTCATCAGATTACTAATTATAATCGAACATTTCTTCATAAATTGCTATCAAAATTAAATTAGAAAAATGTTATCGGTTTGACTATAATTGCCATTAATTTTGACGTAATACCAACTGCATAGTACAATGCGTATGGTTGAGAATCACAAATTTGACATTCTTCAATGGATGAAAAATATTATGTTTGACTTTTTTTTTCATAAGTAGCTAAAAAAAATGAATGACAATAATTTTGACATAATACAACTCCTATGTTATAATTAATCCCAGTGGAACACGTCACTAGATAGCAGATTTGAATCGAACAGTATCTTGTTTTATAAATCTCTGTCAAAATTAAATTACAACAACGTTGAAATTGGTTTGACTACATTTGTAAAAAATTTTGACATATTGCTAACCACACATTAAATATCCATATGGCTGATAAGCACAGATTTGACGTTTTTGACTTCATGAAAATCTATTTTGTCGAATATTTTTTTCATAAATTGTTATAGAAATGAAAATACAATATTGTCATTTGTTTGACTATAATTGTCATTAATTTTGACAATGTACAATCCCGACATTACAATTCATGTGGGCCTCATTTCCCCGATACTTGATTTTAATAAACTTTTTTAAACCGTTAAGGCTTGTTATGAAAGTGTTCAGAGATTCTCGGTTATTGATATGGAACTTGATATTAAATCCATTATTTCCTTATTAAATAATCTAAAAATACATTTTTGTTTATTTTTTATTATAAAATCGAAGTAATTATATTTGAAAAAATATGCATTTCTTTACAACTCTACCGCTACGAAATAATCATAAAAAACATCAAACAAATTTTGACAAAATTTTTTCACAATAAAAATATTAAAAAAAAAAAATAAAAATATATTTTTTACTCTTCAGTTATCTCTGCTAAATTCTTTGTGCTTCAAATTAATTTAATTTAATTAACGCAATAATTAAATTTAAGTTATTGAATTCAATTTAATTGTCTACACCAATCATTTGAAGTTTAAAAACAAATTTTCACGTTACAATTGACTAACGGCATAAATATGATTTATTTGAAAACGCAAACAGGCGATTTGTGGCTGCCCAAAGTGCTAACCTCAGCAACAACACAACAAGATTGCACTAAAGGTAAATGCAATAAATAAGTGTTGAAATTGCAGTCAGAGCTATGAAGTATTGTCCGGCAATGTGGCAATAAGTTGTAACCAAGGAACTGCAATTAGTGAAGTAGTTGAAATTGTTTTGTAGAGAGCATGACTTGTCTTTTTCCGAAACTTCTTCAATTTTCTTTTTTTTAGTTAATCATTTTAAAGTGATTAATTAGTTTACTTGGTGCCGTTTGTATTTGAGCACTCAATTATGTGTTCAAAAAACTTTCTTCTAGTAAATTAAATTAATCAATTATCAACAGTTTTTTTTTAATTTTTTAGCGGTCATTTGTAACTTCTCACGTGTCTTAAATGCAAGCCATTTAGCTTTCGGTTTCATTGCATTCCAGCCGTTCCATATGTTCAACTGTACGAAAGTTCATGTGTGGCCTCTTCAAGCACTCACCGGTCAATTGACACAGTTGCTTGAAATTCTTGGCTTAAGTTTTTGACTTTACACTGAAACTCGATACTAAATCACGCTGTGGTGATTAAGCGCCTCAAAATTTCTACCGTTATACAGTTTACAACAGCTGTTTATACGTGTTTTTTCGCTTTGTTTTGTTCCATCTCACACAAACATTTTGTATGTCAGCCATAATCGCCTTCACTGCAACAAATTTGGTCATATGATGGTCAAGTTTGCTTTTTAAAGCAGCTTCATTTGTTAATTCTCTCTTTTTGTTGTCGTTTTTGGGATGCGGAATCGCTATGCGTCAGCCGTCACATGCATGACACAATCTTTGCGCCTACGGTGAAAAATAACACATTCATTTTTCTTTCCAAAATTCACGCAATTAGCGCTTAATCACTTATTTTTCTCTCATATATTTTTTTTTATTTTCCTCAGGGCTTAATAAAAGCGAAAATGAAAGTGGAGACTATTTGTGTGTATTCAATTTTCATTTTAAGTAACTACATTTTCACGTTTAATGAAGTAATTACATTATTTTGTGTTCGAAAATGTGTCACCTATTCAGAGAGAATGTGAGTTTATTGCTGAGAAAGCGAAAAATATAAAAAAATTGTAATGAGTTCTCACACCTCTCAGTTCTTAATGCTTAATAAATCTTCCTAGCTTTAATTTTTTTCTATTTGTTTATTGTTTAACATGCTAATATCTAGTAGTAGTTATTGCATAACCTTATTTGTCTGACATTTGTTTATGTCATCAACAAACCTTTTTTGCTGTGTTTTCAAGTAAAGTGTCAAAGTGGATTAATTTGTTGACATTTCCATATATTAAAACAGTCAGAATTATAGCCACAGTGTCAATTACGCCTGCTGTGTTGGCGAATATTATCACATTTGAAGGTTAGTGATCATACATTTGTATCGAAAAAGTAGTTGTATAATTTAGAAGACGACTAAGATGTTGTGAGTTATCTAATTTAATTATCTACTTTTTCTCAAATTTTCTCAGATTTGCAAGTTATGGCAAAAATATATTAATTCATTGACGTTTAGGCCTTTACAGTGCCTTCAAAACTGTTTGTCATGGGCAAGGTCAACCTTTTAGATTTTTAACAATTAAAAATTAGGGATCATTCAACAAATTTTAAAAAAATTATCATCCAATGTCTAGAAAAAAAAAGATTTCTATGTTTATAATTTACATAGATCGATTAATTATCGATATCGATTATTTTCTTATTCATTTCTATGATTAAGGGGCACACCTAGTGTAATGGCCTAAAAAAGGTGATTTTTGGGAATATTTATTAAAAAAAATACTTTACCAATTATTTCAAAATTTTAAGAATATATTTATACATGTTTTAAGAATATACAGTAAAATTTTTGAAGAAAAAAATTTAATATATAATTTTAAGTTATAGTCGATCTCCAACGGCGCGAAAAAAAGGTCCTTCACTGCTGCAGTGACTCCGGCCTTCTCCGTTGATGAAATCGAAAAAAAAATTATCGTTAAACTAGATAATATTGTCTGTACAATGACCTACGATAAAAAAAATCAAAAATTGACAATATGGCGGCGTTTTAAAAAAAATAGTCGAAAATTTTGGTCGTTTTTGGCCTGCCAAAATTCGAGTTTTTGATCAGATCAAAAATCGATAGGTCATTGTACGGAGAACTATATAAAGAACATGTAAAATAAATTCGATAGTGATCGGAGCATTTGTTTTTGAGTAATCACTGCAGCAAATTCGGAAAATGCTGTTTCGAGAAAAACGCGTTTAAAGATAAAATGACCGTTTTCACTGTTACCGAGCGGCTGCTCTTTAAATTGCTATAACTCAAAAACTATTTGGGATATCGATTTTTTTGAAATTTCACACTAGGTGTGCGCCTTAAATAATCCTTAGACATTATTTTTATCTTATCTACTACTTTTCAGCTTCTCAACCATAGCTGAAACCATATTTTAAATATGTTTCTAATTGAATTAGATCAAATATTTATCGATATCGATTATTTTCTTTTTCTTTTCTGTGCTTAATTTAACTTTACACATTCCTTTTAGCTACTCCCTACTCTCTTATATTAAATAATATATGAATATATATCTCTAATATTAACTTAGGTCGATGAGTCATCGATATCGATTATTTTCTTTTTCATTTCTATGATTAATTAAATAAACCTTACTTATTTCTTTGAGTTTATATACTTCTTTTTAGCTACCCCTTCCTTGTATACCTCTAATATATGAGAAAAAAATATTTTAAATATGTGTATAGTTTCTTTAGCTCCATTAATTATCGATATCGATTATTTTCTTTTTCTTTTTTATGTTTAAATAAATCTTACACAATTATTTTAGCTTATCTATTACATATTATCTACTACCCAACTTACGCCCTTCTTACATGACATAAAGCCGCTTCAATATTGAATATTACATCAGGTACTTCTCGCTAAGTCTGCTAATACAACAATTCTAATTATTTCTCAATAAACTACACATAAAAATTAATTTAAAACAAAAATTACTTAAACAAAAATTTCTCAGGATAGTGTTGGAGATAAAAAATAA